>NC_136070.1:1119527567-1120727567 GCF_964261635.1 Lissotriton helveticus
TCCAGCTTTATCAGTTACTGTCTCCTTCCAAAGCCTTTCGAAGTGGACTGCTGCTATTTCACAGCATACCTTATTATGTTCCTGGACTCTTTTTCACAAATGGTTCTTTGATGAACTTTGCCCAGGAAGAATTTGCAGCACACTTGTAACAGTTGGGTTTTATTATCCAATATTTTACATTGTGAACCCTCTTTCCTTCCTTCTTACCATCGTCTTTCTGTTTTTCTTCTTTTTTACCTCCCTTTTTTGATCTTTCTTTCTTTTTCACATTCTTACCTTCTTTTGCTCCTTTCCATCTTTCTTTTTTTGTCTTTCCTTTCTACTTTCCTTCTTTTGACTTGTTAGCCTTATTCCCTTTTTCTTTCCTTCCTTTTTCATCTTTTGTCCTTCTTTTTGCCTCTTTTCTTTATACTTTCTCATCTTTTTCTCTTTTGACTGCTTTCATTTTTCGTTCCTTTTTTGCCTACTTCCTTTTTTCTTTTCTGCTTCTTTCTTTCCTATCAGTCTTGTTTGCCTTCATTCCATTTTTATCCCTATTTTCCATTTCTTTTTTGCATCTTTATTTCTTACTGTTTTCCTTTTTCTTTCCTTCTTTCTTTTCAACTTTCCCCTTTTTTCTTTTTGCCTTCTTGATTTCTTTTTAAAGTCTTTCATGCTTTATTTCCTTCTTTCATTCTTTATTTTTTTGCTTTAGTTTGGTCCTTTCTTTTCTTTGTTCTTTCTTTTTTACTTTCTTTCCTTATTTTTTTCTATTTGCCTTCTTGTTTCATTCACTCTTTCTTTTTGTTTTTTGCTTTTTCTGTTTTGCTTTCTTTCTTTCATTCTTTCCTTTTATTTATTTTTTGTTCTTTCTTGGTTTTTTGCTTTCTTCCTTCCTTCTTTTCTTCTTTCATCGTTTCTTTCCTTCCTTTTTGCATTCTTTTCCCTTTCTTTCATTCTTTCCCTTTTTTGGCTGCTTTGTACCTTTTCTCCTTCTTTCTTTTTGCCTTGTTTCTTTATTTCTTTATTTCCTTCTTGAATTAAATTACAAGGGTTAGACAGCCCTGGCTAAAACATCTTAGGCAGAAATAATAGAAAGACCATCATAATTATTTGTAGCATATACTAACAGATGGAAGAAGCAAAGTTACTTTTGCATCTTCAATAAGCAAGGCAAGTATAGATTTCAACTTTTAAGCAGGAGTGGCAGCGTACCAGTAGATGTGACTAGATAGAGTTATACATGTGGCCCTTTTTTGCCTACCAAACCTTTTTTTGTTGCGGTTCAGTTTAATAGAATTCTTGCTTTTTCATTGAAGAACTATAAAAATAGTAGAACTGTAAAAGCAGTAGCCAAGGGTGCGGAATGCTCCCTGTGCATTTACAGCTAGACGAATGATGATCTAAATATTACACGTCAAACAATACATGCATGTTCCTTAAAATACACTAAACGCATGTTCCTTAAATTCAACCGACAGGTAGTCAAAGAACAATGCCCAGTTGGTCTCAAAGGCCTCCAGCTTATGCTGTAGCTACTTTGAGATTTTGTCCACTCAAGGTTTCGTTGCCTGTATGATCATTCTTTGAGACCCAGGAGCCTGGTTTCCCGCAACAAGGTGGTCATCGCCTGCCTAGTAGCACAAAGCTCAAATACAAATTGCTTTCCTCTCTGTGGATGGGGATGCAGGGTCTTTGTCTGTTTGGTAAGCCTAGAAGTGTTTATTTTGGAAAACGTAGGATGGATGTGTTAAAGAGTAGTGACAAGAACTTGTAAGGGTGAAGTTTTGGACAGTGCCAGAGGAGGTGAACTGACGTACCTGTGCTTCCACAGTTATGTCAAGATTTTTTAGAACACCTTGTTTACCACTCATGCAGTTTGGCAGTTGTATTGGTCCAATGTTATGTCATTTTAGCCATGGCTTCTTCAGCTGATTTTAAACATATCTCATCCCATTAACCTGATCTGAGCGGTTTCCTCAGGTTAACATCATTGCGGTTCTGCCTGGGGGATTTCTCTGCAGCAGAGGAATCTGTGATGAGTAGATTTCTGAGATGAGTTTTTGTTTTATCCCTGGCTCTCATTAACAGCCACCTTTCAAATTGTGTGAAAGAACGTCCAGCATAGGGATTTATAGCAGTGGTGGCTGGTAATTGTAAAAGCTGTGGCGTGGGCACACAAACATGCACATACTTACTTCCGCCCATCCACAACCATACACAGGGGCAGGGCACATACTCACACCCATCTATTTAGAACCACATACACCTATTCACAAACTCACACATGCACATACACTCACCTTTCTTTTCATACATAGAAGTACACATGCGCAAATCCCCATACATTCATGCATACAAACATCCCAGTGGTTGGTGGGAGGGAGAAGCACCATGGCTTAGGAAGGAGCTGGAGCCTTAGGATGGAATTGAGAGCAGGAAGATTCCACCACCTCCGCTCTTTGGTTAGCCTTAGAGAGAGGGACCTTCACTGAGTAATTACTGCTGTGAGCAGTGAAACATTCTGATTCCATCACACTGATGAGTTATGAAAGGATGATGCAAGGCTTTACTGAGTAACAGTCAGCGCCGACCACTTCAGGGCTGAAACCTAAAGAGCAGCAGGCTAACTTTATTGGTGACTTACTCATTGTCATGAGGGTGAGGAGCCTGTCGTGTTGCGGCGCTTGCCGTTTCCTTGGGGGCTCCTAGGCACATACGGGAGACCGGGATACTTACTTCCGGCGGAAGTCGAGTCCCGGTCCAGTCTTTCCTGCACCCACCAGGCAAGCATTTCCGGGGGAAAACGCATAACACAGCGTTTCGCCGCCGGGTCTGCGCTTTGGATTCGAGTTGAATCCCGGAACGCCAGAACCCGCCTGCAGTGCCGTCGCAGCATCAAAGCGCAGGAGCGCTAAGACTTGGTTTTGTGTTATTTCCCGCTTTGCAGCCGCGCAGGAGCGCTGCTGATTCTCTCCATGTTTTCCAAGCTGGGAACGTGGTTTGCTTCTAACTCAAAAGCAGTGCTGGAACACTGGGACACTGTTGGTTCCATCCTCGAGTACCGCACTGAGGGAGAGGTTTCCTTATGGTTTTCCGCGCTGAAGCGTTGTTGCTTTTTCTTATCTTTGTTATCCTCAACCCTGTCACAGCGCAGGAGCGCTATTGATGATTTTGCCTTGCTCAGAGGGAATGCCACATTTTGAGTGATTTTCACCAGTATTGCACTAACGCGCAGGAGCGCCATACTTTGTTGTTTCACACGCGCAGAAGCACATTGCTTTGGGTTTATCTCACTCGCAGGAGCGCAGTACATTGTGTTTGTCTTACGCCCAAGGGCGCTATTCTTTGGGTTGGTACATTATGCGCAGGAGCGCTATTTTTTGGTTCACCTGACTTTGGAGCATCAATCCAACCCTAGGTACAGCAGACTGCGCTACGCTGGTGAGCCGTGAGTGAACAGGCTTTCTGTATGTGCTTAGATGTCTGCAATGGAAGGGGGGAGGTGAGGTCATTCCCTAAGTTAGTCTTCTTTGTCTTCCAGTTGGCGCCAAGACCCTACCCGAGCTCCACACAGGCCAGGCATTTTGTTTCCTTTCTGGCTTCCTTCCCTGTTCCCATCTCATCCTTACCGTGTATTACATTCTATGCGGGTCAGGTGGGTACAGGGGCGGTAGCTCCTGTCGTCTCTGCGGAATCGCTTCACAAGCAGAGGTAAGACTTGTGGGGCTCTGACAGAATCCAAAGCCCACGTTATCTATTCTGCCCAGACGACATGGGCGAACCGGAAATCACCTTGCAAGACATAGCTGTCATGCTAGCTGCCATGCAGGCAGAGAATCTTAGCCTGTGCAATGATATGACAGCCATGCAGGGCCAATTAGCAGCTGGGGTCACCAGTCCTTGGGGAACCACCCCGAGCCCCAGAGTTAGACAAGAAGGGCTGTTGCGACCACCCACGTTCACCTTTGGGGGGTCCTCCACTGCCACCAATCAGGACACTGCCATACAAGTCATCACACCCCACCCAGTACAGCTGGCTCCTCCTGAACGCTTTTACGGAGACAGCACCAAGTATGGCGTTTTCATCCATCAGTTCCACCTGCATTTCATGGCCAGGTCATCAGCCTTTCCTGACGACGCATCCAAGGTCACGTTCATTCTGTCATACATGGGCGGGGATGCCGCCCAGTGGTCCATCGCTTTGGTGGAAAACGACGACCCCATGCTTAACGACTTGCCGATGTTCAAGGAGGCCATGAGGCGAATGTTCGCTCGTCACACCTTTGTGCAGGCAGCAGACAACGAGCTGCTCAACCTCAAGCAAGGCAATAATGACTTACTTCATTATATCACCATGTTTAGTAGGCTCGTCATTGAGGCCCAGTGGCCGGAGTCAAAGAAGGTGTCGATATTCTATCGGGGCTTGCGTGATGACCTGAAAGATCTTATCTCACAGTTGCCCGATCCGCCTGATGAAATAGGCACTTTCATAGAGTTAGTGGTCAAAATTAACTTCCGCTTACAGGAAAAAAGGACCGAAAAAGGGAAAGGCAGCGACAACCGCTTCCTGTCCTTCGGAGACAAGGGCGCGGAAAAGGGCAAGGAAGAAGCCGCTCCCCAGAGTGACACGCCTGAACCTATGCAAATAGGTGGCGTCAGAGGACCCATAACAAGCCAAGAAAGGGAAAAAAGGAGGAAGCAGAACCAGTGTCTGTATTGCGGAAAAAGCAGACACTTCGTTCGAGAGTGCCCGGTAAAGCCCACACGGCCAAGGGGCAGAAGACCCTTTGCATTACCCATCGCCAAAGGAGACAAGTCGGGAAACGAGGCAACCCAGTAGACAAAGGGGGTCCGTCCTCTGGGTTTTTCTTCCGGCTCCTCAGCGATCCCTGCAGTATTCGATGCCAGTCACCACGTAGGAGTGGAAGTGACCTTGCGGAACCAGGCAGGCAGTTCTTGGCTAGTGACCGCTATGTTGGACTCTGGGGCAACAGGCAACTTCATCGACACAGCCTATTCGCAAATCCTGGGCATAAACACAGTACCCGAAGCACAACCCGAAACAGTTAAGGCAGTCGACGGAACGGACCTGACTTCAGGCCTTATCAGACATCGTACCGAAGACCTGACTATGTCCCTTGCAAATCACCACGCCGAACACATCAACTTCGACGTCATCGACGCTCCTCAGTTCCGGGTCATTTTGGGTCTGCCATGGTTGGTACACCATAATCCCCGCATCGATTCGGTGTCCTGAATCATACACCTGGATTCGGAACACTGCTGCAGGTCCTGTTACGAGATGGACGACCCACGAGGTGATCGCACCATACAAGCACGCTCATTACCCTTACAGGGCATGGGGATGGTTACCCAAACAGAAGTCCCCGAATATTACCTGGACCTGGCGGAAGTATTCGACAAGAAAGGAGCCAACACCCTACCACCACATCGCTCCTTTGATTGCCGAATAGACCTGATACCCGGCTCAGCATTAACATGTAGCAGGATTTATTCCCTTACAGAGAAGGAGAACATCCATCTATGCTCCTATCTGGACGAATATTTGGACAACAGGTTTATCCGCCATTCCAGGTCTCCGGTGTCCTCTCCTCTCTACTTCGTATCGAAGAAGGAAGGCGATCTGAGGACCTGTATCGACTTCAGATCGATGAATGCCATCACAGTGAAGAACCGGTACCCACTTCCGTTGATCTCCAACCTCTTGGATCAAGTGAAGAACGCCTCCATCTACACCAAACGGGACCTACGGGGTGCTTACCACCTAGTCAGAGTCCGGAAGGGAGACGAATGGAAGACCGCCTTCCGGACGAAGTTCGGTCTTTTCAAATATCAGGTCATGCCTTTCGGACTCTGCAATGCCCCCGCAGCGTTCCAGTATTTCATCGATGAGGTGTTAAGGGAATACATCGACGTCTTCTGTATCGTCTACATAGACGATATCCTGATATATTCGCAGAACATCACAGAACACGTCCAACGTGTGCGCTCCGTCTTCCAGCAGCTGGGAAGGCATCGTTTGTACGTAAAGCTGGAAAAGAGCGTTTTTCATGTCGCCTCTGTTGAGTTCCTGGGACACATCATCACTCCAGCTGGCATCCGAATGGACAACAAGAAGGTAGAGGCCATTCTACAGTGGCCCACTCCGGAATCAGTAAAAGGGTCCAACGGTTGCTGGGGTTTTCCAACTACTACCGACGATTCATCACGGGCTTCTCCAAAATGGTGGCTCCTATAACATGCTTACTGCTCAAAGGGGTGTGTTTTTGCTGGGATCAGAAAGCAGACGACGCGTTCCAGGAGCTAAAAAGACGATTCACCACAGACCCCGTTCTAGTGCACCCGGATACAGAGCAGCCCTTCATAGTGGAGGCGGACGCCTCAAAAGACGCAATAGGGGGCGTATTGTAACAAAGGGACCCCAGCACTGGACTAGCACATCCAGTGGCCTTCTACTCCAAGAAACTCCAACCCGCAGAACGCAACTACACCGTGTCTGACCGGGAGCTGCTGGCGATAAAAACAGCATTCGAGGAATGGCGCCACTACCTGAAAGACGCCAAGCACACCGTCACCATCTACACAGACCACCGGAACCTCCAGTTCCTACGCTCAGCACGTGCCCTCACAGCACAAGAGCTTCGATGGACGTTGTTCTTTAATGAATACAACTTCGTGATCACGTTCCGACCCGGAAAAGAAAACGCCAAGGCGGACGCGCTGTCACGACTGGGCGAAACCGATGAAGAAACCGTTGCAGTCGAGCCGGTTCCCATCATACCAGAATAACACTTCCAGGGCGTGGTAGCGTCCTTGGAGTTCATGACTCAGGTGCACAAGGACACGAACCTAACCGCTCCAACCATCCTGGCACAAGGACATGACGCGGTGACCCGTGTTGATGGGTTGCTGTACAAGGGAAGCAAGTTGTACCTACCTGGTGAACCTAGTCAGAAACAAGCCATCCACATGTGTCACGATCACGTCCTCTCCGGCCACCCTGACTACCACAAAACGCTCGACCTTCTACAGAGACAGTTCTGGTGGCCAACGTTAGTGTCTGACGCTAGAAGCCATGTGTCGAGTTGTGTCATTTGCCTACAGGGCAAGAACAGGTCGGAACTTTCAGTTGGTTTGCTACGTCCCATCCCCGTACCACCATTCCCATGGCACACCATCTCCATGGATTTCGTGGTTGACCTCCCTCTGACCAAGACTGGCCACATCACGATACTCACCATAGTGGACCACCTCTCGAAGATGGCACATTTCGTACCGTTGACGAAAATACCCACAGACACTGAACTAGCCTTGGTCTTCGTGCACAACGTGGTTCGCCTCCACGGCATTCCGGCAGTGGTGATAACGGACCGGGTTTCACAGTTTGTCTCCCGTTTCTGGAAAGAGGTGTGCAGGATCTTGGACATGGACGTGCGCATTTCCTCCGCATACCATGCCCAGACGGACGGACAAGCTGAGAGAACGAACCATACCATGGAACAGTACCTCCGCTGTTTGCTGCTTATGGTTGAGAAGGAATGGTCTGAGGTGCTATGGATGGCGGAATACGCGTACAACAACAGCAAACATTCGGCCATTGGCATGTCCCCTTTCTTCTGCCTCCAGGGACGTCACCCCCGCAACTCTGCCTGGGAGGAACCTCTGGACAGCCAGTGGCCAATGGTGCGGGCGTATCATGGTACCCTGTGCAGTCTCTGGCAACAGGCCCAGTTCGAGCTGGCCAAGGCGAAGGACTCCTACAAATCGCATGCCGATGCTCACAGACAGAAGGAACCCGAATACCACATGGGTGACAGAGTGTGGCTTTCCATTCGGCACCTCAATGTGCATGGTCCCAAGAAACTGCTGCCCCGTTATGTGGGCCCTTTTGTCATCGAGAAGGTGGTTAACCCTGTTGCAATGCGGCTCTCGCTTCCTCCACATATGAAGATCCATCCGGTCTTCCATGTCTCCCTTTTGCATGCAGTTCATCCTGGCAGCACAGTCCCGTCTCCTCCTTCCCCGGTGGTGGTGGAGGACCATGTGGAGTATGAGGTCAGGGCAATCTTGGGTTCCCGTCGTACCAGGGGGAAGCTCTACTACCTAGTGGACTGGAAGGGGTACGGTCCTGATGAGCGGTCCTGGGAACCCCTGTCCCATGTGCGCCACGCTCCCGTTTTGGTCCGTGCTTTCCATCTGAGCCATCCGCTTAGCCCTCGCCCTGCCTCTCCTTTCTGAATCCGGGTGGTTGGGGGGTCTGGTTTTAGGGGGGGTGCTGTCGTGTTGCGGCACTTGCCGTTTCCTTGGGGGCTCCTAGGCACATACGGGAGACCGGGATACTCACTTCCGGCGGAAGTCGAGTCCCGGTCCAGTCTTTCCTGCACCCACCAGGCAAGCACTTCCGGGGGAAAACGCATAACACAGCGTTTCCCCGCTGGGTCTGCGCTTTGGATTCGAGTTGAATACCCTAACGCCAGAACCCGCCTGCTGTGCCATCGCAGCATCAAAGCGCAGGAGCGCTAAGACTTGGTTTCGTGTTATTTCCCGCCTTGCAGCCGCGCAGGAGCGCTGCTGATTCTCTCCACGTTTTCCAAGCTGGGAGCGTGGTTTGCTTCTAACTCAAACTCCGCGCTGGAACACTGGGACACTGTTGGTTCCATCCTCGAGTGCCGCACTGAGGGAGAGGTTTCCTTATGGTTTTCCGCGCTGAAGCGCTGTTGCTTTTTCTTATATTTGTTATCCTCAACCCTGTCACAGTGCAGGAGCGCTATTGATGATTTTGCCTTGCTCAGAGGAAATGCCACATTTTGAGTGCTTTTCACCAGTATTGCACTAACGCGCAGGAGCGCTATACTTTGGTTGTTTCACACGCACAGGAGTGCATTGCTTTGGGTTTATCTCACGCACAGGAGCGCAGTACATTGTGTTTGTCTTACGCGCAGGAGCGCTATTCTTTGGGTTGGTACATTATGCGGAGCGCTATTCTTTGGTTTACCTGACTTTGGAGCATCAATCCACCCCTAGGTACGGCAGACTGCGCTACGCTGGTGAGTCCGTGAGTGAACAGGCTTTCTGTATGTGCTTAGATGTCTGCAATGGAAGGGGGGAGGTGAGGTCATTCCCTAATTTAGTCTTCTTTGTCTTCCAGTTAGCGCCAAGACCCTACCCGAGCTCCACACAGGCCAGGCCTTTTGTTTCCTTTCTGGCTTCCTTCCCTGTTCCCATCTCATCCTTACCGTGTATTACATTCTGTGCGGGTCAGGTGGCTACAGGGGCGGTAGCTCCTGTCGTCTCTGCGGAATCGCTTCACAAGCAGAGGTAAGACTTGTGGGGCTCTGACAGATCCTCACACGGCTTTGCCAAGCTGATGATGCTGCTTCCCTCCGCATGCATGTCATCCCTGATGACGAGAGTCAGTCAGGCTGACCTTTTCTCAGTTTGTTAGACACTCTTCATGCACTGGGATTAGTGCCAATGCCCATATAGATAGCCATCCTCGTCCTGATAGAATGATGTTGGATTCAGTACCAAACCAGGCAGTAATGATACCTCACCATCTCTAGCAGTCCAAATTCCTTCCTGATTGTGTCAAAGGATGTAATGCCTTCCTGTGTTTCTTGTTAACACCTAGCACACAGCGTCTGGATAGAAGGTTTTACCACTTACTCCTTCACTGGCACTATGTTTTAGAGACTGTGTTCACCCATACCTATGATCTACTTACTATTTCTTCTTGTCTTTCCTGCCTTTTCCTACTGTATTACAGGCTTAATTTCTCTCAGGCATGTAAACTTTACATCCTGATGATGATCCCAGTATTGTTTTTACGAGAATGGAAACGCCGTCGACCTTATATACACCGTAAATGCAGTTGAAATTATAACTGATGTGTAACGGTGTTACTATTTATTGTTTGCTTGTTGTATTTCTGTATATAATTTACAGGCACTTTTTTTGTCCTGCCTGAGCCTTTCTGTGAATTTCTGTATTTTGTTATATGTGTTGCGTTGGACGCAGGATTATGTCCCACTTTATTCTCATTTTTTGTGTGATTTGAAACATTATTAAAACTCTCGGTCTGGCTGGACTGCCTTAATATAGCACTGATATCAGGCCTATATTCTTTGTTCTTTTTGTATATCTCCCTTGTCAGGGACTACTTTGTTTTTATAACAAACTACTACCCAAGGTCCCTGACATTACACTTGGGTTCTCTTGTTACTTTAAACACATACCTCTTTGAATAGGTCACCTACTTTAGTGCTGCCCTTTTATTTAAAGATATTTTCATCCACCGCTTCTAACACGTCAGAGTGATCCATAAGCGAGTTTAACACATGGACAAAGCCACCCAGTCCCACACAGTTAGCACTGCTCTATTGACAAGAGATGAAAACAGTCCGAATGAATTGTGCCTCCTCTGTAGCCATTGGACTTTCCAGATTTGTCTCCCTGCATGAATTTGATACCCAAAGCAACCTTGCTGCTCAGATTCGGTTATCTGCCTGCTGTACAGAGTCACATTCCTGCCCAGTGAGGTAGGTAAACAGAACCCGTCCGCGGAAGATAGGGCCTAGCCTCTCTGTCTCCATTGAAGTAAATCACAGTGCTTGCATCCATAGAAAGCTCACAGCCCCCACGCAATGAACGAAGACATATATGCTTTTTCTGATTCTAGTGATGAGCAACCTTTGCTTCAGATAATACATCCCCTGACTTAAGATATCAGTTAGTACCAGACGTGCAGGGTCGCCTTGACACTAAAGTTCTCTCTACTAGACTGAAAGTCAGCTCTCCTCCCAGTTACACGTCAATTGCACGTCATGCTCAAATTGCGTGCACAAGTAGGGCAAAGTTCCAGCCTGCCATGTAACTCCTCCTCTATGTAGCCACCCACCTATCACCCACCTGTGACTCATCAAGTTTACACCCTCATGCACGCCCACATGCTCCTATCTCTTTCTTTCTTGCACTGCCTGGAGCGTTCCTCCCTATGTACAAGAAAAATTGTATATATGTGTTGTTCTTTGTAAATAATGTTAGAAGACCCTTCCTGAACCTCAGTGGTGATGGAACAGATTCTCCCTTAACTCGAGTTATTGGAATAAAGCCCTTTTAACTTGGACACCACGGACTCTCTGCCTCTCATTTGATACATGCTAATTGTTAATGCCTAGAAATTATGCCAGGGTAATGTTTTATTTACCACATTAATTTGGCGCCTGAATAGGAACATATCCCTTTCCCCACGCGCCGGAGTTGTAGGTCCTGCTTTGCCCCCTTCTACAGCCGTGACGGACTTTAAAGTGTACACGCCATCGGGATTTCCCGTTACTCCCTCAGGCCCAGGAGGAGGACGGACTGTGACCAGGCATCCATACGAGGCGGTGAGGATTGCGGATCGTCTCAACCAGAGCCCGACTTGTGAGAGAGCAAGGTCCGAGGTTTCCAGAGGTCCACCCGTCCCGAGGCTCATGCGTAGACGTAGATGCGTAGAAGTCCGAGGCCTTCAAGTTTCAAGTTTTGTTTCTCGGTGAGTACCACTATGGGGAATGCATAAAGTTTCAAGACGGGTTCATTTTATATGAACACGGTCAAGACGGGTCCACGGTAAAACTTGGGCACGGTAAAGACGGGTTCACGTTATTCGTGATAACGGTAAAGACGGGTTCGTTCACACGAGCACGGTCAAGACTGGTCCACGGTAAAACGTGGGCACGGTAAAGACGTGTCTCATTATTGATACCGGTATGGTTGTACTGTATCCCAGTGCATATAGTTTTTCAAGTACATGTTTAGTTCTATGTATTGGTTTAGATCATGTTTGTATTAATGTTATGATGTTTTAGTGTGAATGATTGTTGATTGGTTCAGTCTATTTTTGTGTATTGTATTTCCATTGTGTTGGTTTCAACATGCCACTGTTTTCAAAATTGCGTCAGATAGGGACCAGAAAAGGTATACTAGAAGAGTCAGTTAACATCCCGCCTAGAGACACACCTGGTCATTATATGTATAATAAGCATGGATTAGACGCCATCTTGTTTTTAGATTTATGGGTAGACTATACAAAGGACCTGGAGGAAAAGTATAGATGGCCTATCTCAGGAACTTGGGATTCAGAATGCATTATGAGAGTAGAGGAAGCGCTATGGAAAAAGAAATCAAGACCCTCTCAGAAAGATGCCATTGAATTGTGGCGCAAAGAGTCACACAGGAGAACAGAGAAAGAATTCAATAAAGCAGAGAGAACTAAACAAGCAGAGGAAAAAGCCAAAGAAAAAGAACTACGGGAGGAGGGGGAACGGGTCAAAACAGAACAGACTGTTAGAGAAAGAAACGCCGTCATTACTGGTATTTATCCCGTCCTGGCTGAAGAACTAGCTAGAGTGACCACCTCAGAGAGACCCAGTAGGTCGCGAACGCCACCACCTGTACCATATAGAGAACGTAGAGTAAAGCCGACAGCATCGGAGGCGTTCATTTCCTCGTATCTAGACGATTCCCTTCCGGACTACGTTAATGCAGGTTTCCCTCCACCCCCACCAGCAGATCAGCTCCAGCAACTGCAGCAGCAGCTAGTAAAAGATGACGTAGGTCCCGGGGAAGTGGGAGGGGTGCCTACTGTAGATGTAGCCATTCCATTTTGTGTATATGATCCAGAACCAGGAAAAGGTTCAATGGTCGTGATTTCACGTAGGCTAAGACAAGCCGTTGCATATCTAGAGACATTACCAGACATGAAAGAACACCTAGATAAAATGTACCGTTTCATTAGAACGGGGGAGGGACCAGATAGTATAGCACAAGCCATGGCACAAAGAAAGGTAGGGGTTAAGAACCATATCCTACGTTTTATTATTAACTGCCTGATCAGGGAACAAGACGAAGGAGACGGAGATGTAAAACAAGGTTTGATAGAATGGAGCGAGCACATAGATGCCGGTAGACATGATAAACAGGGACAGATAGATGCCATGTACAAGAAAATACGAAAGGAAATAATAGAAAGACACAGAAAAGAGTCTGACGAGAAGGGCGAGTCATCAGCGGAAGAGGTAGAGGATCATCAGGATCCGAAAGGCAAGATTAATTATGTAGGAAAAGCGCGACAGTTTGACAGACCCAAGTGCCTTGATTACCGTAAACAAGGGCCAGCTATAAAAGAAAGGTATTCCCTTGAAGCTCTATTCCAGGCTACTGAAAAAGCACTGAAACAATGGATAGGGAGCGAGCGACCTCCCACACAACACGAAATAGAGTTGGCCCGGTCAGCCACCCAGTGGGTGTCCAATTCCAATATATACAGCAGTGATATAGTGGCTCAGACTTTCTTAAGCCTTCCACCTAACGAACAGCGTTTGGCTGGTATTTACATGGTCCAACACTTGATAACGTTGTATGAGAGTCAATATTCTGATCCTGGTCACTTGCATAAATTACTAGACGACATTTTACTAGACAGATGGACAGGTTTAGGTACCGAATTAATTAATGTTATTCTGGATCAACGACATAAGTACATAGATTCTCTGACTACATGCATGCCCCCAGTCTCACACCACGGTAGACATAACGTACACATAGACAGACAGAACCCCCTAAGAGAGGTTCATCCTGTCAGGAATGCGGCCAATGAGTTACAACGGGTGTATGTTTACACCCCCTTAACGAAATTAGAAATCCTAGAAATGAAAAAGATGTTGCCTTGTCATGATAAAGACCCAGGGGGGTTTCACCGAGAATTAAAAGACATCCTCCGCATAGGAGATTATACGTACGCTGACATTCTGAAGTTATTAAAAGTACTGTTACCTGCAGGGATTTATGAAAAGCTTAAGGAAAAAGACTGGGAAGTGGGTGATAAAAAGTTAAGTTGGGATGCATTGGAAACAGAAGAAAAAGGCAGGCTCCCTGGAGTTGTTCTTGGGGAAAGAGCTAGAGAACTACCTGAATTCCTGATACAAGTTTTGCCGAGATTATTGATTACTAAAAAGGAAGACTGGGATGCTATTTCAGCATGTAAACAAAAGCAAGACGAGGACACAAGTGATTTCTATTCTAGGTTTGAGAAATGCTTTACTATTAATAGTGGCCTTAAGCCAGGTAGCGAGTCATTTCCACATCTTTTTGTGAGCAAATTAGTTGAGAATTCCTTGCCCCAGATCAAGAATAGAGTACTGAAGGTTGAGAGTACTTGGCAAGCAAACAGCCCTTCACAAATGTTACAGATGTTACAGTATCACCAGAACAGGATTAGAGAAGAGCAGGACCATGAAAAGAGACGCATGAAAGAGACAAAAATGAAAGTGCTGGTTGCCCAGACAGTACCGGCGAATTCAAACAAACATAGCACGACACCTGTCAAGGGGAACTGTAATTATTGCAAACAACCAGGTCACTTTGTAAAGGACTGCACTATTCTGAAACACAATATAGCTACAGGCAAGACAAAAGAACGACAGTACACTCCTAGACAGAATAGCACGCAACAGAACACACAACAAACAGTATCTAATCTTCCTCCACCACCGCCTGTACAGGGCACACCACAAATGTATCAGTACACACAGTCTGACTATCCTGAGTATCAACAGTTCTCATGAAACAGCCTCGAGAGGGAAGTAGGCTTGCCCCTTATTGAGGTTCCTGTAGATCAAGAGGGTCCGTATGTACATAGTCGTGTACTAGGACAAGACTGAAAATTTCTGATTGACACAGGGGCGAGCAGGACTACCATCAGTCATGACGAGGTTCCAGGGGCACCTCTCTCAGGCTCACAGAATGTTTCCCTGGGATTTTCAGGAAAGCCTATTGTTAATGAAGTATCGAAACCAGTTTCCCTAGGAGTTGGTCCACTGTCACGTACCACAGACTTGCTACTTACTAAGTCATGTCCAGAAAACTTACTTGGTATGAAGACATTAAAAGACCTAGGAGCAGTTATCTGCTGCTCTCCAGAAGGAGTGCGCCTGTTCTTACGTGATTTTAAAGGTCATTATGTACTGACTGATTTTGACCACAGACTCAAGAATGTGCCACAGACTCTATGGGCACAAGGACCGACTGACGTAGGGTACATGGACATAATGCCACACCATGTCACACTCAAAGCAGGAGTAGTACTTCCACGTATTAGACAATACAAGTTACCACCTGACGCCGAAACAGCCTTATTGAAATTAGTTGACGAACTTATTGCACGAGGAGTAGTGGTAGAGACTGACTCAAATGTATGTAACTCGCCTGTCATCCCTATCCTTAAACGATCTGACCCTAGTGTACTGCCAGTGTACCGACTAATTATTGACCTACGAGAATTGAACAAATGTGTAGTACCACAATATCCAGTGGTGCCAGACATTTCTTCATTACTGACTGCTATTGATTCTGACGCTACTTTCTTTACTGTTATCGACTTGAAGAACGCTTTCTTTAGTGTTCCCATCCATCCCGACAGCCAGTACCTGTTCGGATTTTCATTAAAAGGTCGTAGCTTTGTATTTACAAGAGCTCCACAAGGCTTTACAGAAAGCCCTAGTATTTACAGTCAGGCACTGAAAAGACAGCTAGACAGTGTTCACATGCCTGCCAACACTGCGCTACTTCAGTACGTAGATGACATCCTGATTACAGCACGATCAGAACCAGAATGCGAGAATGCATCACTGACAGTTTTACATTTTCTGGCTGACAAGGGGCACAAGGTGTCCCCTTCAAAGTTGCAATTCTGTGAAAAGCAAGTGGTGTATCTTGGACACTTGCTTTCCATGGAGGGTAGACAGTTAACACGAGAACGTATACAGATCATTGCTAACCTTTCACAGCCCAAGACACAGAAAGAAGTACGTACATTTATTGGCCTCACTTCATACTGTAGGCAATGGATTCCCCAGTATGCCTATCTAGCCAAACCACTCATACAGTTAACTACACAGGAGGCAGCCACTCCGACTGTCCTCCCTTGGACACAAAAACACACCTTGGCATTTGAGGAATTAAAAAGAGCATTATGTCAAGCGCCAGTTTTAGCGACTCCAAGTTACAGTAAACCTTTTATGCTTTTCGTAACTGAACAAAATGGAACAGCGTTATCTGTCCTCACACAAGATCAAGCAGGAAAACACAAGCCTTGCGCTTATTTTTCTAGTACACTAGATCCAGTGGCCCAGGCTCTGCCTGCGTGCCTGAAATCAGTTGCAGCAACAGCCCTAGCCATCAGACAAAGTGACTCGATAGTGTTGGGTCACCCTCTGACAGTACAGGTTCCACATGCAGTGGAGGTTCTCTTAAACAGGACACAGACACAACATTTGACTGTAGCAAGACTGACAGGATATGAACTGACATTATTTCAACCACACATAGAGATCAGACGTTGTAATATTCTGAATCCTGCAACACTTTTGCCCTCAAGTACAGTAAATGCACCGCCACACGACTGTGTGGAAGTAATGAATATAGTGACGAAACCAAGACAAGACCTGACAGATATTGCACTTCCGGACCCAGACTTAACGCTCTATGTAGATGGATCATGCATGAGAACGAGTGCAGGAGAATTAGTAGCAGCATATGCTGTGACCACTGCTACTAAAGTCATAGAGACACAGAAAATAGACACACTATCAGCACAAGCAGCAGAGCTCATCGCTCTGACACAAGCCTGCATAAGAGCTAAGCACTTGAAAGTAAACATTTATACTGACTCACAATATGCTTTTGGCGTTGTTCATGATTTCGGGGTCTTATGGAGGGAGAGGGGTTTCTTGACCTCCCATGGGACCAAGATCCAGCACGGCCAGCTCATTCAAGCCCTGTTGGAAGCAATACATTTACCTACAGCCATTTCTATCCTGAAGTGCAAAGCTCACACCAAAGTTACAGACACCATTTCCCAGGGTAATGACCTGGCAGACCGAACAGCTAAACTTACAGCCCACACAGCCCAGACACCAACAGACACGACAAGGACAGAGGTACCATTACTGATAACATGTATGACAGTCAGGGATCCCACTCAAGATGTACTCGACATACAGACACATGCCACTGCAGATGAGATAAAGAAATGGACTGAACAAGGAGGGGTCCAGACTGAACAAGGTTGGATGACTAAGGGAAAAGGTACATGGTTTCTTCCAGATTCTATGGTACAAGTAATCATAAACACAGCACATAGTCCAGCACACTTGGGAGAAAAGGCAATGATAGACAGCTTGCAGAATATCTGGTTTAACAAGCACATGCGTGCAGCAGCGAAACAGAAAGTACGAACATGTATGATCTGTTGCCAGTTCAATCCAGGTAAAGGCATTTCGGTGGAACAAGGCGGATTTCATCCTCCTGACCACCCTTTTGAGGTCCTCCAGATTGATTATATCCAAATGAACAGATGTAGAGGTTACAAGTATGTCTTGGTAGTTGTGTGTGCACTATCTAGATGGACAGAAGCATATCCAGTTCCAGATTATACTGCTGTGACAACAGCCAGGCAATTAGTGCGCGAGTACTTCCCCAGGTATGGATTGCCTCGGGTCGTATATTCCGATAACGGTCAGCCATTCTCCTCTGAATTAATGAAACAAGTGTCTCTTCTGTTAGGATATACTTGGAAATTCCATTGTGTAAGACACCCTGAAGCAGCAGGCCTTGTGGAAAGACATACTCAGACAATCAAAACAAAACTTGCTAAGATATGTGCAGAAAAAGGCGTGGATTGGATGGTAGCCTTACCGGTTGCCCTCTTTTACATGCGTATGGTAGCTCATTCCAGAACAGGCCTATCCCCGTATGAAGTAGTCTTCGGTAGACCGCCAAATATGTGGGGTACGCCTATGCCTAAAAGAATAACTGATGTTGACAGTAACATGCTGACAGATTACCTGGCTTCCTTGATGTCTGCACTACTTTCTTGTCGTTCACAGGTTGCTGCCGCCTTCCCTGACAACACCCAGGTCAAGGAGCATGCCATATCACCAGGCGATTTTGTATGTGTCCGGAATTTTGATCGTTCAAGCCCCCTCGAGCCTCGCTGGAAGACCCCGAAATTAGTGCTTCTTACAACAAGGACCGCGCTGAAGGTGGAGGGACGCAAAGGATGGATCCACGCTCAGCACTGTAAAAGACACTTTGGACAATCTGGTACTTTAGTGAAAGATACAGACACTAAAAACATTAAAGACAATACAGACTTTGCGCCGCTTGCGCCGCCTGCGCCGCCTTTACTAGAAAAGACTCCACAGCAGGAGTATAGGTCTAAGTTGAGATCTAGTAAGTCAGACGTAGTTTAATTGTTTAAGTCCACTCGGTGGTGAATCAGTTAGACTAGATTTATGACATGTATAAGATCACAGACGAGAATAGTAAGAAAAACAAGATGAAAGCAAAATACTGCAAGTTAGTACACAGTAGATGTATAGTTACTTTGATCATTCTTTTTATTCTGTGCATTGTTATAATCTGTGTCAGTTTATTACTACATGTTTTCTTTCCTATTTCCTCACATATACACTCTTCCAGTAACAGCACCATAGAGCATACATTTAGTGAACTGCCACCTCATGAATTGTCATATCGACTTGCATTGCGTAACAATACTTTTATTCAAATGTTACACCATTCTCACCAGACCAGCAATGTGACTGATTGCTGGGTATGTGGCCAACTGCCACCTTATCAAAGGGCGAAGGGAGTTCTACCCTTCTATCCTCTACCGTTCTCACACAATGGTTCATGTGGAGCATGGTTTGCCTTAATGACCTCAATAGATAGAAAGTACATAGCTTATCCAGGTGGCTGGATA
This sequence comes from Lissotriton helveticus, assembly GCF_964261635.1. Classification (NCBI taxonomy): domain Eukaryota; kingdom Metazoa; phylum Chordata; class Amphibia; order Caudata; family Salamandridae; genus Lissotriton; species Lissotriton helveticus. The sequence continues at coordinate 1,119,546,376 of NC_136070.1, forward strand.
TATGGAAACCTGAATAAAGTAATGAATGAAGCATGTTTTCCAGACAAAGACGGATTTCCCCAAAGGAAGGGAACCGATCTAGAGAATGAACAGTACGAGCAGGGAAATGCATCCGTTAATTTTATAATGTTAAACGTTCAGCCCAAGCAAAATACAGGTCCACCGTTTATTTCAGTTCTACCAGCAAAAGGTGATTTATGTGTTATTAAGAAAGGCTCAGTACATATGGGACACAGCGAGTGTAAAGTTGTAGTAGAGTTTAATGATAAAGGACTTTCTTCTTTCAAAACATCACGCCATACCTATTTCATTTGCGGTCAGACAGCCTATGTACATCTGCCCTTAGACTGGGGTGGGACTTGTTATATAGCATTCTTATTGCCACCTGTATTCTTGGCCCCATCCCATTATCATAGAGATTCACGACTAGAACATGTTAGAGTAAGGAGAGAGACAGATGCCTCAGGGATTGATCAGACTGAAACAGCTTGGGAGCAATATACAGATTTCAACAAAGGATTCTTTTTCTTCATAGGTCCCGTCCAAAACAGTAAACTGATACGCAAGTTAACAAGGACTCTTGAGGCAGTAGTGAATGTGACTGCATCTGCCCTGGCGAACTTGACCCAGGAACAGTCTGCTATGAGACTTGTTGTTCTTCAAAATCGCCTCGCTCTAGACGTCATCTTGGCGGATAGGGGCGGAGCTTGTAGCGTGATCCGATCTAGTTGTTGCGTTTTCAGCCCAAATAACGCGCCATATGTGTATGCAGCGATAACAAGGCTCCACAAGATTGCTCATGGCATACATCAAGACCCAGGCACATGGACTTGGTCCAGTTGGCTCTGGGGTGTGATATCTGCTTGGGGATGGAAAGTGTTGTCCTTCCTAGGAATGATCCTACTTATGATATTTGGTTGCTGTCTCTGTCTGCAGTGTGGCCCGGCCATTTGCGGCCTGTGTGCAACTGCATGTGTTCCACATCCAAGTATACAAAGGGTTAAGGACGAACAAATGATGCTGTATGATCAACTATACGGTCTCATGAATATAGATGTATCCTGAAGGGTTAAGTAGGGGACAAGGAGGGAACGAGGAAAATGAAATTTTACATGACCAATATGTCCCCTGCGTGTACCCTATGTTTAATGTATGTGCATGTCATACATGCATTTTCCCTTAAGTGGCCTGAATCACAAGGCCTCTGCATTTAGGTCCTGCATTAGGATGCCAGTCATCAAGTCTCCCATGTAAGAAATATTAAGTTAGCATTTAAGGCCCATGTATTTGCATTGTGCACTTTTAAATAAATATCGTAATGAACCCTTTTTGTGGTTCAGTCTGAGCCACTTTCTGAATTAGGGTTTTCATGACTCCTGACACACTGAAAGCTGCAGTTACGTATCTCTGACCTCGCATACTTCTAGCTCAGCCGAGACCCAGCAAGGGTTGCCAAGACTGTATTATGAATAACAGTTATCTGCCTGCTGTACAGAGTCACATTCCTGCCCAGTGAGGAAGGTAAACAGAACCCGTCCGCGGAAGATAGGGCCTAGCCTCTCTGTCTCCATTGAAGTAAATCACAGTGCTTGCATCCATAGAAAGCTCACAGCCCCCACGCAATGAACGAAGAAATATATGCTTTTTCTGATTCTAGTGATGAGCAACCTTTGCTTCAGATAATACATCCCCTGACTTAAGATATCAGTTAGTACCAGACGTGCAGGGTCGCCTTGACACTAAAGTTCTCTCTACTAGACTGAAAGTCAGCTCTCCTCCCAGTTACACGTCAATTGCACGTCATGCTCAAATTGCGTGCACAAGTAGGGCAAAGTTCCAGCCTGCCATGTAACTCCTCCTCTATGTAGCCACCCACCTATCACCCACCTGTGACTCATCAAGTGTACACCCTCATGCACGCCCACATGCTCTTATCTCTTTCTTTCTTGCACTGCCTGGAGCGTTCCTCCCTATGTACAAGAAAAAATGTATATATGTGTTGTTCTTTGTAAATAATGTTAGAAGACCCTTCCTGAACCTCAGTGGTGATGGAACAGATTCTCCCTTAACTCGAGTTATTGGAATAAAGCCCTTTTAACTTGGACACCACGGACTCTCTGCCTCTCATTTGATACATGCTAATTGTTAATGCCTAGAAATTATGCCAGGGTAATGTTTTATTTAACACAACTTCATCCACCCTACCACACAATGTAGCTAAGTAATACCTTGCAGGACTAGGGAATCCCATATACCCTTTTTTCTATGGCAGAGTGAGCAGGCGTCTGGCAATTCCCAAAACCTCCTGCTCATATGAAGCTATTTATAGCCTCCTGTAATTTCTTGAGACTCCAAGTGGTCTTTTTTTAAAAATTCTTTTTATTGAAACAAAAACAAAAAATTACATAAAATTATCTCTCAGGTGAAAGTATTTGGTTCCAATGCATGGGTCAATGCGGCACAATACAGAATCAAATACACAATGGTTGATACTAGGGTCTAGGGGAATCCATATTATACCAATTCTTTAATTCAAAAGCGATAGAGTGAACAGGATCTGTTCAAGAGATTGTCTGGTTTTATAATCCGTTTATACTCTTCATTTCAATTTGGACCCTGCTTATTTTTACATATATACGCACATTTTCTGCCATCGGTTCCATCGTGAGGACACATGATATACTGGAGAATGGGTATCATTGTCTAGTTACCCTTTCCACAAAAAATGGTGGAACGGACCCTCCCCATTGACCTTTAGCAGATGTCAGACCTATACCCACATGACTCACATTCTTAAAATCAAGGACCAAAGTCAAAGGTTCCAAGGGTTGTACCCAGAAATCACTAGCTGATTTGGCATACATTTTCTTAACGTCAAGCAAGTTCAACAGAGCATTTTCCTCATTCTGTACATATTCTTTATGACATGCAGGAAGTATGTTGTATAGTCCCTGCAACTCATCATGAAGACAAATCCAGACTGGTGTGGCATGGGAGGATAGACCCCAGTAAGGTAAACATTGTGCATATAAATTAACTGATAAGAAGGGCCTTTACAATAAAAAAAAGTATGATATTTACCGAGTTTGGGGATGACTGGGCCATGACCTCCATCAAAAAAGCTGCCATTTCCCTAACATTTGAGAATTAATTTAATAGTTGTTTTAAGATAGGGTAATCTATGTTGATGCCCCAATGCATGGAGGGGGCTGAATGTTGTAGAAGCAAGGATCACACACATACTCAGAGTTCCCTCTGTAGTAGGCATTTGCAGCATTTTCTCACAGTCATAGGTTCTTTCACTGGGACAGTGATCGGACGGTTCAAGTATATAGTTTGCTTTATTTGTGGTTGGTAGAAAGGGGGGTCTCTAGTTGGCAATGCTTTGCACCTTTTTCCAAGTAGGGATCCTTCTTCATAGAAGATGGTGGGCCATCATTGAATTTATACATAGAGGAGGATACGTGAGTAATTCACTATCAGACTTTTTCAAAAGACTGAGAATAATTCCTCTGATGTTGCTCGGTCGGCCCCAAAATATTATCTTCCTATATCTTTTGCACTGGAAGAAATCGAACTTGCCCTTTCTCAGTCTTACTCCATGAAGGCAGCAAGTCCATATGGGGTCCCCGTGGATATTTTCTTCTCAAACAAACTAATGTGGGCCCCACTGTTGACAATTGTTTTTAATGCACTAGCTAAAACAGGCCGGCTGCCCTCCTGGATCCAGTCCTTAATCATTCCAGGTCATGAAAAGGGGAGGGCTCTAATCCAGCTAATTACCGACCCATCTCCCTAATAGACAGTACAGCTAAGCTAATGGGCTGACTATTACTGAACAGGCTCGAAGAATGGGTGGTGGAAAAAAAGTCTCTCGCCAAAGACCAGTATGGTTTTAGGAAGGGCAAGGGTGCATGAGGTCAGGGCCTGAATTTGACTTTAGTGGCTGCAAAATTTTCCATAGCAAATAAAGGTAAACTTTGTATGGTCTTTATGGACCTGCCAGCAGCCTTTGACTATGTGTCACACATTAAACTGTGCTCCATGATGGAGGCCATGAGCGTGAAGGCTCCGATTATTATTTTTATAAGGCAACTTTAGACAGGTGCATCAGCCATAGCCCACTACGGGAAGCAGAGGGAATGTTCAAAGCCTTTTAAAATTGAAAAAGTTGTAAGACAGTGATGCATGATTGCCTCTTTTCTATTAGCCCTCTATACCAATATGTTGAATCAGGTCTTAACTAAAAATGTAAAAGATACCCCATTATTTGACTCAACCCCTCTTTCCATTTTGCTTTATGCACTTGATGCCGTGTTATTTGCTAGAACACCCATGGCCCTGCAAAACCTCATAGAGAAATATTCATCTTGTATGGCTGACTTGGAACTCTATGTTAACCCCTTCCTTGCTGCCGTCGGCCAACGGCAGCACTACCTCCCCAGTGCTGCCGTCGGCCAATGGCAGACTCGGCCCGCCCGTTTTGCAGAAGTGCTGCACTGCCGCAAAATCGCGGCCGCCGTAAACGGGTTAATAAAACCAAGACATTTGTTATGGTTGTAGGGGAGGAGTCTAAGAGGACTATGAGATTCTAACTAGGTCAAAGAAAAATAGGACATGTGAAAACAAAAACTTACATATTTAGGTGTCCTTTTCGACTCCAAACTAAAATGGAAGGATATGGTGCTAAATAGAGTACATAAACAAAGAGATTCTATCAATGTGTGGTGATATATTTTATTTGTTTGTTTTATAGTGATGAGAATGTGGTGAAAATACTCTCTCTTAGGGTGGTAAAGATGAGAGCGCAATGTGCTTTTTAAAATACCCCTCACACACTAAAAAAATCCAGTAGTGTCATGCTTCATCATTGGGGTCTTCCCGTCCCTCTACGGGGCGGGGCGTGCTACGACCTGACCGACTACGCGGGAGCACTTAAGTGGTGACAGGACTATGAGATGGTGCAAAGTGGATAGTGTCAGTGAAAGTGTAGGGACCTAACAATGTGTGGGAAATACAAAAGTTAAAAATCCTCTGGCTAGTAGAAAAAAACGATTTATTCACTTCTCTAGCTGGGGACGTTAAGAAGGGGGTTTTGGGGTTGAGCCGATTGCTACAACCTGGTCTACATGTTTCGTAGGCAGTCCCCTACTGCCTACTCATCAGGACCTTCTACTGGTCCCTACTAAATTAAGCTCAGTTGCTAAGTGTTGTCAGCCTGTCTTCCTAAAAACTAACAGTAAAAATCCACTGTTAGTTTGTGCTTCAGGGCATGAGCTGGCCCCCGTGGAAGCAAAAATCTCAAAAATTGTGACCTAAATATGGTCTTGCTGTGGCAAGCGTGTGATGCCCCATGAGCTGACAATCGGTAGGAATTCGCCGCGGCGCTATTGTCCGCAAAGTCCCTAAGTCTTACTTCTACCCGTGTTGCCATTTCAGCAGAGCGGCAACACGGGTAGAAGTAAGACTTAGGGACTTTGCGGACAATAGCGCCGCGGCGAATTCCTACCGATTGTCAGCTCATTGGGCATCACACGCTTGCCACAGCAAGACCATATTTAGGTCACAATTTTTGAGATTTTTGCTTCCACGGGGGCCAGCTCATGCCCTGAAGCACAAACTAACAGTGGATTTTTACTGTTAGTTTTTAGGAAGACAGGCTGACAACACTTAGCAACTGAGCTTAATTTAGTAGGGACCAGTAGAAGGTCCTGATGAGTAGGCAGTAGGGGACTGCCTACGAAACATGTAGACCAGGTTGTAGCAATCGGCTGAACCCCAAAACCCCCTTCTTAACGTCCCCAGCTAGAGAAGTGAATACATCGTTTTTTTCTACTAGCCAGAGGATTTTTAACTTTTGTATTTCCCACACATTGTTAGGTCCCTACACTTTCACTGACACTATCCACTTTGCACCATCACATAGTCCTGTCACCACTTAAGTGCTCCCGCGTAGTCGGTCAGGTCGTAGCACGCCCCGCCCCGTAGAGGGACGGGAAGACCCCAATGATGAAGCATGACACTACTGGATTTTTTTAGTGTGTGAGGGGTATTTTAAAAAGCACATTGCGCTCTCATCTTTACCACCCTAAGAGAGAGTATTTTCACCACATTCTCATCACTATAAAACAAACAAATAAAATATATCACCACACATTGATAGAATCTCTTTGTTTATGTATATCAGTTTGGAGGGTGATTCTGTCAACACCTCTGCACTTCCTCTATTGTTTTGGAGCTAAATAGAGTACACCTTATGGGCAAAGGCATAGCCACACTCTAAGCCAGTCCAGGAAATGGTAAACGTTTATTTAGCCAAAACTACATCTATTGTCACATATGGGGCTGTAATCTGAGTTATCGCGAATGCTGGGGCATTGCAACTTGGGGAGGATATGTTTGTTAACAGGTAATTGTCGGTGCCAAGTCCATGTTCCAACTTCGTCTGTCAGAAGGAATTGGGATTACCATATATTAGTGACACCATTAAATTGGCCCCACTATTATTGTGGCTTTCAATATGCAAAAGGAATATAGTGCAATTAAACCAACTTGTGTGAAAAGACATCATGACATTAGATCATGCCCTTAGAATTCCTTGGTTGTCTTATGTTAGACTGTCTTTCATTTCCTTGGGCTTAGGTGACCTTTATGACACCCCTACTCTTTGTGAAAGCTTCCCTAAATCAAAGCTTAAATACATTTTTATGACTAAAAGCACAAAAGACAGATGGGAAAGGAACAAAGGAAAAGGCACCATAGTTGCATATTATGGTTTACCTCCTGTGTTGTATTTTCCTCTTTCCTATCTCTCTTTTGTTAAGATTCCGCTTAAACTACATCCCTCTAATGTTGGGTTATCCTCCAAATCTATATTCAATAAACCATCTTCCCTCGTGTCCCTGTAATGGAAAGTCTAATCAATCGACCCTTCATATTTTGTTTTTCTGTCCCTTATATGTTCATTAAAGGAAGAAGTTTATTGTCACATTATTGCAGAATCTGCAACACTATCCTGGAGCCTTATCAGCTATTCAACAACTGGAAACCCCATATGTATGTTTTGTGATTGCTTCTTTTCTATGGGCAGGCTTAAAAAGTCGAGTGGCTTCCTGCTTAGCTGCAAAATAATTCCAGTAATGTATACATATTGTAATATAATAACCTAATAGGGATTGTAAATCTCAGCCTCTCACTCGTTTATTTAAACATTCAGCACACGTACAGTGACTGCAAATCCCAGCCTCTCAATCATCATATTTTAGTTAAATATTTAGCACACCACTGGCTTTAACTACTGATAAGACACACGAGGACAGTTTGCAAATGGCTTGTAATTACTGCCAGTTGAATTTATGAAGGATAAGCTGATCTATTTACACCTTACATTTTTATATCCTTGATAAAGGTGGTTTAGAGCATATAAGATTTTAATGGCTAGTCATAACATATTTAAAATATTTTTTTTACTGCAGGATGCTTTGTAATAATTGTTTGAATGACATCTTTATGTATAAAATACTGTATGATGTACTGCTCAACTATAACAACAAGTCACTCTCAGATATTATTATTGCTGCCTAAATAACTGTGGATATGTTCTTTTATGCATTTTAATGCAAAATAAAGATGATAATGAAATGAACGCATGACTACAACCCTGTATATTTAACAAGCTCTGACCCAATAGGCTCTCTCCTCATGCTCTCAAGTGACCTCTTCTGTGTGTCTCTTTCATGCTGTCTTACCATGACCCTGCTTCTTATGAAACACCTCATCTTTGGCTTGATGAAGTGTGTGATTCTACTCTGCCACACGCGCTGGAACAATTAACTAAGGATGGGTTCCTGAACTTTCATCCTGGAAGCTTTGCACTTCGTACCACATCTAAGCTGTTCTTCATCTTCATGCTGCCTTCATTCTATTTCCCCCATTGATTTGTCAGACTTTGCAACATCAGGAACAGGTTTGTCTCATTGTTTCCTGCTGATGACACTGTTGTGAGCAATCTTCAATTCAATTGTTCAGTTTCTACTTTCTCTAGCTCTTTCATCACCATATCATTCAAAGCTATAGAATGACTTCAAATATGTATATCGAACACTGCTCTTCAAACAGTCTATTTTAACATAAACACATTTTAAATTAAGGATCTTGTTTTTCAAACAATATTTAACTACATGTTAAAGCAACTTTCATTCACAATTTACTGTTTGATTTTCCTTAACCAAATATTTCTTTCACAAGAAGGAAATTGGGTATTAAACCGAATGCCAGTGGAATGATTTCATTCTCATTTATTTCTTGTCTTCAATACTAGACATCTTATCTAGTGCATATTTTAGCATTGTCTAACAGTCACTATCACACCAGACAATATGTCAAATATTGGACCTCCACCTTTATTTTTAGTATCACCAGGAGAATACAACCACTATTGGTGAAAATATAAAAAAGTATTTATGAATTTTTTGAACGTTTGTGGACCAAATTTAATTCGTGAGAAAAAGGCCTCAAAGTTATTACATTGTTTAAGGACAATGGGGCAAGAAAAATATGAACCTTTACCAGACATACTGGAAGAATTGATAATGCGTAACAAACTCTAAATGATTTTGATATTTTCCTTAAAATACTGCATAACCATATTTTGCCCATAAATTTCACAGTTTTTCAAAGTTAATACTTTGGTATATGGGATCAGGTAGGTGAAGAATCTCTGGAAGATTGTGTAACTACCTTTTTACAAATTAGTTTCTACTTGAAATTTTAGAGACAGATATAGAATAAAGGATAAGAGACCAGTTTATCATCATACTAAGAACTTTGCTCAAAATATTATCCAAAACGTAACAAAGTCCTCATTGTATTAAAGCAAGTGGAGCATTCCATGTAATGCAATCAAGAATTGCATAAAAATCAGGAATTATCTTCGTCTGTGCATGCCATTGCCACAAAGCAAAATGGATCATTCACTAGCCCTCGAAGTAAAGAGGCTTATTTGCGAAATGGCAACCCCAAAGATTTTGCCAATTCCAAGGATAATCCTTGTTCAGAGTTTTGTGTAAATCTTGCATTAAAATGACATTTTGCCAAATGTTGCAAAGGAGTTGTAAGTAAGAAAAAGATATTTAAAGTTTCCTCAGAAAAAGTTTGTTGTTCTTCAAGTAAACCATATCACTTGTCTATGCAAGCAGCATTGTGGTTACCCATCAGATATATTATTTCTCAATGAGATTGCTATATCCATGATGATGGACTTGGGGGCTAAACTTTCACTTGTTTCAACTAAGACTATTCTCATTTTATTTAGCTAAAGTAAATCTTCTGATACAAGATGTCACACCCTACAGTTACAGGAGATAGGGCCATATGTATCAAACTCCCTTTTTGCGATTCCCAAATTGCGATTTTTCGCGAATCGCAAAACGGTATGTAAATAAAAAATCGCAAAAAAATAGCGATTCTGTAAAAATCGCTATTTTCATTGTGACCTTACAATTAGCGATTACTTAATCAAAAAAATCGCAAATTTGCGAAATTTGCAAATTAGAGAATTGGAATCTCCGGTGCAGCTTGATGACATCACAACCAGGAAGTGTGACTACCCATACTGCACCTTAGTTTCAGAAGCACAGTGAGAGAGTAGGAGTGGAGGTGAGGGATATCTGCAGTGCAACAAACAATGGCAGACACTGGAGACATGGCCAGTCAGGACAAACAGCAGCAGGGGGAGACACAGAGAAAAAGAAAACAAAAGTTTTCTGAAACTGAGCTGGAGGTCCTGATTCAGGAAATGGTCGTTAGCCACGAGCACCTCTTTTGAAAGAAGTACCTGCAGGTGCCTGAGACACGCAAGCAGAGGATTTGGGCTGATATTCAGCGCAAAGTAAACGCAATTGGGTCACCCACCGAAGCGTGGAAGATCTCAGGAAGCGCTGGTACGATATGTGCCACGCTCCAAGGAGAAGGTCGCTGCCAGGTTGGAGCAGGCCAAGACGACCGGTGGTGGGACCTCTACTGCCACCGCCTCCACACCACTAGAAGAAATGGTTGAGGGGACCCTGCTTCCAGAGAGTGTAATGGGAGTGGCAGACCTGGACAGCTCCGATCCCCCTGGACCAAGACAAGGTAAGAAGCATGCCATCACACCCCTGATACCCCCCTACTATCCCCACACACCCAGGAGAGACCCAAGGACACAACAAAACTAAAAGTCCAGTGCAGGTACACAAGCACGCACAGCAATGCATAATGGGAGATGTAGTCACATGCATATTCCAGTGGAGCATTGACACCCAGCCAGTCCTAAACAGTATGTGCGCATCAGGAAAGGCAAAATATTGACAGACAGGACCCATGTAACTCCAAACAGTGAAATTTAATGCATGTAAAGTGCAAGTCAGGACAGAAAATTAATGTGTGCATTTACGTCCACAGCGCCATCAGAAACACGGAACAGTCAGTGGAGGTGAGGATGAATCCCCTAACCCAGAGGCAACAGGGCAAGTAGAGGAAATGGAGGAGGAGGGCAGCCAAGTAATCCCTCCAAAGCGCAGCAGGCGGTATGTAGTGCCACCACTGCCCCCACTGGAGGAGGAAGCCCAGGACACCGAAGGCGATGTCCAACCAGTCCCGGAACAGCCAGAGTCACAACACCCTGCTTGAGCACATGCTGATCTGATCCCGCCAATTCCATCAAGGCGCAGGGTACGTGCATCCACCAGTGCAGCAGTCCCAGGAGAGGACACCGTCTTCGGAGGGCTGGAAGGACACATGTTCTTTGGGCATGACGGGTGGGCATGACGGGTGCCCTGGAGGAACTCTGTGCTGAACTGAGGGCTGATCGTGCTGCTAAGCGCAGGGAGATGCAGCGCCTAGACCTCTACACCCGGGAGGTCATCTGCCTTTCCTCAACAACCAATGTGCTGTCAAGGCACAGCATCACTATGCAGCGTGAGGTGGCACACAACAGCAGGATGTGGCAAGGGAACTGGTATAGTTGATATGTGCTCTGGATGAGCTGCAGGCAGCTCGCACTACTGGCCCAGGAGTCCTCACTCCAACAGACGAGGACGCACAATCTGACAGGAGCACCATTACACCCCGCCCCCCACCGGATAGGCGCCGTAGTGGCCGTCCCAGAAGGGCTTCTGGGACAGGTGTGGAGGACACAGTGCACCCACAGCCAGGGGCTTCAGGCTGACAGTGCCGCTGTTGAGGTGCTCAAACTCGGACAAGGAGATGGGTGCACCAACCCAGTGTACATGGACACTTGCTCCTGATTGTTCTTTCCCACTGTGACAATAACATGTGCTTGGCATTTGACAATACATTGTGTGCTACACATGCTGTGTGCCATTATTAATCCTGAAGTAAGGGAAATAAAACACAGTCTCCTAATAGATATTTTGCATTGTGTCATATTTTCTTATCTAGAAATAGTTCTGTGTTATCTCATCCTGCCTCTGGCGCCCAGCAGCTTCACCAATTACAGAGACTGGCATGCGTCCTGGCACTGGGCCCTCCTCATCTGATGAGTCAGATTTACTGAGCTCCACTGGTGTGCCTTTCCTGGTGGCGATGTTATGCAGCATGGCACATGCTACCACTATCTTGCAACAGGTCTGGGGGCTGTATTGTAGTGCCCCTCCACTCTTATGTAGGCATCTGAATCTGCTCTTGAGTATACCGAAGGTCCACTCAATCGTACATGTGGTTGCTATGTGGGCACTGTTGTACCTCCCCTCCCCAGCGCTGGCAGGATTTAGGCAAGGAGTCAGTATGAAATAACGGACCACATACGCACTGTCGCCTGTGGGGTAGGAGGAATATGGTTGGACACGGTCCTGCCAATGCTGTCCTTTACTAGTGTGTCCTTTGTACAAATGCAATTACCTAGTAGGTATCCCTCACCAAACTCCCCACTTGTGAGTCGACGGTGTATCCCACTGTGGTGGAAGATGAAAGCGTGCGTGCTGCCTGGGTATTTTGCAACAATGACGTTGATAATGTGCTTGGCATTACACACCACCTGTATGTTCACGAAATAGTAGGATTTGCGATTCCTGAACACATACTCGTTCTGGGAGGGGGGTGATATGGCGACATGTGTCCCATCTATGCATCCAATGACGTGGGGAAATTGTGCAATTTGATAGCACTCCTGCTTGGTCTGGTCTAGTGCCTGTTTTGTGCTGGTGAAGTGGATGTGGTGATGCAGCCTCGGTACCATGGCATCAAGGAACGCCTGGAAAAACCACGACAATGCACTCTGTGAGACCCCTCCTGCTAAGGCTATCACCCCCTGGAAGCTACCTGATGCCAAGAGGTGCAGTGAGCACAGGACCTGGATGTGGGTGGGGATGGTGTGTGTCCTGCGTGTGGGGTGTTCAGGTATAGGTTTAAGCTCCTCTATTAAATGCAGGATGCTCTCTTCATCCTGCCTGTAGTTTGTATGGATCTCCTCCTCAGTCCGCTGGAACAGGGTAATGCATGCACGAAGATCCTTTCCTGGCGTCTCCATCTATGTGCAGCAGCTCTGAGTAGCACCCTCATGGCTATCACGTACAGCCCAGCCATTGTGGAAAATATCTGTTGCATCGTGGGCCTCCTCAAATAGTTTGCACCTGGTTACCACCTCTCAGACTTGGTGGTAAATTGCGATTCTCTAAATTGAAAATTTCGTCAAATCGCATTTTGTGATTTTTTTCATGCATTCCGTTTTGCGAATTAGCAAATTGCAAGTTCAACATTTGCGATATTCGCTATAGTTGGACCACATTTTGCGAATTCGCAGATTAATCGCTAAATTGTATGAATCACAAATTTGCTAATCGCTGATTTAGCAATTCGCAATTTTGCGTACAGAATGTGGCTCTTACATAGCAAAGCTGTGTTTTGCGATCGCATACACCATTAATTTGCGAGTCCCAGTGTATCCGATCGCAAAACTGCTTCATACATATGGCCCTAAGTCTACTGAATTGATTTTGAGTGTTCCGTGTTTGTTTAGGAGAGAAATGTATGTGATTCCACCCTCACGATAATGGAGGCACCCGCCTTGGAATTCGGCAGTTCTTGGTAGCACTCGTTTTGGAAAAAATATTTATATATCAATATATATATATAGCCTACTGGTGGTAGGTAGGTATAGTTAGGACCTTGTTTCAATAGGAAGAGTGTTTTTGTTTTGCAAATAACTTTAGCGCTGCTTGTCGAATCTTCATGAAATTTTCAAAATGTATACATTAGTCAGTTCAGCTGCTGTGTTGAATGTTTCGTGGTAATCCACCAAGCGGGGACAAGAAAAAAGGGGTGTCCCAAAACCTGTTTCCCCCATGCATTTTCACATTTTGAACACAACTACAGCTCAAATTGCTGAACAGAATTACAACAAATTTGTCAGAAAGCTAGATGTTGGTTCAGAAAGCATACTTTTTGTGGTTTGGTATAAATACATTTAGTAGTTTTAGAGATATTAAAGGGTAAGAAAAATTAGATATACAGGGACGTGGATGCTTTCAGTGGACTCACGGATCCGCGCGCCAAAGAAAGATTGTGATTTTGTTTTTTTGCATTGGCTGGGGTTGGGAAAATGAGAGCAAAAAAACACATAAGGGGTCAGGATACAGGTATCCTGAGCCCATAGGACACATAGAGTGGTCCATTAGGGACCCCGCATAGGCAGAAATTTGGACAGTTTTTTTCCGCCCGATCGGTGGATCCACCCGTGAGTCTCAGCATGGCCCCCTGTGTAAATTCTCAAATCCAGAAAAAAATCTGTGGATCCGGAAAAAAAGGGAAATAAACACCTACTGCATCAACTCCATGCTGCGCATGGGTGGCCAGGCCCTGCAGCTAAACCCCTGCTGCTCACGGCTTTCAGCTTGTTATTTTAATGTGCGTGCTTAAGTGCTTAAAAAAACATAGAACTTCACTGAAAAAAACAAAGGCTACTGGGTTGTTATAGTTATGAATTTACTGGCATATAACCATAGAAATTCAGCAGTCATAGTTATTGTTAAACTTATCTGAAGAAACAATAACTCATGCCATTAGGCAACTGTACTAAGGGAATTGTATGACATTGTTCTGCAATCTGTACATCAATTGTTCTTTTTGCATTTCTCACCCCAAGTGGTACGGGTATGCCCAGACGTGGACCCCTTGCTCTCCATGCCACTGGAGTCAAGCTATCCTGGCTGATGAGTGGTGAAACCCCAAACCCAGCCCTAGGATGCTTGTTTCCAGTCCAGAGAGAACCTGGCCTGGCAGTTTGGGCTGGATTGTTCCCATTGGGTGCAGGGTCAAGATTGATTTGCAAATGGCTTGGTTCAAACTCGAATGGCATGGGGAGCAAAAAAACTGTGGATTTAGGCCCAGATCTCTGTACTGGGGGAAATGTATGACATTGTTCTGAATTCTGTCCAACAATTGTTCTTTTTGCCTTAAGCAGCTTAAGGCATCAAGTCATAGTTTAACTATAAGTGTGACTATAACTAACAAATTTCTATGGTTTTGTACAAGTAAAGTCAGAACCTAACCATAACGTCCCTGTAACCTTTGTATATACACACACACAGGGGAGTACAATAAGTCCACTACACTGTTGGCGAACCCATTAAGCATGGTACTAAACGTCCCTGTAACCTTTGGTTATTTCAGTGAATATATATATATATATATATATATATATATATATATATATATATATATATTCACTGAAAAAACCATAGGTTATAGACCATATATAGTTAGGAATTAGCATTTACAAAACCTTGAAAATTCACTGAAAAAACCATAGGTTATAGACCATATATAGTTAGGAATTAGCATTTAAAAAACCTTATTTTACTCACACAAAACCATTGAAATTCCATATATAGTTAGTTGCACTAACTATATATCGCGCACCCGCAATCCACTGCTGATGATGTCACATATTACATCATTCATGACATGGTCAGTGACATCACTGATGACATCACTGATGACATCTCAAATGACATCACTGATGACATCACTGATGACATCTCATTTGACATCAATGACCACATCACTGATGATATCATTCATGTGACAATACAATGCATCTCCTCACACTTTAATATAACCTCTGTTACACCCAGTGTTAAATACAGAGTATAATTTTTGAAACCATTGACACACCAATACTAGTTACTACATACGCACTCAGTGATTCCTATGTTTACACACACATTCACTCATTTACCCATACAATCATTCATACATACAATCACTCATCTTTACAACACTATCATATGCACTCATACACCTATACAGACTCTCACACTCTGTCACTCATCCATGGAGTTACTCACACACCTAGTCAGTCCTGTAAAGAATCAATCACACTTCCATTTTCTAATCTATACAGTTAAACATAGAGCACCTTACATTTTGAAACATATACTAACACATAATTACTCTCTTATACAATCATTGATACAAGTACACATTGATCTGCACAGAGTCACACACCTCCCAGCCAGCCACACACACACTCAGTCTCCCATACAAATACTTGGGCAATCAATCAATAACCCATATAGTTACTCATATAGCTACTGATCAACACATGCAGCAGTTTACAGAACAACAGACATAATGATGCACAAATTAAGACAGTTTAGTCACTAACCCATGCACTCAGTGAGACACATTTAATCACTCACTCATACAGTCAGTCACGCACCTACTAAATCCTTCATCCAGACACTTCTACATCTACTCATTCTTCAATATGTAAAACATATTTAAACTTTACAGAAACACACAGTCACTGGATGATGTCATCAGTGATGTCATCAGTGATGTCATTTGAGATGTCATCAGTGATGTCATCAGTGATGTCACTGACCATGTCATGAATGATGTAATATGTGACATCATCAGCAGTGGATTGCGGGTGCGCGATATATAGTTAGTGCAACTAACTATATATGGAATTTCAATGGTTTTGTGTGAGTAAAATAAGGTTTTTTAAATGCTAATTCCTAACTATATATGGTCTATAACCTATGGTTTTTTCAGTGAATTTTCAAGGTTTTGTAAATGCTAATTCCTAACTATATATGGTCTATAACCTATGGTTTTTTCAGTGAATTTTCAAGGTTTTGTAAATGCTAATTCCTAACTATATATGGTCTATAACCTATGGTTTTTTCAGTGAATTTCAATGGTTTTTTAATAGCAAATATCATAAGCTGTCGAATGTCAAGTACGTGGTAAGTGAAAACATTTTCGTGTTTATGCACACTGATCTGCTTTGAATGGTGCCCCCCCCCCCCCTCAGTTCTATTAGGAGTACTCTCTCTTTGCAGATAGTGAAAGGTAGTTAACGCAGGTCTTTGCCCCCATTGTAATCTGTCATGCCTATCTACTCCCCACTGATTGATGCACCTGTTTCACCCGGACCATTTACTAGACATACGTCATCTGGCCCGACCAGAGAGCACCCCTAGTGAAAAGGACATATGCAATAATAACGAAGTGATCACTGTATCCTGTTAACAGAAACTTTAGCATGAAACAACCTGGAAAGAAAAGAATAGGAAAACGAAAATCAGTAGGCCACTGATGAACATGAACTTTTATTAAACAACGAACAAAGAAACGATAACATAACGTAATGATAAAACCTATTAATGTCCTAGAAACAAGAAAACGTTAAAATATGCCAGTGGTGAGAGACCAGAAAAACAGTAAGAGAAACCAAATCACCCCTCGCTGTCCCACCGCCTGCCACGCCAAAAAAATCGATAGACTAGGGAAAATGCAAGTCAGTAGAACATCCGCCCCCACTCTGGAAACTTCCAAGGTGGGGCAGGGTTCCGGCTACGCCCAGCCGGGAGCAGCCCATATAAGGCAGGTCCTGCTGCCACGCCTCGGAGATCCTAACGTAGGGTGTAGCCGGAGGAGAGGCCGAGACCAACGGGACCCGGCCAGGGAATTGCCTTTACAACGCTGAACAGTTGCAGGGGGGGGGAATGTCTCCTCGACCCTCCCCTCTCTCTCCCAGTCCGGCCGCGGTGGCCCTTGAGAGTTGCAGGTAGTCCCGCCACATGCTCTTCCGGTCCGGCCACCAACGGTCGGGGGGCCGAGACCGACGGAATCCGGCTGCAGCCGATAAACCAAGAAACCCGTTCATGGGGCCAGAGCCAGGGGCGTCCGGCCGACATCTACCGGAAGCCCGGCCCGAAGACGGACGGGACACTTCTTCTTTCTTGTATAATTGCTGCAACAACCCTGGGGGGGGATGTCTTGCACATGCCTCCGACCCCCCCCCCTCGTCCTCATCGCCTGGTCCGGCCATAACAAATCTCAAGCGAGACGCCGTGGGGTGCACTGGGAGGGAGAGACGGTGCGAACAGGCCTCTCCCGCCTCCCCAGTGGAGGCTTCCCAGCTGCACCCTCAGCGCTCCAGGCGCCCGGAAAAGAGTTCTTCCACTGTGGCCATGCTGCAACGTCTCGCCCGGCAGGGTGGAGCCCGTCCGCTCATTTGACCCCGCGATCGCCAGTAGCTACCGAACTCTCAAAATGGCGGTCGACCTGGCAAGAGCGGGCCCAGCATAAAGAAATGGCCCGGTCACTGGTTGACTCCACCACCGTAGTCCTCCACGACCTTGAAGATTCTAGAGGAGCCGCGGGAGTCTCCGACCCCCGATGGGGAATGACTGCCATGATCACCCGTGGAGTGACGAAACTGTATCCGCGGGACGTCGGCGCCAGCCTCACTTTGAATTACTAGAATCCTGCAGACCTCACTTCCGGTGAAAGCACAGTGTGACCCGGTAGGAAAAATTGTTGCACCCCCTCCCCTTTTTGACTGATAGTTCAAACCACCGATCCTTTCCTTTGCCCTTTTAACGGAACTTTGGACTGCCTCCCCCTCTTTTACATTTTCTAGAGAAAACAAAACATTAACCACTACATTAGCATAGCAGTTGACACCAGAACTGTTTTCAAATTGAAAACCAACAACATCTTCAACAGAATCCTTTTTGTTTCTGCTGTGACCCTGCTCCAGCACAGGCATTGTCCCCAGCAGTAATTCTGCAATGCCGGTAAGAATAGCTGTGGTGCCTACTGGACTCACTCACCCCCGCGGCGCCCCACGCCGTTATTTGCTGGGCGGCAACTTGCTAGACATCACCTTCGTGACATCCAGATTTCAGCGCGTTCTGCTGCCTTGGAACTATTCGCACAACAGACCGCTACTGACAAGAATATTTCATTATTGGTGCTGTCAATTTCAATAAATCTATTACTGTTTTTGTTTTGTTGTATATATTTATATGTTATTAAAGTTTTATATTCCTACTACTTTGTTGGAGTGCTATATATTTTTTATGTGACACATAATTGTAAAAACTTTGATGTACAAAGAGTCATTCCTGGAATCTTCCGCTTCAGGCTCGGTCCCCTCCCCAATCACAATACAGGATAGTTTTCAGATAGTAGGAACACGTGTGGTGTGACGGATCTCATCGGGTGTGGGCCTTGATCTACTATAACTCCTTTGAAGAGGGGTGATTCTTTACAGCTGGGGCCATAAACTACATCTGCAGGGCTAGCTGATAGCCTGGACAATCGGACACAGAGGAAGAGGAGTGTCACAGGGTGCGGTAGTGAATAGGGCGAAAGGGAGGTGTCGGGCGGGCACAGTGTGATTCTCAGGGAAGAGCAGCGCAGATGGGGGGAGGTTTATTGCCCATGCATAAGACAGAGAGCGGGGGTGACCAGTGCCTGGGGAAGATGCTTGCGAGGGTGAGGAGCCATGCTACGAATCGACAGCGTGCAGAGAGTGGGTCTGGTCAAGACATCTAAAATGGCTGCCGTGCACGACAAAAGTGTGGCATTTCAAAAAAGGCAAGATGGCGCAGACAATGTTTTTCAACACTTCCTCATTTCCTTCGAATCGAACGTTAACAGACGTTGGGGCATATTACCAAAGTTAAGCGATATTTATCGCTAACGATGCTTACCAACCAATTTTTTACCACTAAGCATCGTCAGAAATTATCGAAGATAAACCTTACTATTATCAAGGTTTATCGCAAATGCGATAATAAACGGCCGCAATGCATGAATATCGCTAAAAACTCAGCGATATTCATGCATTACCGAGCTAATACTCTTAGCCATGTTATCCACCTCCCATTGGATAACATGGCTAAGAACTGCTCAGGGCAGGTGTTACTTTTTGGAGATATTCGCGCTTAGCGCGAATATCTCCAAAAGTTGGTAATAGGAGATAGATATCTTGCATGTTGTAATGCAAGTTATTGTGGTATATGGAACTCATACCATAATCTCTCAGGAAAGCAGAAACTGATCCTTTTGGGACCGCCTAAAAAGGCCTAGGGGGTGAGGAGTACTCTACTTTGCCCCCTTTTCACGTTCCGAACTATTTTATTTTACTCTCTTCTGTAATTACACAAAATACCAGCGATAAGATGCATCGGAGACACACAGTGAGAGAAAGGAGGCCGGAGATGAAGAAGACATGTCAAATACACATTGGAGATAATATAGTGGCAGAAGGGAAGTAAATATGAGTAAACTTACCATGTAACATAAAAATGTTGCACTCTATACTATAAGTCTCATTTTATACTACAATCACTTCGCTACAACCTCATAAATTAAAAATAAAAATAAATAATGTCTCAAACAATTTTTGATTTCTAAATATAAATTTATTCTTCAGAATTTTCTAAATTTGAAACAACTAGTAACATGTCCTCATCAGTAATTTCCTCTTCAATCATCTCATCTGGAATCTCCTCATTAAAAGTCTGCAATGATGATTCTTGTAACTCTATGGTCTCCAAACACTCGATAAATTCGCCATCAAGAGATTGATCAAAAAAATCATTCAAGTCATCTCCTCCTTCTGACAATATTTCATTATTGGTGCTGTCCATTTCAATCAATGTAGTGGAATCATTCAAGTCATCTCCTCGTGACAATATTTCATTATTGGTGCTCTCAATTTCAATCAATGTAGTGGAATCATTCAAGTCATCTCCTCCTTGTGACAATATTTCATTATTGGTGCTGTCCATTTCAATCAATCTAATGGAATCATACAAGCCATCTCCTCCTTGTGACAATATTTCATTATTGGTGCTCTCAATTTCAATCAATGTAGTGGAATCATTCAAGTCATCTCCTTGTGACAATATTTCATTCTTGGTGCTGTCCATTTCAATCAATCTAATGGAATCATACAAGTCATGTCCTCCTTGTGACAATATTTCATTATTGGTGCTCTCAATTTCAATCAATGTAGTGGACAATTCAAAAGAAATTGCCACGGTCTCTTCATTGTGAGCCATTTTATTTTGAAATTGCTTGCTGTAAATTGCAGAAAAAAATAATCACTTTCATTTATCGTTTTTAGTAATACATAATATAAAACTAACTTCATCAAGTATTTAGTATAACAGAAGGACTGCAAATAAATAACAGAAAACATTTTTCAAATTATCTTCAAGTGTACAACATAGTTCCCCTTACAAATTAACAACTCACCTTTTTAAAAGTAGCAGAAGTGTTAGTACTGTGTAAATCAAACACCAGAAATTCACCACCAAAAATTCCTCACAAATGTACCTCAGACAGTAGTATCGCAAAATGGCTGTGGTTTCCTCTCATTTGACATATATACATAACCAATTAACTTTCATCACACACAAATACAAAACCAAAGTAACATTTTAATTGGTTCTAAATTTCAACACTTTCAAATGTGTTTTCCCCATGCAATTTTCCATAGGACATTTACATACGTCTACAGCCTGAATGGCTGAACGGAATTACACCAAACTTGGCAAAATGGTACATCAAACCTAAGAGGTCAGGAAGGATCTACTATGCCCCCTTATGGTCATTTCCCCCTTCACTTTGGCCTCCTCTTGTCTCTCAATCCTACCGAGAGACAAGATGGCGGCCGCTACGGACTGTTTGGAATGTTGACAGACGCCGGAGAACCAATCAGCTTCGCAAAGCTCCGTAACGCGAAAAGTACGCGAAGCGGAGCGCTGTTACAGATATATATCTTTTTTTGAACGTTAATTTCTCAAAATCCACTGGAGCACATATATTGAGACCTAGCAAAGGCACATCGGGCTACCAGTCCCTAATATTTTACCAAGTTTCGTGCAAATCCATTCAGCCGTTCGATTATTATTATTATTATTTTTTTTTGCCCCGCGGGGCCCTTTTAAAACCTCCACATCAAACCTAGGGGGTCAGCGAGGATCTACTATTCCCCCTTATGGTCATTTGCCCCTTCGCTTTCGCCTCCTCTTGTCTCTCGATCCTACCGAGAGACAAGATGGCGGCCGCTACGGACTGTTTGGAATGTTGACAGACGCCGGAGAACCAATCAGCTTCGCTTCACAAAGCTCCGTTGCGCGAAAAGTCCGCGAACCAGAGCGCTAACCGGTCCGCTGTTACAGATATATATCTTTTTTTAAACGTTAATTTCTCAAAATCCACTGGAGCACATATATTGAGACCTACAAAAGGCACATCGGGCTACCAGTCCCTACAATTTTGCCAAGTTTCGTGCAAATCCATTCAGCCGTTCGGGCTAAAAGTGAGGCCAACCGCCCTATGGAAAACTCAATGTTAAAAACACGTTTTGGGACCCCCCTTTTTTCTCGGCCCCCACTGGACGAACCCCCCCCAAATTTTCAAGGGCTGCTCAGAAACAAAATGTGCAATTTTCCTGAAAATTTCAGCCAATTCCGTCCACAAACGCCAAAGTTATTAGACATAGAATTTTCAAAAAACCCATAGAGAAAAAATCCTAACTATATATACCTACTGGCGACCGCCAGTAGGTAATATATATATATATATATACACACCGAGGTCTGCATGCGCCATATATATATATATATATATTTATATATATATATCACATGCAGACATCTGAACGATTTGGAATGTTATGAGCAGACCAATCACAGTAAATATAACTTGGCCAGAGAGAATCTGAAGAAAGATCTACTTGGGTGGAAACGAGAAGGGGTTATTTCCCCAGAAGAGTTCAAGTTTTTAAATGTAGAACACCCAGTACTACCTAAACTGTATTTTATCCCAAAAGTCCACAAAATGACAACACCTGTTCCAGGCAGGCCCACAATATCGGACATTAATAGTGTGGGGGAGAAAATAGTGCAATATGTAGATTTCTTTCTTCAAGCATATGTAAAATAGCTTCCAAGTTACGTAAAGGATACTGGTGACTTCCTAAAAAAAGTTTAAGCAATCCCTTGGTCGGAAGATTTGTTGTTCAGTACTTTGGACATAGAATCTTTATTTACTAGTATTGAACATACTACAGGGTTAAATGCAATCAAATTTTTCTTGGACTTGAGACCCATTGAATATTACCATCATAACAAGATGCTCTTAAGTCTGGTCTCATGGTGCTTGCATAATAACTACTTTCTATTTGGGAACAACATCTTTTTACCAAAGAGAGGAGTGGCTATGGGGGCTTGCTTATCCCCTAGTTATGCTTGCTTGCATGTAGGATGGTGGGAGGAGCAGGTCTTCAAGAAAAGGCATGCCAATGATTTTAACAATCATGTTTTGTACTGGTTAAGATACATCAATTATGTTTTATTATATGGCAAGGGAATGAAGCGAGTGCAACTAATTTTATCAGTCAGATTAACAACAACACTGGCTGCTTCTGCTGCAGGAGGAACATGGCGGCAGGCTGACGTCGGCCGTGGGAGCTCCAGACCGGGAGGTGGTTTTCCCCGAAGAAGGCGCTGTAGCAGAGACGCTTTAACGGTGAGATGGTGCGGATATCCTGCTTTCTATTGTAATTCAACCTCTGACGGGAGTTTTCTCCATTTTCTTAAATTTTCGGAGAAGTAAAATGAAGACGAGAGAAACGGCGTCTCAATACTCCCGGATACACTCCCGGCGCTAGGACCAGGCGGTTTCAGGCGCAGGAAGGTGGGGGAGTGACGAGCGAGGCGAGCGCCTGGGCGGTAGGCTATGGGCTGCAGCAGACAAACATCCGGGCCCACGGGTACAGAAGGCAGAGAAGCGGCTGGTGCAGCGGGACAAGCAGCGGCAACAGGTACTGGCTCTTTGAAGGGGAGGAGGAGGAGTGCCGGTGATACAGCAGAGGACCAAAAGGATCGGGCGAGTATTTGGAGGCATGCTAGGAGGATATTGGCTAGAGTAAGCCTCAGATCGCCTCTGACCCAAAATTTCTCTTATACCCTATTGTTTTGTAAGGAGCCCCAGGGGGCCCGGGGGCCAATCTGTTCTGTGGGCTCTGCAGGGCGAAGGAAATGCGGAGAGGAGATAATATCCGATGCAGGGTGGATGAAAGCGGAGAGAAATGCAAGTAGGGGTCCTGTGGCTCTGCGCTATATACGGCGCAAGGGTATGGACCTAGGCACAAATCCAGACATAGATCATCCACACTCCCAACCACACCCTCACTCATACCCACAGCGCAGAGTGGAACCAGCTAAATCCCGCGTGATTGATGCCCTAGAGGGTTGCCCTGGGGTAGAGTGCAGGAATAAGAACAAGGATAAGGGCAAGGATAAGGAGTCCTCCCAAGCACCCTCAGTCCCACAGGTCAGGAATAGGTATCAATTAAGATCCAGACTCGCGCTGCAGAAAGTGGGAGCTGAGTGCCCGAGCCCCCTAAGGGTAGGGGTTATACCGACTTCCCCTAAGGAAAAGAGGAGGGACAGGAGGAGCAACACTCCCAGGACAGGGGAGGTGAATAAGCAAAGACAGAAGCTCCCGAAAGCGCGTTGGACATTGCCAAAACCCACCCCTTCTCTGAAATCCTATTTCAAAATCATGGAAAAGGTGGTTGACCCTAAGGTGGGAGGGGACAAGAAACAGCTCGGGGTGGAACATACGGACAGAACCCCTAGCTCAGGCTCCCCTGGTCCCCTGCCGATGGATGACCCTAATGCAACAGACACACCTAGTACCCTTAACTTACTCAATCATGGACCACCTAGCATGCCGAGTATATCCTCCTCAGTACCTCTCACCAACAGATATATGGTGCTGGCAGAAATAGAGGATGCTCTGGTACAGGAGAGAGAATCAGAGCAAACAGAAACAGATGGAGCGGAGGATATATCTGTAAGACAGAAGCTCCCTCACGCAGCTCAAGACGGTTCTTTAATCCCTGTAACTTCACGGGTAGCTGAAGCCAGGGCCAGTAATGTGACAATGGAATCAGCAAGCCCAGAAGCGGGTCTGTCGCAGGTCGAGACTTTTCTTCTTAGTCTTAGAGAAGACCTTTTGACAAAACTCGATAAAATTTTTTATACATCTGAGGCCAATCAAAAAGCCATCCATGAGCAGTGCGTCAGTCTAGAACTAAAATTGGTCGATGTTTGCAAACGTACGGAGGTGTTAGAGGAAGAAGTAAGTTTACTAACAGGGGCCTCAAAAAGACATGATAGGGACATTGAGACTTTAAGAGTGCAGAACAGAGCCCTACAGATGGACGTGGAAAGACTTGAAATTCATTCAAGAAGAAACAATTTGAAGTTCTTAAAAATACCGGAAGGAGTGGAGAATGGGGATGTCAAGGGCCTAATATGTAAAATTCTCAGAGAGGGTGTACTTAAGGATAGTCCAGACATCAACCTAGAGGCCGAAATACAAAGAGCGCACAGAGACCCTTTCAGGCAGCGTCAGGGGAGGTCAGGTCCAAGGAAGATCCTGGTAAACTTCCTGACCTTTACGGTTAAAGAACTAATTTTGAGCCGAGCATTACAAGAGAAATCTCTACAATTTGGTTCAGCGAATTATCTTATTCGATCAGATGTGGGGAAGATAACAGCGCAGAGGCAGTGGGAGTTAGGGAGCCGGATGCCGGGGCGCAGGTGCAGATGAAGTTCCCAGCTTTCTTGAGAGTGGTATGGAAGAATAAGACGCACAATTTCACTTCAACACAAGAAGTTGATTCCTTTCTCACCCTAATGCGAGATAATGCACTCTAAGAAAAGAGAAATGTAGATTCGAGTAATTCTTAATAAATCTGGAGGTGGGCGCCCTTGGGTAACAGAAGCTACAGCATAGGCCTCCACGGCGGCTATAAAAGTGGAGACTACAACCAAGGGTACAGTCAGAAATTAAGCAACACATATATTAAGGTGAATAACGTGGGTTCTGAGGGGGGGGAATGGAAAAAAGGGGAAAGAGAAAAAATATATATAAAAAAGAGGAGAAAGGGAAAAGAAAAAAAAAGAAAGAAAAAAAAGGGGGTACCCAGGTATCTTTGCATATTTTTTCCTTTTTTGTTTTTATATATATAATTGAATCTCAGAAAGTAGGCATACTTTCGAAGTCTAATTTACTATAGCGGGGCACCACCCAGTGGTCTGGAGAGCTCTCAATTGGCGACATGTTCGCCAGAAGAATCAAGGGGGGGTTCCTCAGGGGAGGGGGGTAGGAGGGTGGGGAGTAGGGGAAAAAAGGAAAAAAATTAATCCTCATGTATATATGAAATCAAATTATACACACGCGGGGAGCAGGCCTGGAATCCCTAAAGTAGGAACAGAGCATAGAGCAGCATGGCCAACATGATATGTAGAATAAAACTAATAAGCTGGAATGTCAACGGGTTAAGGGATAGGAAGATAGCGAGAAGGATTATTGATTTTCTGTTTAATTCAGGGGCTCACATCTGTCTACTCGAGGAGACGTATCTAGAGAAGGAAGAGTGTAATCTAATATTCGGTAGATGTAGGTGGATACAGGATGTGGTTTGCTCGGAACAAGGTGGCAGTACGCGAGGGGTGGCAATAATTATCAGAGCAGGCACAGGGATTAGGCTTATTAAACACGAGACAGATAATTCGGGAAGGTGGTTGGTGACATCTTTGATTGCGGGGAGCATCCCACTTACGTGTGCAGTCTATTATGGTCCGAACATGGATGCTCCTGGGGCTCTGTTGAAACTTAAAATTAATCTAATAGAGACAGAAGGTCCCATAATTCTCGGGGGCGACTTCAAACTAATTTTTGAAAGAGAACTGGATCAAACCTCAAGAGTGAAATTTGCACCCCCCAAAAAAACTAGATTGGAGCTAAAGAACAGAATACGGGACTTTAACTTGTTAGATATTTGGAGGTTCAGAAATCCGGGGAAAAAGGATTATTCCTTCTACAGCAGAAGATATGGACACTATTCTAGGATAGATTTTTTTCTATTGGATAAGACTCTCACATCAGCAGTTGACTCGATAGCATATATCCCAGCAATTCTGTCAGACCATTCAATAGTGGAGATGGTGATCAGTCTGAAGCAAAAAATGCGGCAAAGGAGATGGACATTGGATCGGACGCTGCTATTGCAAGAGGGGGTCAGACAGGACCTAGTGACCCAGTCGGAGGAATACTTTAGGGTCAACATTGGGACAGAAAGCATACAAACGGTCTGGGACACATATAAAGCCTTCTCCCGAGGTCTCTTAACAACCCAGATGATAAGGAGGAACAGATTGGGAAGAGAGAGAAGGGAAGCAAGGATTTCGAGAATCAAATCCAAAGAATTAGATTTGCAAAGGGCATCAGCAGATGATTCCGACAATAGATTATCCCTTCAGAAGGAATTGGATTGTCTGCGGGCAGAATATCCAGCTGTAATAGATAAAGCTTTGAAGGAAAAGTGGGATACAAGCAATCTGCAACACTTTGCATATGGTGAGAGGTGTGGGAGACTCTTAGCGTGGAAAGCCCGAGCGGACAGAACAAGGAACCAAATAGACAGTTTAGAATTAACAAGCACGGGGGAAAAAACCAATGATGACGACCTTATTAGGGAAGAGGCAATGAGGTACATGCAGTCTCTTTACGGAACCAACCCTTCTCTGAATAGGCAGCAGGCAGAAACATGGCTGGTTAATGCACAGCTCCCTGAGTTGGCAGATTCAGACCGGTCCTTTCTCAGTTCCGAAATAAGGGAAGGAGAAGTGAGGACTCAGTTGTTGAAGATGGTTAAGGGCAAGGCCGCCAGTCCAGATGGGCTTCCAGTGGAATTATACAAGATCGTACAAGAACAAGTAATAGGTGTTTTGACTTTACTATTCAACGAAATACTACTTCAAGGGGGGCAGGCTCCAAGATCATGGGCTGAGGCTATAGTAACATTACTATTGAAGCCAAATAAGGATCCGAGCAGGATAGAGTCTTATAGGTCAATATCCTTATTGAACGTAGACTATAAGGTATTTGCAGGGGTGTTGGCAACTAGACTAGCCAAGGTAGTAAAATCAGTGGTACATTGCGATCAAAGGGGATTTATTCCTGATAGGCAGCTGAACGAGCTGACCTTTCAAGTAGTTGCCACGATAGATGTCGCTCAAGAGAAGAAGTTGCCCCTGACCATTGTGGCAGTCGACGCCGCCAAGGCCTTTGACCAGGTAGATTGGGACTATCTTTGGATGACGATGGAAAAATTTGGCTTCCCAAAAAGTTTCATAACAGCCATTAAGATACTGTATTCAGCCCCAACAGCAAAAGTCCTAGTGAATGGCTCCTTGACGGAGCAGATATGCATTACCCGAGGCACGCGTCAGGGCTGTCCTTTATCCCCCCTTTTGTTTGATTTATATATTGAGCCTTTTGTTTGTATGTTAAGAGCAGAACCATTAATCAAACCTTTTAAGATCGCCAACATGGAATTGAAGTTTGCATTGTATGCAGATGATCTGCTGATGTATACGGTAAATCCAGAAGAAGCAGTACCCAGATTATTAGATCTCGCCGAAGGGTTTGGTAAAATCTCTGGGTACTCTATCAATGTAGAAAAAACTGAAATAATGAAATGGAACCAGCAGATAGACTCGGTAGGGAAAAAAAATAACATGAGGTATTTGGGAGTCCATCTGGTGAACAGGATAGAAGATATCCCAAAAGTAAACTTGGACAGAGTCACTAAAGACATAATAGCTTCACTACAACGTTGGTCCTCTCTCCCTTTAAATATTTATGGAAGAGTGAACTTCTTGAAAATGATAATCCTTCCAAAAATCACTTTTTTGTTTAATGCTATCCCTTCATCTTTCCCGTTAGCTTTAATTAAAAAACTACAAGGAAAATTAGGGTCATTTATTTGGAATGCCAAAGGCCCCCGAATAGCTTGGAAAAAATTAAGGAGAGGTCTAAAGACAGGAGGGCTTGCTCTTCCTGATTTACTTTTGTATTGCCAAGCTTTTCATTTCAAGCATTTTAGAACCATGGCTGGTCCGTTGGACCAATCATCGATGGGTTTGCTAGTCTCAGCCTTGTTAAAAGCTGTCCCTCAGGGATCGAGTTTCTTCCTTTTTAAGTTTGGGGACCCAAAATTCTTCAAGAAAGTAAGGCTGAAGATAATGGGGAAAGCTTTGAAAAATTGGGTATTTGTGAGGAACAAACTGAACATCCCTTATTATACGTCACAGGCCCCGATATGGGACTCTCCCGGTCTTCCAGCATGCCTAAATGACCTTTTATCACTACCACTAAAACAGGCTGTGTTGGAATGCTGGGGGGATCTGCAGGAAGATGGACAGCTCTTAAGCTGGGACAAGCTCTCCAACCTAACAAGGGGGACCCTGGCTAGGTTTAAATATTATCAACTATCAGGTTGGTGGGCAATGAGACCCGTAAGACCCGCGGATAATAATCCCCCTAATCCCGAATTTGATGCGGTAACGAGAGGGGGCAAGTGGAAGAGTCAAATATCTTTCTGGTATTCAGCACTGCTAGAGGGTGAGGAGGTGACAGAGGCTGAAATTAGCAAAGTATGGGGCAACGCTATAAACCCGGCTAGTGGGTCCTTTATGGAGCTTTGGCACAATTCTTTCAGATTGTTAAACGCTGTAATTAAGCCAGCAGCCCTGAAAAGAAACCATCTGTTCACAATGTATAGGGTCTATATAACACCTAAGAAATTGGCTAAATATTCTAACATAGATTACCGCTGTCCGAGGTGTGGTTGTTTGAAAGCAGATGATGTACATATGTTCGTTGATTGTCCCGAATTAGAGGAATATTGGAGTAAGATAAGGGAATTTTTGGAAGATGTCCTTTCAATGCCCATATCAGTTTCAACAATTACTATATTATCAGGGCTTATCACGACCTATCAGACGAACGATCTCCCCACGAAATTTGTTTTTTTACATCATCCTGCTGGCAAGGCGTGAGATCTGTAGGGTGTGGAAGGATCCAACTCCCCCTACCTTTGCTAATTGCCTACG
Source organism: Lissotriton helveticus (assembly GCF_964261635.1). Taxonomy (NCBI): domain Eukaryota; kingdom Metazoa; phylum Chordata; class Amphibia; order Caudata; family Salamandridae; genus Lissotriton; species Lissotriton helveticus. Next base: position 1,119,575,664 of record NC_136070.1, read on the forward strand.
GCAGATCATGATAACAAGTAAATCAGACATGGCTTGTGATCCTACGAGTGAGACCAATGTTTGGGAGGCCTTGGTGGCATGGCAACTTCGGTGATTGGTATTCCAATGATTTGTCTGGAGCCCTGCTGGTTCCCCGGACTCCTAAGTAGCATGGGTGCCCAAAGATCGGCGAAAAAAAAGGAGTACGGAGGGGAAGGTAGTGGCTACTTGAGGGTGCAGGCTAAACCACTTTGCTTTTGGCCGTAAACAACGAGGGCCGGTACAGAACGACCAATGGTGCATGGAGGTGCCAGCTTCCCATCAAGAGTTCCATTCGTGATATATGAGGATTACCAAAAAATAAAAATAACACTACCAATCTAAAATTTACCTCAGATGTGAATAAGAACTGCATTGAATTCCTTGATGTTAAAGTCTATCAGAAGCAGGGGCGATTAGAAACAACGCTATTCAGGAAAGCCACTGCTGGCAATTTAACACTCCACGCCAGCAGTACTCACCCCAAACATTTGATTAGGAACATCCCCTATGGGTAATTGTTACGTCTTAAAAGGATATGCAGCACAGATGGGGATTTGGAAAGATGCACAGAAGAGGTTCTTTGCAGATTCAGGCAAAGGGGACATAGTGAAGACATCTTGAGAGAGGCATTGAATAAAACAAAGAGGAGAACCAGGGAATCCTTGCTTAATACCAGCTCAAACAAGGAAGCGTCCATGGATGTTAATAATGCCCCTAGATGAATAACTACCTTTAGTAAACGAGAGAAAGATTTGATCATCATCAGGCGCAATTGGCCAATTGTCCTCACAGATGGGGTACTGTCTCCAAGATTGCCTACCCAACCAGTCGTCACTTACAGGGAAAGGCACATCTATGCGCACACAAATAGGTAAATCCAGTCCTGAACTGCCCGCTGCTAAAATGTGGTTGCAACCCAAACAAGGTTTTACTAAATGCTCTATTTTTAGAGCATGGAAGTTAGGGATAAACACTACACACTACTCCACACCTTTTAGCCCAGACAAAATAGCAATTTGAGGCAACCTAAGCTGCAGGACAGATTTTGTTGTGTACATTCTGACATGCTCCTGCGGCCTAAGATTTGTGGGCATCATCAAGTTGCAGGTGCATATCAGAATTTTACAGCATCTGCGGGCCATTGTGAATAATGACTCGTCCTATACGGTGGCTCGCCAGTTCAAGCAGGTGCATAACAATGAACTTAACTGCCTGAGTTATTTTGTGGTGGCGACTGTTCCAAAACTTAGCAGAGGGGAAGACAGAGAAAGAGTTCTAAGGCAGATGGAGTCCAGAACGATCTTAGAGCTGGATAATAAGTTCCCATATGGTCTTAATAACACAGAGGACTTGCACCACTTTTTATGGGCAAGAGTTGGATCCAACTATAACTGAACCTATAAAGTTCGTCTGGATCATTGGTAGTTTGGTTTTTCATGACTCCTGTATGCACTGTTAACTAGGATATGTATATAATGATAAGTTCTCGCTGCGGCCCTCTTTTCTAATTGATTTGAATTTTAATGGAATTTAATGGTTTTTATTCAGTTTTAATTGAAATTTATTGGGTAATGTTCGCATTGTTTATATGTACTTTTTTTTGTGATACAAGATTTTAACGATGATATACGCATTGCACTTGAACTTTACTAAAGTTTGTTAGATACACACAGGGTAGCACTTTACCACTTAGCACTTTTGAAATAATTCTGATGGTTTTTAATTTTAACTTTACCTATTATTGGCATTTTACCATATAATATGGAGAAGTGGTGACTTAATATGGATTCAACCTAATGTATCAGCATTTATGCAGGAAAATATGTCTAAAGTGAAAATATACTTGGTCTATTGTTTACACTGAGTGATAGTTTACAGTAGAAGTTGCGATGGTTTGCACACATTTTTTAGGTCATAAATAATATTATGGTATTGTTCATATTGATTAATGCGCCATGGAATTCCTGGCTGTGCAGCTCCGGGTACGTATAGTATTTAACAAACACATTTCTATGACGGAATTTAGTTTTATGGCATTTTAAACTAATTGTGTATTTAGAATCTTGTATGTACATATTATTTATTCATATGTACATATTAACTTATTCTGTGTGATTTATTTTAACTCTGTGTATTTCATTACCATTTATAATACTACTTTGAGTAAGCTACTACGATAGAGGTCAAGAAAACAGACCCATGAACTAGCAGAAACATTGTGCAAATGTGATTTCAATGTTTATTGTGTTTGATTTACCATGTGGTTCTATTTCACTGCATTTAAAAAAGATGGCATAGGGCTCTCTCGAATATGTAATCAAGGGCAAGTGGTGCCCGAAACGCATCTTTGAGGAAAACAAAAGATTAATTGCCTACATCTCCGGTGGTTTGTGGTTCTCTGTTTGCCGAAAGCGACTGCGCCAAAAAACAGAGAATCTCCATGGTCTTGAGAAGTCAGCCCAGCTGCTACTTTGGTATCCGACGGGTACACAGTACCAAGCCACGCATTACGTCATGTACATATGGGTGGCGCCGGCTGCGCGTTGCGTATGCGACAAGTAAACACTGCCAGGCCCTGTGTTACGTCACAGACGTATGGTGTCGCGCCAGGTACGCCATTCCCTCGTTTTTTTTTCTTCTCAAAAGTATATCTAAATAACTTTAAACAGTATATGAGAGCAAGTGATAATTTAAAATATTTCAAACATTTATATATTTCTAACTGTAATAAACTTATAATATGATACATATATTTTGTCAAAATCGCGTCAGGTGCGGCCTCCTTGCACGCTCGATACACAATTGCCATGTGACCTTAAAAAAGCATTTGATTGCTTCATAACATTTCCCATTGTAACAGTTGGATGACCACACCCATTTTACTTATTCTCTCTACAGCGTTTAATGAGAGACACCTCTTCTGCTTAGAGAGCTTTTTTGAAAACTTTTTTGCTGTGCACACATATCTTATACTACACACAACATGCAACGATCATCTTGATCAATATTCATGGTCTGTACATTAGCCTTCCACGTGTGATTGCCATACATCTCAAATGTTCCATTAAAAAACAAATATGTGTTACACGATGCCCCTGGTGTGTGTGTGCACATTACTGTGCTCCCTTTCGGCCTGGATATTCGTAGCTCTAAGAAGTATCAGGAGCCACGGGCAGAGTGCACATCCTAGATCACATGTGACAAACAGTAAACCGCAATGTGTAGATTTCTTTTGCTGTACTCTCTGTTAACAGGCTTTACCTATATACTAATGTGTTATATGTGAGACTTTCAGATTCACATTTGACATGTATTCCTTGACTGTAATGAGTGTTATCACTATGTATGACGTAGCCTCACTGCTGATCCTCCCTCCATCCGACCACATCCACATGTGTACGCTTCGCGATAGCAACACTTTCAATAATGCCGTACACCATTGACATGCGTGTCTGCGTATATCCACAACCTTGACAACGACATGTAATGTTCACCGTTCAATCTTTTCAAACACCATCTCATTAACGAAATTTTTCGCCCTCCCGACACATGCTACACTAATGTAAATTGCACACTCTGCAAGGTCAAAACTACAAAAGAAACACACATAAGTACACTTCCTGGCCGGACAGGAACTGAACAACGCCCAGGTCACCGGAATAATTATTCACACCCCTAAGATGGCCTGGTGTACTCAAGACCAGCCCACTTTGTGTATGTATAAATAGGATAACCACGACGACGCATGTCCCTCCTCTTCCACACTGCCTCAGGTGATATGGCCGCATCCACCTCTCATATCAAAATGCGCAATAAAAAAAAGGGATCCATGAGCTGTACACCACCATGGCAATCAACACGGGCTCTAAATTGTGAGCCCTACTGCCCGTCGTCTATGAAAGGGATCCATGAGGTGTACACCATCCTACAATCATCACTCCACCTGAATTGTGAGCACTGCTGCCCGTAGTGCTTGCTCACACAACAATGACACCAGGTGAGCAGTGGTGCCTGTGTGCACAGGGGCTCCAATTGAGCGTGGTGCGGCGGGACGGGTGGGGTGCATCACCCTGGCTGGGCAGGTGCAAACAAACGATGTTGCCATGCATAATGATGTGATCTCTGACCTGATTCAGTCTCAGCTCTGTCTCATTTTAAAGACCTGCTGGACCTTACTGTAGGCCTGAGCCAGCGGGCAGCGCTGCCCTACAGACACCTCTTGAGCACGGTTCTGCGGGAGGGGTAGGGTGCATCAGCATGAGTGCGCACGTGCAAATAAGTCATGTTGCTGTGTGTAATGATGTGATCTCTGACCTCATTCAGGCACATCTCTGTCTCATTTTAAGGACCTGCTGTACCATACTGTAGGCCTGAGTCAGCGTGCAGCGCTGCCCTACAGACACCTGTTGAGCGCGATGCTGCGGGAGGGGTGGGGTGCATCACCCTGAGGGCACATGTGCGAAAAAGTGATGTTGCTGTGCGTAATGATGTGATCTCTGACCTCATTCAGGCACATCTCTGTCTCATTTTAAGGACCTGCTGGACCGTACTGTAGGCCTGAGCCAGCGGGCAGCGCTGCCGCACAGACATGTGGCGTTGGCTTTTAGGGCACTGAGCTCATTACTAAGTGGATATGCACACAGGCTTCCGCCACTGCATTACACGCGCACATTATGCTTCTTGCATGCGCTCTGTTCCTTTCTACTTGAACCTTCATACAACGTATTATTGTTTAACCTTGTGAATTCTCGAGCACTCCAACTCTTCTTTGAACCAAAATTATCACTAACAGTTGGTAGATCGCACTTCAAAAAACGAAGGATGCACTCAACTCCAGTTTTCTATCAAGCTTGAAATAAACCTTCATTTACCTCCAGAAGTTTCCACCATTAAATTATTTCTCCCTTTTCAGACATTCAATTGATTGGCTCAAGAAGGGTGGAGCGGGAGCTGACCCCGCAATGATGCCTTGGGCATTCTGGCACCTTCCATCATGGAATCAAGACACCGTCCCCGACCGGAGACCTGGTCTCCTATCATACAAACATACCCCGGACTCGGAGCTTGCACCAACACGTCGTGGGACACACCGGTGGTGGCAGGTGAGCAATGAAGCCTTGGTTTCCAGACCTACAATGGAGCACAGTGTGGGGCAAGGGGCTGGGGTGCAGCACCCTGGGTGCACAGGTGCATGCAAGCAATTTTCCCGCAGCTAATAATGTAGGACTATATTTTCAAAGAACAGCGATAACATTATCGCCGCTCCAGAGGCAGGAAACTGCCGCTAAAGCTGCGATAATGGGCTTGATAATATGCCCTTGTGAATTCCCATAGAAGCCCAAGCTCACACCAGAACCTGGGCTTCTATGAGAATTCACAAGGGCATATTATCAACCCCTAGTGTTATCGCCGTTCCTTGATAATATGGCCCCTAATCTCTGCCCTCATGTGTTTCATTGTAAGGACTTGCTGTACCATACTCATTCTCGCGGACCCCAGCGTCCTAGACAACCGGGTGACGGGAGGGTAAACACTAAGGGCTGGGTGCAGTAGGCCGACAATCTGTCTCCTCCTCCCTCTTTTCTTTTGACTCTCCCTCCCCTTCTCCCTTCCACCCACTCCCCCTCACTTCCATTCTCACTATCTTTCTTTACGTCTTCCACATAGCATACATATTTATGTTTCATTTTTGTCTTGCAGGTTTCCTACGCTGCTTCCACTGGAGTCCACCGTACGTTTTTATATTATACTGTTTGTTCTATTAAACTTATGTTTCTATTTATTTGTGTTTTATTAAAGGTTACTTTTTTTCGGATAAATAACTGAGTGTATAGGTCTTCTTTTTCTGACAACACTTGTCTTTTATTTATTGTGAAAATCATCTGTTTATAGGAGATTTTAAGGGCAAACTTTTCTAATATTACAGTGCACCTACCAAACATAATCTAACTGACTATTAGACAAATGAAGCCTGGGTAATTCTACAACTGCAAGAGTTCTATGAGTTTATCACTTTATTACACCATAAGTACTGCCAGTGTGATTACAGAACAAATAAGGCACTGCCTAGGACCACCGAGGCTTCAGGGACTGCCGAAGCCCACCCTGCATATTTCAATAAAGCCCCAGAGTGTGGCAATCCCCGGACTTCAGTTGGACTTGAACCCTCCGAACAATTAGTAAACAATACCCCGGAAGGTGGCCGTCCCCTAGGCTGCAAAACGTTCCTGTGCCCTTCCGCACCTAATTTTCATGTGACATTGAGATCCCCAGTCCTACAGAGACCCCCAATATAGACATTGGATTGGCCACGAAACATTACCCACCAGGGGCCTCATTTAAAAGAACGGGCGAGACCCTGTTTTTTTGTTTGTTTCTTTTTTTCTCTCCATTTTTACCATCCGTATCCCCTATATTACAGCGATACGAGGTTTTCCTCCTCTCGCTGCAAACAGTAAAACAAGAATTTGATATCACAGGGTGGAAGCCATGCACCAGCACTCTAATAGCAAACACAAATGTTCTGTGAAGCACACCCCGGGACATTGTATAAGCTGCGCTTGACATGTCACCCTCCCTAGGACCATGATGCATTTGTTAGTATAAACGCATGCTAACACTACTTATACACGTATAGTACAGCAACCTGAATGTAGTGAAGAAGCAGAGGAATCGCAAAATCTAAAAATATAAATCCTACCAGAAGTCGGATGACATAGTTCAATGAGCCAACGACCCTGGCATGAGTAGAAACAGCTACACGAAGAAAACGGGTCATCAGCACAACGCAAGCAATTTTAAAATATTGGTGAGTGCTGATTTCTTTTTACCTTCTCCCGCTCATCGCCAAATTTATGTAGTGAAGAGGCAGACAGCAGTGGACCCAATAAGTAGATTTATTACAGAAAAACAAGACACCTGAAACAACCACCAACAGGAGCAGACAGCAAGGCAACCATCTTCTCCAGCACCGTGTACAAACTCTGCAAGGTTCCCCTCATGACAGCCCTAAATTCTAACATTACATACTTAGATTCTAGTAGAATTACATACTAACATTCTACTATGATTCACATTGGGATACTACACAGACCGGTTGACTTTACAGCAATGAGCTCATGATTTCATCCACGAGTCTTGAGACTGGTAGGGGTAAATATGTTGCCTCCCACTCCCTATATTGTATAAACGCAAACTAACACTACATCCACCGGTATGCTACAGCACCCAGAGCACATCACTTTACAGCAATGAGCTCACAATTTAGGCTCAAGGTTTAATCCCAGAGTCTTCACACCAGTAGGGGTGAGTAGTTTGCTTCCCACTCCCTATATACTATAAACGCATACTAACACTACTTGCACACTTATACTACAGTGGCTAGTATCCTACAACGCTCAGAGCCCATCATTTTACAGCAATCAGCTTGCTTTGATCCCTGAGTCTTCACACCGGTAGGCGTGAGTACTTCGCTTCACAATTCCGGTATAGTATAAACGCACGGTACCGGTCAGTAGTTATCTTCCCACTCACTGTATGGTATAAACACCTACAACACTACGTGCACACATATACTACTGCACCCAGAGCCCATCCTTTTACAGCAATCACTTTGTTTCATCCCTAAGTCTTCACATCAGTAGGTGTTACTACTTCGCTTCCCGCTTCCGGTATACTATCAACACTCCGTAGCGGTCAGTAGTTTGCTTCCCACTCCCTGTATTGTATAAACGCTTACTAACACTACTTGCACATGTATGCTACAAACACCACACCACATCACTTTACAGCAATTACCTCATAGTTTAGACTCTTGTGGTCGGTACGCGCCTGAACACTTTTCCAACGCCATGAGGGGAACGGCTGTGCTACTCCCTCTGCCTACTTCACTCACCTTGACTCACTTTCGCGCTGTGAGGGGAACAGCAGGCATACCATCATCCACGCCGCCATGAGGGCAACAGCCAGGTGGAGACTACAGTTCCCAGGAGGCTTTCTACGGTGACAGCGGAGGGCGTCACTGCAGGGCGCCAGAGGCCCTTAAAGGCAGCGCTACTCCCTCTGCCTACTTCACTCACCTTGGCGCCCTTTTGTGCCGTGAGGGGAACGGCAGGCATACCATCATCCACTTAAAGTTCAAAGTTCAAAAAGTACTTTATTCGGTTAATTGACAATAACCATAAAAGCAATCAACATGAAATTTCATTTACCAAAAATTGTTCTGAACATTCGATTAAAAGAGACAGTTAAAAATCATCCATACAGATTGAATTCCGAAATATGAATACTTGTTTTAAAAATTCTGAGACTGTTACAACGGTTAAAACTGTATCTAATTTCTGTAATTCTAAAAACGCTGGGCGACATCGATTTAAATTCATTTCCTTAAGTATGTGGATAATAAGTTTCCTGCGGGGCAGTGTATAACATTTACAAAAGAACAGTACATGGATATCAGACTGGACTGAAAGATCATCACATGGGCACATAATTAAATCACGGGACCAAGAATTCATTACAGGGAAAGTCAAAAGTCTAAAAACAATATTCAATCTAAAACGCGTCAGGACAAACCTCTCATAGTTAGACATGTACAAGGTTAAATATGGCTGTGGTTTGTCTCTAAGTGATATCAGTTGGTGTAGGGAAACCGTCTTTTTCTTTGTTTCCTCTTTTGATCTTTTCTCATGAAGATGTTCCAAACAGAGTTTTTTCAGTAGTTTTCTGGGTGTGTTAACCATTGTGAGTGGATCATCATAAAATTGGTGGCAATCAATTTCAGCTAGGAAAGATTTAACATAATCAAGCCACTTGATCCTACTTGCTTTTTCTAGTTTTAAATCATCACAAAGAATAGCACGGTTTAAAACGCACTCATTTGTTGTCCATACCCTATGCCACAGAAGGATGGGCTGAATTCTGATTATGTCTGCATTATATGGCTGCCCAAGTTCTATATGACAAATATAAGTCGAGACATTCTCCGTAAGAGTTAAAATGTGTTTCAGGAACATGTTTTCAGCCATTTGAATTGTATTTATACTGGCGTATCCCCAGAGTCCTGATCCATACAGTGCAATTGATACACAAGTAGCATTACAAATAGTTAAAATTTCCCTGATAGTTTTTTTCCCCATTTTTTTGATAACATTTTTTAAGGCCATTATTGTTTTTGAGAACAAAAGTGTTCTGGCTTTTACTGCACTGGCCCATGTGCCAGTCTCATGGAACAGGATACCTAGGTAGGGGAAAGTAGGGGTGGAATCCAGGGGAATATTATTTATGTAGATGATTTTTCTTCTTAACCTGCCTCCTGTTCCACAGTTCATGGAGAACGTTTTTGTACAGTTAATTTTTAGATCCAGGTTTGACATACAATTGTTAAATGATGTTGTGAGGTTCTGTAGTGCCAGGGGGGTCCGAGCCATTAATACCGCATCATCCGCATACAGGAGTGCAGGGATAGATCTTTTACCAAACATGGGCATGTCCCTGTACTCCTGCAGCAGATGGTGCTCAAGACCATTTATATAGATCAGGAATAAAAAAGGGGCCAAGACACACCCCTGACGTACCCCACGGCCTATCCCAAAGGATCTTGTGCATTCTCCTGCCTTCCCGTAGCGTACAGATGCTGTGGTTCCTGAGTATAGTTCCCTTAAGAAACAAATAATAGTTTTTTCCACCCCTAAGCTTTCTAATAGTGCCCAGAGTTTACTATGAGAGACACAGTCAAATGCCGATGTAAGATCGACAAATGTAAAATATAAGCGTTCCCCCTTAACCCTAGTATATTTTTGGTGCAAAATAAATAGATTTAGTCCTTGTTCCACTGTACCTATTCCCTTTTGAAAGCCGTATTGCAGGTCACTTACAATCCCGTTTTCTTATGCCCAGTTTTGAAGTCTAGCTAAAATAATTCTGCCAAGAATCTTTATGGTCGAATCCAAGAGGGAAATGGGTCGATAACATGCACAATTTTGCCTATCTCCCTTCTTGAATATTGGGACGATTACTGAGGTCAACCAGGAGGCATTTAGTCCTTTCACAAGAGCGGCATTAAAAAGCTGTACCAGCAAAGGCCCCCAGATCTCACTATTTTCTTTGAGCAGGTCTGCTGGGATCCCATCTGGTCCTGCTGCTTTTCCACCCTTTGTTGTTTTTAAACTCGCCATGACTTCTTCCAGAGTTACGGGCATTATCGAATCCTGGGTCCCATTCCCTCTATTTATGGGAGGCAGTGATTGCTGTTTACCATATGAACAGCTATATCCACTTCGCCATGAGGGCAACGGCCAGGTGGAGACTACAGTTCCCAGGAGGCTTTCTGCGGTGACAGCGGAGGGCGTCACTGCAGGGCGCCAGAGGTCCTCAAAGGCAGCGGGGGATGCGCCTGAACACTTTTCCTATGCCATGAGGGGAACGGCTGTGCTACTCCCTCTGCCTACTTCACTCACCTTGACTCCCTTTCGCGCCCTGAGGGGAACGGCAGGCATACCATCATCCACGCCGCCATGAGGGCAATGGCCAGGTAGAGACTACAGTTCCCAGGAGCCTCTCTGCGGCGACAGCGGAGGGCGTCACTGCAGAGTGCCAGAGGTCCTCAAAGGCAGCGCGGCACTCCCGCTGCGCGGGACGCACGCGTACGGCGTCCGGGTAAAGCCCGGGCCAATGGGCGGGCCCGTCTGCACCCGTCAGAGCCAGAAGGAGGCAGGGCTGGGCCACCTCTCCTCTTTTATCGGACTTCCCAGAAACTGGTCAGCATTTTCTGTTGTAAATACCTATTTGTAGTGTTTCGAGTGTCACCACCCAGAAAATATGAGAAAAGCTAAACGCAAGGGTGCAGGAGGGCCAGGGGTTGTAGGCACGTTGGATGCCTTTCTGACACGGGCTGAGTCAATTTTAATTCACAAAATCGAGTTAACAGAAAGGAGACTTTCTCTAGATCCACGTAGAGTCTCCACTGAAGCCTTTCCGCCTCCCCCTTTGCTGATCCCTGAATTAGACCCAGCAATTAAATGCACGCCCCTAGTGAACTCTTATCTCCCAAGAACCCCAACAAAACGAGTCGTCTGTGGCAGCTAGCATTCCATCTCCATCATCCACACCCCCAGTAAAGATACTTACACGTCATCAAAGGTCTGTACATCTCACAGGTGGGGAAGGCACAAATAAAAAAAGGAAGATGCGTGGCTTTCCTAAAGGGTAGCGAGGGTGGTTCCAATGTTGTTTCGGCGGGAAACATCCATTACAACGCAACTTTTAGGACGCACTACCATCACAACGCAACTTTTACAACGAAATATCCATCACAACGCATGCAATTACAACGCATGCTATTACAACGCAGATGTAATTACAACGCATGCCATTATAACGCATTTATGGGTACGTTTATTTATTTATTTTTTTGTTTTATTTTTAAATGTATTTAAATATATTTAAAAAATTTTTTTTTTTAAATAAGTTGAATGTTTTAATATTAATTATAATAATTGTTTAATTATTTAACAAATACTTTTTATAAAATATTGTATTAATTTTAATACTCAAGTGTTTTTATTAATACTCTAGTATTAATCTCTCATGGTGTAAGAATAGTCAAAAAAAGGTAATAGATGTTAATTGTATTAATTTAGATATAAATAATAGTTTATTATTTTAAATAAGACTTTTTGTTTACTATTGTATTAATTTTAATACTTGAGTATTTTTTTAAAACCTAGTATTAATCCTTCATGGTGTAAGAATATTTTTTTTTTAATTATTTAGATGTCAATTGTATTAATTTAGATATAAAAAATAGTTTATTATTTAAGAAAAGACTTTTGTAATACTATAGTATTAATGTTAATACTAGAGTATGTATTTTTAATTCCCTTGAATTAACCTACACTTGAGTAAAAATATTAATTTATACCCTTCAACTATCCCAAACATACTCTAGTATCACACACATCCAGGAGTAAGAATAGCAATTTTTACCCCTCCACTGCCCCACACATACCCTAGTATTACACCCCCATGGAGTTAGAATAGTAATTCATACCCATCCAGTAATCTAAACTTACCATAGTATTTCACTCCCACAAGAGTAAAAATAGAAAATTATACTCCTCCACTATACCACACATAACCTAGTATTACATCCACCTGGGGTTAGAATAGTAATTTATACCCCTCCACTATCCAAAACATACCCTAGTATTATACCCCCCTGGATTTTGATTAGTAATTTATACCCCTCCACTATCCAAAACATACCCTAGTATTACACCCACCCTGGAGTTAAAATAGTAATGTTTACCCATAAAATATCTCACACATACTCTAGTATTACACCCCCATGGAGTTAGAAAAGTTATTTATACCCCTCCACTATCTCACATATACCCTAGAATTACACCTCCCTGGAGTTAAAATAGTAATTTATATCCCTCCACTATCCCACAGATACCCTAGTATTACATCCCACTGGAGTAAGAATACTAATTTATACCCATCCATATCCCACAGATACCCTAGTATTACACTCCCCTGGAGTTAGAATAGTAATTTATACCCCTCCACCATCCAAAACATAACAAAGTACTTTACCCCCCTGGAGTTAGAATAGTAATTTATCCCCCTCCACTAACGAAAACATACACTAGTATTACACCCCAATGGAGTTAGAATAGTGATTTATACCCCTCCACTATCAAAAACATACCCTAAAATGACCCCCCCTGGAGTTAAAATAGTAATTTATACCCCTCCACTATCATACACATACTCTAGTATTACACCCCCATGGAGTTAGAATTGTAATTTATACCCCTACACTATCTCACACATACTCTAGAATTACACTCCCCTACAGTTAGATTAGTAATTTATATCCCTTCACTATCCCTCACATAAAATAGTATTACACCTCCCTGGAGTTAGAATAGTAATTTATACCCCTCCAGTAACCCAAACTTACCTTAGTATTACACCCATTCAGGAGTTAGATTAGTAATCTTTATTTGAACATTATTCAACACTTAAACTTCACAAATATATTTTTTGAAAATAATATTACATTATTAGAGTACATTCATTTAATAAGTAAAATATTTAAAACACAAATAGTGTGTGATAAAAAATGTTACAATAATTTTTAAAAAAGTTCCCACGCTTTAACATTGATTTTAATGTAAAGTTGTGTCCTTCATTTATTTCCATAACTCACTATGTGAATCCCGCGGCAATTAAATATGAAGCTTGTTGAAGTGTAAGGGGCTTCGAACAGAAACAAAAGGGAGTATGCTGAAGGTAAGAATAATATTTTATAATTTTAAACATTATTAAAACTTTATTTAAACATTGTAAAAATAAATAACATATTGTAAAAAACTAACACGACACAGTTTTGTAAGTTTATTGATAACAATATTTATTTAATAAATGAAAATATTTTTATTAATTTTCAGACATTTCAAAACATTTATTAAATATTGTTTTGTAATAAAATAAAATATTTTTAATATACAGTATTAATAAATAATGTAAAATAAATAATAGTCCTTTTTCGTTTTTTTCAGCTTATGATGACGTATACGCATGAACGTCAAATGTGTAGGCAGCCATATTGAGGAGAGTCGCTGGACAGAGCAGAAGAAAGGAGACCTGCGCTCAGGTAAGGAAGTTTTTAAACTTATTTTTTTAAGAAAAACAATGTTTTGATAGAAATGTATTGCAAGGAAAGAAAAGGGAGTTTTAGAATAGTTAAATAAAAGGTTTCATATTAGATTTAGCATGTCGCCGCTCACAGTGTTGGTGTATGTCCACGCCGGGTCACGTGTTTGTAAAACATTATAGCAATGTTTGTATTTAATAAGTTAATTAATAGTTAAACAATGCTGAGCTCGTCATGAGCCACGGCGCTCCGGTGCTCATGACGAGCTGAGCTCGTCATGAGCCGTGGAACGCTCGCATGCGGGGATAATTCCCCTGCTGTGCGAGCGTTCCACGGCAGGTAATGCACCTGTGACGAGCTGAGCTCATCATGAGCACAGGAGCGCCGTGCCTCATGATGAGCTCTGCTCGTCATGAGCGTGCGGGCGCTGTGCGAGCCCCCCTCACCCCCAGCGCTGCGGGGGAATAACCCCTGGAGCGAAGGGGTTAATATGGTATACATCGGAAGTAAAAGAAGATCGATTTACGAACATGGGTATTCGAGAGGAGGCAATGGATCGTTTTTCATGGTTTTTTTTTATTGTGGAACACATCTTTGGATTGCTTTTTGGGATTTGTTTTTGGATGGATTTTATTATTTGGAAATGCTTTTTGAAGGAGTGCTGATTTACAGTACAGCAAGAAGATGGATCGTATCTTCGATTCTTTTGGAGTTCTGATTTCGAGTGCAGGAGGAAGAAGGAACCTATTTCGAATTTTTGGGAGTTGGAGATTGTTTCGATTTTAGGAGTAAACCTTTTTTTGGGCATTTTTTTGTTGTAAATCGATCTTCAAAAAGGAATACCTTATTTTGGAAATGCATTTTTATGGGAATGGATTTTATCTAATGGAATACAAAACAAGCATGGTTTTGCATTGGATTAAAGAAGAAAAAGAATGAAAAAAGAAGACTTCTAAGGTAAGGTGACCCGACTTTAAATTATGTAAAATAATGTTTTGAAAAATGCCAATTGTATTTAGAAAATTTAATTTAGGGCAAAACAGGAAACTAATTCTGTAGGGTGAACTAGTAGTGGAGTATGTGTGCAACATTATCTAGGTAGTCTGAAGCCACACACAACGAAAACTGTTGTAAAATAGCCAATAGTCGTTTTGACATTTCCTTTGATATTTTAGAGATGCGTGGCTTCAGACTACCTGTTAATGCTTGTGACATTCTCATTTCTTGAAAACTTTGCTCCTTCCTCAAAGTTTCCAAAAAATGATAAAGATTAGGATGAGGTTTTCCAATTGTGTGGCTGAAGGAGTTGTGCCATCCCTCTATGGCATTGTTTGTCTTTGCCTCTCCTTCTAAGCAGGTCGTGTAGCAGTTCCACCACTCCACATGGAAACGTGGCTTCCTCCTGCGACCCGACCTGCTTAGATGTCCAATCCATGTGTCTTCGAAATAATTTAGCAGGGGTGCCAATTTTTCTTCATTGGTTGTAAAAAATTCTGATTCAGAAATTGCAGTGTAGTACTCGTCTACACTATCAGGAGGTACAAAGCAAAGTGCTGTAAGTTTTTTTAGTTCGAATTGCAGTTTACTGTCTGATATGTAATCCGCAACTAGGGATGATTTTTGTATCTTACGCCAAAATGCCTGGGAAAAATGGAAAAAACATCCCTGAATGTGGGTATCCGTGTACGTTTTGGTTATAACATTTATCATAGCGAATTCAAAATCAATAATTATTTTCCTAGGACTTATGTTGGATATTGTAGATTTAACCACTGATAAAGGGTTCGTTAGAAATAGTAAGAGAGAATTTAGGAGGAATTACTATGTCAGAGAATGTGTGTGGTGTGACTCTTTGTGGGTTACTTGCCTGTTTTTTATGTTGAATAATTCATCTCAGATTAGGTATTATGGGCATACTGCTAGAAATGTGGTCAGGGACATGTTGTGCTACCTCCCTTAAAATTGAACCAGTGGAGTCATTGGAGGTGCTTACAATATCTTTCATTTCATTAATGCTTTCTCTTACTTCAATCTCCATTGCTGAGGCAGAGTGGTAAAGCTCAGATGTTTTGACAACTGTGTCACCCAGAGTAACCGCTCTGCCTAAGCAATGGGATGAGTGATATTGCACGCACCTCCAATGTCTCCTTGGTTCAGAAATTCTTTCCTTGCAATAAATATACCCTTCATAATGTAGGAGACGGTTTCCTTTGCTGCTCTTTATGAATTTTGCTGCTTTATCACTTGACATTTTCTGAAATGATAAGAAGAAACTGAAAAAGATGTTTTAAAAATATGATTTTTTTTAATAGTGTGCAATTCTCTGCACATTTAGAGACGTGATATTTGCTTGGAAAAATTGGCTAAAATATATTTACCTTTCTTGTTTAGTTTCTGTTCACTTTCAGATGTGGGTTGAATTTGGATTGTGTGTATGTTTTTGTCTTCAAATGGCTGTTGGTCAGGTTTTTTGCAAGATGTCTGTAGAAAAATATTAAAAAAAGGTTGTTGATTTGTACATTTAAAACTCCCTATTTGTATGGAATAGAAAAAGGTCACACTATCCATTACTTTCCCTACTGCTACACCTTTCATGAGTTAGAATAGTAAATGATATCCCGACACTCTCCATCACTTACCAAAATTCTACACCTTCCAAGAGTTTGAATAGTAAATGATACCCCTACACTATCCAGCACATTCAATACTGCTACACCTACCTGGAGATAGAATAGTAAATGATACCTCTACACTATCCAGCAGTTTTCCTTCTGCTGCACCTTCCAGGAGTTAAAATATTAAATGATACCCCTACACTATCCAACACTTTCCCTACTGCTACACCTACCTGGAGTTAGAATAGTAAATGATACCCTTACACTATCCAGCACTTTCTCTTCTGCTGCACCTTCCAGGAGTTAGAATAGTAAATGATACCCCTACACTATCCAGCACATCCACTACTGCTACACCTAACTGGAGTTAGAATAGTAAATGATACCCCTACACTATCCAGCAGTTTCCCTACTGCTACACCTACCTGGAGTTAGAATAGTAAATGATACCCCTACACTATCCAACACTTTCTCTTCTGCTGCATCTTCCAGGAGTTAGAATAGTAAATTATACCCATACACTATCCAACACTTTCCCTACTGCTACACCTACATGGAGTTAGAATAGTACATGATACCCCTACACTATCCAGCACTTTCTCTTCTGCCGCATCTTCCAGGAGTTAGAATAGTAAATTATACCCCTAGACTATCCAACACTTTCCCTACTGCTACACCTACCTGGAGTTAGAATAGTAAACAATACCCATACACTATCCAGCACATTCCCTACTGCTACACCTTCCTGGAGTTAGAATAGTAAATGATAACTCTACACTATTCAGCACTTTCCCTACTGCTAAACAATTTTGCATTGCTTGCATTTTAAATTCAGTTTCATGGACATGTCTAAGGATGAAAATGTTTTTTTGTGTTTTTAAAAGTGTATTACCTTTGGTACTTTACTTTGGCGTTGTTGTTTAGTTGAATTGGTATGAATTTCTGGTCCAAATGTCGTGTACTTTGGTTTGAATCTGGTCGAAAGAAACATTTTAAGGATTTTTAAGTACAGATTGTTCAATATTGGTACATTTGATTTTGGTGGGAAAAGAAGAGGATTACAACAATACATGTCACAGGTTTTTTAATGGCCTTAAATAGTATTATTTACCTTCTTTAATTTTTAATTGTGCTTCTATTGTGATGTATTCCTATAGGTACTGTATCGATTCCCCTATTCCTGACCCTGGTTTGGTTAATAATTAACTAGCAGCCATCCAACGGTGCAAAAACCGTTATCTGATTAAGCCACACCACGGCACAGAAGCGCGTTATCTGATTAGGTCATAACGCATGCCATCTAATTAGACAAGCGATATTCCTCCAGCCCCTGATAAGGCATACGGAGTTCTCAAAACAAATCAAACCTACAGCGACCTGGGAAATTCCCATAGCCATTGTTTTGATTTCACCGAGTACTTCAGCAAAAGAATGTGCGAACGAGCCCGTTCATATGACATCCTTATTGACGTATATATGTCGATCCTTACGTCAATCTCGGCACCTTTCAGGTATAAATATTACCGACATTGCCTTAAGCAAACACATGCGGTGGTGACGAGATTGGAGCAGCGAGACGTGCCGAGGAGCCCAGCAGAGAGCGAAGCCCACAGGCGCTGCCCCGCCTTCCTGATGCGCTGAGAACGAGACGCTGCCTTTCTCCTGCTGAGAAATCCAGCTCCGGCGCTTCCAAGCAGCCCTCGCAGGCAGCTGGAATATCAAGACCTGGGATAAGAGATACCAGCCCTCCACCATTCTAGATCTCAGGTACAGAACTGAATAACCCCTTGCAGAGAATTCTCGAGTCAGTCCCTTGGCAAAACAAACTTAACTTAAACTGCTACTTATCTACTCCCGCCCACATATTAGGCTTAGGTCAGGTACACTGGGGTAGGCGTGGTTAGAAGCACCAGTTGAGTATGATTAGTCAAATGTATATATGTATGTATCTATTTTATCCATTTTAAAGTATCATATGGCTCAGAAACCATATCAATGCTTTTACAGTATTATTTTATAATTCTGTCTTTACTGTATGCACTTTACTTAACTATAAGTATTACAATAATAGCGATTCATTTCTCTTGTATGAGAAAGGAGACTGATCAATAAATAACATCTTTTATTGAACACGCCCGTCTTTTCCTTTTCTCTACAATCTGGTGAAACTAAGAATGCACTGAACTGACTGAGTAAAATAAGTTGTCTTTTGTTTTCACACGACTCTAGAGATACACTCTTGATTAGGGGAGAGCAAAGTTGTCATGTTCTATGGTTGTCAGAAACTAAATCCCTTCTTGTCTATCCAGGGAGGTTAAAATCCTCCTTGCCTATTCGAGAAAGTTTCTAGTGAACTCTGAGCTAGCTGGCAAACACAAAACTTTAAGTCTAATATCGTCGGTAGAAGACCTAGTTAACCTCTGCCCTAGGTCTATACTATTGAAGATATTATTCCAATGCGCAGAGCCTATTGGGATAATAGGAACTACACTACATGGCGCCCAACCGTTTGGATAGGCGATAAAACTAACGCAAGACATTAGAGTAACTCAGTCGTGCTTTTTCACACAGACCCCTTTTTTCCCATAATACTCCAAAGACGTCTGGAGTGGGTGAAAGGTCATATCCGCCAAACCTCGCAGGAGGAGACTCCTATGTATAGTTCTTGGTTTATTCAACGTTGAAGGATACACTGGTCCAAAATATTGTGCATCTAATCTTTGTTTCCATAGAAACCTGATCTGCAAACAAACAGAATAACCTTCCTGTCAGTAAAATGACAGAAAGTGAAGAAGAAAGTGAGACAGTTAGAATAGCAGCTGAACTCCTAGTAGCAGACAATACTCTGCTGCAAAATGACCCGGATATAATACTCATCCCGGTCAACATAAGAAAATCTATAACCCTAAAACTTATAGAAAATGGACTGACACCAAGAGGTGGTACAGTCATATTCGTAATTGAGGCACACGAATATCGGCAGACAGAGGTATTCTATTCATGGATAAACTTTCCAGCAGCAAACGCTGTAACAAAGGACTTCCACTATTACAAAATAGAGGAACCTCCTAATGAGTACATTCCTTTCGAGGAGGTGGAAATACCACTCAAATTCCAAGAGCACCTGCTCTTGTTTCATGGCGCCCTAAAACATAATAATCACATCACCAGGCTCGGTCCACTAGGTAGACCAGGAGCAACGTGGCCGGTGCTAGCCGGATACACACCACATCCAGACATTGAAGAAATGCCTGCACCAGAGCTTTTAGCACAGCTAAAACAATTAATAAAAATACATAGACAATTAGTCCAATATGTAATGCGGACTTCAACAATCCAACCAGCAATTAAAATTCCACAGCTGATCACTCATCAGGGGAACACAAATAAAATTACACCACAGAACATACAGTCCTGTCTAGGTAAAGTACCCACAAAACGGGAACAAATTCCTTTCTGGTTAGCACAAAAAATCACTCAAATAGAGGCGGTGTTTCCAGATACCACCCCTGTTGAGAAACATAGGATTCTGACTATCTGTCTTCCAATGGGAATCGCACCACATGTGGAGGACTGTGACACTTGGGGAACAGTCTTTGCTTCCATTTACACAAAAACACATGGTGTACCATCCATGTTAGTAATACCAGATGTGCTAAAACAGATTCAAGATGAATACGGTCCAGAACCCGCTTTAACTCTCGGTATGAAATTACTGAAAGACTTCAAGCAGGTCTCTGCAATATTATTAGCCAACATAAAGGGAGAAGCAGCAAATGTGGCGATTCGCCAGAGGTTAAAAGAGACAAATATAGCAGACCAACCATCTGAAATTGCCAGAATCATAGAAAAATCCTATGAAGAACTAGGAAGAGATAGTTTGGGTGGAATACCAGTGAAACCCCAACTAGTTGAAAGTCCTGAAAAGGTATTTATTAAAAATAATTTAAACACTCAAAAAAAGAGCTGGGATGGAAATAAACAATCCAATCCTAAAGAAAAAAGATTTCAGTCCAGAGGAAGGTCCCCTCGGCGGAGAGAAAGATCTCCTGACCAAGGACGCAAGTCTCCCCAAAGGGAGCCCTCTGTGAAAAAATACAACCTTAGAAATAGGGATAATATAAAAAAACCTGATAGATATCAAGATATTGATACACGTCCCTCTCAATCTTTTCAGACTTCCTCGCAGAAATCGGAAAGAAGAGGACGATCAGAACACAGGGAAGAGCACGTCAAGTCCAAAGACAAAGAACCTGCTCATCTGAATAAAAAATTACAATTTCCAAAAAAGAAGGTAGCCAGTATTAAAGTAATTAACAATGCCGAGAATACTGAGGACACAGCTGAAAAACGGAGAATGGGCTCAGACAATGCTAGACAGCGCAGCAGAAGTGAGCATAGCTCGCAAAGTCCTTATGAATCATCTGGAGACAGTGGACACGAATGAATACATTCAGGTGGAAACTGCAGATACCAGAGTTAGCAAACCTCATAAAATATATGAAATAACATTGCGTATAGAGGGGGATAAGACTAGAAAAATAAGGGGTCTATTTTGGGATAATCTCTCCAAGGGCTATGACATCCTTCTAGCTGAACGAGACTGGCCTCCAGAGTTTGTCAGGGAGTGCCCACATGGCGAAGAAATAATTATGCCTGCCTTCTCAAACCATATTCCAATTCATAAAAAATATACACTTGCAAGAAAGTGGGCAGTAGCTCAAGCCCCTGCCTTATATAAAAATCATGTGGGATGGGATGAGGACTCTACTCCTCACAAAATCCAGCTAAAATCACAACCTACTGCACAGAGGCAGTACCCGATTAAGCAAGAAGCTAAAAAACAGGTAAAAGAGATCCTAGATCAACTTGAATACCAGGGGGTGATTGAAACTTGCACCTCACAAATGAACAACCCTTTGTTTCCTGTCTCCAAGCCAGACAATTCATATCGTCTTGTTTTGGACTACAGACACCTTAACTCATGTTGCAAAACATTTGCAGTACAAAACTCGCATAGTGCTGCACTAATGAATAACATAGTGCGCAAAAAATACAAAACCACATTAGACATTTCTAATGGATTCTTTTGTCAAAATATAGCACCAGAGAGCAGATATTTGATGGCGTTCTCAATAAATGGCACGCAAAAAAAATTCTGTCGTTTGCCCCAGGGGTTCAAGAACAGCCCAGGATTATTCTCAGCGAGAGTAACAGAATTACTTCAAACATATGATGACGAGGCATTATCTTATGTCGACGACATCTATCTAACAGATGATGACTTGGATACTCACTTGAAGAGAGTGAACACCATAATACTTGGGTTCGCAGCAGAGGGTTACAAATTCAACTTTAAAAAGTCAAGAATTGCCCATCTAACAGTCCTGTTTTTAGGATATGAACTATCAAGTGAAGGCAAAAGCCTGGCTGACAATTTCCTAGAGAAATGTGCTGTAATCCAAGCACCTAGAACACTGAAAAACTTACAATCAATTCTAGGCTTCCTAAATTTCGGAAGAACTTACATTATAAATTATGCAGAGAGAATTAAACCTCTCTATGATCTTATAAAACCAGATTTTAAAAGAATCAATTGGACTCAAAAACACACAGAAATTTTGAGATCTTTACAAACAGATATGTTAATTAAAACAAAATTACAAACACGGGACAATACACGCAACCTTGTGATTCGAGTCATCCCAGGAAGATGCGGATTCACGTACCTGACCTCTAATGAGGGAGAGAAGGTACCAATAGCATACAAATCACACTTGTACACAAAAGCTGAAATGAAATTTAGCCCAACGGAAAAAATTCTGACCGCGGTACAGACTGCTGTAGCAAAGGAGCGGGCCCTAGCACAGGGTAAACGAATAATCATCGTGACACCTATACCAGCCCTAGAGGCGGTAACCAAGGCAAGCATTCCGAATGCTAAAGCACTCCATCCAAGGTGGATACAGTGGGCTAACTCTCTTGCTGCAACAGACGTGGTATACGAATTTGATCCCAATTTAAAAACACAAGAATTTCTCCAATATGAATTCGAATGTCCTCCGCCGACCGAAATTCTGCCTCTAGAATACTACGGCTGTATAATATATACAGACGGATCAGCACAACCCGCAGTGGGGGGTAAGCAAGCCTACAGTGCTGCGTGCGCGATTGTTAAAGGTCGCTGGCACGAAGGAAAATTTAAACCTGTGGTCACTAAAACGCAATCTCTAGGAGACTGTACAGCTCAAAGAGCAGAACTACTAGCATTCAAGTTGGCGCTTGAAAATACCGATCGAGAATTCCCCACACTTATTGTGTGTGATTCGTATTACTGCGTCCAATCTTACAATGAATACTTCCAGATCTGGGTTCAGAATGGTTTTAAAGATGCAAAAGGTGGCACAATCAAACATAAAATGCTTTGGGAACAAGTAGTTCTTTTGCAAAAGGAACTACAAAAGACTCACGTGATACATACACTGAGTCATCAACGTGATGGCGTTCACGTTGCAGGGAATTCATTGGCTGACGAAGCAGCGAAGGCTGCAGTGCAAACGGCTTCCGTAGCTGCTATCACCCGGTCAAAAACAAAAATAGACAGCGAAATATTACAGGCTGTCAGCGCTACAGTAAAAGATGCGATAGAAACACTCCCGAAAGGCTTTCCAGTAAAGTACTCATACATAACTGATGTAAATAATGTTCCGTTTGCTCGAATCCCTGGAGTGGGGGATAGGGCAATTCCAAACATGGAACATAGGTTAGGACTCATTATAGCGGCACACGAAGGACTCGCTTCTGTACATGCTGGCGTTTCAGCCACAGTGTCATTATTAAAACAGAGATACTGGTGGCCACAAATGAGAAGACAAACAAGGAACTATGTTCTAGAATGTGAAATATGTCAAAGAATGAAAGTATCAACAGTGAAACGACCAGCACAGACGCACCTTCTAATCTCAGATAAACCATTAGCCTGTGTTTACCTAGACCACTGTGGTCCCTTACAAAGGGATGGTAACTATAAATATATCTTGGTGGCAGTGGATTCATGCACGAGATTCATATGGTTGTGGCCCCAGCGATCGGCTGACGCCAGAACTGGTATAAAAGATTTGCGAGTCTTTATCGGCACATACGCAATTGGCATGCTACATTCTGATCAGGGTCCTGCATTTAGCTCTCGAGCTTATAAGGAGGCCATGACCAGCATGGGCATTGCATTGCGGTATTCTTGTCCATTTCATCCTGAGGGAAACGGAATCGTAGAAAGAAAAAACCGTGACATAAAGCAATCTATAACAGCAAAGGTATTAGGTTCAGGAGCTGGGTGGGTCAAACATTTAATAAGTGTCCAACGTAGTCTAAATAACCTGCCAAGGAATTCTCTGAAAGGGTTCAGTCCGTACGAACTATTGTTCGGGACTAGAATGATGATCCAAGATCTTGATAGTCAGACTTCAGTGGTTAAAGACAAAAGCTTTGATATCAAAGATCGTTTGGCTATTTTGCAGGACTTAAATGAAACAAGAAAAGACCTGAGCAACATAAAGTTGAAACAACAGCCAACAACCACTGAAGAGAAACCACCTGTCCCAGCAAGGCCTGTCTGGATTCCAAAAGTCGGGGATCTAGTCAGAGAAAAGATCGCGGTAAAGAAGGAATTTGGGCCTTCTTACAGAAAAGCAGTTCCTGTCTTATCTATCAACGGGACAAGATCAGTAGTACTACCGCCCCTTGCTGGTAAAAAGGAGAACCGAGTCATATCCATCGACCTGGTTAAACCACAATCATGTGGCCGATAACAAATAGTAGGCCAAGTGGACTCCCAAGAAGTAGCAGAACACCAATGTTTGCTACGAATACAGAGGCTCAAACTGGAAGACTGATCACATTTGGAAAATCTACAGTGAATCAACAAGGACTATGCAACAAAGCAATGGAACTTGAACCTCTTAAAACCCAAATCAAAGCTTTTCATCAAGAAACAACAACCTATGATGATGTAACTGCAGACTTTGCTAATGAAACAAAGCAAAATCCAAAAGCAATTGGAACAATTGACAGAACAGCATCCGGCTACTTCATCAACTTCGATGATTCATCTGAAGACCTGAGTGAAGCAAAGAAACAGCCATCAACAAAAATTTTAAAGATAAAGCTAAGGAACTTCTTCAACAGCTGAAAGAACCCTATCTGATTTCTCCATGGATTGAATTTTGGGTGGCCTTAGGTGCATTTATCCTCATTCTTTGGCTCATCATGGTACTATGCTTGGGACTTTTCATTGAAGGAAAATATGCTAAAATGGACACAGCAAGCCAGAAAATCAACTTGGTCCTTAAACCACACACATCTTCACACATCGAGAAAAGAGAACTTTCTTCAGTGAACTTCACAGCCAATCCTATACCAGGCGGTGTAGCATGGGACAAAACTGATTATGAAATCTATGGTCCAGTTGAAATCCTGAAGTATCCACACCAATTCAAGATCTCATTGAGTGACTTTGTAAAACCAAGCACATTTGCTGATGATTGGGACTTTGAAAATATTAATGATATGATGTCTGATCTTGTGATGTCTGCTAAATTTACAGAACATGATTATTTGCAGGGTTCGTCTAATTATGATCAAATGTTCTGCTATAACCACTATGGTAACCATTATCTCCATAAATCTGCACAACCTAGAAATGTTTTAAATTATAACCAATGGGAACATTGTGCTACTCCTCCAAAAGATAGCTCGAAAACATTTTATGATAAATATTCATACTTTTCAGGGTTTAACACAAGTAATGCAGAAACATTTTATTTCAAATTGTCAAATAAGACAGGTATGAAGACCATGCTTACCAACACAAAATTGATATATTCAGATTCATTTTTTGAGCAAATGAATACATTTGGTTTTGATTTCTGGAACAGTAACATTGAAACAAAAACTGTTTGGGGTACAAAAGATTGGCAAGTACAAGGTATAGAATCATTGTTTAGAGCCTGCATGATCCCAGAACAAATTATATTCTTGAATGACACTATTCAACAAACTACCTGTCTTGGCTTAGCCAAAATCAAAGATTTGAACAAACCGTCTATTCCAAAACCAACAGTCAGCAGTAATAGCTCTATAGATGATGAGCTAGACGTAAACCATATATTAAACCAAAACAGAACACATCCTGAATGGAAACAATGGTTGATCTGGCTCACAGACACAAATAACTGTCAAGACAGATTCCTGAACAAAATACAGGGGTTCAAATTGACCAGGCCAGACCCTAGATATTCCCAAAGACAACATCCAGGGATAGTAACCACCTACAGCGTGGGCAAGCTCTGTCTTCAATGGCTACAAACGTCCACACTGGCTGAAATTAAGCAACACCTAACTTTACTTACAGAAGGTGCTGACTTGCGTGATTTCATATTGGGACCACGCAAACAGCGTCAAAAACGTTTCATAGCGGCCTCTATATATGCAGCTTATAACGAAGTTTGGAAAGTAACTCAAATTGAGACAGCAGAAAAAATACGGGAAATTGACCGTATTAATTTGGAAAAATCACTTTCTGTGGTGGACAATGGGTTAATGACTCTGTCCTCCAGAATATATTCTCTGGACAGCATTGTGTCTTCAGCAATCGATATATTATCGCAAGACTTACTGATGTTACAACACGGTCAGTCCCAATTGCGTTCTATTGTACAGCTTGGCTGGACGTTACAAAATCTGCGTTCTGGCTATGTGCCTTGGCGTTTAATCAACACAACGTCATTATTTAATATCTTTAACCTTACTGATAAACAAATCAGTTTGGCGCAGAAGGGTGCTGACTATACAATTCTGAGCATTGAAAGACTTGAGAGATTACCATTGACAATGTCAGAACGACCTGTCATTGAATGGATAATACATGGAATAATAAATATTCCGATAACTACTTTCCAGTTTCAATTCTGCCAAAAATATATACAGGCAGGCCAGTATGAAAGGTTGGGTAAAGGATACATTAAGTCAATATGGAACTTGCCCTATACACACGAATGTGTCAGTAATAAAGGCCAGAAAGTGTTTCTCAATGGCAATAATTGTGCAAAATCACTAAGCGGTACACTTCTGTGTCAGGGTATTAGCTTGCATGGAGCCTGTGAAGGGACTTCAAATAACCTTTCATGTTACCAGCTAGGCACACCTGCAACACAAATAGAACCATTCTTTAGGAGACTCTCGAACGGGAGTTACATTCTAATAGTAGATCGCAGATGTTGTAGTTTGCTGCCCGGAAAACCTTATCTCATAACCGTGACTAGGAAGGTCATGTGCTGTGAACGAGTATTGTTCCCGAACGATTCTCCAGACAGGGAGGCAAGGTTATGGCCCGATTTGAAAATTGCTTCTATTCGAATAGATACTTTAAGCAGAATGAAGACTGTGCTCCTACAGACGCCGACTAGGCTCACGTCATCAAAAGAAACATATGAACTCCAAGTTGCAAGGACAACAGAAGAGATTCATTCATTATTATCAACTAATTCCCCCATACATTTCGCAGAAATACTGAACGAAATCTTAAATATTTCTGATACCACTGGTGTCTCCAGTGTATTTAAAGCAGTGTTTTCGGGTGCTTTAACTCCATTCAAAGCCATCCTGGGTATTTTTCCGGACTTTGTCCATTCAATTTTTGGCGGACTTCCTCTCCTTTTGGGACTAGTGGCAGGCTTCCTATTTTGGATCCTGTTATTTCGCTATGGCAAACCATGTCACAGACAAAACACCTGCGACAAGGGAAGAAATGATCCTAAGAAACAACAAGTTGAGAAGGGTCAAGGGGATTAATATTTATAGACCCTCCAAATTCAAACACCCCTATTAAGACTCTGAAGTAACACGAAAAATTGGAGGGTCTGCAAGACCAGAAGCTGAGTCCGTAAGATCCTTACTAAGATGCCAGACTTATTGGATTGCACAAGATCAGTCCAAGTGGTCACATGACACTAGCTGTGTAGTTGATATCCTATCCGACCACCCTCTTGGCGGAGCTTCGTCATATAGGACAACTGGAACCAGGGTAGTGCGTCAAGGCCCAGGTGAATTGGCCATAGAGCCCGTACTTCTGGTTCGAACGGTGTGAGTGTCCATGCCACTACATGGTACTGGTCGTGTGCAGTGCAAACAAAAATAGTGAGTGAGTGATGTTAAAATGGCGTTCCTGGCAAAAAAAATTTTAATAGTATTCACCAGGACGTCAGGTTAAGAACAAGTGTAGAACAGTGTGAAAAAATCACTGTTGCTTAGCTATGTTGTAGAGGCGGCCAACATGTTTCTGCCAACTGGTGTGACTACACCGGCATTCTTCAGGGCCTAATAGATAAGCTGTTGCTACTGCATGAAAAACACGCTAATATGCTTTTATAAAGTGAAAAAGACAGACCTAATATCCTAAGAAGACTGTCAAAACTACTCGTGTGGTCACATTGACCATCCTACCGTATCCCCTTGTGCAGATATCTCGAAGGTGGATACACTCCCATCAGTATGTGGGAGTCACACCTCACCTCACCCGGCAACGGCTCGGAGAATGAGGCCCCGCTCTCTCCGTCGGTACCTCTTGGCTTCACATTCAGCCAAGAGGTACCGACGGAGAGAGCGGGGGAAGAATGCCGGTGTAGTCACACCAGTTGGCAGAAACATGTTGGCCGCCTCTACAACATAGCTAAGCAACAGTGATTTTTTCACACTGTTCTACACTTGTTCTTAACCTGACGTCCTGGTGAATACTATTAAAATTTTTTTTGCCAGGAACGCCATTTTAACATCACTCACTCACTATTTTTGTTTGCACTGCACACGACCAGTACCATGTAGTGGCATGGACACTCACACCGTTCGAACCAGAAGTACGGGCTCTATGGCCAATTCACCTGGGCCTTGACGCACTACCCTGGTTCCAGTTGTCCTATATGACGAAGCTCCGCCAAGAGGGTGGTCGGATAGGATATCAACTACACAGCTAGTGTCATGTGACCACTTGGACTGATCTTGTGCAATCCAATAAGTCTGGCATCTTAGTAAGGATCTTACGGACTCAGCTTCTGGTCTTGCAGACCCTCCAATTTTTCGTGTTACTTCAAAGAAATGATCCTAGCCATTGGCTACCGGGACCGCATAACTAAAGTCCTTGGACTAGCACGGCTTCGGGACCTGAACATGACTTGGTCTCTTTCATTTAGACCAATGTGGCGAAGTTGTGTTATGCCTGTATTAAGGTGCTTGCTATGCGGCGAAGAATGCGTGTTGGACACCTGTCTGGCACTACAATCGGATGTGCCAATGGACGCAGATACCTTGTTGGGTCCGGTAACGGCTCATGCATTGTGCTGTCCCCAGCGGCTACCAATCCTGATGACGGCATTCGTGGAGACTTCACCACTACGATTGAGGGGTAGTGAAGTACAAGATGAAAGCAGCATCGATCAGGTACGACCTTCAGTCAGCTATGCTGATCAAAACATCAATGGAGGCAATCATGCTCAGGCTCATGAATGCATGGTAACAACTTTTTCCGAGTTAGTGGAACTTATGCAAGAAGCTGTTGACAGTTTTTTCAACAGTCTAAATGATATGATGTTTTCACCAGAGCAGCAGGAATAACTTTGAGCAAACTAGCACTCAGAGTTCCCCACATGCTGAATTTGGCCTTCAACTTTTAAAAAGCGATATGAATTATTATTTTTTTTTTCTCATCATTTTTTTCAGACTGCAAGAGCTTTTTCCCCAATTCAAAAATATTTACGATTTTTTGGGACACTTATCTTCTGCTTAAAGTAGACATTATTCTTAGAGAACTAAATTTCTATTTTAGGTAGTCACGAGACATTCGCTATCCTCTAGCACTCTCATACAGACCTTTATGATTGTGATGAAATGGTCTCGCACTTTTTTTTCTGTATTAAGAGCCATTTCATGTGTATTTTTCGCATTTTTTTATGATGAATTTTAAATATGCGTTATATGTGTAGCATTATTAGACTGCTTGTACATATAGTACATGTGATTGTGTTTCATATATTTCGTAGTTTCAATTTTTCAGGATACTTATGAATGTATTTTGGGGTGGTACGGTATACACAAACGCTACTGGTTTCACTATGCCTAGATTTGTAAATATGGACATAGTCTACGTGGAGTGGGTGTGATGTATTCCTATAGGTACTGTATCGATTCCCCTATTCCTGACCCTGGTTTGGTTAATAATTAACTAGCAGCCATCCAACGGTGCAAAAACCGTTATCTGATTAAGCCACACCACGGCACAGAAGCGCGTTATCTGATTAGGTCATAACGCATGCCATCTAATTAGACAAGCGATATTCCTCCAGCCCCTGATAAGGCATACGGAGTTCTCAAAACAAATCAAACCTACAGCGACCTGGGAAATTCCCATAGCCATTGTTTTGATTTCACCGAGAACTTCAGCAAAAGAATGTGCGAACGAGCCCGTTCATATGACATCCTTATTGACATATATATGTCCATCCTTACGTCAATCTCGGCACCTTTCAGGTATAAATATTACCGACATTGCCTTAAGCAAACACATGCGGTGGTGACGAGATTGGAGCAGCGAGACGTGCCGAGGAGCCCAGCAGAGTGCGAAGCCCACAGGCGCTGCCCCGCCTTCCTGACGCGCTGAGAACGAGACGCTGCCTTTCTCCTGCTGAGAAATCCAGCTCCGGCGCTTCCAAGCAGCCCTCGCAGGCAGCTGGAATATCAAGACCTGGGATAAGAGATACCAGCCCTCCACCATTCTAGATCTCAGGTACAGAACTGAATAACCCCTTGCAGAGAATTCTCGAGTCAGTCCCTTGGCAAAACAAACTTAACTTAAACTGCTACTTATCTACTCCCGCCCACGTATTAGGCTTAGGTCAGGTACACTGGGGTAGGCGTGATTAGAAGCACCAGTTGAGTATGATTAGTCAAATGTATATATGTATATATGTATCTATTTTATCCATTTTAAAGTATCATATGGCTCAGAAACCATATCAATGCTTTTACAGTATTATTTTATAATTCTGTCTTTACTGTATGCACTTTACTTAACTATAAGTATTACAATAATAGCGATTCATTTCTCTTGTATGAGAAAGGAGACTGATCAATAAATAACATCTTTTATTGAACACGCCCGTCTCTTCCTTTTCTCTACAATCTGGTGAAACTAAGAATGCACTGAACTGACTGAGTAAAATAAGTTGTCTTTTGTTTTCACACGACTCTAGAGATACACTCTTGATTAGGGGAGAGCAAAGTTGTCATGTTCTATGGTTGTCAGAAACTAAATCCCTTCTTGTCTATCCAGGGAGGTTAAAATCCTCCTTGCCTATTCGAGAAAGTTTCTAGTGAACTCTGAGCTAGCTGGCAAACACAAAACTTTAAGTCTAATATCGTCGGTAGAAGACCTAGTTAACCTCTGCCCTAGGTCTATACTATTGAAGATATTATTCCAATGCGCAGAGCCTATTGGGATAATAGGAACTACACTACACTATGATGTTGTAGGTTTTCAAGTTGTTGAATGTTTTTATATCTGAAAATGGTTACAAAATTAATACATGTTATTTAAATTATTTAAAACCGTATTTTTAAAAAAGAAAAACATTACTTTTTCATTAGAATACATTTTTACACATTCAAAATAGTGCTTTAAATTTTGATAATTGAATCCAAAAAGTACTTTTAAATTTAATAAAGGTTTAGCATTTTTCGAAGATTACTAAATGCATCCCTTTTAAAAAGAAAAAGTTATTTAAAATAATTTTTTTTATTACATCTTTTAAGTAGATTTATGGTCTTTTGCTCCTATTTCGAAAACAAATTATAGATGTTGTTTTTTGATGCTTCAGAAGGAATGATTTTGCAGAAAAATTTTGAAAATTTAAAATCTTTAATTTTTTAGATATTTTAAATCCGTATACTCTAAATATGTTTAAGCTGGAAAAAGTTGAATATCATTAAAAAAATTGTTTCAGAAAAATATTACTGTGATATTTTCACGTGAGAAAATTCAGAAAATATTTTTTAATAATGGGTTTAAAAAACACTAACATTTGAGAGTATATATCCATAGCACGACATTTGAAAAACATGATTTAAACTAACAACACTATATTTTTGGAAAGTCATTTATATTTAAAAAATGTACTTACATCTGTGAGCTATTAATTCAAAAGTAGAAACAATGTTATTAAGTGATGGTAATGATTTCAAAAATCAGAAAAATATTAGTTTTAGACATTTGTTATTAATAGTACGATATTTTTTTCAAAAGCTATGTTTACTTGTGTTTTAATTCAAACTTACTTGTATTTATGAATGGATTTCTCTTTGTTTGACTCGAGCTCGTCACTGTGGCAAGAGGTCAGAGGGTCAGTTATTTGCGACTGCTCTCTCTGGTAGTTGAATTACTACTGATTTCAAAATGGTGTCTGACTCGTATTTATAGGTTTCTGAGACTGATTTCTTAATTTTTTAGAAAAGCATCGTTTAAATCTTTTTTTTTTTACATTCAATTGCTGTGAGAACGTGTAATTTAAAATATCTATTTAAAAGTGTGTGTTTTTTTGTTTGACATAGCGTTTTGTCCTCCAGTTTGTTTAGAGTCTCTCGGTGTTGATTTCATGAAAAGAGTTGTAGGACTCTGTTTTTGGCTTTCTTTCTAAAATGGCGGGTATGTGTTTGTTATTCTGTTAATATTATTAAATGGTACATTTTCTACTACGATTTATATGAGTTTTAAATAATTAATTTTGTGAATACGTTTGATATGCATTGATGAATAATAAAAATGTATATTTTAAAAATTGCGAGTATTTTTTAAATACTCGAGTATTAATTTGAATACTCAAGTATTCATTTATTTTAAATCCGTGCTATTTTTAATAATTACCGTTCAGTTTTTTACTACATTTTAATACACTCCCCCACCCAAAACCCCTATTTTACCTGCATCCCGTGCCAGAAGTTATTTTACAAAATTAAAAAATATATATAAAACTCATAATATATGCGTTGTATTGGTATGCGTTATATTTGTTTTCGTTGTAATGGTACTTTTTCATTAGTATTATTATTTCGCGTTGTAATGGTATGCGTTGTAAAAACATGCGTTGTAAAGGTAGTTGCATTGTAAAAAATGCGTTGTAAAGGCATGCGTTGTAAAAGTATGCGTTGTAACGTCATACATCCGTTTCGGCCCTGGGCATCACGGGCTTCAAAGATGCAAGAACTGTGGCCAATGATAGACAGGTGTCTAGTGATTTCAAGGATGTCCTTGTAGCTAAATTTGAAGAGAAACTTGCGACTATGCTTGACCCGTTGTTCGCAAAGTTGTCTGGTATAGACTAGAGATTAGCTCAAATAGAGCAACATCTTTTTTCCCCAACCCCCTTGGTGAGTGAGGGTGTGCCAGGTGGCTTGACTGAAACCAGATTGGCAAGTGCGTCTAAAACCAGAACACCCAACAATGTGGCAGGTCGCAGCGCCCACGCTAAAGAGATGGCCCCTATGGTAAATTCACAGAGTTTACACACTACTTCTCTTAATGCTACCCATATTAGGGAACAAATAAAGCGACAAGACCCAGGGTTGTCACAAGGAGGTACAGAGAGTCCCAGTAAGCCTCTCCACCTGAAGCCACAACAGATACTATTATTTTATCGAATGTGCCAGTAATTTCCGCAGGTAGTGACGAACACTGGTCATCACTCAAGAATAAGACCCTTCATTTGTTGAATTCCAGAACTCGGCTGGGTAACTCTCTGTTTAGTGAATTCAAAATGATACGTAAAACTCTGTGGGTTGGGAAAACCCCGAAAGCCTCTAGAGTTGACTGTGTGGTGCTAAGCTTTGGGTCCCCGTGCCTAGTTCAAACTATTTTAAATAGGGCTGGGTCCGGGCACCTAAGCAGGGACAATATTAATATTTTGCTGTTAGGATATTTTTATGCGGTTCCCACACATAATAGATTTGAGCTTTTTTCAAACCTGGAGGATATTGACTGACTAGATCTCTGCATGGATAATAATAAGACTTTGCCTCCAATGGTCAAGTTGGGTGAGGGTGGTTGGGTATCAGGTTCCACCAACCAAGGAGGTTCTTTACCACCTATACTGAACGGTCAGAACTGTGTCAAGGCTCTGGGTGTAACCAGGACGTGCAAGGCAGGGGAGTGTAACTCACCAACTATTGGTAATTATTCGAATGTAGGGGTAACCGCTCCATTGGAGGCAAGTAGCCCCTGCCATCTGCCTGGTTATAGCCACAATCCCAGTGCTGTTGTAGGACTTAAATTAGCCTCATGGAACGTAGCTGGGCTCCTACAAAAACCAGCTTCAGTAGATTGGTCCATTTTTATTGAAGTTCTAGATATACTTTTTTTCCAAGAGACCTGGGCTTTGGACCATGTATATCGCCAGGGCTATTTAAACTTTTCAAAGGTTGCGGAAGGCGGGCAGCGTGGTAGACCAAGGGGGGCCTTACAACCTTGGTTAGACAATCCGATCATTACAAGGTGAAGGAGCTTCACATCAATTGCAGGGACATCCTCATAAATAGGATACAGCTGGTAAATGTACCAGTCCTACTGCTTAACAAATGTCTACTCAAGGGGTGTGCAAGGCGGGAAAGCCTCACCCACTGTTGATTTTTTAGACACCTTTTTAACAGAACATAGAGGTGATAATAATCTGATAATAGCTGGGGATTTTACCTGTACGTTGGATTCCCTGGACCTATATGATGTAAACCTTAATGCAGAGGAGGATGCTCAGTGGTCCATTCCATCGTTGGATCTTCCCCCACTCAAAAAATGGACAAGTGCAGCCGTACAATTAAATGTGTTCTGTTTGGAACAAGGAGTCAGGGCTGTTAATTGGAGATCCGCTTCAGATAAGCAGGGTTCGCATACGTTTAGCACTGGGCTGTGAAGCAGTCGCATTGATTTCTTCCTGCTTAAGAAGGAATTTTGGTCCAACCTAATTGATATGGTGGTCTGTGAATGCACTGAGAGTGACCATAACCAGCTAGTGCTCTCTCTATATCCTGCATGTACTCCTCGTGGTGTTAGTATGGTGCCACGAATAGATTATGTGGAGGCCCAATTGACAAATGATACCAGGAGAGTTAAATAGGCAAATGTGATTAAAAAAGATGAGCACATGAAGCAAATGAGTAGTTTGGTAGTTAATGCACTAGGCACATTACAGACATGTGCTACACAGGTAGAGCTTAACTCTATAATCGTGCAGGTCCACGAGGAAATATTTAACCAGCTTAAAAGCTTTTTTATTTCTAAAATTAAGAAACCTCTGATCCACCTGGGATTTAAGGCGGCCGCCTGGTATGACACTTTGTGTCGCACGGCCTATAGAACCCTAGCTAGGGCAATTAGGTCAAAAAACAGGGACGAAATATGAAGGGCTTGGGCAGAATATAAGGCAATCCAACACCGAGCTAAAAGGGACTCGGATAAACAACACTGGGCCGAACTGCTTAAGGCATGTTCGGGGAGAAACATGACTACCTTCTGGCACCTGGTGAAGTGGGGCAGTGGGGCCCCTAGTAAGGTGCCTGTGAACCATGTAGATCCAGACCAGTGGGTATCACATTTTAAGGCCCAGTTTGCATATTCCGGGTAGGTGCAAGATTGTTTTGACATGCTACCTCCGATTTCCACTTTGTACTTTACCAAGAAAGAGGTGTAAAATGCTTTGCTCTCAGTCCCAACAGGCAGGGCCCCGGTCCGGATTGTATCACCGCTGATCTGTTCCTTTACGACATACCTAACTGGGCATCTTACATTCAGCTCCTTGTGAATGCTATTGCAAGTGGAGCAACTGTGCCCGGCACTTGGGCAGGAGCCGAAATACTCCCTATTTATAAGAAAGGGGATCACTCACAACCAGGAAACTATAGGCCGATAAGCCTTATTGACTGCATACAAAAAGTGTCGGCTAGGTTGGTACTGAGCAGAATCCAGGCCTGGATTGAGGAATGTGACATTCTGTCCCCCCTACAGGTGGGTTTTCAGTCCTGTACCAGCACCATTGATCAGGTGTTCAGGTTTATCTTGATATACTGGCATACTGTAGTACTAGGGGGAGGTACAATTTATGCAGTTTTTGTCCACCTTAAGTCGGCGTTTGACCTTGTTACCCGTACAAAGAAGTGGCGGATCTTTTTAGTGGTATGCCGTTAGATATCCTGGCATTTCTGGTCAAGCTACACGCTGCTAACTACGCGCAGGTGAGATGGGATGCGTAGGGGAGCACCACTAAAATGTTTCCTGTAGAAATGGGGGTTAGATAAGGGTGCGTTCTAGCACCAACTCTATTCTCATTATATATCAACGGGGTAGTGCAGTATTTTCACAAATATCCCATGGATGCACTCACTCTAGCAGGGATGAAGATCCCGTTGCTTATGCTTGAGGACGACACCCTTATACTCTCCAAGACACGGGAGGGCCTTCAGTGTGCCCTTTCGAGATTCGAGGAGTTTTGTCAGGACCGTGACCTCGTAGTTAACGTAGACAAAACAAAATGTATGGTCCTACACAAACATAGGAACATTAGGGGTAGAGTTGAAATGAAGGAAGGTACTCTGGAACAAACACAGATTTTTACTTTTTTAGGGGTAACTATTGGCAATAAACTAAGCTGGAAGCCTCAAATAGATTTGCTCTCTGTCAAGCATACCCAAATCTCAGGTGCCTTGTTGAAGGAGCAGCGATCATCATATACCAAACCAATCGCTCCCGCACTACAAATTTATTCCACAAAAATTGGCACCTTGATTTTGTATGGGGCGGAACTGTGGGGTTACGCCGATCTAGATCTATTAGTGACAGCTCAAAATAAATTTTTGAGGTCATTAATTGGCCTCCGACAGTCCACCCCGCAACTACCCTTATTCTTAGATCTGGGCTGCTACTCGATTGAGGATTATACAGAAAGATTTTTGGATGACGTAGGGTATAATAGGTGCACTAGAGATAGTACATCAAATTAATGATAACACTCCACCAACTACTGGGGCATCATCCTACCCCAGATTCAACTAGACAAATACAAAAATGAGCTGGGAGTGCTAGTTTTATCTCAGACTCAATCAGAAATTTTAATCTTCAAAAGGAAACATACATCAATTTACAATTTCAAAAAAAACATAATATTGTTCTTGATGTTCAATTTCAAAATACAATTTTATTCTTGATGTTCAACAGCCGACGCGTTTCGTCCTAGAGGCAGGACGTCATCAGGGCTGCAAATGCAAAACACATAATACAGATGCATCAGTACATATGTACAATCTAAATCATATTGGTACAATCTCAATCAGTAATGACCTGAAAACATAACTCAAATCTCTTAAAAACCAATCATTGTGATACAGCTCAAGGTGCCGTGTGGTACTTTACAAAGAATATAATAACTTCACAAAATTAGAAAAAATAATAATAACAGATAGATAAGCGGGTACTTCCAGCCTATAATTCTCGCTCCAGATACAATCTGATGTTTCTCATTTGTACAATCCAATTATACATCCACATCCTGGGAACAGAAAAGCATGCAAACTGCTGCATAGTTATATTGTTTATGTCTTCAATAAATAGCTCACCTCGTACTCTTATCCTGTGGTTCTTCTGATATTACGATTTAGACTTTCAAACTAAGCAATTGTGCTACAAGAGGTCAGATCCTTCATCACAGTACCGGAAATTACCATAAACTAGGGTGGAGCAGAAGAAAAGGAAGACCAATAAGTTACCAAACATGACCTGTATATCTTCCTGATTTCGATTCACTAAGCTCCAAAGCTCTCTGAACTTAGATTCACCCTATCTGACATAATGACATTTTATACCTACAAGAAATGCGTACCTGGAAAACCCTAGATCAATGTATTTCTCAAATCGATTAATCCTTTATTCCTTTAATCGAGAGTCCTTTAAAAACTAGTCAGCCAAATGGTATTCATACCTAGAAAAGTTAAGAAAATACCTTAATGTATTAGGTTGCTCAGCCCACCCTCTCTGATCTTAAAAGATTTCCATATCCTGTCTTCACTTACCATAGTCCAATACAGTGTAGCCCAAGAAACAAATAACATCTATTATCCAATGATCCTAATATTCCGTTCTGCACCAATCCATTCTGCAAAATAACAATAAACAGAATTTGTAGCCTTCCCATCTCTTATTCTACTCTTTGCCTATTACCCCAAAGCTCCACCTACACTTACCCTTAGCAACAAGACCTCCTGCTCCACACCATCCGGACTCGATAAATTCCGAAGGTGTAATGCTCCGAACTCCCTATGCTTAAAAAGAACCGAGAGCCAATCAAAACGCTCTCCATTCCGCGCGTATTTTAATTGTGTGCATCTGCGAGAAAAGGAACGTTTCCAATTAGGTCCGCTAGCTGCGTGCCTTGATACTTAGTATATCCGCTCATGCGCATTGAGCTATGTCTAGTATTTCCGTTCATGCGCTTTCGTTCGAATTACCGGCAATGCGCATATGCCAGTCACTGTTGTCAGCCAATCAGGTCCGCTGTCTGCGTGCCTTTCGCGCGCATTGAGCTGTATCCTTGCTATTATTTCCGGTCTTGCGCGGCTCACCACAACGTCTTTGTATACGCTTCTCCAATAAGGTCCGCACTGCGCATTTAGGTTAGCATTTGCCAAGACGGTCTACTTCACGCATTGGACTGCATATTAATCCTTCCAATAACCTAAGTATTTCCGGCTATTCCAATAAACAGTATCCGGTCGTGCGCATATCATTCTTATGCCTCCTTCAATAAGGTCCGCACTGCGCATTTAGGTTAGCATTTGCCAAGACGGTCTACTTCACGCATTGGACTGCATATTAATCCTTCCAATAACCTCAGTATTTCCGGCTATTCCAATAAACAGTATCCGCTCGTGCGCATATCCTTCTTATGCCTCCTTCAATAAAAGTTACCATCAACTCTACCAAATGCGAAATACATTACACATTACCACCGTTTCCTACTTCTTGCAACCAATGTCCCTTTCCCAGATGCCCAATAAAAAGAAAATAATAAAAAATTAAGAATAAAAGATAAATTGAAAACTGACTACATCTATAAGTCAAATCATATGAACATAATTTAGAAAGAAAAAAGAAGGAAAAAAGCAGCAGTTTGTTTGCTCCACATCCCAGAATGTTTACAATGAGCATACAATAAATGCTAGAAATGCCTGTTAGGACATTCCTTATTTGAACAGACTGAATTCAATCACATTGGTCTATCACATATCATGTTTTACTCTCGACTATGCCAAAAAGTGATGTAGTTCAGAATCAATATTTAAACCACACATTTTTGTACGACATTTGATTATCCAACGTGCTTCTGCTTGGCGAATTCGTAATTCCCAATCTCCACCTCTCACATGTTGAGACACTTTTTCTATGCCATGAAATTTGAAGTCAATACTAGAACCATGTTCCTTTTCCATATGTGCATAGAGGGGAGATCTCGTATCTCGGTTAATGACTGCTCGTCTGTGCTCCTGTATTCTCAATTTGAGGGGTCTTTTCGTACTCCCTATGTACACTTTGTTACAGCAACATATTATGGCATAAACTATTCCTACGCTATTGCAGTTAATAAATTCATTAACATGAAATTGTCTTATACCATCAAATCCAAAAGTTTTAGTTTTGTTCATACCGTGCGGGCATATGACACATGCCCCACAGACATAAAAGCCTTTTGGCTGGGTAGGAAGCCAATCCTTAGTTTGCTTCACTATCGGACGAATGTAATTCGTTGAGACCTTGTCCCTAATTGTTGGACATTTCTTAAACGTTATTAAAGGTTTGTCATCCAAGATGGAAGCCAAACCTGGGACACCTTTCAGCAAAGTCCAATTCCTACTGAGAGCCTGCCTGATTTTGTCTTTTTGCACGCAGTATGCTGTAACAAAGGAAGGCTTGTGCCTAACTGGCTCTTTCTTTTTTGGAGACAGGGTAGTGGCTCTGTCTATCTTTGACACTTTATCACTCGCCCTTGCTAGATCTTTTTTGGCATAGCCTCGTTTACCTAGTCTTTGTTTCAGTTTGTTTAGCTCCTGAGAGTAGTCATCATCCCGACTGCAATTTCTGCGGGTTCTGACCATTTCTCCAAAGGGTATTCCCCCAACTACTGAATTCGGATGAAAACTGTCTGCCCTCAAGATGGAATTGGTGGCAGTTTCTTTCCTATACAATTTACTGTTGATTTTGTCCCCATCCACCATCAGCGTCACATCCAAGTATTCAATGCTAGATGTACTGTAATTCATCGTCAATCTCACATTGAAATCATTGTGATTCAAGTAATACAAATAATTATTTAAATCCTCAGGTGTGCCTCTCCATATTATAAGAATGTCATCGATGAATCTGGCCCAAAATACCACCAGATCCATCCATTCCCCAGCTCTGCGGCTCCAGGCGTGCTCCCTCTCATACCATCCCATAAATAGATTGGCATAAGAGGGAGCAAACCTGGATCCCATCGCTGTACCCCTGACTTGGTGATACCATTCATCCTCAAATAAGAAGTAGTTATTTTCAAGGATCAACTGGCTCATTTGAATAATCATTTTAGAATGGTGTCTCAAACTTGCACTCCTGCTACCTAGAAAGTGTTCTAGCGCTTTTAAACCCTTGTCCATTTCAATGCAGGTATAGAGACCCACAACGTCCAACGTTGCCAAAATCATACCATCTTCCCATTTAAAATCTTGCAATTTGTTAAGAATGTCAGTGGTGTCCCTAACATATGAAGGTAAGTTCACCACTAATGGTTTGATAAAACCATCCACAAATTCTGACAGATGTTCCGTGACGCTGCCGATGCTGGAGACTATAGGCCTACCTGGTGGGTTTACTCTGTTTTTATGAATTTTCGGTAATGTGTATAGGAAGGGAGAAACAGGATGACTAATATTTAGATATTTATATTCTGATTCCTCTATCAGTCCTTCTTCCCTCCATATACACAAGTGCTCCAATATAGTCTGAGCAATCTCTTTGGTTGGATTGGCATTAATTTTTTTGTAACAATTCACATCTTTTAGTTGTTCACGTATCTCAGCCACATAGTTAGACCTGTTCATCACCACGATGTTACCCCCCTTATCGGCTTCCCTGATAATAATTGAGGGATCCTGTTTTAAATTGGACAAAGCCAATCTTTCCTGCCGGGACAGATTATCTCTATAATGACTGTTCAACGAAATGTTATCTTGTAGTTTATGGAATTCTTGCAATGTCTTTTCCATGAATAAGTCAATTGCTGCATATTGGCTACCATGGGGAATGAACTTAGATTTGCAACGTAAACCACTAGTGCACTGGTAGTTCGTTTCAATTTCACATAAACTGGCCACATCATCCACATTGAGATCCATTTCCCCCGACAAAGTCATTAACAAATGAACATTTTCCAACTCTGCCAATGTCATTTCAGAATTTTTATTATTCAATATTCTCTTCTGCACATTTACATCCAATGATGAGAAAAAACTTTTCAATTTTAAATTCCTGCAAAATTTAAACAAATCAATATGCAACTCAGTGTAATTGCAATTATATACAGGACAGTATTTTAATCCTTTTTCTAGCACAGAAATTTCATGTTCACTCAAAAGTCTATCCGACAAGTTAATGACTTCCAATTCCCCAGGGATAGCCTGTTCTAATCCTTGTTTCTGTTCTGACTCCTGGTACCCATCCTTGTATTTGTGGGATTTCCTCCTCCCCCTTCTAGTCCTCCTATGAACTTTTTCCGACCCTTCTTTATCATTTTGAGTTCGTCGCAAAAAGAAGAATTCTTCTTGGATGCTCCTCCTACGGCACCCATGGCATTCTCCTCGATAGAAGAGATGCTGGAGCTGCTATAATTTGTGGACGTGCTTAAATCACCTGGTTGTGCTGTCCCTGTAGTTTGATTGGGTTTAGGTTTTGGTTTAGCCACCTCATCATAACCTCGGGCAAAAGTGAAGATTCTCCCTTCATTATAGTCCCGCTCATCTCTTTTTAACTTACTCAGTTTTTTATCTTTAATTTGTAATTGATGTTTATTGATAACATCTTTAAGAATAAGATAATTCTTATCCGTCAGCTCAGGTAGATTCATCTCTTTTATCTCTTTTTCCAAATCAGCGATTTGTTGTCTTAACTTTTCTACTTTCCTGTCCGAGTTCTTAATGAGAATATTCATCATATTAAATGATGAAGCATATAGATTCTCTTCCCACTCCTTAAGGTGATCCTCCTCGAGGTCATCATAAGTTGGGAAAATGAGAATACGAAGTCCTCGCGGTACCCTCTTCTGTTCCATATAATTTTTGAGGGTTACACCATCCCACCATTTGCTTAATTCGGATTTGCGTAGTCTTTCCAATTTTAAGAATTTATCTCTCAGACTAATCTTAGTTTCATTTCTTTTAGTACCCGCGGCTCCATTAGGCTGTCTAATTTGAAAGACTTCTGCTGCCAATTTATCTCTGTCATCATCCATGTTTTAACAGGTCCCTGTGCTACTCTACCCTTCAATAAAGGTTTATACAGAAAGATTTTTGGATGACGTAGGGTATAATAGGTGCACTAGAGATAGTACATCAAATTAATGATAACACTCCACCAACTACTGGGGCATCATCCTACCCCAGATTCAACTAGACAAATACAAAAATGAGCTGGGAGTGCTAGTTTTATCTCAGACTCAATCAGAAATTTTAATCTTCAAAAGGAAACATACATCAATTTACAATTTCAAAAAAAACATAATATTGTTCTTGATGTTCAATTTCAAAATACAATTTTATTCTTGATGTTCAACAGCCGACGCGTTTCGTCCTAGAGGCAGGACGTCATCAGGGCTGCAAATGCAAAACACATAATACAGATGCATCAGTACATATGTACAATCTAAATCATATTGGTACAATCTCAATCAGTAATGACCTGAAAACATAACTCAAATCTCTTAAAAACCAATCATTGTGATACAGCTCAAGGTGCCGTGTGGTACTTTACAAAGAATATAATAACTTCACAAAATTAGAAAAAATAATAATAACAGATAGATAAGCGGGTACTTCCAGCCTATAATTCTCGCTCCAGATACAATCTGATGTTTCTCATTTGTACAATCCAATTATACATCCACATCCTGGGAACAGAAAAGCATGCAAACTGCTGCATAGTTATATTGTTTATGTCTTCAATAAATAGCTCACCTCGTACTCTTATCCTGTGGTTCTTCTGATATTACGATTTAGACTTTCAAACTAAGCAATTGTGCTACAAGAGGTCAGAT
Source organism: Lissotriton helveticus (assembly GCF_964261635.1). Lineage (NCBI taxonomy): Eukaryota > Metazoa > Chordata > Amphibia > Caudata > Salamandridae > Lissotriton > Lissotriton helveticus. The sequence goes on from NC_136070.1 coordinate 1,119,618,383, forward strand.
CCTTCATCACAGTACCGGAAATTACCATAAACTAGGGTGGAGCAGAAGAAAAGGAAGACCAATAAGTTACCAAACATGACCTGTATATCTTCCTGATTTCGATTCACTAAGCTCCAAAGCTCTCTGAACTTAGATTCACCCTATCTGACATAATGACATTTTATACCTACAAGAAATGCGTACCTGGAAAACCCTAGATCAATGTATTTCTCAAATCGATTAATCCTTTATTCCTTTAATCGAGAGTCCTTTAAAAACTAGTCAGCCAAATGGTATTCATACCTAGAAAAGTTAAGAAAATACCTTAATGTATTAGGTTGCTCAGCCCACCCTCTCTGATCTTAAAAGATTTCCATATCCTGTCTTCACTTACCATAGTCCAATACAGTGTAGCCCAAGAAACAAATAACATCTATTATCCAATGATCCTAATATTCCGTTCTGCACCAATCCATTCTGCAAAATAACAATAAACAGAATTTGTAGCCTTCCCATCTCTTATTCTACTCTTTGCCTATTACCCCAAAGCTCCACCTACACTTACCCTTAGCAACAAGACCTCCTGCTCCACACCATCCGGACTCGATAAATTCCGAAGGTGTAATGCTCCGAACTCCCTATGCTTAAAAAGAACCGAGAGCCAATCAAAACGCTCTCCATTCCGCGCGTATTTTAATTGTGTGCATCTGCGAGAAAAGGAACGTTTCCAATTAGGTCCGCTAGCTGCGTGCCTTGATACTTAGTATATCCGCTCATGCGCATTGAGCTATGTCTAGTATTTCCGTTCATGCGCTTTCGTTCGAATTACCGGCAATGCGCATATGCCAGTCACTGTTGTCAGCCAATCAGGTCCGCTGTCTGCGTGCCTTTCGCGCGCATTGAGCTGTATCCTTGCTATTATTTCCGGTCTTGCGCGGCTCACCACAACGTCTTTGTATACGCTTCTCCAATAAGGTCCGCACTGCGCATTTAGGTTAGCATTTGCCAAGACGGTCTACTTCACGCATTGGACTGCATATTAATCCTTCCAATAACCTAAGTATTTCCGGCTATTCCAATAAACAGTATCCGGTCGTGCGCATATCATTCTTATGCCTCCTTCAATAAGGTCCGCACTGCGCATTTAGGTTAGCATTTGCCAAGACGGTCTACTTCACGCATTGGACTGCATATTAATCCTTCCAATAACCTCAGTATTTCCGGCTATTCCAATAAACAGTATCCGCTCGTGCGCATATCCTTCTTATGCCTCCTTCAATAAAAGTTACCATCAACTCTACCAAATGCGAAATACATTACACATTACCACCGTTTCCTACTTCTTGCAACCAATGTCCCTTTCCCAGATGCCCAATAAAAAGAAAATAATAAAAAATTAAGAATAAAAGATAAATTGAAAACTGACTACATCTATAAGTCAAATCATATGAACATAATTTAGAAAGAAAAAAGAAGGAAAAAAGCAGCAGTTTGTTTGCTCCACATCCCAGAATGTTTACAATGAGCATACAATAAATGCTAGAAATGCCTGTTAGGACATTCCTTATTTGAACAGACTGAATTCAATCACATTGGTCTATCACATATCATGTTTTACTCTCGACTATGCCAAAAAGTGATGTAGTTCAGAATCAATATTTAAACCACACATTTTTGTACGACATTTGATTATCCAACGTGCTTCTGCTTGGCGAATTCGTAATTCCCAATCTCCACCTCTCACATGTTGAGACACTTTTTCTATGCCATGAAATTTGAAGTCAATACTAGAACCATGTTCCTTTTCCATATGTGCATAGAGGGGAGATCTCGTATCTCGGTTAATGACTGCTCGTCTGTGCTCCTGTATTCTCAATTTGAGGGGTCTTTTCGTACTCCCTATGTACACTTTGTTACAGCAACATATTATGGCATAAACTATTCCTACGCTATTGCAGTTAATAAATTCATTAACATGAAATTGTCTTATACCATCAAATCCAAAAGTTTTAGTTTTGTTCATACCGTGCGGGCATATGACACATGCCCCACAGACATAAAAGCCTTTTGGCTGGGTAGGAAGCCAATCCTTAGTTTGCTTCACTATTGGACGAATGTAATTCGTTGAGACCTTGTCCCTAATTGTTGGACATTTCTTAAACGTTATTAAAGGTTTGTCATCCAAGATGGAAGCCAAACCTGGGACACCTTTCAGCAAAGTCCAATTCCTACTGAGAGCCTGCCTGATTTTGTCTTTTTGCACGCAGTATGCTGTAACAAAGGAAGGCTTGTGCCTAACTGGCTCTTTCTTTTTTGGAGACAGGGTAGTGGCTCTGTCTATCTTTGACACTTTATCACTCGCCCTTGCTAGATCTTTTTTGGCATAGCCTCGTTTACCTAGTCTTTGTTTCAGTTTGTTTAGCTCCTGAGAGTAGTCATCATCCCGACTGCAATTTCTGCGGGTTCTGACCATTTCTCCAAAGGGTATTCCCCCAACTACTGAATTCGGATGAAAACTGTCTGCCCTCAAGATGGAATTGGTGGCAGTTTCTTTCCTATACAATTTACTGTTGATTTTGTCCCCATCCACCATCAGCGTCACATCCAAGTATTCAATGCTAGATGTACTGTAATTCATCGTCAATCTCACATTGAAATCATTGTGATTCAAGTAATACAAATAATTATTTAAATCCTCAGGTGTGCCTCTCCATATTATAAGAATGTCATCGATGAATCTGGCCCAAAATACCACCAGATCCATCCATTCCCCAGCTCTGCGGCTCCAGGCGTGCTCCCTCTCATACCATCCCATAAATAGATTGGCATAAGAGGGAGCAAACCTGGATCCCATCGCTGTACCCCTGACTTGGTGATACCATTCATCCTCAAATAAGAAGTAGTTATTTTCAAGGATCAACTGGCTCATTTGAATAATCATTTTAGAATGGTGTCTCAAACTTGCACTCCTGCTACCTAGAAAGTGTTCTAGCGCTTTTAAACCCTTGTCCATTTCAATGCAGGTATAGAGACCCACAACGTCCAACGTTGCCAAAATCATACCATCTTCCCATTTAAAATCTTGCAATTTGTTAAGAATGTCAGTGGTGTCCCTAACATATGAAGGTAAGTTCACCACTAATAGTTTGATAAAACCATCCACAAATTCTGACAGATGTTCCGTGACGCTGCCGATGCTGGAGACTATAGGCCTACCTGGTGGGTTTACTCTGTTTTTATGAATTTTCGGTAATGTGTATAGGAAGGGAGAAACAGGATGACTAATATTTAGATATTTATATTCTGATTCCTCTATCAGTCCTTCTTCCCTCCATATACACAAGTGCTCCAATATAGTCTGAGCAATCTCTTTGGTTGGATTGGCATTAATTTTTTTGTAACAATTCACATCTTTTAGTTGTTCACGTATCTCAGCCACATAGTTAGACCTGTTCATCACCACGATGTTACCCCCCTTATCGGCTTCCCTGATAATAATTGAGGGATCCTGTTTTAAATTGGACAAAGCCAATCTTTCCTGCCGGGACAGATTATCTCTATAATGACTGTTCAACGAAATGTTATCTTGTAGTTTATGGAATTCTTGCAATGTCTTTTCCATGAATAAGTCAATTGCTGCATATTGGCTACCATGGGGAATGAACTTAGATTTGCAACGTAAACCACTAGTGCACTGGTAGTTCGTTTCAATTTCACATAAACTGGCCACATCATCCACATTGAGATCCATTTCCCCCGACAAAGTCATTAACAAATGAACATTTTCCAACTCTGCCAATGTCATTTCAGAATTTTTATTATTCAATATTCTCTTCTGCACATTTACATCCAATGATGAGAAAAAACTTTTCAATTTTAAATTCCTGCAAAATTTAAACAAATCAATATGCAACTCAGTGTAATTGCAATTATATACAGGACAGTATTTTAATCCTTTTTCTAGCACAGAAATTTCATGTTCACTCAAAAGTCTATCCGACAAGTTAATGACTTCCAATTCCCCAGGGATAGCCTGTTCTAATCCTTGTTTCTGTTCTGACTCCTGGTACCCATCCTTGTATTTGTGGGATTTCCTCCTCCCCCTTCTAGTCCTCCTATGAACTTTTTCCGACCCTTCTTTATCATTTTGAGTTCGTCGCAAAAAGAAGAATTCTTCTTGGATGCTCCTCCTACGGCACCCATGGCATTCTCCTCGATAGAAGAGATGCTGGAGCTGCTATAATTTGTGGACGTGCTTAAATCACCTGGTTGTGCTGTCCCTGTAGTTTGATTGGGTTTAGGTTTTGGTTTAGCCACCTCATCATAACCTCGGGCAAAAGTGAAGATTCTCCCTTCATTATAGTCCCGCTCATCTCTTTTTAACTTACTCAGTTTTTTATCTTTAATTTGTAATTGATGTTTATTGATAACATCTTTAAGAATAAGATAATTCTTATCCGTCAGCTCAGGTAGATTCATCTCTTTTATCTCTTTTTCCAAATCAGCGATTTGTTGTCTTAACTTTTCTACTTTCCTGTCCGAGTTCTTAATGAGAATATTCATCATATTAAATGATGAAGCATATAGATTCTCTTCCCACTCCTTAAGGTGATCCTCCTCGAGGTCATCATAAGTTGGGAAAATGAGAATACGAAGTCCTCGCGGTACCCTCTTCTGTTCCATATAATTTTTGAGGGTTACACCATCCCACCATTTGCTTAATTCGGATTTGCGTAGTCTTTCCAATTTTAAGAATTTATCTCTCAGACTAATCTTAGTTTCATTTCTTTTAGTACCCGCGGCTCCATTAGGCTGTCTAATTTGAAAGACTTCTGCTGCCAATTTATCTCTGTCATCATCCATGTTTTAACAGGTCCCTGTGCTACTCTACCCTTCAATAAAGGTTTATACAGAAAGATTTTTGGATGACGTAGGGTATAATAGGTGCACTAGAGATAGTACATCAAATTAATGATAACACTCCACCAACTACTGGGGCATCATCCTACCCCAGATTCAACTAGACAAATACAAAAATGAGCTGGGAGTGCTAGTTTTATCTCAGACTCAATCAGAAATTTTAATCTTCAAAAGGAAACATACATCAATTTACAATTTCAAAAAAAACATAATATTGTTCTTGATGTTCAATTTCAAAATACAATTTTATTCTTGATGTTCAACAGCCGACGCGTTTCGTCCTAGAGGCAGGACGTCATCAGGGCTGCAAATGCAAAACACATAATACAGATGCATCAGTACATATGTACAATCTAAATCATATTGGTACAATCTCAATCAGTAATGACCTGAAAACATAACTCAAATCTCTTAAAAACCAATCATTGTGATACAGCTCAAGGTGCCGTGTGGTACTTTACAAAGAATATAATAACTTCACAAAATTAGAAAAAATAATAATAACAGATAGATAAGCGGGTACTTCCAGCCTATAATTCTCGCTCCAGATACAATCTGATGTTTCTCATTTGTACAATCCAATTATACATCCACATCCTGGGAACAGAAAAGCATGCAAACTGCTGCATAGTTATATTGTTTATGTCTTCAATAAATAGCTCACCTCGTACTCTTATCCTGTGGTTCTTCTGATATTACGATTTAGACTTTCAAACTAAGCAATTGTGCTACAAGAGGTCAGATCCTTCATCACAGTACCGGAAATTACCATAAACTAGGGTGGAGCAGAAGAAAAGGAAGACCAATAAGTTACCAAACATGACCTGTATATCTTCCTGATTTCGATTCACTAAGCTCCAAAGCTCTCTGAACTTAGATTCACCCTATCTGACATAATGACATTTTATACCTACAAGAAATGCGTACCTGGAAAACCCTAGATCAATGTATTTCTCAAATCGATTAATCCTTTATTCCTTTAATCGAGAGTCCTTTAAAAACTAGTCAGCCAACTCTTTGCCTATTACCCCAAAGCTCCACCTACACTTACCCTTAGCAACAAGACCTCCTGCTCCACACCATCCGGACTCGATAAATTCCGAAGGTGTAATGCTCCGAACTCCCTATGCTTAAAAAGAACCGAGAGCCAATCAAAACGCTCTCCATTCCGCGCGTATTTTAATTGTGTGCATCTGCGAGAAAAGGAACGTTTCCAATTAGGTCCGCTAGCTGCGTGCCTTGATACTTAGTATATCCGCTCATGCGCATTGAGCTATGTCTAGTATTTCCGTTCATGCGCTTTCGTTCGAATTACCGGCAATGCGCATATGCCAGTCACTGTTGTCAGCCAATCAGGTCCGCTGTCTGCGTGCCTTTCGAGCAGGAGGTCTTGTTGCTAAGGGTAAGTGTAGGTGGAGCTTTGGGGTAATAGGCAAAGAGTAGAATAAGAGATGGGAAGGCTACAAATTCTGTTTATTGTTATTTTGCAGAATGGATTGGTGCAGAACGGAATATTAGGATCATTGGATAATAGATGTTATTTGTTTCTTGGGCTACACTGTATTGGACTATGGTAAGTGAAGACAGGATATGGAAATCTTTTAAGATCAGAGAGGGTGGGCTGAGCAACCTAATACATTAAGGTATTTTCTTAACTTTTCTAGGTATGAATACCATTTGGCTGACTAGTTTTTAAAGGACTCTCGATTAAAGGAATAAAGGATTAATCGATTTGAGAAATACATTGATCTAGGGTTTTCCAGGTACGCATTTCTTGTAGGTATAAAATGTCATTATGTCAGATAGGGTGAATCTAAGTTCAGAGAGCTTTGGAGCTTAGTGAATCGAAATCAGGAAGATATACAGGTCATGTTTGGTAACTTATTGGTCTTCCTTTTCTTCTGCTCCACCCTAGTTTATGGTAATTTCCGGTACTGTGATGAAGGATCTGACCTCTTGTAGCACAATTGCTTAGTTTGAAAGTCTAAATCGTAATATCAGAAGAACCACAGGATAAGAGTACGAGGTGAGCTATTTATTGAAGACATAAACAATATAACTATGCAGCAGTTTGCATGCTTTTCTGTTCCCAGGATGTGGATGTATAATTGGATTGTACAAATGAGAAACATCAGATTGTATCTGGAGCGAGAATTATAGGCTGGAAGTACCCGCTTATCTATCTGTTATTATTATTTTTTCTAATTTTGTGAAGTTATTATATTCTTTGTAAAGTACCACACGGCACCTTGAGCTGTATCACAATGATTGGTTTTTAAGAGATTTGAGTTATGTTTTCAGGTCATTACTGATTGAGATTGTACCAATATGATTTAGATTGTACATATGTACTGATGCATCTGTATTATGTGTTTTGCATTTGCAGCCCTGATGACGTCCTGCCTCTAGGACGAAACGCGTCGGCTGTTGAACATCAAGAATAAAATTGTATTTTGAAATTGAACATCAAGAACAATATTATGTTTTTTTTGAAATTGTAAATTGATGTATGTTTCCTTTTGAAGATTAAAATTTCTGATTGAGTCTGAGATAAAACTAGCACTCCCAGCTCATTTTTGTATTTGTCTAGTTGAATCTGGGGTAGGATGATGCCCCAGTAGTTGGTGGAGTGTTATCATTAATTTGATGTACTATCTCTAGTGCACCTATTATACCCTACGTCATCCAAAAATCTTTCTGTATAAACCTTTATTGAAGGGTAGAGTAGCACAGGGACCTGTTAAAACATGGATGATGACAGAGATAAATTGGCAGCAGAAGTCTTTCAAATTAGACAGCCTAATGGAGCCGCGGGTACTAAAAGAAATGAAACTAAGATTAGTCTGAGAGATAAATTCTTAAAATTGGAAAGACTACGCAAATCCGAATTAAGCAAATGGTGGGATGGTGTAACCCTCAAAAATTATATGGAACAGAAGAGGGTACCGCGAGGACTTCGTATTCTCATTTTCCCAACTTATGATGACCTCGAGGAGGATCACCTTAAGGAGTGGGAAGAGAATCTATATGCTTCATCATTTAATATGATGAATATTCTCATTAAGAACTCGGACAGGAAAGTAGAAAAGTTAAGACAACAAATCGCTGATTTGGAAAAAGAGATAAAAGAGATGAATCTACCTGAGCTGACGGATAAGAATTATCTTATTCTTAAAGATGTTATCAATAAACATCAATTACAAATTAAAGATAAAAAACTGAGTAAGTTAAAAAGAGATGAGCGGGACTATAATGAAGGGAGAATCTTCACTTTTGCCCGAGGTTATGATGAGGTGGCTAAACCAAAACCTAAACCCAATCAAACTACAGGGACAGCACAACCAGGTGATTTAAGCACGTCCACAAATTATAGCAGCTCCAGCATCTCTTCTATCGAGGAGAATGCCATGGGTGCCGTAGGAGGAGCATCCAAGAAGAATTCTTCTTTTTGCGACGAACTCAAAATGATAAAGAAGGGTCGGAAAAAGTTCATAGGAGGACTAGAAGGGGGAGGAGGAAATCCCACAAATACAAGGATGGGTACCAGGAGTCAGAACAGAAACAAGGATTAGAACAGGCTATCCCTGGGGAATTGGAAGTCATTAACTTGTCGGATAGACTTTTGAGTGAACATGAAATTTCTGTGCTAGAAAAAGGATTAAAATACTGTCCTGTATATAATTGCAATTACACTGAGTTGCATATTGATTTGTTTAAATTTTGCAGGAATTTAAAATTGAAAAGTTTTTTCTCATCATTGGATGTAAATGTGCAGAAGAGAATATTGAATAATAAAAATTCTGAAATGACATTGGCAGAGTTGGAAAATGTTCATTTGTTAATGACTTTGTCGGGGGAAATGGATCTCAATGTGGATGATGTGGCCAGTTTATGTGAAATTGAAACGAACTACCAGTGCACTAGTGGTTTACGTTGCAAATCTAAGTTCATTCCCCATGGTAGCCAATATGCAGCAATTGACTTATTCATGGAAAAGACATTGCAAGAATTCCATAAACTACAAGATAACATTTCGTTGAACAGTCATTATAGAGATAATCTGTCCCGGCAGGAAAGATTGGCTTTGTCCAATTTAAAACAGGATCCCTCAATTATTATCAGGGAAGCCGATAAGGGGGGTAACATCGTGGTGATGAACAGGTCTAACTATGTGGCTGAGATACGTGAACAACTAAAAGATGTGAATTGTTACAAAAAAATTAATGCCAATCCAACCAAAGAGATTGCTCAGACTATATTGGAGCACTTGTGTATATGGAGGGAAGAAGGACTGATAGAGGAATCAGAATATAAATATCTAAATATTAGTCATCCTGTTTCTCCCTTCCTATACACATTACCGAAAATTCATAAAAACAGAGTAAACCCACCAGGTAGGCCTATAGTCTCCAGCATCGGCAGCGTCACGGAACATCTGTCAGAATTTGTGGATGGTTTTATCAAACCATTAGTGGTGAACTTACCTTCATATGTTAGGGACACCACTGACATTCTTAACAAATTGCAAGATTTTAAATGGGAAGATGGTATGATTTTGGCAACGTTGGACGTTGTGGGTCTCTATACCTGCATTGAAATGGACAAGGGTTTAAAAGCGCTAGAACACTTTCTAGGTAGCAGGAGTGCAAGTTTGAGACACCATTCTAAAATGATTATTCAAATGAGCCAGTTGATCCTTGAAAATAACTACTTCTTATTTGAGGATGAATGGTATCACCAAGTCAGGGGTACAGCGATGGGATCCAGGTTTGCTCCCTCTTATGCCAATCTATTTATGGGATGGTATGAGAGGGAGCACGCCTGGAGCCGCAGAGCTGGGGAATGGATGGATCTGGTGGTATTTTGGGCCAGATTCATCGATGACATTCTTATAATATGGAGAGGCACACCTGAGGATTTAAATAATTATTTGTATTACTTGAATCACAATGATTTCAATGTGAGATTGACGATGAATTACAGTACATCTAGCATTGAATACTTGGATGTGACGCTGATGGTGGATGGGGACAAAATCAACAGTAAATTGTATAGGAAAGAAACTGCCACCAATTCCATCTTGAGGGCAGACAGTTTTCATCCGAATTCAGTAGTTGGGGGAATACCCTTTGGAGAAATGGTCAGAACCCGCAGAAATTGCAGTCGGGATGATGACTACTCTCAGGAGCTAAACAAACTGAAACAAAGACTAGGTAAACGAGGCTATGCCAAAAAAGATCTAGCAAGGGCGAGTGATAAAGTGTCAAAGATAGACAGAGCCACTACCCTGTCTCCAAAAAAGAAAGAGCCAGTTAGGCACAAGCCTTCCTTTGTTACAGCATACTGCGTGCAAAAAGACAAAATCAGGCAGGCTCTCAGTAGGAATTGGACTTTGCTGAAAGGTGTCCCAGGTTTGGCTTCCATCTTGGATGACAAACCTTTAATAACGTTTAAGAAATGTCCAACAATTAGGGACAAGGTCTCAACGAATTACATTCGTCCGATAGTGAAGCAAACTAAGGATTGGCTTCCTACCCAGCCAAAAGGCTTTTATGTCTGTGGGGCATGTGTCATATGCCCGCACGGTATGAACAAAACTAAAACTTTTGGATTTGATGGTATAAGACAATTTCATGTTAATGAATTTATTAACTGCAATAGCGTAGGAATAGTTTATGCCATAATATGTTGCTGTAACAAAGTGTACATAGGGAGTACGAAAAGACCCCTCAAATTGAGAATACAGGAGCACAGACGAGCAGTCATTAACCGAGATACGAGATCTCCCCTCTATGCACATATGGAAAAGGAACATGGTTCTAGTATTGACTTCAAATTTCATGGCATAGAAAAAGTGTCTCAACATGTGAGAGGTGGAGATTGGGAATTACGAATTCGCCAAGCAGAAGCACGTTGGATAATCAAATGTCGTACAAAAATGTGTGGTTTAAATATTGATTCTGAACTACATCACTTTTTGGCATAGTCGAGAGTAAAACATGATATGTGATAGACCAATGTGATTGAATTCAGTCTGTTCAAATAAGGAATGTCCTAACAGGCATTTCTAGCATTTATTGTATGCTCATTGTAAACATTCTGGGATGTGGAGCAAACAAACTGCTGCTTTTTTCCTTCTTTTTTCTTTCTAAATTATGTTCATATGATTTGACTTATAGATGTAGTCAGTTTTCAATTTATCTTTTATTCTTAATTTTTTATTATTTTCTTTTTATTGGGCATCTGGGAAAGGGACATTGGTTGCAAGAAGTAGGAAACGGTGGTAATGTGTAATGTATTTCGCATTTGGTAGAGTTGATGGTAACTTTTATTGAAGGAGGCATAAGAAGGATATGCGCACGAGCGGATACTGTTTATTGGAATAGCCGGAAATACTGAGGTTATTGGAAGGATTAATATGCAGTCCAATGCGTGAAGTAGACCGTCTTGGCAAATGCTAACCTAAATGCGCAGTGCGGACCTTATTGAAGGAGGCATAAGAATGATATGCGCACGACCGGATACTGTTTATTGGAATAGCCGGAAATACTTAGGTTATTGGAAGGATTAATATGCAGTCCAATGCGTGAAGTAGACCGTCTTGGCAAATGCTAACCTAAATGCGCAGTGCGGACCTTATTGGAGAAGCGTATACAAAGACGTTGTGGTGAGCCGCGCAAGACCGGAAATAATAGCAAGGATACAGCTCAATGCGCGCGAAAGGCACGCAGACAGCGGACCTGATTGGCTGACAACAGTGACTGGCATATGCGCATTGCCGGTAATTCGAACGAAAGCGCATGAACGGAAATACTAGACATAGCTCAATGCGCATGAGCGGATATACTAAGTATCAAGGCACGCAGCTAGCGGACCTAATTGGAAACGTTCCTTTTCTCGCAGATGCACACAATTAAAATACGCGCGGAATGGAGAGCGTTTTGATTGGCTCTCGGTTCTTTTTAAGCATAGGGAGTTCGGAGCATTACACCTTCGGAATTTATCGAGTCCGGATGGTGTGGAGCAGGAGGTCTTGTTGCTAAGGGTAAGTGTAGGTGGAGCTTTGGGGTAATAGGCAAAGAGTAGAATAAGAGATGGGAAGGCTACAAATTCTGTTTATTGTTATTTTGCAGAATGGATTGGTGCAGAACGGAATATTAGGATCATTGGATAATAGATGTTATTTGTTTCTTGGGCTACACTGTATTGGACTATGGTAAGTGAAGACAGGATATGGAAATCTTTTAAGATCAGAGAGGGTGGGCTGAGCAACCTAATACATTAAGGTATTTTCTTAACTTTTCTAGGTATGAATACCATTTGGCTGACTAGTTTTTAAAGGACTCTCGATTAAAGGAATAAAGGATTAATCGATTTGAGAAATACATTGATCTAGGGTTTTCCAGGTACGCATTTCTTGTAGGTATAAAATGTCATTATGTCAGATAGGGTGAATCTAAGTTCAGAGAGCTTTGGAGCTTAGTGAATCGAAATCAGGAAGATATACAGGTCATGTTTGGTAACTTATTGGTCTTCCTTTTCTTCTGCTCCACCCTAGTTTATGGTAATTTCCGGTACTGTGATGAAGGATCTGACCTCTTGTAGCACAATTGCTTAGTTTGAAAGTCTAAATCGTAATATCAGAAGAACCACAGGATAAGAGTACGAGGTGAGCTATTTATTGAAGACATAAACAATATAACTATGCAGCAGTTTGCATGCTTTTCTGTTCCCAGGATGTGGATGTATAATTGGATTGTACAAATGAGAAACATCAGATTGTATCTGGAGCGAGAATTATAGGCTGGAAGTACCCGCTTATCTATCTGTTATTATTATTTTTTCTAATTTTGTGAAGTTATTATATTCTTTGTAAAGTACCACACGGCACCTTGAGCTGTATCACAATGATTGGTTTTTAAGAGATTTGAGTTATGTTTTCAGGTCATTACTGATTGAGATTGTACCAATATGATTTAGATTGTACATATGTACTGATGCATCTGTATTATGTGTTTTGCATTTGCAGCCCTGATGACGTCCTGCCTCTAGGACGAAACGCGTCGGCTGTTGAACATCAAGAATAAAATTGTATTTTGAAATTGAACATCAAGAACAATATTATGTTTTTTTTGAAATTGTAAATTGATGTATGTTTCCTTTTGAAGATTAAAATTTCTGATTGAGTCTGAGATAAAACTAGCACTCCCAGCTCATTTTTGTATTACTCGATTGAGGATGTGGCACACTTTAGGCCAGTTGCATACTGGAGAATGCTATGGGTTACCTCAGAGCTCTCACACTATGCCCACGCTCTATTAGAAGTTAGGGAGGCTGACGGAATGAGCAAAATCCCATGGCTAAGGCGAGTAAAAGTCACTCTATGTGAGATGGGGATGAGCAGTTTAAGGACTTCATCTGCTGACAGTGTATTTCCGCCTAAAACCAAGTTTAAGGCAGCATACTGGAACTCGCTTATTATGAGGCGGTTTGCTGCTCTATCTGGCCCCTTGTTATCCAGAGTCTTCCTTGAGATCAAGCATGAAGCAAAGTATGAAGGATACTGGGATTTAATTACTGCCCCTAAAGACAGGAAACTGTACCATCAGTTTAGGGTGGGTCCGCTTCCTCTTAATGTATTTTACCAACAAATGGCGTAGCTCGAATAGTAGCAATTGTCCATTTTGTCCGAATTCTAACGAATCACTGGCACACATTCTGTTTGCTTGCCCAGCCTATAGTAATCCCAGGTCCAGATGGCAGGAACCCCTATGTCTAAATCTGGGCACCAGGTTAAGTAGCGAGGCAGTCAGGATTTAAAAAACATCCACGAAAAAGTCTATTGTGATTGCTGTCGCCAAGTTCTTGGGCTGGGTGTGGGTGATTGGTTGGAAAGAGAGGAGCCTTAGGTAAATGTTTTATCTCCTTAGTTTTAGACAATTGTTCTTGCACTATGTACCTTCCTGTATTGATCCCGAATTAATTTAAAACTGATTTGTATGCCGAATCCATGACAATCTGGCACCCTAGGAGGCAGTACTGCAGGGGTGAATTTTTAGCTGTTTTTAAGCTATTTATTGTATAACTAAGAATTTCAAAGGATGGTTGATTCCAATTTACATAACCTATTTTTATGTTGTAATTTGGTTATATTTTATATATTCTCACCTCTATGTATTATGTATCAACTTTTGTGATTTTTTAAAAATCGAAATAAAGTTTTTTGACTGACTCTCGGTTTCATACCCGAGTGTAGCACCATATCATATCAGCACCATGTCACTCTGAGCAACACTGCACTTTCAGCCCGGTAATAATGACTATTTTGCTTCACACTCCCCCACAAAGCTTACAGTGCTCATACCCTCCTTTCCTACTTTTTTTGCCCTTTTTTCCCCTTACTTGCTTCAACAGAATCACAAAATGGCGGCCAACACTTCCTAGTTGCAACACCATCACAACCAATAAGCAGCAAGCTCCTGCTCGTAACGCATCAGCCAGATGGCAGAATTTCCAAATATCGATACCTGTAAGTTTCAATATTTCTCAAAAACTACTGAACGGATTTACACCAAATAAACAAAAGTGTGCCTTCTACACCAAAACCCTTCTCCCTGCCAAATTTGGGGTAATTCCGTTCACCCGTTCGACCAGTATCCTTGTCTAAACTTTCCTAAGGAAATTAACATGGAGAAAACACATTTTGGGACCCCCCCTTTTATCTCGGCCCCCCTTGACGAATCACCCCCAAACCTTTACCATAAGAGCTGATATGAAGCAATATTAGTTTTCAAAATTTCATGAAGATTCATCATATGACGTCAAAGTTATAAGCAAAACTAAAAATACGCTTCCTATCGAAACTCGGTCCTAACTCTATAACTAGGTAATAAGTAGGTAATAAAGAACACATTCGAATAGTTCCTTGGTTCCTTTAGCTTTCAAAACTTCTCTCTATCACTGTCTTTCTAATTTTACATGTAAACTATTTTATTAATCTTCAAGTGCACATAGAAGTCAGAAATGCAACGTATTCTATCAACATACTTTCTAAAACATTCTATAACATGTGGAGGTTAAAAGTTCATCAAATTTTTTAAACCTAACGATATTTTTTTGCAACATTTTCTCGAACATTTAACGGCACATGCAGGTTAAAAGTTCACGACTGTTTTAAGTTCGAACACTGTAGTCCAAATGCAAGTAGCAGGTGTGGTTGAGTTGATCAAATTGTATCCTATATTATGTACTCCACGTTCAAACTGCTTTTTCTTAACCAATCACAAAGATGCTTTTCCACAAAAGGAATGTGCACCCTACTTTTAAAAAACAATAATTTTCATCTCCCAATCAGGTATCGTTTTGTATGTGAAAAGAAACTAGTTCCCCATCTTTAAACATATCTCTTATTCTACGAAGTAACAGCATGAGCTACAGACATCTTTCCCTACCTTCCAGCCATACCTTCAAAATGCTAGTGTGGATAGTAGGACATAGCTATGTTTTCTGGTGCAAGAGGCATGCAGAACAGAGACGTATTGACTTAGACCAAGATTTAAAAAAAGTGGAAATTAAATGGTTTGGACAGAGAGGATTGAAGTGGCACCAATTGTTGCCTTTGGTTAAAACCTGTTTGCCTCTCCAACACCCTGACCTCATGATTGTGCACTGTGATGGAAACGACCTAGGCACATTGGCTGGGGTAGGTTGGAAATGCTTATGAAGGACATCTTTGGGCAATTGATGTTACTTTTGCCTCAAACTGTCTTTGTATATTCCAATATATGCCAAAGACAGAAGTGGAAATGGCCCAAACAATTTTGTCCTCAGATTGAAAAATCTTGGAAGAAAGTCAACAAAGCTGTGTCTACATATACCTCAGAGACCACAAAATGGGCTCCATCTACAAGAACAACAGACGTTTTGATATGGCGGATATATACAGAAGTGATGGAGTACACTTCACAGATCAGGGAAACCGAGTTTTCATGAATAACTTGAAGCTGTGCATCCACACTTATATGTAGCTCCAACTAATGAACACAAGGGCTCTTTTTAGAGCCACCCAATAACTTACAACTTAGGCCCGCTATTTTAGGCCCAGATAACGGCAACTCCCGGACCCTCGCCAAAATGTATTCTCCACACAGCTGTGGCGCAGTGGCCAGACCATCTCACTTTGCAGCACAGACCTCTCACTTTGATCCCTGGCTCTACTCACCCATAAGGGTAAGTAGTTTGCACTTTACAAACACCGTATTGATTTACCTTCGCAATCCCTATACAACACCACCTAAGCATTATATAGAAGTTGAACACGTGTGGCACAGCGCCCAGAGCACATGACTTCACAGCATAGACAGTTTAGGCTCACTGTTTCATCCCCGAGTCCAGCAGCAGCTCAATTTAACAGCCTGACATTCTACGCAATACCTCACTTAATTTCTGAACCCCGCACTTTCAGACCGGTAGGGGTCAGTAGTTCAACGGCTTTACCCCAAGTCCTTAAGCAGCTCCGCTTACACCCCAGCGCCATCAGACCCATAGGAGTGAGTAGTTAGCACTTCACAAATACCGAATTGATTTGATATGTGCAAATTTACCTTCGCACTCCCTCTATAACACCCCCTAAGCACCAAACACAAGCTACAATTTAATCCAAGTAGCTATAACTACATGCTCACACTACTTGGACAATTATGGCACAGCGCCTAGAGCACATGACTTCACAGCATAGCACACACAGTTTGGGCTCACGCTTTCATCCCCGAGTCTGGCAGCAGCTCACCGTAGCACCATGAGACTCTAGACAATACCTCACAAATCTTCTGTACACCAGGACTTTCAGACCAGAACGGGTCAGTAGTTTGTCCTAGTAGGTATAAGCACATGCTGACACTACTTCCACAGGTGTAGTGCAGCGGCCACTGCACATGACTCCACAGCATAAGACACACAATTTCCGCACCAGCTCACCTTAGCAGCAACAGACTCCAGGCAATACCTCACTTAATTTTCGTAAGCCACCACTTTCACACCGATAGGAGTGAATACTTTGCTTCGCCCCCCTCTATAGCACACCCTAAACACTCCACAGAGGTTACAGAGCTCCTACCCTCCTATTTCCCACTTTTTTTGTCCTTTTTTCCCCTTACTCGCTTCAACAGAATCACAAAATGGCAGCCAACACTTCCTAGTTGCAACCGCTCGCACCGCTCTCAGCCAATAAGCAGCAAGCTTGTGCTCGTAACGCCTCAGTCAATCAGATTGCAGAATTCCCAAATATCGATATCCGTAAATTTCGATATTTCTCAAAAACTACTGAACGGATTTACACAGAATAAACAAAAGCATGCTTTCTAGACCAAGACCAAGACCCTTCCCCTGCCAAATTTGGGGTAATTCCGTTCACCAATTCGACCTGTAGCCTTGTCTATAAAGTTTTCTATGGAAATGAACATGGAGAAAACACGTTTTGGAACTCCCTTTTTTCTTGGCCCCCCTTTGACAAATCACCCCCAAACTTTCAACACAGGAGCTGATATCAACAAAGAATTAGTTTTGAAAATTTCGCGAAGATTCGTCAATCGGCGCCAAAGTTATTGGGAATAGAATGTTATGGTAACGAGGTCCTAAATATAACTACCTACTGGCGAGCGGCAGTAGGTTTTATATATAACCCGAAGGAGAAAATCTTGCCAAAAACTACATTGGGGGACATTACTCACGAAGAGACAGCAATGGTGCATTCTGGTCACTGTGGTTCAAAGGACACGGAGAGAAAACAATAATGAAAAATAGTATCAGGAAACATGCACAAGAAATACTGCATTTCTAAGGAACTGTCCGGAGGTAATTGCGAAGTACTTCCCTGTACTATGCCATGAAAAGATGAATTATATGAACCTTGCTGTCACTTTAAATTCGAACTGTTGGGCACTAGTCCCTTCTCGATGTTTAGAGTCACGTTTATTTTTTTTAAAAGCTAACGAACCCATCCCCTGTAAAGCTGCATATGATTAAGCCTCACGGAGGCGAAACGCGTCATGCAAATGCTGTCTCCATTAAAGAAACTGAAAACAGCACAATTGGAGTGCCCGTCATTGAGTTACTTACTGTAACTTACAGGTGGTGATTTGTAAGGTGTCTGACACACCTTGGAAGGACGGCCCTGACTCGCTTGGTGGAGGCGCTTTCCTTGTCAGAATCGTGAGACATTGGAGAGAATCCAGTTTAAAAGCGCCCGCCGGCTGTGAAAGGGAATTCTACTACAGAAAGATGATGTTGCCTCGGTGAAGGGCCCGCCTCGACTGCAGAGAAGAACACAACGCAGCCAGAGTCGGGGACGGAGACTGTCTCCAAGCCCCTCGTGCTGGAAGGTGCTTTCTGGAGGACAAATGAATATGAAAGAACATAACGTGGATGGTAGCGAGATACCCTTCGGAATACATCGCTGCCGGGAAATACAAGCCACACTTGGAATTGTTCCCTTTAAAGGCATTTTGTATAAGGCTGCCGACTAACCCGAAGGAGAAAATCTTGCCAAAATCTACATTGGGGGACATTACTCACGAAGAGACAGCAATGGTGCATTCTGGTCACTGTGGTTCAAAGGACACGGAGAGAAAACAATAATGAAAAATAGTATCAGGAAACATGCACAAGAAATACTGCATTTCTAAGGAACTGTCCGGAGGTAATTGCGAAGTACTTCCCTGTACTATGCCATGAAAAGATGAATTATATGAACCTTGCTGACACTTTAAATTCGAACTGTTGGGCACTAGTCCCTTCTCGATGTTTAGAGTCACGTTTATTTTTTAAAAAAGCTAACGAACCCATCCCCTGTAAAGCTGCATATGATTAAGCCTCACGGAGGCGAAACGCGTCATGCAAATGCTGTCTCCATTAAAGAAACTGAAAACAGCACAATTGGAGTGGCCGTCATTGAGTTACTTACTGTAACTTACAGGTGGTGATATATATATATATATATATATATATATATATATATATATATATATATATATATATATATATATATATATATATATATATATAAACAAGCACTCCAGCTTCTACAGCAAAACTACAGAAGAAGGCATGGATCGAGGCTGCTCAGATTACGGCAATATTTATTGTCTCAAGTCACCCTCAACCCCGAGGTAAGAGAGAGACGCGTTCCGGCTTACTTGAAGCCTTTATCAGTCTGGCTTTTAAAATGGCAATATATATAGTGGCCATTCCCCTTGAGGCACTAGTAGACATAGACAACATACTGACAAGCATGTTCTGTTAATGTAAACCCCTTACAGAATTCAAAAGAGCCCTGAAGATAAATACCAGCGATAACATAGATAGAATAAACAGATGTATATCAATTGCGTAATACCCCTAAACAACTTCTATGAATTATCCTGTTGTAGCTAGCTAGGGTATGTAAAATTATAAACAGAATGTTGCATTTCACCCGGCTTCCCTGGGAATACATAAAGCATAAAGTAAGCGCCACCATACTCTCATGCTAAATTGCCTGAAAATTAAAAAAAACATTTAGTTAATTGACAAGGAACCATGCTGCACAGTGTCTTTTAAAAAGATTTGTCCATTAGAAATAATTTCAAACGCAAAGTAAGCTCACAAGCTGCTGCATAGTCTGCCGGTGTTTGACCTCTGACCTCAGCTATTGGGATAATTATCTCGCTTTCCGAGCTGCATATGTCACATTCCCAATTCAGTTTACCAGTAGCAAAAGGGACAAGGTGAAAGCCACAGCACTACGAGAGTCATTTGCATCCAGTGAATGACTTTCGACTTCAATGTCAAACTCCCAGTGCGTGCTCCAATCTTCCAGGACTTCCAGTCCCATAATGCATCTCTACGGGTGTCTGCTAGCAGAAATTCAACAGCTTGCATAATGTCTAAGTCATGAATAATTTCAACTG
Organism: Lissotriton helveticus; assembly: GCF_964261635.1. Lineage (NCBI taxonomy): Eukaryota > Metazoa > Chordata > Amphibia > Caudata > Salamandridae > Lissotriton > Lissotriton helveticus. The sequence continues at coordinate 1,119,638,227 of NC_136070.1, forward strand.
GTACATGAGCCAAATCTCGAACCATTAGGGAAAAACATTGCGTGAATGATATCAAAAGGTAAACTGTATCCTGTCTTACATGACTGGCAGCATGATGAATTGAGTCCAGACCAGGCTCATGATCGGGTTGGGGGGGGACCGATGAACAAAATATATATATAGCTCCTTTGAAATTCACTGAAAAAAACATAAGTTTCAGGGACGTTATAGTTAGCTGGACATTTCACTTGTACAAAACCATAGAAATTCTGAAATTCCACCGTTATAGTTAGTTCAGCTAACTATAACTCGCGCCCCCGCAATTCACTGCTCATGACGTCACATATTACATCATTCATGGCATGCTCAGTGACATCACTGATGACATCATCCAGTGACTGTGTGTTTCTGTAAAGTTTAAATATGTTTTATATGTATATACCAAGGTGTATGTAAGAATGAGTGGGAGTATAAGTGTCTGGATGGAGGATTTAGGAGATGTGTGACTGATTGTATAAGTGACTGATTAAACATGTAATACTGAATGCATGGGTTAGTGACTAAACTGTGTGAATGTCAGTCTGTCTGTTGTTGTGTTAGCTGGTACATGGGTTGGTCAGTAGCTACATGAGTGTCTATATGGGTTATTGATTGTGTGCCTGAGTATTTGTATGGAAGACTGAGTGTGTGTGTGTGTGGGTGGGTTGGAGGTGTGTAACTGTGCATAGATGTGTGAGTGGTTGATTCACTGGGTGTATGGGTTCAAGAATGCATGTGTAGACAGCTGTATGGGTGGGTGAGTGTGTACTTGTATCAGTGCTTATATAAGAGAGTAAGTATGCATTACTATCTGTATGAATTAGTGAGGTGGTGTGTGTATAACTGTATAGGTCTGTAAATGGGAGTGTGATTGATTTTTTGCATGACTGACTAGGTGTGTGAGTAACTCCATGGATGATTACTGGTGTTTGCATGTCTGAATAGGTGTATGAGTGCATATGATAGTGTTGTATTGATGAGTGACTGCATGTAAAAGTGATAGTATGGGTGAATGAGGGGACGTGTGTGTAGACCTAGGAATCAGTGCAAGCGTATGTAGTAACTGGTATTGGTGTCTTGATGGTTTCAAAAATGGTAGTCTGTATTTTAGAGTGGGTGAATCAAAGGTTATATTAGACTGTGAGGAGGTGCACCAGATTTTCACGTGGATGATGTCATCAGTGATGTCATTTGAGATGTCATCAGTGATGTCACTGACCATGCCATGAATGATGTCAAATGTGATGTCATGAGTAGTGCATTGCGGGGGCGCGAGTTATAATTAGCTGAACTAACTATAACGGTGGAATTTATATGGTTTTGTATGAGTGAAATGTCCAACTAACTATAACGTCCCTGAAACCTATGGTTTTTTCAGTGAATTTCAAAGGTTTTTTAAATGCTAATTTCTAACTGAAACGTCTGTAAAACCTATGTTTGTTTCAGTGAATTTCAAAGGTTTTATAAATGCTACTTTCTAACTACAATGTCCCTGAAACCTATGTTGTTTTTAAGAAAATTTTCAAAAGACATGCATACTTTCCGGGGGGTAGCTGTATGCTTTACAAATGTTGGCATTCTCTTAATTTAAAACCATAGTGATGAGAAATATTACACATATTTTTTTTTTTCTTCTGTTCTGAATTATATAGTTTTTTTATGTCTTCTATTTAGAATTATGGCAATTAATGGATATTTTTAGTTATGAGAATGGAAATGAGACGGTTTGCCGGGTAACAGTTTTTAACCCTTTCACTGCAGAGGCAATTCCGTCGCAGCGCTAAAGGGGTGGGGCGGCCGCGCGGCGCTCCGACGCTTATGACGGAACTGCTCCGTCACCGCCCTCGGGTGGGCTGTGCTTGTGACGGAGCGGTTCAGTCATGGCCCCGCCCGCTCAATGGAACGCGCCGCGCAGGCACGGCGAGCAGGCCATGACGGAACCCCTCCTTCACCAGCACAGCCCACCCGAGGGGCATGACGGAGCGGTTCCGTCATAAGCGTGGGAGGGGTTAAGCTCTCCAACGTATGTATATATTAAGGACCTTATACGTGTTAGAATCGAAATAGAAACCTTTACCGCTTCACATTTTTTCACTTTTCCCAACACGTGCACAAGTTAAACAGTTAAAACGTGAGCATGTGTGAACTGTAAAACATGACAGCTAAAGGGGCAGAGCTGCATCTTCCTTCCATAGACTACTTAATAACCAAAAAATATATAAACCAAAACCGTTGTTCGATTAGTATCGTTTTTGTGAGTTATTAACGCGTGTCCATTCTGTGATGCAGGTTCCCTATTCTAGCGTTGGATTCTTGTTTCGCTGCAACAAAACATATTCCAGAATTGTAAGTTATTTGATTATGGCATAGTAGATATTTATAATACGTTGCTATTTGTCAATATTTAAACATTTGTATTTAGAAAAAAGTGTTATTGGTTGTTTTTGCCTTTTTCTGTAATGTCAGCAGCTTGTTTTCAGAAACAGACAGAATACAGCAAACAGTGCTCCTTTTCTGGCTCCTTTGAGCTCATATACTGTGACTTTGTATATTATAATATTGACACTGTACTTGACCTCAGAGGTGTTGGTGACCCATCTACGTGAAGACTAAAGATTTATATGTAAGGTCACCAGCTTCTGGTTGTTACTCTGTTTCTCCCTTGGGATCATATACTGTGAATATGTATATTACAATATTCACAGTCATTATGATCTCAGAGGAGTTTATGAGCTGTTGCCGCGAAGATGAAAGATTTCGTAGTCCCGGAGAAAAGAAAGCTCTGAACATACTCACCGCTGGAAAGTATTTTGTTATTGATCTTGTTTTGGGTTCATAACTTTATTTTCCTTTTCCTTTTGTGTGGCATCAGTGACACTCTCTATATTGTAATAGAGTGTCATATTGTCAGAGAACAGGAATTGGAGATTTGTCGGCACCAGGAGTAAAACCATCTGAAATACAGCTTACTGACCTTTATAACTTACTTGATCAGATATTTTTACAGTGAGAATATTTTTCAAAATTGCAGTCTGAAAATAGATAGTTTGCATAGATACTTTCTTAGTGAATACCTTTGATAAACCCTACATTTCTGAATGATATTTTGTGATTTCTATTTTTCTCAGTTGCGGTTCGTATTCACCTTCTCCCTATAGAATATATAGGACCAGTAGGGTATATTATTATACTACTATCCAATATATTATTAACAGAGAACGTGATTTGTTAGCGGAGCAGTGAGCCACCTCTAAGCACTACGACAGAACGTTCCCGAATTCTACAGAATAGAAATTGTAAAAAATGATAAAGCGTACATTTCTATGTAATATAAAGTCATTTGTGTTTAACAGTTTTTTACTTGTGATTGTTCTTGTGACCTGAGATGATGTAGTGCGGGAGTGTTTCTTGTAGCACTTCTTTTTTACTGTATCTAAAAGTAACTCATGCCCTCTTATATTATCAAGAATATGGAGCATCACTTTTACAAACTATAGCAGAAAAAAGGAAGGGCGTGGCCACGCTTAAGGGATATTTTATGAATTGCGTTTTTATTTGTCACCCCTTTGATATATACAGTGTCAGTTTCCGAAGAAAGTTTTTTTCTAATTGCTTAATAAAAACAGTTTCAAACCTAGACTGAAATTTTTTGCTGCGCAACCACACCTCCCTGTCAGAAAAGTAAACACCACATTATAAGTAAATAGTGCTCCTAGGAAGTATCCCACCCGAAAACTTTATAAAAAGAAGACTGCAACACACTCTGTTATTTTTCCGCCGTGATTTGTGCACCCCAAGCCAATTATATAAATGGCCCTTAAAATATATAAAAAACAATTTTTATCTTCACAATCCCTGTCCACCACCTTGTTACCCTTGTACAGAGTTATTAGTGTTCCTACCCTCCCCGCTACTACTTTTTTTCCCCGTACTCCATCGAAGTGAATCACAAAATGGTTCACAACAGTGAAACGTTCCCAGCCAATAAGGAGCAAATTTGTACTCGGAACACTTTAGCCAATAAAATGTCCATGGTGTTCCGCAGAGGGGGAGGGAATCGCTGCTAACACTTCTACTTTTAATGCTTCACAGCCAATAATCATTAAGCTTGGGAAGGTCCTGCTTGGAACACATCAGCCAATCAGATGACCCTGCTATTCCGCGCAGGGGGAGGGAATGGCTGGCAACACTTCTACTTTTAATTGTTTGCAGCCAATGAACACTAAGCTTAGGAAGGTCCTGCCTGGAACACGTTACCCAATCAGATATCCCTGATGCTCCGCGGAAGGGGAGTGAATGGCTGGCAACACTTCTACTTTCAATGGTTTACAGTCATTGAACATTAAGCTTGGGAAGGTCCTGCTTGGAACATGTCAGCCAATCAGATGTCCTTGTTACTCCATGCAGGGGGAGGGAATGGCTGGCAACACTTCTACTTTTAATTGTTCGCAGCCAATGAACATTGAGCTTGTTGTTGGAACACCTCTGCCAATTAAACGTTAATTTTGTTCCACGCACTGGAACAGAACACGCCCTCCCACATAATATTACATTTCGTCTAACAAAGTGACACAGTCCAAGATAAAAGTGAACACCGCATTATAGTAAACATTACTGCGCATTATATTAAAGGAAAGCTGCAATACGGCGCACTGTTATTTTCCCGATATGTTTTCACAGCCTACTGAACATTACCGCAATACCGCACATTGTTGTTTTGTGGATGTGATATCCACAGACTACGCAACATTTACACTATCTTTGTGTGCACCCTACACACTGCTTGCTGCAATATGGTGCATTATTTTCCCCGACGTGATTTCCAGAGCCTATGCTACCTTACTGCTTGTCGCAATACGGTGCATGGTTTTCCCGACGGGATTTCCAGAGCCTATGCAACATTACTGCTTGCTCCTATATGGCGCATTGTTTTCCTGATGGGATTTCCAAAGCCTACGCAACCTTACTGCTTGCCGCAATACTGCGCATTGTTTTCCCAACGGGATTTCCAGAGCCTACGCAACATTCAAACTCGCTGCCTCTGTACCGTACAGACTGCTTAAACTAAAACCACAGTGTTCCTACTATACCCTCTTATACAATTTTTTTTTTTCCCCTACGCCTTTTAACTCAGTCACAAAATAGCTGCCAACACTTCCTAGTTTCAATGGTTCACAGCCAACGAGCTGCACAAACATGCTCATAATGCCTCAGCCAATCAGATGTCGGAATTCTCTAATATCGATATCTGTAAATTTTGATATTTCTCTAAAACTACTAAACGGACATACCCAATTTAAACAAAAGCATGCTTTATGGACCAAGACCTTGCTCCCTGCCAAATTTGGCGTAATTCCGTTCAGCAGTTTGACCTGTAGCCTTGTCTAAAGCTGCATGGAGAAAACACGTTTTGGCACCCCTATTTTTTCTCAGCCCCCCTTGAAGAATCACCCCAAACTTTCAAGATAGGAGCTGATCCAAAAAGAGAAATTACCTACTGGCGACCGTTCATTATAGTTAGGACCATGTTTCCATAGGAAAAGCATTTTTTCATGTGCTTATATTTCCCACACGGGAGACTTCTTTCAGGATTATGAAATAACTCCCAGCGGCACATCATAGGAGGAGTCCAATAAAAGTTGATTGTCTCACAACCCAAACAGTAAGACGCGTTTCGGCAAAGCCTTTGTCAAGTAGATAACCTGCGCCCAATTCCCCATAGAAATAAGGGTCATGATTCTTAGACAGTGAAAAAACACTTGCGTGTCGCAAGCACATCAAAAAACAATTGTAAATCATAAAATCAATTGCCATAAATTCATCCCTTTGCAGTTTGAGGAAACAATTATTCCAGATATCAACAATTCTGGTTGCTTCTACAGTCAAAACCAATTGTTTATCATTCTGCAAGGGTTTTGCATATTAGCTGTGGTATGCCTCAAAATGAATCATAAACGTTTTCTAGCTGATATGCGCAATTGACGGCATAATTATAAAACATTATTTCCATGTATTAATTGTGCATGTGCTACCATATTTACAAGGCATTAACATTTTCTAGCTAATATGTGCAGATGACGGCATGATTATACAACATAATTTCCATAAATTGGTTGTGCCTGCGCTACCATATTTACGAGGCATGCAATTCATTATACAAACTGTAATAACAATCATTACTGCAGATTCAGAATCCATAGGCTCCAATCAGGGTCACATGCCTCATGGCAAACTTAGGCTATTGCGGTTAATGTAGCCAAAATGCATCATGCCACAAGTAAAAAATATACATAATAAATTAATTAAGGGTAATGTACCCGTATGGTAATTCCTTCTATGCTTATTCAACTAATGGCAAGACCATAAATATGTACTTCAAATGTATTTTATAAAACACACAAAGTTCAAGGGGTGTGACATTAACAGTCTATTGGATCCTATTCTATGCGTCTACTATTCTCATACTGTCTATATGGCTAGGGCACAGGCATGCTGCTGTTTGTGGTGACATTTTATACAGTGATAATAATTCATACGGTGCATAAGTAAATAAAGAAGAACAAATTAACACCTTAGGAGCTTCGTAAACAAACCTCCCCAGTGCTGCGCTGTCCATTATCCAGTGCTGAACTGGACGTCCAGCGGTCGCACGCAGCACTGGGGAGGTAGTGCCCGTGACGACCGTTGGCCGACGGCAGCACCTAAAGGGTTAAAGGGGGACTGTTTACATGGGTGGACTAAATATTATTTGTTCATAATATTAAGACTTCCTACACTAAGCCTAGTGAGGTACGGAGGGACTCCAAGCAATTGCTAATTATCTGTCATTTTACAGCCATAGAATCCCCCACCCATTATGTAAAACAATGTCTTGGGAAACCCCTTACATAAAGTCAGTGATGTCATCAGTGATGTCATTTGAGATGTCATCAGTGATGTCATCAGTGAGGTCACTGACCATGTCATGAATGATGTAATATGTGACATCATCAGCAGTGCAATGCGGGTGCGCGAGCTATAGTTAGCAGAATTAACTATAACGGAGGAATTTCTATGGTTTTGGACGAGTGAAATGTCCAGCTAACTATAACACCCCTGAAACCTATGTTTTTTTCTGTGAATTTCTAAGGTTTTTTAAATGCTAATTTCTAACTATAACGTCTCTGAAACCTATGTTTTTATCAGTGAATTTCAAAGCTTTTTTAAATGCTAATTTCTAACTATAACGTCTCTGAAACCTTTGGGTTTTTCAGTGAATTTCGAAGTGTAATAGTAGTTATACCTATTTTTTGTACTGATTTTCTACAGTTTTTTAACTGTTTAGAAATATTTTTATTCATTAAATAACATTATATATTTTTCTGAAAATTGCAAAAAAAATTTTTTAATTCAAGCTGAAATATTGTTTCATTTCTTTGTTTTATTTTTTTATTTTAATATATTTATATTATTTTCTTTTTTTCCAGTCGCGCACCCAAAGCGTACACATCACGGTAGGTGCGTGGATTCTAGCCGCCATTTTAGAAAACGTGTGAAGGATCCGCGTTTGGAGTGCGGCTGCATGTTTTTCAGTTACATCATATACATTTAATATTACGTAATGTGCGCAATTGGTATGCGTCCAGTCCGTGACTCCTGCTCTAGTGTATTCGCGACACATGGGCATTACGGTACACGACGCTTGCGCGGTGGTGGGTCCCATGTTACATCATATACATGCTGGGGGGCGCTGGGTCCTAAAATGATATGTATATGTCTTTAATATACATATTAGGGCAAGAGATTTTCTAAGATATTCATAAAAATAATATATTTGTACTTATAATAAACTTAAATTATTTTTAAATATATTTTTGCATAGTCGCGTCAGGTGCATGCTTCGTGAGCGCAGAGTGCACGGATCCCATGTGACCTAAAAAAAAAAGATTTAATTGGTTCATAACATTTCCCACTGTAACAATTGAAGGACCTCACCCATTTTAACCATTCTTGTTGGAGCATCTTTAGAGAGACATCTCTTTTCCTACAAGAACCCTTTTTGCTTGTTTTTTTTGGTGTTTTGAAGAACATATCAAACAAAATGGCATCTGGACAGCAGCAGCAGCAGGAGGAAGTATCTTCTGAAGAAGAATTCTTGCAGGAGGCACCACGTCCACAGAGGCCGGAATCTGTTGTGTGGAAATTCTTCACTTTTCCACCTGTAGAGAAGAAAGTAAATGTGAGAAAGGTGACGTGCAAAATTTGTGACCGAGTCCTGTCAAGAGGCAGTGAAAAAAAAATACTCTTGTGGCACTGCTTCTATGTACAAGCATCTCAATCTTGCTCGGGAGAAAATGAGGGGAGCTGCTTTGAACCCCTCACCTGCTGTGGCAAGTACGTCTGGAGCGTCCTCAGGAACACCTGCAATGGACATTAGGACAGATTTCGCCATTCTCGAGCAACACTGCGTGAAGTGTAAGAAACTTATATGCTTTGGTGAGCAGTCGGTGGATGCAGTTTGTGCTGCACAACATAACCATCATTGTTAAAAAATGTTTTTGTTGTTTTTGGAAAGATAAGTAATTCCAAATGTTTCCTGTTTTATTTGTTCTTTTTTGTTCATTTTTTGAAAAAACACCCAAAAAAATACAAAATTGTTAAAAAAATTAAAAAATACAAAAGAAAAAAAAGGTTTTTATCAGAACTACCTAATCTGGTTAAAGAAAGAACTATATTTGCAAGGTAATGTGTGAAAGTTTGGTTGAATATATGTATACAGCATGATTGACTGAAAGAATGTATTAGTAGTGTATTGTGAATTTATAGGTGAAGATTTATGAGGAAATACTGCAGCATGACACTGCAAGCCCTTTAGCTACACTGCATTGTGGCACTTCCGAAGTACAGGGATGTGACATATGTACATGAATATGTTGCAACTGTGTGCTTCCCTCTGCACTGCTACACAAACTGCAGCCATGCGGTGACACAGGCACCCTTGCACCATGGTGCAAGGATGTCTGTGTTGTGTGGAGATTGTTTTTGTGCAGGAAGGGACACCTTCCTGCACAAAAACAATCAGTAAAGGCATTTTCCTTTTTCAATGTATGCTGTGGAATGCAGCATGCATTCAAAGAGGAAAAATGAGAAGAAATGAAAACAATTCTCCTCGTTGCGCCTTGCTACACCAACTCTAGGATGGCGCATCATTCACACACATCTCCAGATTTACGATTTCTCATAAATCTGAAGATGTGTCTTGTTCTATGGGTGTTGCGTGGGAACACCCACAGCAGCACCTATGGAACGCCCCTTCAACGCAAAGGTCTGTGTATGAAGGGGTCGTATTTACAAGGAGAGGAAAAACCATGCAGGGTGGCTTTTCCTCTCCTTGTAAATATGAAGGAGTGCCTGGCGCCATCACTACATTACAAAAAGTGACGTACTGGTGGTGTAAGGTGCTTGTAAATCTGCCTCATAAGTGCTTAGGTATTAGCAGACTGATACAATAAGAACATAGTGCTGGATGGGTGATTGAAGAATTGAATGAGACCGACAGGAGGTATCCTACGCTGCATGGGTACTACTTCAGTATTTAATGTAGTGGACCAATAGTATGTATCTGCTTAGAGATTTGTAGGGATTATGAACAGAAAATTGTATGTGTACTTGTGTTGGTGCCTAGGTCCTTTTATAAGAATACCACTAGTAACTGCAATGATGGCAGTGCTGCAAACAGAATGAACACTAAGGGGCAGATTTACAAGCCCCTTGCGCCACTTTTGTGTCACTTTTCCCATGTTTAAAGTGACGCAAAAGTGGCGCAAGGGCCTTGTAAATTTGCCCCTTAATTTATAAGTGCTTACGTATTGGTGGAGTGATATTATAAGTAGATAGTGGTAGATAAGGGATTAAAGAGGTGCATGGGACAGACTGGACGATTCCTACACTGCATGAGTACTTACTGGCTATTTAGACAAATGTATCAATAGTATGTAGCTAGATAGAGGTCTGCTTGGACAGTGCACAAAATATGATAGCTGTACTTGTGTTAGTAGGCAGGCCATTCCATAAGTTCATGACTCGTAACTAGAATAATTACAGTATTACAAACAGAGTGTATAGTGAATTTATAAGTGCTTAGGTATTGGTGGAGTAATAGGATAAGTAGATCATGCTGGATGGGTGACTGGAGAAATGCATCGGACAGACAGGAGGATTCCTACACTGCATAGGTACTAACTGGGTATTTAGAAGAGCATATCAATAGTTTGTAGCTGGTTAGAGGTGTGCATGCATAGTGTACAAAATATTGTGCCTGCACTTGTGTTAGTGACTACGCCATTCCTTAAGTATACGACTAATAACTGGAGTAATTTCAGTGTTGCAAAGAAAGTACGTGCTGAATTTATAAGTGCTTAGGTATTGGTGGAGTGATAGGATATGTAGATAGAGCTGGATGGGTAAATGGAGAAGTGCATGGGACAGACAGAAGGGTTCCTAGACTGCATAGGTACTAACTGGGTATTTAGAAGAGCATATCAATAGTATGTAGCTGGTTAGAGGTCTGCATGCATAGTGCACAAAATATTGTAGCTGTACTAGTATTGGTGTGTCGAGAATGGTAGTCTGTATTTTAGCGTGTGAGGCCGTGCATCAGATGGCATGGATGATATCATCAGTGATGTCATTTGAGATGTCATCAGTGATGTCACTAGTGATGTCACTGACCATGTCATGAGTGATGTAACATGTGACGTCATCAGCAGTGCATTGTGGGGCGCGAGTTATAGCACAACTAACTATAACGGCCGAATTTCTCTTGTTTTGTACGAGTGAAATGTCCAACTAACTATGACGTCCCTGAAACTTGTGTTTTTTTCAGTGAATTTTATACATATGTTTTTAATCTCCTCTCACTTTTGCAAGGAAGGAATCAGCACTCAGGTTGTAGTTTGGAAGTATTTAATCTGCAAAGGACGTGATCCGCACTATTCGGCTCGTCTGAACCTTGATAACGATACAAGACGTCATTGTAGCATCCTTTTTTAAATGTACAAATGCCTAACGTTGCCAACATTAAAAAAGGACTACATATTACTTTAATCCGAAAAGCTGGCTGCCATATTGGCCTGGTCACGATGTGAAAATTAGGAATTGATACAACAAAGAAAAGAAAACAAGTGTTAATATACACACAATGTAATATCAGCATATCTTGCCCCGTGACCGCCATACCTGTATGTTCGTCAAAGTGACTTATTCATAATAAACATACTTAGGATTGCAAACATCAATGTAAACAATGGACTACACATTACTTTAAAGTTAAAGGCTATCGGCCATATTAATCTGGGCACGTTGCATCTTATAATGGTTCTTACACGAAAGAAAAGAGAAAAAAGGGGTGTTAATATACACACACTATCTCTAAATAAAGTTATAGCGATTATAGTTCCATTCCATTCACAGCTCATTTGAGATGTAATTGACCATATCATGAATGATGTAATCTCTGAGGTCACTGTACCGGTGAGTAAGTATATGTTTTAGTGTATGTATAAGTAACTGAGTGGCTGTGTGAGTAATTGTATGGGTGAGTTAGATGCTGTGTGACTGACTGCATGGGTGACTAGGTAGGTGTGTGAGTAGTTGTATGATTAACTCATTTACTTTGTCAGTAGTTGTATGGGTGTATGAGTGGGTGTGTAAGTGTGTCTATGTCTCTATGACTGAATCTGTGACTGGCTGTATCGATAAGTGAGTAGGTGCATTAGTGTCTGTATATGTGAGTTAGTGGTTCTGTTAGTGCCTCTATGGGTGAGTTGATGAGTTACTGGCTGTATGGATGACCAGTGATATGTGTACCTGTTTGTATGTGTTCTGGGAATGAGTTTGTTATTGTTAGTGATTGTGTGGAAGTGGATGTATGACATATTTTATGGGGTGTTAATGGGTGTGTCAGTGTTTCTCTGGATGATGTCATTTCAGATGTCATGAGTGATATAATCAATAATGTAATTTCATGTGTCATCAGTGATGCCACTGACCATGTCATGAGTGATGTAATATGGGAGGCCAAAAGTAGTGCATTGTGGAGGTGCAAATTATAGTTAACTCAGCTAACTATAACTGCTGAATTTCTGTATTTTTTTGTGAGTCCAATGTCAGCCCAACTATAACATCCCTATAACCTTAGTTTTTTCAGTTAATTTCTAATGTTTAATAAATTCTATTTCCTCACTGTAACGTCCCTATAACTTTCGTTTTTTTCAGTACATATAAATATATATATAATGCTTGCTTCTGCAGTCTTATTTTGGCCTTAATATTTCTGTGGGGCAAGGTAAATGCAATCTGCTTCCTACTTTGTAAATCACTGTCATAATAATAGGAACATGGTGTGGGGGGCCTCTTCAGCATATCTTGCGGAGGAGGGGCTCACATATCATTATGCCACTGTAACAGAGCTACCTTTTGGTTTCTTTTTACACGCAAAGAAATGGCGAAAGAAGTTATTCATTCTCTTGCCAGGTTCATACCAGGAAAACCGTGTAGCCAAATTATTGGCTCCATGTTTTACCTTCTGCACAATGTTAATAAAAAGGCTCAGTACCTCTGTGCGAACACTCCAAACTCTTTGTGCCTTCTGTGAAAGAAATAGTTCTCAGCATTACAGTAACTGAATCCTAGCCCTTTATCCTCTCTTGTTTTCATGGTACTCCATTTCAGGCCACTCAACCTATTCAGAGAAATAGAAATACATTACAAAACATACCATGCAGCACTGAGACATGAGAGCTGGACCACACAAGACATTCGACCAATTCTCCTCCCAGAAACACTAATCTGATTAAAAGTCTCTCAGCGTGTTTCCTGAACGCAGCTAAAAATGAGCTCAAACTTGCCCCAGCATTTATTTCTATTATTAAAATCTGCAGCCGACATCGCAGACATGAACAGAAATTTCATTTTCTTCGTTTAACAGTTTAACCCCAGTCCTTTGCATTACAAATGTGCAAACTGGGTTCAGAAATGTTAAAGAAAGTGTGTATGGAGTTTTGCCTAATGAAACGCATATTGTTTTGAAATATGAAAGTGTGTTAGTGGAAAAATTTCTAGAGCAGCGAGGCAAACTAAATCGCTTTAAAGCACCTTCCTTATGAAGTGGTTGTGTGATAACTTTTTCTGCCTAGAGGAGATAAGTATTGAAAGATAGTACATAGACGTAGCATTTGTGACATTGTTTCATCAGGGGCATAGCATGGTCAGTTAGACTTGGGGGGGGGGGGGGAGCTTCAGATTTTCTGACAATCATGCTTCCACTTCATGAAATCATAATGTGAGAACCTGCACATGAGTAGGTCTTAAGGGTCAGTGGAAAGGGAAAGGAGTGTGGATTGTGAGTGGTACATCAAACACAGTATTTTGCAAAACAACCATGTTTTAAGACCTTCAAAACAGAGATGTGTGTTTTTAAAAATCCCAGATGAAACCCAACAGACACCTTATCATAACAGACATAAACCTCCTGTACCCACTTATTTTCTTTTATTAGGGGGCATGTATCACCCCAAACACCCCCTTAAGCTACGTCCCAGAGTTCAGTAAGAAAGAAGAGTGCCAATATGTCACTGTGAATGTAAAGAGTTTTCAATTCATCCTTACAATTGTTTCTAAAATGGCAGCCTGAGATGACATTGTCTTTAATGCTCCACTGAAAGCCACTACACTCAACACAACTCTACCCTACCCCAAACCACTCTATGCCACTCCACTGTACACTATTCCACTTTAAGTCACTCCACTCTATGCTTCTCCACTGTAGGCTACTTCACTCTATGCTGTTCCACAGTATGCAACTCCACTCTATGCCACTCGAGTCTACCCCCTCCAGGTATGCTATTCCACTGTAAGCTACTTGACTGTTCGCTATTCCAGTGCACACCACTACATTGTACCTCACTCTACTCCACACCACTCAATTCTATGTCACTCCACTGTACACTATTCCACTCTGTCACTCCACTCTACACTACTCCACTATAGGCTACTCCACTTTATGCTATTTCACAGTATGCAACTCCACTCGAGGCCACTCCACTCAATGCTACTCCACTCTACCCCTCTCCAGTGTACACTCTTCAACTGTAAGCCACTCGACAGTACACTATTCCAGTGCACACCAATACATTGTACCTCGCTCTACTCCACACCACTACATTCAATGCGAGTGTACTGTACACTATTCCACTATACACCACTCCACTCTATCACGCTCCACTCCATGCCACTGCACTTTGCACCCCTCCACTGTATGCTATTCCACTTACACCACTCCAGTCTACTTCACTACCCTGTACACCACAACACTCTATGTCAATTCACTCTATGAAGTGGCAGAGAGTAGAATAGTGTAGAGTTGAGGAGGCACAGTGGATCTGCAGATAGCGGTGTCTGCAGATCCGCTGTGCCTCCTCAACTCTACACTATTCTACTCTCTGCCACTTCACTGTACATCACTTCATTATACGTTATTCCACTGTGCTCCACTCAACATCACTCTACTCTACCCACTCCACTCTATGCCACTACACTGTATGCTATTCTACTCTAGGCCACTCCACTCTACACTACACCACTATATGCTACTTCACTGAATGCTACTCCACTCCACACCACTCCACTCTGCACTATTCCACTGTATGCCACTACACTCTTCATCACTCTACTGTACACTTCACTTTACGCTAATCCACTTTACGCTTTTACACTCTATGCCACTCCAATCTTCAACATTCCACTGTACTTGCACAGTATTGCAGGATTATTGAAGTAACCTTGTGCGACCCTGTGGTCTCCAAATAATATCCAAGAGGCCCCAGACATTTTTTTTGTCGAGAATGTGATGGAGGGGTTGACCCTAGTCACAGTCTGTGATGCCAAAAATCTGGTAAACAGCAGGGACCCTATTTAAAAAAACTTTTATGTTTGTGAGAGTAGCAAAGGCAAGACAGATAGAATTTGAGATTGGAATATCTAGATTGGAGTTGGCGCACAAGAGTTCTTTCTCTCTGTGCTCATTTTGTGATGTCTTTAAAACATGGGGCAGAAGAAGCCCTACTCACTAAGGATGCAGGACATAAACTATTGGAGATGAAAAACATATATTAGGAAAAGGTTGACAAAGTAGATAGATTATTGACTTACCAAACTAGAATAGCTAAAACGTTATTTAATATATTAGAAATGACCTTGGTGTCACCCACACATTGGATCAAGGCTACATGAACATTTTCTTAATATTCTATTCTAACCTCTATAGAGTAGAATTGTGTAATCCCATGTTCATGCATTAATGCCTGATGGGGGTCACCGCCCACATAATTCCACCGTACCTAATTGATGGCTCTGAACACCCTCTATCAGAGGATGAAGTGCATCAGCCAGTTAAAGCTCTTCCTAACAACAAAGGTCCCGGCCTGATGAATTACTGCCATCATCCTTTTATAAGGCATACAGTGAAATACTATTTTCCAGACTGACCAAAGTCTTTTACTTCATCTTTGAAGTGGGTAACATGATGAAGTCCATAATGATACTATTGCTGCAGCTGAAAAGAATTCCTCATTTTGTGGCTCCTATAGTACAATCACTCTTGTAAATAGCACTGTCAAGATGTTTTGTTAGGTTTCTCACAGCTAAATGTTTCGTTGGCCCTGATTTTACTATACCAGGCTACATGGCATAGGGAGAGCTGAAAATCAATATAATAGTGTAATGTTACCCAGCAGATATAGCTTTAACTCCGCCTGGATAGGAATCAAATACATAAAAGAAGTCCTCCCCTTAATATATCGGAGACCGATTAGAACATCCTACCACTGCTGAATATATTATATAAAAAAACAATATACACTGGGTAACCTGAACACCCCATGGATAGGCAGAACTCATTGTACCGCCTCCATGCCTCAATTGCTTAATGTAGCCTCCCAATCCTTTGTCGGAAGATGCCTGTGAAGACCACACAAAAAAGCTTTGGCATTTCATTTGTGATAAAGTTACAGAGGTCAAGAAATCTGTCCTTTTTAGGGAATCATATGTTTGGTGTGAGTACCCAAAGTAGGCTTGTACATGTTGGTGACCCAGTTAGTACTGGCTTTCATGTGGTCTCCCCCAGCTTCAGCTAAACCGTGGCATAGACTAGAACAGGAAAATCTTTTGTCGATGCTCCAGAGAGCCCATAATTATCAGGAGCCCATTGTACAATCAACCAAAATAAACTTAATAGAGCAGTGCGGACCCACCAGTTCTCAAGCTGCCTGCCTTCCCTAACACCAACTGTCAGCAATCCAGATTTTTTATGGCACTGAGGATAGAATGTACCTTGGATGAGCTGATTGATGCCTCCCATTCCCATACTAGGTACCTTATTTCACATTAGCATCTTGAGAAATGGGGAACAGTGTGCAATTGATTTCCAACTGGGCCTCAGGGATGTCTAAGGTTGACTTATCTTCTTCATCAGCCATGGGAAGAAAGGGAGCAGCAACAGGTGGACAGAGACACCACAAGAATGACTTGATTTCCGAGTGATTTATACCACAAGCCATGTTTGAAGCTTGGACATATGCTGGTAGGGAAGTGGCAAAATAGACTCCTATACTTATGTGTGATGGATGTGCGAATCCAAATAAAACTTTGGAAGGGAGTCCCATCCAGCATTAAAGATATTACAGATGAACCAGCTGATTATTATGTCCTCTTCACAGGTAGACTGATTTTCCAATACTCTGTGCCTGTCATATTGTCAATCTCTAAGAATTGGAAAGTCACAGACTTTCCTAGCTTGGGCCTATGGTGGAACAAAGATGGGCATCTTATGCAAAGGAAAACCTAACAACAAGATTCAAAGATAGAATGACATGATTCAAGAGGGCATAGACTACATAAAAGTAGTCTTCCCGTTAATATTTCAGAGACCGATTACAACTTCCAACCACTGCTGAATATATTATATAAAAACAATATATATGGGGTAAACTGGAATTCTCATGGATAAGCAGGATTCATTGCAACACCTCCATGCCACAGTTGCTTCATGTAGCCTCCCAATCCTGTTCTTGACAGATGCCTATAACGACCATCCAAAAGAAGCTTTGGAATTTCATTTGCCATAACAAAGTTCTGGGAGGGGTTCACAAAATCTGTCCTATTTAAGGCATCTTATATATGTGATCTAGGAGTACCCGAAGTAGGCCCATATATTTTGGAGACCCAGTTACTACTGGCTTTCATTTGGTCTTCCCCAGCATCAGCTAAACTGTGGCTTAGACTAGAACAGGAGATGTGCACAGTAACCTTGAAAAAAACTTTTGATGATGCCCCATAGAGCCCATAAACATCAGGAACCCTGTGTACAATCCATCAAAATAAACATAACAGATCGAAATAGAGCAGTGAACACCCACCAGTTCTCAAGCTTCCTGCCTCCCCTAATGCCAATTGTCAGCAATTCTTTTACGACACTGAGGATAGAATATACTTTGGATGGGCTGATAGATGCTTCCCTCCGCGTACTAGGCTCCTTATTTAACAATAGCATCTTTAAAAATCGGGAACAATGTGCAATTAACTTCACAGTGGGCCTGAGCTTTGTCTACGGTTTGCTCAACTTCTTCATTCGGCATGGCAAGACAGGGTGCAGTAAGAGGTGGGCAGAGACACCAAAGAATGGAAGACTTGTTGTCCAAGTGAAGTATGACACAAATCATTGAGCTCCTGTACAGAGTATTGGAAATGGGCCAGACCTTCCAGTCCTGCACATATGTCCAAAATGAGCAGCAAAGCTCTAGGTGCCCATCCAGATAATTTCATGGGTGACAATATAACAAAGGGCAGCCAAATACTCAATCTGCAGCCATATGTTGAGGTGGTATCTAACTCCAGTGAGACTGAATGGAATATTTGAAAGCTTGGACATATGCTGTTATGGATGTGACAAAATAGGCTCCTATACGTGTGAAGGATGTATGAATCCATAGAAAGCTTTGGAAGGGAGTCCTATCCAACATTAAAGAAATCATAGATGAACCTGCTGATTGTTATGATAGGTACCATAGATGGCCTGGACGTGCAGCTGTTGTCCTCTTCCACAGGTAGACTGATTTCACAAAACGTATTGGTAGTCATAGAGTCATTCTTCAAGAAATGGAAAAACATAGACTTTCATTGCTTGGGGCTACGGAGGAACAAAGGTGGTGTTCTATATGCCACGCAATGCACTGCTGATGATATCACATAATACATCACTCATGACATGGTCAGTGACATCACTGATTACATCTCAAATTACATCACTGATGACATCACTAATGCCATCAGCAGTATCTTTATAGGTTTATGAGTGCATATATCAGTGGCTATATTGATGAGTGATTGCAAGTATGAGTGACTGTATGGGTGAGTGGATGTGTGGGTAGACCTATGAATATGTGAGTGGGTATGTACTAACCAGAATTGGTGTGTCTATGGTTTTGAGAATATTAGTTTGTATTTTAGAGTAGGTGTATGAAAAGGTATATCAGGGTATGAGGAGATATTAAGTGGATGATTTCATCAGTGATTTCATTTGAGATGTCATCAGTGATGTCACTGACCTGTCCTGAGTGATGTAATATGTGACATTATCAGCAGTGCATTGCGGGGGCGCGAGTTATAGTTAGCTCAACAAAGTCCCTCAGGAGTAAAGTGGACTTCATCACCCAACCAGTAATGTGCCAGGAGGTTCGTTGCCAGAGTGGTGGAGAAAGGTGGCACGGCCTCCGAAGACCTCTTAGTAATCCCACTGTGTGGGACTTACAGGAGGTATCAGGAGGGGTAGTTGACCCCCAAGGTCAACCTCGGGGGCCAACTACCCCTCCTATTACCTCCAGTAAGTCCCACACAGTAGGATTGCTACGTTCTCATAGCATGCCACGCCCTCTTTCCTCAACACTCTGCAAATGCACTCCCTGGCGTGCTCTTGGATGGGGATAAAAGTCCTCTTCACTGCTGGGCATCCTTAGGGGCCAACTAGCCTCCCTGATACCTCCATTATGCCCCAGATAGTGGGATTGCTGACAGGTGGACACAGGCAACAACCCCTTTCTCCACCACTCGCCTCCTTGTGTGTTCTTGGTTGGGGGATTAAGCCCCCTTGAATCCTGAGGGTCCCTGCGGTCCAACTAGCCCACCAGGTAACTCCAGTGAGCCCCACACAGCTGGATTG
Organism: Lissotriton helveticus; assembly: GCF_964261635.1. Taxonomy (NCBI): domain Eukaryota; kingdom Metazoa; phylum Chordata; class Amphibia; order Caudata; family Salamandridae; genus Lissotriton; species Lissotriton helveticus. The sequence goes on from NC_136070.1 coordinate 1,119,657,497, forward strand.
CTGAGCGTGGTCGGAGGCCACCGCCCCTTTTTACACCACTCTGCAAACGTGGCTCCTCAGGACACAAGAGGACCTCTTCGCCCCACCAGCAATACGCCAAGAAGCGCGTTTGCAGAGTGGTGTAAAAAGGGGTGTGGCCTCGGACCACATCTCAGCAATCCAGCTGTGTGGGACTTACTGGAGGTACCTGGTGGGCTAGTTGGCCTTTAAGCACCCTTAAGATTGGCGCATTTGCAGAGTGGTGCAGGGAGGGGGCGGGGCCTCCAGCAAGATTCCAGCTTCTCCTTTTTTATTTTAGAAGAAGGGCTGTGTGGCTCCCTTCTCTTCATTTTTTTGGGCCCTGAGGACCCCATCCCCCAGGGCTTGAGCCATTTATTTAAAATGAGAAGGGGGCCGCAAGGCCTCCCTCCCGAGGCTGATTTCAACCCCGGGGTCCCCATCCCCTGGGGCATGGCCACATATTTTTTTAAAATGATAGATATATTTTTAAGGAGGGCCATTTTTGGCCCCAGGGACCCACCCCCCGTGGTGTTGCCCCCTTTCCTTTTTTTATTTTCACAGGAGGGGGGCCGTGTGGCCCCCCTTCCCTGATTCACTATTTGCCCTGGGGACCCAATCCCCAGGGCAAATAGTGGCTCAGGGAAGGGGGGCCACGCGGCCCCCTCCTTTCCGTTTTTTATATTTTGAAGGGGGCTGCACGGCCCCCTTCCTGAGGCCAATTATGGCCCGGGGTCCCCAGGGCCAGTCCAGCCATTCTTTTTTTTATTTTGGAGGAGGGCCGCGTGGCCCCTCTCTTGAGATCAATTATGGCCCCGGGGACACCATCCCCCTGGGTCTGGTCTTATGGTGGAAACCGCAGGGGGAACCCCAATGTCCCCGTGGTCTCAGCCGGATCCCCTCTTCCTGCCGGAGCTGGCATTGATTTTGGACAAGAGGAGCTACTGACATGCAGCTCCCCTTGTCCAAAAGCAATCTACTTTGCTTCATGGAAACAAGAGCAGTTTTCCTGCAGTGTTTGCAAAGACAGGGTGGGAACAGTGCTCCTGTCCTGTCATTACAAACTGCAGTGTCTCTGGGGTAGGCACCCCAGGACATTGCTGGAGCAGGCCCTGGGGGGTTGCGGTCCCCAGGGTCATGGATGGCTCCAGTAGGGGGGCTGTGTGGCCCCCTCCCAATGCAAACAGCCCCAGCAAGGTGGTGGTCCCTGGGGCCGGGGGTCTGCAACGGAACCTCGCATTTCAATAATTAGTGCCCTGGGGAGGTGATGGTCCTCAGGGCAGTGTGGGGGGCGTGAGCCCCCCACATGTATTATTACTAATTGTTTGGGGGGCAGCAAGGCCCCTGCCCCATAATAAGAAATGCCCTGGGGAGGTGGTTGGCCCCAGGGCAGCGTGTGGGGGCAGCAGCCCCCATGTAGTTTTCAAAGAAGCCCTGGGGAGGTGGTGGTCCCCGGGGCTGCGGGCCCCCGCTACATAAATTTGAATTGCCCCCAGGATGTGGCCCACCCGGGGTCTTAAGGAAAACGAAGCGCTGGCTCCCAGAGCGACTCCGGCTGAATTTTCTTTTTTTTAAATGCTTTTTTTGGGCACTGAGCAGTCCTAGGGGGTCACGGTGTTTCAACCCTGCCCCCTTTTCTGGTGTTTCATCTTTTTTTTTTACTGTTTTCTTGTGACTAGTTTTACCAAGTCACAAGATGGCTGCCAACACTTCTTGGTTTGGAGTGTTGCCAGCCAATCAGAATGAAGCTCGTAATCAGGAGGGTTCGGGAATCTTCCTCGGTCACCAGATATATGTATTATATATATGCCAAGGTGTATTGAAGAATGATTGGGTGTGTAAGTGTCTGGTTGGAGGATTTAGTAGGTGCGTGAGTGACTGTTTAAGTGAGTGATTACATGTGACTCACTGAATGCATGGGTTAGTAACTAAACTGTGTGAATTTCTGTATCAGTCTGTTGTATAAGCTGCTGCATGGGTTGGTCAGTAGCTGCATGAGTGTCTATATGGGTTATCGATTGGTTGCCTAAGTATTTGTATGTGTGCCTGGGTGTGTTTGTGGTTGGGTGGAAGGTGTGTGAGTCGGTGCATAGATGTTTGAGTGGTTGATACACTGTGTGAATGGGTTCAAGAGTGCATGTGGAAACAGCCGTATGGGTGGGTGAGTGTGTGTATGGGTGTGTTGGTGATTGAATGGATGTCTCAATGGTACATGCCCAAGTTACTACATATGTAAAAGGCAGTGTGTGTGAAAGTTGAAGTGCATAAATGACTATATGTAAGAGTCAGTGATTGTGAGAGTGGCTGTATGGATGAGTGTGTACTTGTATCAGTGATTGTAGAAGAGAGTAAATATCCATTTGTTGTTTCTGTTTGAATAAATGATGTGGTGTGTGTATTACTGTATAGGTCAGTAAATGGAAGTGTGATTGATTCTTTGCATGACTGACTCGGCATGTGAGTAACTCTAGATGAGTGGTGGTGTGTGAGTGTCTGTATAGGTGTATGAGTGCTTATGATACAGTTGCATTGATGAGTGACTACAAGTATGAGTGATTATATGGGTGAATGAGTGGATGTGTGTGTAAACCTAGGAATCAGTAAGTGCGTACGTAGTAACTGGTATTGGTGTGTTGATGGTTTGAAAAATGGTAGTTTCATCAGCAGTGCATTGCGGGGGCGCGAGTTATAGTTAGCTGAACTAACTATAACAGGGGAATTTCTATGGTTTTGTACGAGAGAAATGTCCAACTATCTAGAACGTGCCTGAAACCTATGTTTTTTTCAGTGAATTTCAAAGGTATTTTTTAAATGCTAATTTCGAATTATTATGTTAATTAAACCTATGGTTTTTTCAATAATTTTGAATTTTTTTTGTGATGTTTTGTAACTTTAATATCCTAAAAATAGTTTTGTCATTTTTTTGTTTCTTATTAAAATAATATAATGTCTTCTGTTTTCTTAAACATTAATATATATTTTTTTGGGGGGGAGAAAAAAGTGACGTCGCACGCCCATCGTGTACCTATCTCGGTGGGTGTGCGGATTCAAACCACCATATTGGTAAAGTCATGAAGGATGCGCGTTTCAGCCAGCCCACTTCGCTTACTCTTACAGGAAGGGAACTACAATGCTACATGTCCTAGATCTTCTTCCCTGTAGTGATCTGCTGATCACATGTCTAGTTCTCAGCATGCCCCAGCCACTCCGTCATGGCTGATTTACACCCACACCACACCCATGCAGCACAGGCGTCACAGGACTTGGGACCCTGCCAATAAAAAGGGCCGGGCGCACGTGCTCAACGCCATTTCCACTCTCTATCTGGGTGTATCCGTGTATTTATTATATTGGTTGCAGCCGAGACACTTCGGCCGACACGGGCCTCCCGCAACGTGGCTATGACTTGAGGTGCACAGAGTTGGTGGCAACCAAAGCACTTTGCCGGACACAGGCCTCCTGCCACATGGCGATGACTTGATGTGCACAGAGTTGGTGTCTCCCGAGGCATTTTGGCCAACAGACTTGAGCTGCATTGAGTTAGTGCCACCAGAGCTGAGTGGGTGTGCAGCCTGCGATTATGTTTTGGCCTCAATACATCATCCTGGCCATCAAGACCCAATTTGAATTGTGAGCTTGGCTGGACCGTGTGTACGCCAAAGGCAGCTGGCTGTGCAGACATGACTCCTCGGTGCGGTGCAGCAGGATGTGCTGGGGCCTGTGCTGCAGAATCCACCGACAGCTGAAGATGTTGCTCCGGCACGTGGTGGGTTCTCTTGGCGACACGCCAGTGGCGGCAGGTGAGCATTGAGATCTGGGTGCGCAGGGTCAGGCAGTCATCACTGGGCGGTGGACTGGTTTGGGGACCAGGGCTGGGATGCTTGCGAAAGATGTAGGAATCATGCACACTGCCTGAGAAGTTTACAATGACATTAGTGTACAGGCCCCGGTGATCCAGTTTTGCCTGCACATTGTTGGAATGCGTGTGTTTTCTGTTGCGGTGATTGTGTGCAGTGTCGGCAGGGGGAACAAGTAATACATGTGTGCAGTCAATTGCCCCCAACACGTGCAGGAAGCCTGCTATGGTGTGGTTCCCTTGCTTGGTCTCCAGCTGTTCCTGCGCAGTATGGGTGAAGTGAACATGCAGGTGTATCAAGCTGAAACGAACCATGATGCTTACAAGTATGATAAATCCTGTATAATGAGACCATAACAGAAGATTGTGTGGTTGTAACGTTCTTTTTCTTTCCTACGAAGGTTATGACCACACAAATTTCTGTTATGGTCATTTAGTGCAGGATTGATCATACCTGTAAGCATTCCGGTTTGTCAAGTGCATTACATTGTACCATATTACGTTTGTGACCATACTAACGCTTGACCATTGTCTTCATTTATCCAACAGGTTTCTGAATACGGAGTTTTGGGATTTCCAGGACGATCTACAGTTATTTCGATCCACAAGCTGATGTTCCCCGTTGGGAATGTCACTCGTTGTTTGATGTTTTTGTGTGTTGTTAATTTATGTTTTTCTAATAAAGTACTGTTTTTCCACTACTGTTGACTACTAGACTTCATGACCTGGCCCACCCCCGTTTCAGTGACTACAATCTTGGATCGGGAGCACAGAGGCTTCAAGCAACGGCTGGGGTTGGGGTTGGCTGTGCAGGAATACTACGAATTGGGACGAGCAGATGTTGCGGACACATTGCTTTTGAGGACATGCATCCAAGACGTGTGAGGAAGTTTAATAGGGCTAGCTGTGAGACTCCTCCGACTCTCCAAGTTGTTAGTTGGAAGGTACCAGAGGCCAACAGGTGCAGCACAGCCAGCAGCTTTGTCTGCGGAAGGATGTTGATTGTCTGCTGTGTTGGTACCGTCAGTCTGTGGGCAATGTAGCAGTGTGCACCAACTTGAGAATGAGCGATAATTCTTTCACCACTTTTGCTGCGCTAAAGTACAGATAACTCGGCGATAAGTCCCCACTGTTGGGTTATAGGCTGACTCTAAAATGAGATCTTGTGTTTATTATGACTTTCTTGTAGCTACATGTGAATCACAAGAAAAAGATGAAAAAACAAGAAAAGTGGGCAGGGTACAAACTCCCTGACCCCCTAGGCCTACTCAGGGGATCCCACAAAAAGCCCCAGGGCCAAAAAAAGATTACTATTTTTTTTTTCAAAAAAAGCAGCTGGATGCACGAATCCAGACGTAAAATTAAAAATAAATGATGGGGCATATTCTAAAGGACTTATTGCTGAGTTATCAGCACTTTAGCGCAGCAAAAGTGGCGAAAGAATTATCATCTCATTCTCAACCTGGTGAAAACTGCCGATATTGCCAGTTTTTGGGCGATAGCTTCCTCAAAAAATATCGCCATGAATGAGAGCGACAATTAACGCTAATGATATGCAAAGTAGGCGTTCCTGTGCAAAAAAAACACAAAAACACCACTTCCCGATATTTTCAACGACCAGCCAAATCTGCGATGCGATCCAAAAACAGGCGATAAGCCGTGTTAGCAGTAAGAATTTAACATCTGCCTTTTACCGGTGTAAAGCGGGATGACTACCTACAGTATGAAAGGGAGCCTGGCTGAGAACCACATCTGAAGACCAACACATATCATAGAGCTACTGATCATGCAGCTCCGAAAACTAAGAAGGCCACAACAACCACCGCCCCCACCCCCAGGACCTCCCCCGGACCACCCCCCCCCCTATTACCACTGAGGCAGTGCAAAACAGGACAGCCGACCTTCCCAAAACGGCATGGCCCCTCAGCCACACAATAGCTGAATGTTGGGAGATGTGGGAACCAAGGATGTGTGAAAGAGGCAAGTCACCCATCAATAACAATGAACACACTGCCAAGTGTAACGGTGATGTACTGGACAGACCTCACTATGTAGAGCACAGACTTCTCCATGAGTACATATACTGCTGGTGCTTGTAGTGTTGTGGACAGTGGATGCAACCATGTTACCTCAGGCAGTGGGGAAGCTCTCGGTTATGTAGCTGTGTCCCCCCCCTGTAAGCGGAACCGGAAGCGTAATGGGCTGGTGCAAAGTACGCCACTCCAGCGTAGGAGTGTGAATAAATAGGCCGGGGCTTTGGGCGTGGTACCCTTCTGGGAAGGCCAACGCATCTGCCAGAGCGGTGGCCCTCACTCTGCCACGCGGCCGCCACTGTGACTGCCGGCCTCCTCGACACAGGCCCCTTGCGAACCCAGCGGCACAGCACTGCAGTGTTATGTCTGTACAGACTACTGCCTTCGATGTACACTGCGGACAGCAGGGCTCACAATTCAGACCGAGTCGTGATTGCAGATGACACAGTCCAGTGGGCAACAGACATTGCTACCAGTGTGGCCCGACCGGAGCATACATCATCGCAGGCTGCGCACACGCTGAATGCTTCTGGTGCCACTAACTCAGTGCAGCACAAGTCACTGCCACATAGCCTTATTAAGGCAGAATTCATTAGGCAAAAGACATTGCTTCCATTGCGGCCCGCCCGGACTACGCATCATTTCTGTCTATGCACATGCTGAGTGCTTCAGGTGCCACTAACACAGTGCACCACAAGTCACTGCCACGTAGCCTTATTAAGGCAGAATTCATTAGTCAAAAGTAATTGCTCCCAGTGTGGCCCGCCCGGACCACGCATCATTGCAGGCTGCGCACATGCTGAGTGCTTCTGGTGCCACTAACTGTACAGCTCAATGCCATGTGGCTGTGGGCCCTTTCTGACCACTGCCTCCGGCCTACACTGCGGACAGGAGGGTTCACATTTCAGATCGAGTCGTGATTGCTGATGATGCAGTCCAGTAGGCAACGGACATTGCTCCAAGTGCGATCCGCCTGGACAACGCATCATCGCTTGCTGCGCACACGCTGAGTGCTTCAGGTGCCATTAACTCAGTGCACCACAAGTCACTGCCACGTAGCCTTATTAAAGCAGAATTCATTACGCAAAAGACAGTGCTTCAGGTGCCACTAACTGTGCAGCTCAACTCACCTCCATGTGGCTGTGGGCCCTTGCTGACGGCTGCCTCCGACCTACACTGTGGTTGCAGATGATGCAGTCCAGTAGGCAACAGACATTACTCCCAGTCCAGCCCGCGGGACCCACGCATGAGCCACCTGTTGTGTTTTTGCAGCTAGTCTGTACATTTTTGGGGGTGTTTTTTGGAAACATTTGGAAATGGCTTCTTCCAATCCTCAGCAAGAACATACTTTTGATGAAGGAGAGATAGAAGAACAACCTCCCAAAAAGAGACCAGAATCCATTGTGTGGAAATGTTTCACCATCCCAGATGGTGAAAAGAGAGTCAACGCAAGGAAGGTCAGTTGTAGTTTCTGTCCACGGATTTTGCCTACAGGTAGTGACAAAAAATACTCTTGTGGCATGTCGAGCATGTACAAGCACCTCCAGACAATCCACCCCAGACATTTTGCATGGGAGCTGTCATTTGAGATGTCATCAGTGATGTCACTGACCATGTCATGAATGATGTAATATGTGACATCATCAGCAGTGGATTGCGGGTGCACGAAATATAGTTAGTACAACTAACTATATAGGAGCAATTTCAATGGTTTTGTATGAGTGAAATGTCCAGCTAACTATAACACCCCTAAAACGTATAGTTTTTTGAGTGAATTTTAAAGGTTTTTTAAATACTAATTCCTAACTATATAAGGCCTGAAACCTATGGTTTTTTCAGTGAATTTCAAAGGTTTTTTAAATGCTAATTCCTAACTATATAAGGCCTGAAACCTATGTTTTTTTCAGTGAATTTGCAAGGTTTTTTAAATACTAATTCCTAACTATATAAGGCCTGAAACCAATGTTTTTTTCAGTGAATTTCAAAGGTTTTTTTAATGCTAATTCCTAACTATATAAGATCTGAAAGCCCACCAGGAATCTCCAGTATGCGCCAGGGGACTGCATTGCAGAGAGGTGTAATGAAGCCATGCCCCTTTTTACACCTCTCTGCAACGCAGCCCCCGTGCATGTTTGAAGAGGGGGAACTAATTCCCCTTGCATACTGGGGGCCCCTGAGGGCCAACTAGCCCACCTGGAACCTCCAGTATGCGCCAGGGGGCTGCATTGCAGAGGTGTAATGAGGCTATGCCCCTTGTTACACCTCTATGCAATGCAGCCCCCTGCCGTGTTTGCAGAGGGGGAACTAATTCCCCTTGCATACTGGGGGTCCCTGGGGGCCAACTAGCCCACCAGGAGCCTCCAGTATGCACCAGGGGGCTGCATTGCAGAGAGGTGTAATGAGGCCACACCCTTTTTTACACCTCTCTGCAACGCAGCCCCCGTGCATGTTTGAAGAGGGGGAACTAATTCCCCTCGCATACTAGGGGTCCCTGGGGGCCAACTAGCCCACCTTGAACCTCCAGTATGTGCCAGGGGGCTGCATTGCACAGAGGTGTAATGAGGCTATGCCCCTTTTTACACCTCTCTGCAATGCAGGCTACTGGCGCGTTTGTAGAGGGGGGACTAATTCCCCTTGCATACTGGGGGTCTCTGGGTCATATCTGCCCAAACGCCGATATTCCGAACGATTGAAAATGACTTTTCTTGAGAAACATTTGGATTTGGATCATCATGTCCTATACTTTGGAATTTTTGAAAGACTGACTTTGAGGATGCTATAAATTACTCAAGTCTGCCCGAATTGTGTGGGTAAAATTGATAACTAGTCACTTTGAATAAGAATGTACTTACGTCTCGTCTAACATTTGGAAGAAATACCTAGTTATATGACAACAGGATACCGACATAACTTGAAGGAAAAAAGAACGCCCTGAAGAAGTTCTGTTGTACAGAACGAAACGTGTCGGCTGGCTGTGGTACATAAACTTAAGGAAAATAAAAGCATTTGAATATACACTAAGATTCAGCGCTTCAATAAGGACTCTAAGTGATATGATTTGATTGGACTTATTGTGCAAGTGGTGCTGTGCCAAACTTTGGAATATTCTCCACTACTCTCTACTACTTACTCTCTCCTACTCCACTACTCTCTAACACTCACTCTCTACTACTCATTCTCTACTACTCTACTACTCTCTACTACTCACTCCCTACTACTCACTATCTACTACTCTCTACTACTCACTCTCTACTACTCACTCTCTACTACTCACTCTCTACTACTCTCTCTACTACTCACTCTTTACTACTCACTCTCTACTACTCACTCTCTACTTCTCACTCTCTACTACTCTCTACTACTCACTCTCTACTACTTTCTCTCTACTACTCTCTACTACTCACTCTCTACTACTCACTCTACTACTCACTCTCTACTACTCACTCTCTACTACTCTCTCTCTACTACTCTCTACTACTCACTCTACTACTCACCTTCCACTACTCTCTACTATTCTCTCTCTCTGCTACTCACTCTCTACTACTCTCTACTACTCACTCTCTACTACTCTCTACTACTCACTCTTTACTACTCTCTACTACTCACTCTCTACTGCTCTCTACTACTCACTCTACTACTTACTCTCTACTACTGTCTACTACTCACTCTCTACTACTCACTCTCTATTACTCTCTACTACTCACTCTACTATTCACTCTACTACTCTTTACTACTCACTCTCTGCTACTCTCTCTACTGCTCTCCACTACTCTCTACTACTCACTCTCTGCTCTCTATTACTCACTCTCTACTCTCTACCTCTCTACCTCTCTCTACTTCTCTCTCTACTAGTCTCTACCTCTCTACCTCTACCTCTCTACCTCTACCTCTCTACCTCTACACCTCTACCTCTCTACCTCTCTCTACACGCACACATATACTCATATATATATGCATATATATGCATATGCATTTCTATATATATGTATGTGTATATATATATATATATACATACATATATAAACATATATAATCTGTATATCTATATAAATACAAATATAAATGCATGCATACATATACATATATGCATACATATGCATGTTATTTACATGAAAGTTTAAAAAACACTAATAGAAGCAAAGCTAAAAAGCCACCTCTTTACAAACAGAATGGCTTTAACTTAAACAAGGGCGAGATCTATTGCATTTTCAATGCTTGTTTACTTTGGTTCCATCAAGAAGGCATTCAGATGTGTCACACATTTGCCATAAATTCTGAATGTTAGCACTCTAGTTGCTCATTAGATCACTGTAGTAAAGCTACTGCTCACCAGGGAAGTCTGCTGCTGGTATTCAAAGTGCACGTTTCAGTCTGCATGTCAGAATTTTTTTAATGAAATAGAAGAGGATTTGAGAAGTCACTCAAAATGTGCCCTAATGTTTTTTTCTGAAGCACTAATCATACTTTCTATAGCAAAATGAACCCCCTCATTTTGATTTTGTTCCTTTTTAAATTAAATGTTTTCAGACTTACCACTTCATTCCAATCAAGATGGCTTCTGGTGTGCCATACTTTTGTCATAAGTAAGACTGTTAGTGCTCTAGTTGTTCTTTAGAACACTCTGGGACATTCTGTCATTGGGCTATACTCGGGCTACATCTGGGTGATATTTGGGCTACATTTAGGCTCTTTTGTCTCTGGTGGCCATCTTGGGAGACTGCATGTCAGAATTTTTTAATGAAATTGAAGAGGATTTGAGAAGTCACTCAAAATATGCCCTAATTTTTCTTTCTGCAGCACTAATCATACTTTCTATGGCAAAATATACCCCCTCATTTTGTTCCTTTTTAAATTAAACGTTTTAAGAGTTACCACTTTATTCCAATCAAGATGGCTTCAGGTGTGCCATACCTTTGTAATAAGTAGGACTGTTAGTGCTCTAGTTGTTCTTTAGAACACTCTAGGAGGCTGCAGTAGAACACAAAGGAATCAACTGACAGTCTCTGTCCTTGTTGGATGTACATGTTTTACTGAGAATGTCAGACTTCATTCTCACATGACTGAGAAAGATAATGTGAATTTACAGAAAATATGCTTTCAGTTTAGCTTATAGATCCCCTTCCAAAACACTGTGGGAAAAGCATGAGATAATAGTTTTCTTTCAAACATGATTTATGATATCACAGCAGAAGGCTTTTTCACATGGTAAAATCACCTTAGAACACACCACAATTCCTAAAATGAGTATGGTACCATCAACAAATGATTTATAATGTAACTAAAGTCCTAAAAGCCTCTATTAACTACAATGCTTTTTAATGAGGTGCTATCATGTATATTGGTCCCAAGATGGCTGCCAACACTTCTTGGATGAAGTGCTGACAGACAATCAGATCAGATGTGTGGTTTGGCTCCGCCCAGATATATATGTGTTTTTGAAGTTAATTTTCATAAAAACCACTGGAGCAATTTTCACCAAATATAGCACAGGCACTTCTGCGTACCAGTCCCTACAATTTTGCCAAGTTTGGTGTAATTCCGTTCAGCGGTTCGGGCTGTAGACTTGTCAGAAGGTCCTATGGAAATTAACATGGGGAAAACACGTTTTGAGACCCCCCTTTTTTCTCAGCCCCCACTTCACGAATCCCCCCGAAACTTTCAGGGAAGGAGCGCAGCGGAACTGGACAAAATGTTGGAAAATTACACGCAAATTCCTCAACCGACACCAAAGTTATTCCCAATAGAATGTTGCGGATTTCCTATGGTAGCTAGGTCCTAACTATATATACCTACTGGCTATCGCCAGTAGGTAATATATACACATATATATATATACATATATATATATATATATATATATATATATGTATATTCATTGAAAAAGGTTTCACACGTTATAGTTAGCTGAACATTTCTTTCATACAAAACCCTTTAAATTCCTCCGTTATAGTTAGCTCAGCTAACTATAACTTGCGCGCCCGCAATGCACTGCTGATGACGTCACATATTACATCACTCATGACATCGTCAGTGACATCACTCATGACATCACTGATGACATCTCAAATGACATCCCTGATCACATCACTGATCACATCATCCAGTGAATGTGTGTCTTTCGGAAAAAGACATTTTTTTTATATATGTATATCTAAAGGTCGATGGAAGAATAAATGGGTAAATAAGTGTCTAAATGGATGGGTTTTTTTGTAAAATTGATTGTATAACTGACTTAATTAAGTATATCTTAGTGAATAGGTGTACTAGTGAGTAATCGTTAAATATTTAAATATCTGTATCAGTGTCTCACTTTGTATATAAGTGGCTGCATGGGTTGGTGAGTAGCTACTTGAGTGTGTATATGGGTTATTAGTTGTTTTTTTGAGTATCAGAATGAGTGTCTATGGTTCGGTGGGGATTATTATTTAGCGCACAGATGCATGAATGACTGACTCACTGTTTGTATGTGTTTTGAAAACAGCATGTGTGCACGACTGTATGGGTGATGAGTGTGTGTATGGGTGTGTCAGTGAGTGAATGACTGTCTCAATAGAATCTTTATGAGTAACTACATATGTTTTAAACTAGTATATGTGAGTATTCATGTATGTAAGTGAGTATATGTCAGAGCGAGAGATTTTAAGACTTCCTGTATAAATAAGTATGAGTTTCTATAAGTGATTGTTTAAGAGAGTAAATATGTGTACGAATCTGTAGAAGTTAGTGTAGTGGTGGGTGTATAGCTGTATATGCAAGGAAATTGATATTTGATAGTTTATTTACATGTGTGAGTGTGTGTGAGTAACTCTATAGATGAGTTTCGGTATATAACAGGATGTATAGGTGTATGAGTACATATGATAAGTGAGTACATGTATGAGTGACTATATAGAATTGTTGGTGAATGAGTGGATGTGTATGTAGATTTTGGAATTACTGAATATGTTATTCTAACTGGAATTGGTATCTCCATTTTTTTGAAAATTTTAGTTTCTATTTTTTGATCGTGTGTATCAAAGGTTATATTACAGCGAGAGGAGGTCTGCCACAAGGATGATGTCATCAGTGATGTCATCAGGGATGTCATTTGAGATGTCATCAGTGATGTCATGAGTGATGTCACTGACCATGTCATGAGTAATGTAATATGTGACGTCATCAGCAGTGCATTGCGGGCGCGCAAGTTATAGTTAGCTGAGCTAACTATCACGGAGGAATTTCAAAGGTTTTGTATGAGAGAAATGTTTAGCTAACTATAACGTGTGAAACCTATGGTTTTTTCAATTAAATTATAAGCTTTTTTAAATGCTAATTCCTAACTATAACGTGTGTGAAACCTATGGTTTTTTAAATGAATTTGCAAGGTTTTTTAAATGCGAATTCCTAACTATAACGTGTGTGAAACCTATGGTTTTTTCAGTGAATTTCAAAGGTTTTGTAAATGATAATTTATAAATGTATGAATTATTATGTCTTTCTTTTTATACTAATTTCTTATACTTTTAATATAAATATTTATATTTATTTTATTTTTTAGATTATATTTCATATTCGCATTATAAAATAACAACAAAACTAAATTGCAAAGGAATTTTTGGATTAATAATTGATTTACGTCGATTGCAGGTATAACACAGCTCCACCAATGCTCTTGGGGCCCTATGCTCACAATGCTGTATCAATCCTTACACCTCCTTCAAGCATGTGCAAGGTTTTGACGCAGCATAAGCTCAAAAGTGACTGAATGAAATGTTATACATTTAAATCAGTAACTTTTAGGAGGCGGTGCTGCACTCCATTCTGCACAAGAAAGCCTCTTCTGGCGCAGCGCTTTATAATGTAATACACCCTCCAGATGCGTCACATTGTTAGTAGCACACACCATGGCACATCTTTTGCACCATCGCTGTATCACAAAAGTGACGCAACGGCTGTGTAAAAGAGGCACAAGGGGATTGTAAATCCGCCCCTAACACATACAAATTCACTCAGGCAGTTTCACCAGCAGCACAAATTAAAGCATAGACTTGTAACATATTAATGTACATATGTTACATTCAAGTGCTTCGGACATACTACAGTATACTATCGATAAATACCTTATAGATTTATGCTGTAGCACTTCCTTATAGTTCTGCACTTTCACATTCTCCATACTCTAGTAAGATATTCATTCATTCATTTATGAACTACACATTCATTCTGACAAACTTTTACACACTAACATAGAAATATAGTTCTTTCTTTGACCAGTGAAGGTAGTTCTAAAAATAACTGTTTGTAGTTTTTTTGGGGTTTTCTCAACAAATTTCAAGTGGAACAAAAGAATGAAAAAAAAAACTAATGTCGAGGACAGCAATGATCCTGCATCCTGTGTTTCATCAGGTCTTTAGACTGCTCCCCAGAACACAAAAGTTTATCGCAATAAATGCATAGAATGTTAACTTTAGCAAAGTCAGAACCAATCGAAGCTCATGTTAGATGTGAAGGACATCTAACATGAGCTTCGATTGGAATTCCATAGAGCATATTATCAAACCCATTATCGCCACTTTAGCGACACTTTCCTGCTGATCAAGTGGCGATAATTTTGTCGGCCAGGCTTGATATTATGGCCCAGACTGCGTAGTGTACAGCAGCTTCTCTGTAAAATCTATAATTACCTCCGAGCAGTGACAACAGATAGGTTACACCATTCTGACAAACAGATCCACAACTTTATTACGCCACTTTTGAGTCACTTTTAACATGGGTAAAGTGATGAAAGAAGCTAGTAAATCTGCGTCTGACATTTCAAGAAAAAATCTCAACTCCAGACTCTGCGACACAGTTTTAATGTTGTTTTCTCTCTCTTTCTCTCTCTCTCACTCTTTGTGACATCATTTCTCTTTCTCTCTTAAACTTATAGACACTGCTGTCTGCTTGGACGTGTAGAAGATTTGTTCAAATGAAGTTGTGAACTCCACTTTCTTATATGTTTGGCCGCAAGGTTTATACAACGGTAAGCACAGAGGCCTAGATCTAAAAATCCTTCATAGCAATGCATTAGAAATAAGTCGGCATAACAGGCGTCAGTAACGCAATAGGCATTTCCATATAGACATCACTTGAATGCAGCACTATTACAAGTGAAATGTACCAGGTACACTGCACTCGCAAAACTGTAGTGTAACCTTTATTTGTGAAAAGAGAGAGGGCCATATTATCAAGCCTAGGCAACAAAATTATCGCCACTTTATCGGCAGCAAAGTGCCGCTAAAGTGGCGAAAATGAGTTTGATAATATGCTCTATGGAATTCCAATCGAAGCTCATGTTAGATGTGAAGGACATCTAACATGAGCTTCGATTGGAATTCCATAGAGCATATTATCAAACCCATTATCGCCACTTTAGCGACACTTTCCTGCCGATCAAGTGGCGATAATGTTGTCGCCCAGGCTTGATATTATGGCCCAGAGTGCGTCGTGTACAGCAGCTTCTCTGTAAAATCTATAATTACCTCCGAGCAGTGACAACAGATAGGTTACAACAGTCTGACAAACAGATCCACAACCATATTGCGCTACATTTGAGTCACTTTTAAGATGGGTAAAGTGATGCAAGGAGCTAGTAAATCTACGTTTGACATTTCAAGAAAAAATCTCAACTCCAGACTCTGCGACACAGTTTTAATGTTGTTTTCTCTCTCTTTCTCTTTCTCTCACTCTCTGTGACATCATTTCTCTTTCTCTCTTAAACTTATAGACACAGCTGTCTGCTTGGACGTGTAGAAGATTTGTTCAAATGAAGTTGTGAACTCCACTTTCTTATGTGTTTGACCGCAAGGTTTATACAACGGTAAGCACAGAGGCCTCGATCTACAAAGCCTTCATAGCAATGCATTAGAAATAAGTCGGCATAACGGGCATCAGTAACGCAGTAGGTACTTCCATATAGACACCACTTGAAAGCGGCACTATAACAAGTGAAATTTACCAGGCACACTGCACTCGCAAAACTGTAGTGTAACCTTTATTTCTGAAAAGAGAGAGTGCCATATTATCAAGCCTTTGCAACAAAAAAAATTATCGCCACTTTATCAGCAGCAAAGTGCCGCTAAAGTGGCGATAATGGGTTTGATAATATGCTCTATGGAATTCCAATCGAAGCTCATATTAGATGTGAAGGACATCTAACATGAGCTTCGATTGGAATTCCATAGAGCATATTATCAAACCCATTATCGCCACTTTAGCGACACTTTCCTTCTGATAAAGTGGCGATTATTTTGTCGCCCAGGCTTGATATTATGGCCCTGAGTGCGTAGTGTACAGCAGCTTCTCTGTAAAATCTATAATTACCTCCAAGCAGTGACAACAGATAGGTTACAATAGTCTGACAAACAGATCCACAACCTTATTACGCCACTTTTGAGTCACTTTTAACATGGGTAAAGTGATGCAAGGAGCTAGTAAATCTACGTCTAACTTTTCAAGAAAAAATCTCAACTCCAGACTCTGCGACACAGTTTTAATGTTGTTTTCTCTCTCTTTCTCTCTCTCACTCTCTGTGACAACATTTATCTTTCTCTCTTAAACTTATAGAAACTGCTGTCTGCTTGGATATGTAGAAATAAGTCGGCATAACGGGCGTCAGTAATGCAATAGGCACTTCCATATAGACACCACTTGAACCCGGCACTATAACAGAACTGGAATGTTCAAGTCACACTGCACAAGTAAAACCATAGAGTTACCAAAACTTCTATGGGCATATTATCCAAAAGCTGTGATAATTGGCTTGATAATATGCCCGTGTGAATTCCCATAGTAGCCCAGGTTCTGGTGTTAACCTGGGCTACTATGGGAACTCACAAGAGCATATTATCAAGCCCATTATCGCCGCTATAGCTGCTGTTTCCTACCACTAAAACGGCGATAATTTTATCGCCTATCTTGATAATATGCCCCGTAATGCTTCAGCTCATTTTCTCACATCTACATAATTCTAAACTCTAATTTTCGTTTTTCTTTTGCAGATTACCAATCGGACACCTTTTGGAATCCATTTCAGAATTTGTTTATAACATTGTTTGTTAAAGTTATTTTTCTAGTTCTGGGAGAGTAAGTAAAATTTTATTTGCACAATTAATTAAAATCATTGCAATGTGTACACTCAAGAATGACCATTGAAAAAAAGTAGTATTTAAGACTCTTAAAAACGAAGAGAACGACAAGAAAAAGTCACTAAAAAGGAGGATGGAGCTCAGACTTGGTCCAATGATAGGTTCAGGGAATTGATTTCCATAATGAACTTTACAAAACGTGTCGCCAACTGGGGTGAGTCTCCCCTCATACATGCATCTAGTGCTTCCTGACATGTCCTGATATTAAGAGGGAGCCGAATTGGTCGCAGCCAGAAATTTCTTTGAGCTCGAAGTTTTTGGCAGATACACAAGATATGGATAAGATTTTCCTTGTCCAGGTTACAGAAGCGGCATTGGGAAGATGCTTCTTTCTTGTATCCCTGGCCAAACTTGTATGCCTTCAGCGGAATTAGGCCGAAACTGAGTCTCATTAATTGAAGCTTTATGTGGACTTTCATAGAAGATGCCAGGTAGGACGGTAAGGTTTTCGAGGCATATAGTTTGGAGGCCCAGGAGCCATGGAAGAGCTGAAGTACCCGTTGTTCATCGTGGTCATTTGATAAGATTTTTGCTTGCTTGGTTAAGAGTTTTGTTTTCGCCTTGATGGGCAGCTGGGTTGACCATATGTCCTTTGCTTTAAGGGATATGAGGCAAGATGTCAAGTATTTGTTCCACGATGTTTTGGGGTTGCTGAAGACTAGCCATATGCAGCTTTTTAAAGTGTAAGGGCAAGCTTGCTTGGTTTTTAAGCAGTAGCTGATGTATCTTGCACTCATAATCCATTGTTGAGAGGATAGAGAAAATTCTTTCCGAATTTGAGCATGGGCGGTCGAGTTTGGCAGTCGAAAGACCCTACGGTAGCAAGACGATTGTCCAGCCAATTGTTCATTTTATCTTTAAAGATTATTGCACCAAAGGAAATTGTGGGAAGTAATTTTGCAGTGATCAATTTTATTAATGGTACTAGGTCCTGGGAATGCAGAGCACTTTTTGTTTTTATGAAGGCCCCTTCCAGGCTGCGAGCCACAGCCTTCATTCCGGTTATGTGCACAGACGATCTCCCTTTATGGTCGATCCACACGCCCAGGTAATTATATGCAGTAACGGTTTTCAATGGCTTTCCTTCAATGAACCACAAGGTCTTTTTGTTTTTTGCGGAAGATATTACCATTGCTTTAGTTTTGGTGACATTTATTTCAAGCATATTGATGCTGCAGTACTGAGCGAACAGTCTTTGGAGACCCACCTGGGTTGATCTAACAGAATGGTGTCGTCGGCGTATTGCAGGGTTTGAATTATTCTTAGTTCAATTCCCGGAGGAAAGGCGCGTGTGCGTGACAACCATTCAGGGAGGTCTGCGAGATACAAGTTAAAGAGTAGTGGTGCAAGGGTGCAACCTTGTTTTAGACCTCTACTGGTATAGATTTTGCTAGAGGTAGACCATCTCGATGTAACTCTGACTTTGACCCAGGTGTCGGTGTGTAAAGCTATTAATGCATTCAGTAGCGGCCGCGGAATGCCCCATCTTGCCAGTTTTCCCCACAATTTAGGCCGGCTCATGCTATCGAAGGCTTTACGAAAGTCGATGAATCCCAGATGTAACGATTTACCTTTTGCGTCCAAGGTGGATTCCATCAGGTGGGCTATACAGATCAAATTGTCTTCGATGTGGCACCCTTTTTGAAAGCCGGTTTGGGTAAAAGGGACTATGTTGTTATTTTCCGCCCACTTGGAAAGTGCAGTTAAAAGGACGCTAGCTTATGCCTTCCCGTCCACGTCAAGGAGGGCTATCATCCAATAGTTATCGGGATTAGATCGCGAACCCTTTTTATGGAAGGGGACGAGGAGTGATCCTTGCCAAGATGCCGGGATGGGGCCTCCCAGTGTTGCGGCCTCAAAGATGGGTGTCAGTATCTGGGCCCATTTTCCGGCAGAGGCTTTAAACACTTGGGTAGGGATTCCGTTAGGTCCGGGGGCGCCACCTGAATGCATTTTCTTTATTATTCCTGTTATTTCATCTGTTTTTCTAGTTCTACTATAGTTATAATTCAGTTTCGTTTATATTTATTGTTTAATAAAAGTTAATAAAAAAATGACATACTTCTTTTATTTTGTGGGGGAGGGGTATGACGGTCCACAATAAAAATAATGCTGAAATACTATAGTAAGATATTCAAGACTAGGATTGAAAACTACTGAGTTCTAACTAACAGATATAATAAAAACAACGGTGAAAAACTACTAAAATGGTGGTGGACGGAGTACGTAATCAAAGTTTGGCGCCTCGGCACTACCTTTCAGATAAATATCGAAAAAATATGATTATTAATACTGTACAAAAGTACAGCAGCGGATGACACACATGAACCGGGAAAAGAAAGCAACAGATTTACTACCTGAAATAAAGAAAGGTTTGGTTGTTGAACTTGAAGAAAAAGAAAATGTGGGCTTCGAAACGACGCTGCGCATGCGTAGAGAGTACAACTGCTACACAAAAAAAGGAAAGCTTTAGATACTATCATAAAAATTAAGGAGCATATTATCAACAAAAGGCGATACATTATCGCCACTTTTATCGACAGGAAACTGCCGATAAAGCGGCGATAATGTGCTTGATAATAGGCCCTTGTAACTTCCCATACAAGCCCAGGTTCTGGTGTTAACATGGGCTGCTATGGTTATTCACAAAGGCATATTATCAAGCCCATTATCGCTGCTTTATCGCCAGTTTCCTGCCGATAAAAGCGACGATAATGAATCACCTTTTGTTGATAATATGGCCATTGCTCTTTTTTTGACCAGTAAACTTAGGTGCATATTATCAAGGACCGGTGTTAAAATTATTGCCGTTTTATTGGCAGGAAACTGCCGATAAAACGGCAATAATGAGATTGATAATACGGCCTTTGGTATTTCCCATAGAAGCCGATGTTAACACCAGAACATAGGCTTCTATGGGAATTAACAAGGACGTATTATCAAGCCCACCCTCCCAACATTAATAAAAAACTCCAGACAATGCAGGTACCCGGAGCTGGAAGGTCATTTTACAAATCACTACCCCAGAAAGGTGCCGTTCCCCGCGACGTGGACGGGGAGAGAGAGAGAGAGAGAGAGCTCAAAACATTTTCTTTTAAAAAAAAGTCCTGAGGGGTGCCGCTCACCGAGACTGCGGGGAGTAGGACCGTAACCCCCAGCATACTTAGAAATAAAACCAGAGGATTGCCGTTCCCCAGTGTTCGGGGCACCTTACAAGCCCCCATTATGCAAAAAAATTGCCCCCGTAATTTGCGCCCCCAGAACCTAATAAATAAAACGAACTATTTTTTTCCACCTTTTGCACTGCGTACAATTACTGCACGAGTACTCCCCATTTTTTATTTAAAAAAAAATAAAAATTGAGCCTAAAGATCCATGTACCGCCCCCTGACCAAGACTATAGGGTCAGAATGTTTCTACCCTGCCCCCTTTCCTTATTTCTCAACTTTGTTTTACTGTTTTCTTGTGACTCTGCTCTCCCGACAAACAAGATGGCTGCCAACACTTCCTAGTTTGGAGTATTGACAGCCAATCAGCATGCAGCTCTTGCTCGTAATTGTACGTATTTCCATACGCGTACGCCGCGATTTTCCTTAAAAAAAATAAAAATAAAAAATAGAGCCTAAACATCGATGTAGGACCCCCTGAGCAAGCCTAGAGGGTCAGAATCTTTCTAGCCTACCCCCTTCCCTTATTCCGCAACTTTGTTTTACTGTTTTCTTGTGACTCGGTTCTAGCGAGGCACAAGATGGCCGCCAACACTTCCTGGTTTCGAGTGTTGACAGACAGTTCACCGCCAATCAGCATGCAGCTCGCGCTCGTAATTGAACAGATTTCCGTAGGCGTGCTGAACTCCGTCTATAGATATCGCTATGATTTTACTTGCAGTTTTCTCAGAAACTTCTGAATGGATTTACACCATTTAACAAAAAGCGCAATCTGCGAACGGAACTCTACCTCTCTGCCAAATTTTGTGTAATTCCGTTCAGCCGTTCGGGCTGTAGCCCTGGCTAAAGCTCCCTATGGAAAATTGCATGGAGAAAACACGTTTTGGGAGCCCCCTTTTTTCTCGGCCCCCCACTTGGCGAATCACCCCCAAACTTTCAGGGAAGGAGCGGAACCGAGCAGGCCACCGGTGCCAAAGTTATTCCAAATAGAATGTTGTGGATATATATATATATATATAGATATATATATATCCACGACCAGCTGCAGCGTTCCAAATTCAAACAGCCAGATACCTACACTGCAGTTCCAGTTCAAAGTAAGTTTTGTTTATTCAATGTGCTGATACGCGTTTCAGCATGGTCCCCTGCCTTGCTCACACACTCAGCTCTACTGCTGCACTCCCTTTGTTAGGAGTAGCAGCCACATCATTCTATGGACTTGAACAACATACTATTTAAAAGTTAGACATTTCTCAAATGACATTCATTGATTACATTTTTTGGATGTTACACAATTCAATCATGTGTTTAGCACGTTTCAACACATTTTAAAATAAAATGAAATCAGAAACTTTTTTGTCTTTTGCATGCTCTCAAAATAATCTTCCTCCTATCTTTACAACTTTATATCTATTAGTTTAAACTCATTTTTAATATATTAAATTTTTTCTTATTCTTTTTTGAAACCATTTTCCATTTGTATGCTTTTTTGCATTATTCACTTGCATGATTGTGTATTGTCGTGCATTTTAATAGTACAGTGCTACCCTGTGACTAAACCCATATTTGTTTCGTCATCCTACTGTTGTGATTTCCTTGTGTGCAATTAAGAAATGCCCCTTAATTTGGCACGCAGTTTTTTGTTTTTGGCAATGTACCTTATTCGTTTGCTCTCTACGAACTGCACATGTGTAGTTTAATTCACAACCTCAGTGCTTCATATTTGAAATGGTAAAATTCATGTTTTGAATCTGTAGAGAGATATCTGTGCAATTGCATAAATATGATGTTTTAATAGTCTTTCTACTTGTAAGGTGCAAACTGCATATTGTATGGGCTAGGTATACAGTGCAAAAATGTTCCATTAAAATGTTCCCCCTGAGTGATAAGTTTACAAGATCCGATAGAGTTTGGTTTCTCGTTAAAGTGCAAGTGCAATTGTACAATACTCAATAAACCCACAATGGTTTAGTTCTCACTACAATCCCTTATACTGATGTACTATTGTAGGGACTATGGGTTTAATATATACTGAAAAAAACAAAGGTTACAGGGACGTTATAGTTAGGTTCATGTTTTACCCACACAAAACCATAGACATTCAGCAGTTATAGATATTCTTGTTAAGAATCTGTAACTCATGGCTTAAAGTTAATTAATGGCATGTTTCTTCAGATAAGTATAACATCTGAATTTCTATGATTTTGTGTGGGTAAAACTTGAGCCTAACTATACCATCCCTGGTACTGTTGTTTTTTCCAGCGAACTTAAATGTTTTTTAACGTAAAGTAATATATCATTACCGTACATTAATACAGTCACTGCAATACACAGCCTTTGGTCATGCACATTTAACCATTGGCCACAGGGCCTACATCCAACCCCCTCAGATGCACCCAGCTTGCACACAGGCTTGGGCCATGCGCAGCGGGGTTTGTTGGGTGAGTGGGTGTATTTTTTTTAAATTCTACTTTGGATAAGCGGATCCACTGTGAAGTTACACTGGGATCATGCTGAGCCCTGTGGGGGGAACTGTGGATCCTCACATGGGCCCAAATAATTTTGGGCAATTTCTTGTGCATGAGGGTCCCATCAGGAACCCATCTATGTATACTATGCGGTCAGGAAACCTGTATCCTGGCCCTTTATATGTTTTTACACTTTATTTTTCCCTCCCCAGCCCAAGTGACAAACAAAATGACGGCCACAACTTTCCTGCCAGGTTGCGGCCAGCCAATGAGGGCCTTGCTTTTTGCATGGATCAGTGGATCCCCCACGGGTGACTCCACAAAGGATCAGTGTCCCTAGATATACAAATCTTTCTTTCTTCAATAGCTCCCATACTACTTAACAGATTTACACAAAATTACAAAACTGCTCTTTCTAGACCACAAAATAGTTTTCTGCCAAATTTGGTGTAATTCCATTTGCCGGGTTCGGGCTGTGGCCTTGTATAGAAATTTCAAAATCAAAATCCCTACAGGCATTGCATGGGGAAAAAGCGTTTTAGGTTTCTCCACTTTTCTGAGACCCACTTGATGAATCACCCCAAAGCTTTCCAGAGAGCAGCTGAACTAACTTGCTACTAGTTTTGAAACTTTCATGAAGATCCATCAAATGGCGCCAAAGTTATTAGCAAAACGAAAAACACTTCGTCCATAGGAAAAGTTGGTCCTTACTACAGCTACCTACAGGCTATTGCCAGTTGGTTGATAATATATATATATATATATATATATATATATATATATATCAAAACAAAATCCTGTTACCTCGGCTCTTCAGCGCTGCGTTTTTAACAGGTACGGATCACTCAGACACCAGACGTTCGTGAATATTTAGTGTTTTATTCTCTCCTCTCCACCAGCATGATGCGTTTTGGCTGTATTACAACAGCCTTGATCATATATATATATAATTTATTTTACATAGATCAAAAAATATATATTTACAATTCAAGTTAAAAACGTTCCATAAATTTCTAAACAAATAAAATTTACAAAAAATAAAAAGGACGAAAAACACATTTATAAAATATTTTTAACATTTAGAAACAAATAAAAATATAAACAAACACTGTAAAATTTAATTTATGAACAAATATTAACAATAAATATATTTAAACAATATTAGATAATGTATTTGAGTCTGGGAATGATACATACACTAGTCTCTTTCTAGTTTATGCGACAGTAGAGAAAGTGTAGAACTTCAGAGGGATTCAATATGTTATTCCCACTCCAAAAAGTGCAAAAGTAGGGAAAGCGTTGGACTTTGGAGGGGTTAAATTTACTGTTCCCACCCCAGTCTGTGCAACAGTAGAGAAAGTGCTGGACTTCAGAAGGGTTACATTTACTATGCCCATTTCAGTCTGTGCAACACTAGGGAAATGGTTGGACTTTGGAGGGCTTGAATTGACTATTTCCACTCGAATCTGTGCAACGGTAGGGAAAGTGCTGGTCTTCGGAGGGGTTTAAATTACTATTCCCACTCTAGTCTAAACAACAGTAGGGAAAACGTCAGACTACAGAGGGATAAGATTTACTGTTTCCATTAGAGTCTTTGCACAGTAGGGAAAGCCGTGGATGTTGGAAGGGTTCAAACGACTATTCTCACTACAGTCTACGCTCCAGTAGGGACGATTTTGGACTTTGAAGTGGCAAGATTTACAATTTCCACTCCGATCTGTGCAACAGTAGAGAAACCAATGGACTTCGAAGGGTTAATATTTACTATTCCCATTCTAGCGTTGGACTTTGGAGGGTTACATTTAGTCTTCCCACTCCGATCTAAGCAACAATAGGTAAACTACTTCACTTCAAACACTTTACATAGTTGCATAAGGGTATTAACTTATTCGAAATATAAAACTCTGAATATAAACATTATTACCGACGATATATATATATATATATATATATATATATATATATATATATATATATATATATATATATATATATATATATATATATATATATATATATATTCTCACACAAGGGTTGTCTTTTAGGAAGTGCCACACTCGAGGAGGTTAAAACACACCAGCCACCGGCAGCAGCACCGCAGCCTGACACACGTACTTCCAAATGCTGCCAAACGCGTTTCGGGCGTAGTCCCGCCCTTGATCACTGGCTCATCACGGATAACAGAAGGCACAATTTCAGGCACATGTTTTATTTCAATTTAGAATCCCTCCCCCATGGGCGTCGGCAAAAGTGCATTCTGGTTTTTGCAGTATCATTCGCCTGGATTGCGTGCCAATAACAGCCCCAGTGGATGCCTCTGTAAATCCGTGGCTTGTAATACAGTACTCTGTTGAGTGGAATGCAGTGTAAGCAGCGCCGTTGTGTTGCCAATATGTCCCGGCAGCTCAGGCCCCCCTCGTTCCGCTCACCGCTCCAATGTGGAGCAATGTAGATCCATCTTGACAATGGCGGGGCACTCCCGCGACCAGACCAGCCGCTACTTAATTCTCACACAAGGGTTGTCTTTTAGGAAGTGCCACACTCGAGGAGGTTAAAACACACCAGCCACCGGCAGCAGCACCGCAGCCTGACACACGTACTTCCAAATGCTGCCAAACGCGTTTCGGGCGTAGTCCCGCCCTTGATCACTGGCTCATCACGGATAACAGAAGGCACAATTTCAGGCACATGTTTTATTTCAATTTAGAATCCCGCCCCCATGGGCGTCGGCAAAAGTGCATTCTGGTTTTTGCAGTATCATTCGCCTGGATTGCGTGCCAATAACAGCCCCAGTGGATGCCTCTGTAAATCCGTGGCTTGTAATACAGTACTCTGTTGAGTGGAATGCAGTGTAAGCAGCGCCGTTGTGTTGCCAATATGTCCCGGCAGCTCAGGCCCCCCTCGTTCCGCTCACCGCTCCAATGTGGAGCAATGTAGATCCATCTTGACAATGTGGCAGCATTTGGAAGTACGTGTGTCAGGCTGTGGTGCTGCTGCCGGTGGCTGGTGTGTTTTAACCTCCTCGAGTGTGGCACTTCCTAAAAGACAACCCTTGTGTGAGAATATATATATATATATATTACCTACTGGCGGTCGCCAGTAGGTATATATAGTTAGGATTTTTTCTCTATGGGATTTTTGAAAATTCTATGTCTAATAACTTTGGCGTTTGTGGACGGAATTGGCTGAAATTTTCAGGAAAATGGAACATTTTGTTTCTGAGCAGCCCCTGGAAATTTGGGGGGGGTTCGTCAAGGGGGGGCCGAGAAAAAAGGGGGGTCCCAAAACGTGTTTTTAACATTGAGTTTTCCATAGGGCGGTTGGCCTCACTTTTAGCCCGAACGGCTGAATGGATTTCAACGAAACTTGGCAAAATTGTAGGGACTGGTAGCCCGATGTGCCTTTTGTAGGTCTCAATATATGTGCTCCAGTGGATTTTGAGAAATTAACGTTTAAAAAAAGATATATATCTGTAACAGCGGACCGGGCAGCGCTCCGGTTCGCGGACCTTACGCGTAACGGAACTTCGCGTAGCGAAGCTGATTGGCTCTCCGGTGTCTGTCAACATTCTAAACAGTCCGGTGCGGCCGCCATCTTGTCTCTCGGTAGGATCGAGAGACAAGATGTGGTGAAAAACGAAGGGGGAAATGAAGGAAAGGGGGCAAGGTAGACCCCTCCTGACCCCCTAGGATTGATGAGGGGGATATTAAAGTCCCGCGGGGTAAAAAAAAAAAATGTTTGCGATTTTTCGCCCTAGAGGCGCGTCCCGGTACGCGAACCGGTCAGCTCACCGGGCAGCTAACCGGCAGCGTAACGGGAGTCCGCCATCTTGTGTTTTTGGAGCGTCCGGTTCGCGTACCGGGTAGCGTCCTGGTAAGCGTAACAAAGAGAAACAATAAAAAAAAAAATTCCAGCAAACTTGGCAAAATTGTAGGGACTGTTTGTTTGATGTGCCTTTGCAAGGCTTCAAGATATGTGCACGTGAGGATTTTGACAAATTAAAGTTAAAAAAAATATATTTATCTGTAAGCATGCTCCGGCGCGCTTACGTTACGGGTTTGGTTTGCGCTGCAGAGCCGATACGTCGCGACGCGTCATGAGGCGTCTCACGTGGCTACGTGATACATCACGTAATAAACAATATATTTTACAGCTATAGATATTAGCTTTTAAAAAACCAATGAAATTCACTGAAAAAACCATAGGTTATAGACCATATATAGTTAGGAATTTGCATTTACAAAACCTTGAAAATTCACTGAAAAAACCATAGGTTAGAGACCATATATAGTTAGGAATTAGCATTTAAAAAACCTTATTTTACTCACACAAAACCATTGAAATTCCATATATAGTTAGTTGCACTAACTATATATCGCGCACCCGCAATCCACTGCTGATGATGTCACATATTACATCATTCATGACATGGTCAGTGACATCACTGATGACATCACTGATGACATCTCAAATGACATCACTGATGACAACATCCAGTGACTGTATGTTTCTGTAAAGTTTAATATGTCTTACATATTGAAGAATGAGAGGATGTATAAGTGTCTGGATGAAGGATTTAGTAGGTGCATGAATGACTGTAGGAGTGAGTGATTAAATGTGTCTCTCTGAGTGCATGGGTTAGTGACTAAACTGTCTTAATTTGTGCATCATTATGTTTGTTGTTCTGTAAACTGCTGCATGTGTTGATCAGTAGCTATATGAGTAACTATATGGGTTATTGAGTGGTTGTTCAAGAAAAAGAGGAGCTTTAGAGGGAAAAGCCAGTCAATAGGTCGCCCTCCACTCAGTATGCAGCAACAACAATATGACCTAGACTGTAGGAGCACGTGTAAAACTGTACCCTTCTTTTTGAAATATTTTGTTCGTTGCTATTCTTTAGCAGACATAACTCCCCTTGTTACATCATTAATTGGGGTAGCCAAAATATCTTGGGTTGGTGCTTAATTCAAAAAATTGCCTGATTCTCATGAAACAATAAAATACAGTTGCGAGACCAATCAAACCACACTTAATCTCGTGACAAAAACTAATATAGTGATAAACTGAAAAAAGTGGGTGAAAGCGAGATGGCACCTCACGGGCGAACCACCAAGCGGGGACCTGACTGGTACTCGTCAGGACTGCCCTGTTGTCATCATCGGTACCATCAAGCTTGGAGCAGAGAATAGTGTCCAAATGCACAAAAGAATTGTGCAGGAAAAAGTGCAGTGAACAGAAAACGAAAGGACCAAAATAGTGTCAATCAACACCTTAAAACACTCATAACACAACACAAACACACTACTTTTATTCAATTTCTTGTGTTGTGTATGGAAATAGTAAAAGAAAACAAGTAGAGATGGTTATCACCTATTCAACCATTCATACTTGTACTTGCCGACATGTTTCATTGCCATGTGAACTTGTAGGCAATTTCATCAGGGCGTCAAATATATTAAAGCCACTGCAGGTGGACCCACATGTCTTCGCAACTGTAAATACATAAAATCCGCACCATTGTGGTTAACATACAGCATCTAGACTGTGTCTTGTTCTCACACACAATTGACTCTCTGATAATTACCCTCAACAGGCCATGGGTGCTCCTACCAGCCAGACGGGGCGAGGTTGTATTTTTTAAAAAACTTTTTTGATAAAACAAATCGCATCAAGTCGATTGTTCACTTCTCCCTTCGCGGGTGCTGTGAAGTTGGGGGAGACAAAACACCATGCTTAGACATATGTGTATCGTGCAGACCCTCGTTCATTTATAACTACGTGGTACATAGTGTAAAGATACAGGCGGAGTGACAATATAACATGCCCTTCTGTGTTGTCCTCCCCTATTACTAAGTCTACACCGACTCGCACGTGATAGGTAAGAAGCAACCCTGTGCACTGCTCAAGTTACCCGCAACGCCCTGCACGTTCCACACATCAATTTATCTACAACCCTGTTAGATAAAAATGGATAGCCTCTGATGCCTGCACCAAGTTGCAGCGTGTATGGCGATCGGTTTCCAGCACGGACACTGCGTGTCTGCAAGCCATCGCCTGTGCCTTCTAAGCATATGCGCCTAACGTCGCTTCCTAACACCCTCCGTTTAGGACCCCCAGTTGCCTTACCGAGTAGTGAAGAAGCGGCTGCTGTATCTCAGCCCGTGCCGTGTTCTCCTATGCATTAGGGAAGTACTTGTAAAGCCGCCCGTGATCTCGCGGGAAACCGCGTCGGCCATTTTGGATTGGGCCAGTTCGTATTCACCAAAACCAACCGTGCTCATCAAAGCGAAAGCTCACGCGAGATTTCGGCGCGTGATCTCGATCTCGCTTTTTACAGCACTTTTTATAACTTTATGCTCCTATTTGCGAACAGGCTCGTCTTATATTTAATTTCCATATAGCCAGTGTGCACATTGCTTAGATATATTTAACTGGGATCCATTACCATTGATTCAATTAAAAGGACCTTATGGACCAGCCACAAATGATAAGCATTATGCACCTATCCATCACATCTTATATATAATTTGCAAATAGTAGGTAGTATGCACATTGCTTAAATATATTAAACTGGGATCCATTGTCCCTGAATCAATTCATAGGACCTATTAAACCAGCCCCAAATGCTAAAATTGGATAGGAACAATTGCAGTTATTTTGTCATCGACCCAATTTTTATTTTTGTAAAACTACTGAACATGCTTTCATATCTTCGGCAGAATACATATTCAAGACCATCGTAAGGACGCATTACGGGTGCTCCAGTTTGTATACATAAGTGCGCTCGGGCCATGTATTACAGCCATGAGAGTGTACAAGCAACCTCATACAGATGCCAAAGCGAAACTTAGTGTATTTTATTCCACTCCAATAAATCATTCAACCCCATCTTATCTGATTTCTCCTGGAAAATCCATTTAGCTTCCTTTCTGGCTAACAGACGTTCCACTGTATATGTGTCCCCTGTCACCTTCTCAAGAACTACCCACTTGAATGTATGTTTATTTGTGTGGCAGTGTTGCACAAGTTTCGTTGTCAGCTTTCCAGATTTTATGGTGCTTAGGTGTTCTTGAATGCGGGTTTTTATTTTCCGTGTCGTAAGGCCTATATATTGAAGGCCGCATTCGCAACTTAGTTTGTACACCACGCATGTGGTATTGCAATTACTAAATTGCCTGAGCTCCCATTCTCTGCCTGACTGTAGGGTGACCTGAGTTGTTTTTTCAGTAAGGTGACATACAGAGCAAGTGCCACAGGGATGATGTCCGGTCAGATGTATTTTGCTGTTCGCTTTTGTTGTTTGTACACGAGTGTGGACCAATCTGTCTTTTAGGTTGCTGGTACGTTTAAAAGCAAAAGTGGGTTGAGGCATTTTGAAGTCTTTATTAGAGAGGATCGCCCAATGTTTCCTTATTGACTGCCGAATTTTGGAGGCTAGAGGGTTAAAAGTCATAACTACCGGTAGGCAGTCCTTTTTCTCTTTTTTGTTTACTTCTAACAAAGCACTGCGTGGTGTATTGAGGGCTCTTTTCTTCGCAGTTCTAATAGTTCTTGCAGGGTATTCTCTTTGTAAAAGTTTCTCCCCCAAAACTTGTGATTGTTCCACAAAGGTCTCAGTGCTAGAGCAATTCCTCCTATACCGGAGGAACTGGCCAACCGGCAGGTTGTCCCTGAGCGCCCGCGGGTGGTAAGATTGATAAGATAATAATGAATTCTTATCTGTGGGTTTCTGGTGCACGCTCGTGGTCAGGGTTTTATCTTTGACAATAATGTCCAGATCTAGATACACAGCGGACTCACTGCTGTAAGACCAGGTGAATCTCAGGCTTTGATCTTGACAATTGAGCCAATTAAGAAACTCCAGCAGGGTAGTCTCATTTCCAGTCCAGATGCAGAGCACATCATCTATATATCGCCTCCAGAGACGCACATGGTCTCTGAAGGGATTGCTGGTAGGATAGATGATGTGCTCTTCGAATTGGCCTACATATATACATGCCAGGCTCGGTGCCATTGTGGCCCCCATCGAGGTGCCCGTGGTTTGCAGATACATTTTGTCCTTGTAGCAAAAGAAATTGCGAGTAAGTGCTATTTCAATACATTGGAGCACAAATGTCTGCGGGGCATCATAAAACCACTCTTGGTCCCTCAGGGCCCTTGCTGCTGCCACCAGCGTAGCGTCCTGAGGGATACAAGAGTAGAGAGATTCGATATCGATAGTAACCAATATCTCACACGTGGGGTCGAAAGAAATTTCTCCGATAACATTCAGGATATCCATTGTATCTTTTACAAAAGATTTTTGATTAATTACAGACTCCCGTAAAAAATAGTCTGCAAATTGAGACAAAGGCTCAAGGATCGACTGGATTCCGGATACAATCGGCCTGCCAGGCGGTGGCCGGGCAGGCTTATGTATTTTAGGTAGGATATAGAAAGCAGGCATCCTGGGATTCATATTCACCAGGAATTCTGCTTCCCTACTCGTAATCCATTTTTTCTCTTTAGCATCTGCCACCAGTTTCTTGATCTGTTTCTGTAAGTCTTGCGTGGGGTCACGTATTAGCGGTTGGTAATTGGCCCTGACATTTAGTAGTCGTAAGACTTCTGCCTCATAGTCTTGGGTATTAAGAATAACCACCGCTCCCCCCTTGTCCGCACTCTTGATAGTGATATTAGTGTTGTTTTGCAGGGACTTAATTGCTTCCCAATCAGATCTGGACATGTTCTTGTAACCTGTATTCTGATTGAGGGATTCGAATTTTTCGATGTCCTCTAGGACTTTTGCTTCAAACACAGCAATTTCTGGTCCCACTACCGCACTCGAGGGAGTAAATCCAGATGGTCTTTTAAGATCAGTATTATAGCCCCCTTGTTTCTCTTGGGGGTGAGTGGCAAAAAACTTTTTGAGTTTAATTTTTCGGATCGTCTCAAAAAACTCTACCCTGCACTGAAAGGGATCATGAGTGGGGGTCGGAACAAAGCCCAGCCCTTTATTAAGGACACGTTCTTCACTTTCTGCAAGCTGGTAGTCTGAAAGATTAACCACAATATTATTTATTGGGGTTGTCTGCCTCTGCTGCGAGTTAGTCTTGGGGAGTATGTCTGCCATTGGGGTGGTCGATTGCCTCGTCCTCTTCCCCTTCCTGGTTGACCTGTTCCCTTGTTGGTCCCCTGGCCTTGCTCTAAAAAAGATCGCAGTAGGACCCCCAAATCGGCGTTGTTTTGTGGTTGTTCGTTAAACCTTACTCGGTTCCCCTGGGGTCTGTCTTGCTCGTCCTCGCTCGACGTATTATCAAAAGACCAGTTGGCTGGAGTCCGTTTATGTTGTTGAGGACGGGGTTGTTGCTGGCCTGCCCCACCACCACCTCTACGTGGTCCTGTTTGATGGATTTGTTCAGAGTCAGCCTGGTAATAGGTATCGGTTACGTAAGGAAAAGCCCACTCGTGCGTATATCTCTGTAGATTTCTTTGTAAACCCTTGATTTTCTGGTTTATCATATACGTTTTGTATTCTGAGATATCGTCTTGTATTTTACTCAGATGGTCTTTGGCATTCGTAAGAGTGTCGTCTCGTTTAATGCTCTCTTCGAGATCTAAGATCTCTTTTAGCAAATCCTCACTTAATCTTTGGGCTGTACTGATTATCAGGATCAACCAGTCCCTGGTGCACTTATTAGCGATGTAACTCCAGTCGAGTCTGAACTTTTTGTCATCAAGGAATATCCTTGGTTCTATTCTAACCAAAAGGCTTGCGGGGGATGCTCCAGATGTGTAATATTCTGACATCAATGCCCCATGCAGAGCTATTCGAACCTGTTTTTTCTTTAAATTACTTAGTTTCTCCCACTCTTCTCTCACAGATGATTTCCCAAGTAATGGTGTGTCTGACAGGAGTGAAGGTGCCGCTAGAATTGCGGCAATCTGATCCTCAGAGAAGGCCAAACAGTTTTTATCCATAGTCTAGTCAATCAGAAGAGTCAAGGTGTGCAAAGCAATTCCTGAGGGTCACGACTCACAGGAAAGGAGCTAGACGGCACAGGGGTGCGGATTAAATATTTCTTAAAAATAAGAGAATCAAAAGGCTAGATAGCTCTCACGGCTGAGCCGCCGTTCAATGCAGTTCAAGAAAAA
This sequence comes from Lissotriton helveticus, assembly GCF_964261635.1. NCBI lineage: Eukaryota > Metazoa > Chordata > Amphibia > Caudata > Salamandridae > Lissotriton > Lissotriton helveticus. The sequence goes on from NC_136070.1 coordinate 1,119,690,317, forward strand.
GAGGAGCTTTAGAGGGAAAAGCCAGTCAATAGGTCGCCCTCCACTCAGTATGCAGCAACAACAATATGACCTAGACTGTAGGAGCACGTGTAAAACTGTACCCTTCTTTTTGAAATATTTTGTTCGTTGCTATTCTTTAGCAGACATAACTCCCCTTGTTACATCATTAATTGGGGTAGCCAAAATATCTTGGGTTGGTGCTTAATTCAAAAAATTGCCTGATTCTCATGAAACAATAAAATACAGTTGCGAGACCAATCAAACCACACTTAATCTCGTGACAAAAACTAATATAGTGATAAACTGAAAAAAGTGGGTGAAAGCGAGATGGCACCTCACGGGCGAACCACCAAGCGGGGACCTGACTGGTACTCGTCAGGACTGCCCTGTTGTCATCATCGGTACCATCAAGCTTGGAGCAGAGAATAGTGTCCAAATGCACAAAAGAATTGTGCAGGAAAAAGTGCAGTGAACAGAAAACGAAAGGACCAAAATAGTGTCAATCAACACCTTAAAACACTCATAACACAACACAAACACACTACTTTTATTCAATTTCTTGTGTTGTGTATGGAAATAGTAAAAGAAAACAAGTAGAGATGGTTATCACCTATTCAACCATTCATACTTGTACTTGCCGACATGTTTCATTGCCATTATTGAGTGGTTGCCCAAGTATTTGTATGGGAGACTGAGTGTGTGTGTGGGTGGCTGGGAGGTGTATGACTCTGTGCATAGATGTGTGAGCAGTTGATTCACTAGATGTATGGGTTCAAAAGTGCATGTGGAAACAGCTGTATGGGCGGGTGACTGTGTGCATGAGTGTATTGGTGAGTGAATGGATATCTCAGTGCTACATGTCAAAGTAAGTACATATGTAAAACACAGTACATGTGAGAGTTGACATATATAAATAACTGTGCATAAGAGCCAGTGAATGTGTGAGTAGCTGTATGGATCGTTGAGAACTTGTATCAGGGATTGTATAAGAGAGTAAATATGTGTTAGTATATGTTTTAATAAATAAGGTGTGTATAACTGTATAGTTGAGGAAATGGAGGTGTGATTGATTCTTTGCATGACTGACTAGGTGTGTGAGTAACTCCATGGATGAGTGACAGTCTGTGAGTGTCTGTTTACACTGAGTGTATCTAAGGTTATATTAGAGTCTGAAGAGGTTCATCGTATTAGCACATGAATGATGTCATCAGTGTTGTGATCAGTAATGTCATCAGTGATGTCATCAGTGATTTCATTTGAGATGTCATCAGTGATGTCATCAGTGATGTCACTGACCATGTCATGAATGATGTAATATGTGACATCATCAGCAGTGGATTGCGGGTGCGCGATATATAGTTAGTGCAACTAACTATATATGGAATTTCAATGGTTTTGTGTGAGTAAAATAAGGTTTTTTAAATGCTAATTCCTAACTATATATGGTCTCTAACCTATGGTTTTTTCAGTGAATATATATATATATATATATATATATATATATAAAACAGATTTCCTGTGTTTACTCCTCCGATGTTTACAACAAATCCCAGAGGAACATAGAGAGGCAGCACTCACAGCAGCAAAACTAAGGCAAGTCATAGTTGTTTCAAGTGTTCTTCATTTTATTTCTCTTTTCAATTTTTCCTCCAAACATTGTCCATTATAAGGTGCAAAGTGCTAAGTGCATCAGGAGCAAACATACGACCTACGCATTTCGGCCAGAGGCCTTCATCCGGGTCACATTAATGAAAGTGCAAAGTGATTATAAAGAGGTTGGTTGGCCCGCCCTCATTTATAAAAAAAAGTGTATATTTACAAGTTAAAAACACATTTAAAGGAACAAGATTTCATGGTGGTAATGGACCATTCAAAAAATTCACTGTATTGCAGAAATCAGATTTTTAAGATTCAGTGCCACATATATGCGATCAATAAGTGCTTGAAAATTTTGAGACATTTTTCTTTCATACAGGAAGATTGATTAGTATTGGGTGCACAGTTTTAAGATGGTGAAGTACCTCAAGTAAGAATTGCCCCACAGTACAATGTGAACATGGTCAATAATGTATGATGTTGTCAATATTTAAGGAGTACATTAATAACAGATGTGGTCGTACCCCATGTGATAAAAGTTAAGATAAAAACTGTAATCATGGTTCAGTACCTGAAGTAAAAGATAAACACTAAGAAAAACCTATTCCATTCACAATTACTCACATTATCAAAACTGATTGGGTCATAGGGGTACAGAAAAGGAGAGTAGATCCACATTTCAACAATGTTTTAGAAAATGTGCAAAGTCGCACAAATAGCAAAATCTCTGTAAAGTACCTGAATGTTTTTCGACATAGAAGTACTCTCTTCACATTGATCAATTTAAAAGGGCCAGATTTCCTCAAGATGACCATAGTGTTTATCTGTGATTGTACTCAAATGGACAGATTTCAATACTGTTAGCCTCCTCATCTATACTTTTCTCAATGTGAAAATTTCCACTAGGTGCAACTCCTTTAAAAACACAAAAAATATTTTACATTGAAGAGTATATACAAAAAGGTCATAATTAGATTTTGTTATTCCCAATAGTGCTTTCTACCAAATTCGCAGGAGATAGATAGCCATTCTTATTTATGATGTTCATATATAGAAAAAGTATGCTATTCTGCATCTGCATTAAGTCCCCGTGGTATCTCTGTGCCTTTCAGGATGATGCATTTTGACTCTGCATTCCTTAACAATAGATCTCGATCTCCACCTCTTGAGTTAAGAGGGATACTTTCTACTCCATAGAACCTGAGGTTGTCACTGTTTCCTTCATGTTCTTTCCATATATGTTTGGCAATGGCATATGCAAAGTCTTTGTTCTTGATTGCCCTGAGATGTTGTAGGATGTGTAACTTTAGTTTGTTCACAGTACTCCCTATATATTCCTTTCCGCATCCACATTTTAGGGCAAAGACCACATGTGTAGTTTTGCAGGTGATCCTTTCTCTGATGGGCATCTGTTTTCCCAGCATGTTATTCGTTTTCTGCTGGTTCAAGCCATATTTATATAAACATATATATGTCAATTAAGCAATTTACAAAATGTATAACCAAGGTAATATTTAATTTTCAATTTAAAATGAATGGTTATGTAAATATTACTTAAATAATTTGCAACCCTATACCCCCTACAAGCCTAGCAACCCACACCTATATTACTAACATAAATAGGTATAACACAATTTATCTAATTGATCATTGAATAACAATTTAATAATTAATTGTAAACTAATTGTTACTTGAATAACTTTCCACCCAACAGCGCTACAAACCCAGCAGCGACACCTAAAATATAACTAATATATATAATTATTACACAATTTACATATTTATTAATCAATGAAATATTTAATTATACATTTTATTTTGAATTACTTAATTAAATTCACATCTTATAACCTTACAAACCTAAAAACACACAACTGAAGTATAGCTAGAATAAATCAGTATTACATAATGTACATAATTAATCATCACTCCAATAATTAGTAATAAATTAATTTATAATTAATTATTACTTATCTTCCCACCCTATACCCCTGCAAACCAAACCACCCTCACTTACATTTTAACTGAAATATATAATCATTACACGATTTACATAGTTAATATTCAATTAAATAATGAATAATAAATTAAAATGTAATTGTTAATTAATTATTACCTGATTAACTTCCCATCCTATACATTTACAAATATAGCAACCCAAACCTAAAATATAAGTAAATTAAATCACTATTAGATCATTTACATCATTATTACTTAATTAACTTCCCACCCTATCCTCTTGCAAACAGCCTGCTATGACGCTATAAACTTCTATTAATAATTCAATAGAAAAATTCGAAATAATTAACAAAATCTAATTACAAACTATATTTTTTAAAAGTAATAATTATATAAACAATGATAACAGTTACAATTAATATATGAACTAAAAACACATTAAAATACTAAAAAACGATATTCTTACAACTATACTATTGAATATGATATTAATAACAAAAATAGTCTTATTAACAATATACCATACATAAAAAAACAATATTCTTGTTAACAATATTTCTGTGCCACTATATCATTGTATCACAATATTTTTTGGGCGATATTTCTGTCTCTCGATATTAAAAAAACTTAAATATTTGGTCCAAATACAATTTTTCTATAAATCAAAACATTACTTAGAGGGCACAGGATGGCACATACTTGATATTCCTGTAATAAGGGTCAGAGGTCAGGCATATATTGAGTTCCCTCTATTGAGGCATCAATAATTTACTTATTGATAGCAATACCTTAGACTGTTCAAGATGTTGACCTCATCCTCCAAGAAGATACACACTATTCTTTGTTGGAGTCTACAAAGCCCCTGAAATTCATCTTCAGATTCAACATGTTGTGTGATCTATTTTTTAATATTTAAGCAATAAGGAAAAGTATGTTGGGATAGTTATATGGGCATAATACCGTACTTACGCATAACTAACAATTTAGCTTCCACAATGTTGATCATGCTTAAGGTTTAAGGATTAGTTGTTATATCTGAGAGGTTAACTAGCAAGAATCGTCACTGAACAAGACTTTAATGTGGCGCTAAATCAGAACTAGAGAAATCTTCAAATGTTCTTGCTATTTGTTAAATAAAGTAAGGAATTCAGTGACTGAACATAAGATTTTTGGTTTGAAATGTGTACCAACAGGTTCTTTGAAGTAACTAAGAGGTTAACTTCCATAGGCGAAATTACGGATTTGAGATCCATAAGAAATAGAACTCTCTATTGGAAAATCAAAGGCAATGTTAGGGAATAGTTGAAAACTAGATGCTTAGAAGTATAGTCTAGAAAGTAAGTTAAAATCTTTGGATTTATACACGAGTATAGAGGCCAACCATCAAGAAAGAACTAATGGACAATGGAGTAAACTATGCTAAGCTATTTCTGAGAATTGACAAGCAAAAATGTGCAGTACAGACAAGAGTATGGTAAAAAGAGTCTGATTGTCCTGTCCTGGGGGACTAAAATGGATAAACCAGGAAATGTTGTCGGAGCTATAAAGATTTCCTGAACTAGTATGTTAGGCTGATCAGGATCAGAGATCAAGTCAGACTTTCGGGTTTTTGAGAATTTACCCTGCATGAATTAGAAGCAAGAGCAGAAGAAATTGACTGTCAACAACAGACTATAAAAATACTAAAAAACTTTCAGCCACAGCAGGACTGGATGATGGCAGAGTTGCCTTCAGATGAAGGAGAATCAGTAGTGAGAGGCGTCACGTGACCGCAATGTAAGCAATAACGAGCCAGGACAAAGGTGGAAGGGAGGAAAGGAGGCTACGTGCGACCGGCAAGGCACAAGGACAAGTCCAGCAAATCCAGCAAGTTATAAGTTGCAGAGAAAGGGGGAGATCGCAAGAGGACCGGAAGGGCAGAGCCAAAAAGCATCGTAGGCAATTGAGAAGACTACCGTCAGTGCTGCGGTGACACTGGGGTAAAGCGGGGCTAATCCCAACAGGAGCTCGGCAAGACAAAGGGTAATGCTGGACTAAGAACAAAACCGAAACAGACCAGCAGTGAGATAAACACCGCCTCCATTTTAAACTGGGAACCTGAGAGCAGAGTTTCAGCTGAGTGAGAAGGTTTATGATCTAAATCTGTGAAAGTGGCTATCTTTTAAATCAACTACTGTGAGTACAAACGTGGAGGCATGTGTGGGGTGAATAAAAGGCGCTTTGCAACAAACACAACAAGAGCGAGAAGTAGCGCGTAGAGGGGCACCAGAGCTGGGACACAGTGCAAACAGAGAGCTTGTGAAGCCCGGCAAGGAGAGAGGAAGGTGAGGGACCGCTAACAAGAACAAGAGCAAAGGAGAAAAGGAGAAAAGAAAAGAAGAGGGGCAAACCTGAGGGACGTGTAGGGAGGTTGCCACATAGGCCACACAGGAGCCTCACAACAGCCATGCAGCAACCACCCAGCAGCCCCCAGCAGTCCCACAGCAGCCCCACAGCAGCCCCACAGCAGTGAGGAAGATCTCCCAAGGGGGAAAACCGAGGGACAGCGCGACAAGAGGACAGACTGACAACCCCCTCCGAGGGTGGAAAGTTATAGAATGTGCTGCAGGCGCACCCAACACTTGTCACACCTACTGGGTGCCTCTGCCAGACCATAACATAGCAGAACTCTGGAGCCAAAAGCAGCAGGTCCCCGGAGCCCCAAAAGAACCACAGCCAAGGAAGCCAAGGAAACCGAAATAGGGAAATATGGACCCTGGTGGCTCCTGGACGAGATAAGGAACCCTTAAGATGCGAGTGGTCAAGAAAAGCCACTATAGAGAAACCAGCACCTTGAGCACAACAAGAAGATAGACTGTAGGCCAACAGTGGAGCCCAAAGAATCCCGGCAGACAGACGAGAAAACAACACGGACCAACAGTGGGCCAGGCACAGGCACAGGGGGAAGGAGAAGTGGGTGAATTGAACTTCACCAGGAAAAGAGAGGACTCACAAACATGGTTGGAGTGAGGCAAGACTCCAGCAACAGCTTAAAAAGAACAAGGGCGAACCCGTACTATCCGACTCAACACTCAAACAAAACCAGACATCAACGGCACCCTAGAGATGATCCTAAAAAACTGCTGGATGTGGACATGACCTGGCCAAGACAACAAAGCAAACCACAGATGCGATACAGCTAGAGATAGCAGCGGTCAGGGCGGACATGCATATAGTTAATAATAGACTAACTGCAGCAGAACAAAGAAAAAGTGATATCGAGGATGCGGGCCTAAACGTGAACAAAGAGCAGAAATCTCTAACAAAAATCACATCGACACTACAGAAACAAATGGCGGAATTGGAAGACCGCAACCGGCGGGGGAACATCTGAATACTAGGAGTCACAGAGGGAGGCGGGCGACATGGCGGGCTCATGCTTGGCCTTCTTTGAAGATATGGTCCCCAAAATTACAAACCTAAAATTCGACCGTCAGTTTGAGCTTGATAGAGCTTACAAAGTGCCCACCTTCAGATCCACAACAAGGAGCGTGGCTCGCCCAATAATTTGCAAGCCTCTGAGATCACAGCACACAGAAGCCATCTTCAATTTTTCATGTAAAAAAACACCAGATCAAATGGAATGGGCAGAAGATTATATTAACGCAGGACTACTCTAAACCCACGGTGGACACTAGAAAAGGCTTCCTGTCCTTACGTGATAAAATGAGGAAAAAAAACATACAGTTCTCTTTTATTGGCCCCGCCAAATTCAGGATAAATGACAGTGGACGTTCTCACCTCTTCGACGACCCAAAAGAGCTAGCCAGATACCTGGACGGCCCAACAGCCCAAGAAATGAATATCTCTCAAGCAGGAACCAGTAAAAGGAGAGACTCACCGGAGCAGGGGGGCAAATGAAGCAAAGCATGTACAAAGAATCGTAACGAACACCTACTGACACAACATGATCTACCTCATTAGCTACCTCAACGACCACTCACTAACTACCTCAAAAGTACCTCAAGGTACCGCAAAGTACCTCAATCTACACATGTAGTCTCAGCGAAGGTTCTGCAGACCGAGCACAACTGGACCGGCACCTCGACAATCAATAACCGACAGCTGATGGAGGCTCCCAGCAAAAAGGAGAGCATATCCTGTACGGTGTGCGGGGGGAAAAATGACTCGCACCTGCACAAGCGCCTACATACACCACTGACCGCAACAGCATTATCTACCTCTTCAGATAACCGATATCATGCACAGAAGCCGAGACAATCTTCGTATCCTTTTTTCTTGTAAAGACACAAGGGCAATGGATAGGGGCCGGGGGGGGCACTAACACAGAAATAGCACAACTAAGAAACTGTAAATGTAGACTCTCTTGGGATCAGAGAGACACAGGACTACTACCCAACAACTCCCCATGAGACGGGATGGCCACCCTGTCGTCACACGTCCAGCATACGATGTTTCTGTGATAGGGGAGGGGCAGGAGGGGGTTGAGGGGGGTCACTAAGCTCTTTGTTTTATTTTTCTCTGTCTTTCTATCCACTTTCACCTCTTTAGTCTAATTTTTCTCGACAAGAAGGTTCAACCAGGCACTCTTAACTGTTAGAAGATAGATACCTAATACTGTTGCTAATACAAGGCAGACACCCATCCCACATCATGTGGCCATGCCATGCGGGGGAGAGGGGGGAGGAGACAAATGCACCACCCACCAGTCCGTGGCCAAGAGATAGCACAAACTTGAGCTGGGGGCATAGATTAGGTTTACCAGACATGCCTCACCCTAGATAATGACCCTCAATAACAATCTCAACCTGGCTTCTGACCTAAAGATAGTATACCTCAATGTCAAAGGGCTCCACCACTCCATTAAATGCAAGAAGATCTTAGACTACATAGCTAAAATGAAAGGAGATGTGGTCCTGCTACAAGAAACCAAACTATCCCTGGGGGATGCCAGGCTAGTGAAAGGTAATTGGATCTCACATGTGGCTTGCTCACCGACAGAAAGGAAGAAACGAGGGGTAATCACACTGGTATCTAAAAGCTCCAATCTAACTCTAGAATCACAGTACCATGATGAAGAAGGTAGACTCTTGATAACACACCTGAGAATGGGGGAGGAGCTTAGCCACGTAGCTAACATATACGGCCCAAACACAGACTACCCTACCTTTTGGGAAGGGGTGTCACACAAGCTTGATAGCCTCTCACAGAACGACCTCATGGTGGTGGCGGGGGATTAATATGCCTCTGGATCATATATTGGATAGGCAGTCAGCCTGCCAATACCAACCCACAAAATGCACACATTACACTCAAGAATATCTGCTCCAAATTCAACCTTAATGACCCATGGCGTCTCCAGCACCCGGACACTAGGGTCTTTACATTCTACTCCAACCCGCACAACTCGTACAGAAGGATAGACTACATACTAATCACAGGACCCCACACACATCTAATAGAACATTCTGACATAGCGCCTAGGTTAGTGTCAGACCATTCATGTATCAGCCTAAAGCTGAGCGGCTGCCATAACAAAGCCATACCCCGGAGGTGGCGGTTTAACAGTGAATTCCTAGCGGTCCCCGTGAACAAAAAAAAGATCGAGAGGGCCATAATAGAATACCTCAGACACAATGACTCACCGGGGACTAGCACTACCACCCTATGGGATGCACTGGAGGCTACCGTCAGAGGCACAATAATCTAAATTAAATCCAAAATAAACGAAAACATAAACTTACAGCTGACTCGAGCAGGACATCAAAAGCCTAGAAACGGCCCTTGCCAGGGCCACACATGATACTAAACTCCTAACAGACCTAACAAAAAAAAGTATGAATATAACAAGATCCTGAGTGAGAGAGCCGGACTGTGGTTTAATAAATACAAGGCCATTAACCTCTGCGAAGCAAATAAAGCGGGGGAAGCTACTAGCCTCCTACCTGAAACATAAACACAACCAATTTACCATCTCATCCATCACAGACTCAAACAACAAACCCCACACTAGACACAAAGACATCCTCAAGACCTTTCAAGAGTTCTATCAGGAACTCTATAAAAATGACCAGACCTTGGATCTGGAGGCATGCACAAAATACCTCAACAGACTTGGTCTTCCACAGCTAACCAGTTCAGACGCACAGAGATTAGGGCAAGAAATTAGTATCGCCGAGATTGAAATGGTGGTCAAATCAATGAAAGATAACAAAGCCTCAGGGCCGGATGGGTATACAGCCACCTTTTACAAGTCTTTTCTAGAGCAGCTGAAACCTACCATGAAGAGGGTGTACAATTACAGTGCGGAGAATGGGTCGGTATCACAATCCATGTCGGAAGCCAACATAATAGTCATCCCAAAAGGAGGGTAAGGATCATTTGTCACCCAAGAACTACCGACCCGTATCCCTTATTAATGTGGATTGCAAAATATATGCAAAAATCCTAGCAGCCAGACTAAATTCTGTCCTACCCAACCTAATAAGCATCTCCTAAGTGGGTTTCCTAAGGACCTGGATGTCTAACGACAACACCAGACTTCTCCACCACATACTAGAACATACGGCCAAAAAAGTAGAGCCAGCTGTAGCTATTGCCCTTGATGCCGAGAAGGCCTTTGATAGAGTATCATGGACCTTCGTGGAGAAATTCATGCAATACTTCAATTTAGGAGAATAATATATAAGGAAGGTGATGGCTCTGTATGGGGACCCAAGAGCCCGTATTGTCATCATTGTCACTCTCCGAACCACTTACGCTACAAAGATGCACTAGACAGGGCTGCCCACTGTCCCCCTCGCTTTTTGTGCTTACATTGGAACCCATGATCAGCAACATCAAGGCAAACATGAAAATAAAAGGGGTCAATAATAATGGCATTGAAATAAAACTTGCTGCATACGCATAATTGTAACGGCGCAACCAAAGAGGTCAGGACATTCAGGATTTAAGCTTGACAGGGATAAATCAGAATGCAAACCCCTGAACATCCAATGCACTAGGGACATCCTAGGGGGATCGGGCCTGGCCTGGCAAACAGGGTTTATCAAATATCTAGGTATACACTTTGGAAGCGACCTCATGAGCACACTAGGCCACAATGAGAAACTATTGCTAGAAAAATTAAAGAAACTCTTGGAGGCCTGGTTCCGGAAATTTATAACTTGGTGGGGCAGAATTGAAACGATCAAAATGATGATCACCCCAATGATCAAGTACCTGATCAGAGTCGAGAGATGAGTAGTGCACGCTTAGAATGCAAATGCATCCCTGCTATAGAGGCACTCCATTCAGGTTCATAAAAGACTCCAAGGCTTGTTTTGGGTTTCTTTTATTTTTTTTCCTCTTTTTTACTTTCTTTTGTAAAGATATTGTTTATTCGTGATATTAAAGACATATCACATAGTTGAATCATTTCAAAAATCAAATCATGTTGGATTCCAAATAGTAAAACTCCAATGCATTTCGGGCTATTCCAGACCTTTATCAAGGAGTACTGAAAAGCAAAGAAGATATGACAAACTATCTGTAAAATGAAATTGAACAGATGGGGTTAACGTAGTATAAATCGTGCTCGTGATAAAAAAGACATAGATTGAGAAACCCAGGCTTCACCCAACCGTAATGTGAGGGAAAATGTATTAATGCTGGGTTAAGTCGTGTTACGGCTATATAGAGGGTGCTAAAAAAGTGTTCATATGGGGGTGTGGTGTAAACCATGACTTACGAATCGCGAAAATCCATGGAGGGCTTTGCGATCTAAAAAGCGGGAAAGATTAAAAAACGGGAAAGATTAAAGAAATCTTTTAATGCTAAGCTCGTAACAAAACGAGTCATTAGCAGGTATCAAGACGCGATGGTAAAAAACCTTACTTGATAGCGCGAACGCTGTTGTTAGTAGATGCTACCGGTGTGCTCTCGGGGTGGAGTTACGTAGGGGTGTTTGATGGGATATTTAACATGTGACCGTAGTTAGCGCGTTGAGGTGAGTGGAGCTAAAAATAAAAAAACGAATTGACGTTAGAACTTGACTGAAAAAGCCAAAAAAGTATACTGTTGAAAACGTAAGCATGCTGGGTAGGTGAAACTAAAAATAAATGATGGACTAAGAGCCAGACTGAGGAAAGAAAGGATAAAACAAATATGCATAAAAGGTGTAAGAAAAATTATGCAAAAGGACACATTTCAGAGCAGTACATATATCATATTTACAAGTAGCAACTGGGTTCTATGCGGTCATTCAGTCCAAATGGTTTCAGTGTTTGAAGACGATAAATCCATTCCATTTCCCGTTGTAGAAGGAATTTGCGATTGTATCTTCCTTCAATTTTAGTGATGGTTTCTAAGACGATAAATTTCAGTTGGGCAATGGTGTGTTTGGATTCAGAAAAATGAATGGCCACATTAGATTTCTCATTTTTGGTACGGATATTTGACTTGTGTTCATTAATGCGCACTTTGATTTTTCTTTCTGTCTTGCCTACATAGAGTTTTCCGCAAGGGCATTTGATTGCGTAAATTAGGTTTGTGGTATCGCAAGTGGCATTGACATTAAGTTTGATAGTATGGCGTTTCATAGGATGCGTAATGATATTGCCTCTGATAATACAATTACAGTTACTACAGTTCATACATGGGCGAGTTCCTTTGTTTTCTTTGACGGTTGCAGTTTTCTTTTCCAATATTTCCTTGATGTTGTTGCTACGTGTGTAGGCAAATAGAGGTTGTGTTTTAAAAATGTCTCTGAAGTCAGGCTCCATTTGTAAGATAGGCCAATGTTTGAGAATGATTCTTTTGAACGTAGCACTAGACGTGGAGAATTTTGATACAAGTACCATACGTTGATCTTTAGGTGTAGTGATTTTTTTAAAGCTTCTTGTCTAGTGATTGTTTCGGTGCGTTTGATGGCATCCTCAAGAACAGTGTTCAGGGTAACCTCTTTCTGCGAATCGGTCGTGCATTTCTTTGATTATTTGTTTGAATATGTCTTCATCAGACACAATGCGTTTAACCCGTAGCATTTGTGAGTATGGGAGGTGTTTTTTCAATGATCCCTGGTGAAAACTTGTGTAATGTAAGGTGTTGTTACGATCCGTAGACTTACGATGTAGGTCTGTCGAGAATCCATGGTCAGTGATTTTGATATTTACATCCAGATAGGAAAGTGTAGTTTCACTTATTTGCCAAGTTAGTTGTATCCTTTCATCCTTGGTGTTCAGTGCGTTCAGTGCATCATGTAGAGAATCCTTTGTATCTTTCCAGATTATGAAAAGATCGTCAATGTACCCGACGTATAGTACAATCCTGTCATTGAGGTCGTTGTTACTGTAAATGTATGTTTCTTCAAAATTTTGCATGTAGAGGTTTGCGTACGTGGGAGCCTCACAATTCCCCATCGACATTCCGGATAGTTGAAGATACCAGTTGTTCTCGTGTTTAAAGTAACTATGATATAATGTGTATAGCATGAGTTCCATGAGGAATTCTTGCATGGGTGTATTGATGTCGCTGTTGAGAACAGCCCTTTCAAAGGCTTCAATTCGTCCATTGTGGGGGATGGACGTGTAGAGGGAACTGGCGTCAGCGGTTCATAACACTTTTGGTTCTGATTCGTCGATGTTGACTTCTGATAGTTTCAGTAAGAATTCAGTGGTATCCTTGATGTAGCTTTTCATCTTAATGACTAAAGGCTGGAGATATCGGTCTATAAATTTACCCACTGGTTCATGCAGGGATCCTCTGGTGGATACGATAGGCCTGAAAGGTGGATCGTAGAGGTTTTTGTGTATTTTTGGAGACATTTGAATCGAAGGGCTCTTAGGATGTTCACGTAAGAGATAATTCTTTGTGCGGTCTTCAATGATACCTGCCTCATGTGCTTTATTCACTATAGTTTGTAATGTAATTTGGAATTCGCTCGTGGGGTGGTTATCCAATCTCATATAAATGGTCACATCGTTGATGTGTTCTTCAAGTTTCCTGTTATACATTTCAGTGTTGAGTATCACAAGAGTGCCGCCTTTATCGGCTTTAATACATTTAATCTCCAAGTTGTTAGCCAAACTTTTCAATGTGTCTTTATCTTTTTGAATAATATTGCTTTGCATCGTTTTTTTCTTGAAATTGATCTTGGATAAGTCATTTTTAACCAAGTTTTCAAATAAATCGATACATTTATGGCTGCATGGTGGTTGATAGTTGCTGGGGGGTCTCAAGCCTTTAAGTTGATCTTGTTTTTCTTCAGTATTAGGGGGTAACACATTTTCAAAAAAATGACGTAATCTTAATTTTCTTGTTAATTTGAACGTGCTGACTTCAAGTTCTAGTAGATTGGTTTGGGTGGTGGGTATGAATGACGTGCCTTTTTCCAATAGAAGCATTTGGTGTGCTGAAAGAATGGTATCCGAAATATTTATCACTAGGTGTTTTTCTTGGGTTTCGGATCTTTCTTGGTCACAGTACTTCGTGTGGTTGGAGGGCTCTTTTCTTTTTCCTTTCTTTTTGCTCCTCCTGGGTCTTCTGTTTCCTCTTGGCCTGATTCTAAAAAATGAACCGGGGTAGATTGTTGTCCTTCTCTTGAAGTAGTGGCTTGATTGCTGGGCTGTTGATCAGTTCTGGGAACAATGGTGGTTTGTGCCGGAGTTTTTTTGGATGGACGATAAGAGGAGTCACTCCCTGATGATGAAGTATCTGTTTGAGCGCTATATGGTTTGTTCCGGCGTCTTTGGGCATATACGTCAGCCCAGGTGTAGACTTCATCCAGTTTATAATCTAGAGTATCTTTCCTAAATGTCCTCACCTTTCTTTCATTTATTTCTTTACTGTGTTTGTCTAATGTGAGGTTGATGTCTTCCAGCCTTTTAGTTAATTCGTCAGATGTTAGTAATTCAGTTAATTCATTTTCAATGTCTTTAATCTCCTTGTCCAAGTCTTTTAGAATGCCAGATAGTTCTTCGACTATTAGGAGGATCAGGTCGAGGCTGCATTTATTCAGAATGCCATTCCATTTTTCTATAAATGCTTTTGAGTTTTTGCAAAGGGAAGGCGTAAGGGCTATCCGTAGTCCGCGAGGAATTCTTAGGGCTCTGTGGTACTTCAGTAATGTGCTCACATGAAGCTTTTGATTGACATGGCGTTTTGAGAGATATATAAGTTGTTTAATGCATTGCTCTTTGGTGCGTCCAGTGGAGGTTTGACTGATATCTTCTTCTATCAGTGAGTAAATACGTTGGCGTTCTTCTTCACTGTAGGCGAGAACGTTAGCTCTTGCTTCAGTAGATTTACTGATTTCGTCAAATTGCATGATGATAGCGTGCCACCCTCAATTGGGTGGAAAAAAGTGATGACTACTACGGGGGTAGAGGGTGCACTGCTGAAAGTTGCTCCGAATGTCGTGGCGATACGCTCTGTGGAATTTTCAAATGGTCGGGTGCTCTCTCAGGTAGCGCCTCCGTCCGGGTGGCGCGTCTATTATACTGATGAGTAGTGCACGCTTAGAATGCAAATGCATCCCTGCTATAGAGGCACTCCATTCAGGTTCATAAAAGACTCCAAGGCTTGTTTTGGGTTTCTTTGTTTATTGTTTTCCTCTTTTTTACTTTCTTTTGTAAAGATATTGTTTATTCGTGATATTAAAGACATATCACATAGTTGAATTGTTTCAAAAATCAAATCATGTTGGATTCCAAATAGTAAAACTCCAATGCATTTTTGGCTATTCCAGCCCTTTATCAAGGACTACTGAAAAGCGAAGAAGATATGACAAACTATCAGTAAAATGAAATTGAACAGATGGGGTTAACGTAGTATAAATCGTTCTCATGATAAAAAAGACATAGATTGAGAAACCCAGGCTTCACCCAACCGTAATGTGAGGGAAAATGTATTAATGGTGGGTTAAGTCGTGTTACGGCTATATAGAGGGTGCTAAAAAAGTGTTCATATGGGGGTGTGGTGTAAACCATGACTTACGAATCGCGAAAATCCATGGAGGGCTTTGCGATCTAAAAAGCGGGAAAGATTAAAAAACGGGAAAGATTAAAGAAATCTTTTAATGCTAAGCTCGTAACAAAACGAGTCATTAGCAGGTATCAAGACGCGATGGTAAAAAACCTTCCTTGATAGCGCGAATGCTGTTGTTAGTAGATGCTACCAGTGTGCTCTCGGGGTGGAGTTACGTAGGGGTGTTTGATGGGATATTTAACATGTGACCGTCGTTAGCGCGTTGAGGTGAGTGGAGCTAAAAATAAAAAACGGATTGACGTTAGAACTTGACTGAAAAAGCCAAAAAGGTATACTGTTGAAAACGTAAGCATGCTGGGTAGGTGAAACTAAAAATAAATGATGGACTAAGAGCCAGACTGAGGAAAGAAAGAATAAAACGAATATGCATAAAAGGTGTAAGAAAAATTATGCAAAAGGACACCTTTCAGAGCAGTACATATATCATATTTACAAGTAGCAACTGAGTTCTATGCGGTCATTCAGTCCAAATGGTTTCAGTGTTTGAAGACAATAAATCCATTCCATTTCCCGTTGTAGAAGGAATTTGCGATTGTCTCTTCCTTCAATTTTAATGATGGTTTCTAAGATGATAAATTTCAGTTGGGCAATGGTGTGTTTGGATTCTGAAAAATGAATGGCCACATTAGATTTCTCATTTTTGGTACGGATATTTGACTTGTGTTCATTAATGCGCACTTTGATTTTTCTTTCTGTCTTGCCTACATAGAGTTTTCCGCAAGGGCATTTGATGGCGTAAATTAGGTTTGTGGTATCGCAAGTGGCATTGACATTAAGTTTGATAGTATGGCCTGTCATAGGATGCGTAATGATATTGCCTCTGATAATACAATTACAGTTACTACAGTTCATACATGGGCGAGTTCCTTTGTTTTCTTTGACGGTTGGAGTTTTCTTTTCCAATATTTCCTTGATGTTGTTGCTACGTGTGTAGGCAAATAGAGGTTGTGTTTTAAAAATGTCTCTGAAGTCAGGCTCCATTTGTAAGATAGGCCAATGTTTGAGAATGATTCTTTTGAACGTAGCACTAGACGTGGAGAATTTTGATACAAGTACCATACGTTGATCTTTAGGTGTAGTGATTTTTTTTAAAGCTTCTTGTCTATTGATTGTTTCGGTGCGTTTGATGGCATCCTCAAGAACAGTTTCAGGGTAACCTCTTTCTGCGAATCGGTCGTGCATTTCCTTGATTCTTTGTTTGAATATGTCTTCATCAGACACGATGCGTTTAACCCGTAGCATTTGTGAGTATGGGAGGTGTTTTTTCAATGATCCCTGGTGAAAACTTGTGTAATGTAAGGTGTTGTTACGATCCATAGACTTACGATGTAGGTCTGTCGAGAATCCATGGTCAGTGATTTTGATATTTACATCCAGAAAGGAAAGTGTAGTTTCACTTATTTGCCAAGTTAGTTGTATCCTTTCATCCTTGGTGTTCAGTGCGTTCAGTGCGTTCAGTGCATCATGTAGAGAATCCTTTGTATCTTTCCAGATTATGAAAAGATCGTCAATGTACCTGACGTATAGTACAATCCTGTCATTGAGGTCGTTGTTACCGTAAATGTATGTTTCTTCAAAATTTTGCAGTAGAGGTTTGCATACGTGGGAGCCGCACAATTCCCCATCGACATTCCGGATAGTTGGAGATACCAGTTGTTCTCGTGTTTAAAGTAACTATGATATAATGTGTATAGCCTGAGTTCCATGAGGAATTCTTGCATGGGTGTATTGATGTCGCTGTTGAGAACAGCCCTTTCAAAGGCTTCAATTCCTTCATTGTCGGAGATGGACGTGTAGAGGGAACTGACATCAGCGGTGCATAACACTATAGGTTCTGATTCGTCGATGTTGACTTCTGATAGTTTCAGTAAGAATTCAGTGGTATCCTTGATGTAGCTTTTCATCTTAATGACTAAAGGCTGGAGATATCGGTCTATAAATTTACCCACTGGTTCATGCAGGGATCCTCTGGTGGATACGATAGGCCTGAAAGGTGGATCGTAGAGGGTTTTGTGTATTTTTGGAGACATTTGAATCGAAGGGCTCTTAGGATGTTCACGTAAGAGATAATTCTTTGTGCGGTCTTCAATGATACCTGCCTCATGTGCTTTATTCACTATAGTTTGTAATGTAATTTGGAATTCGCTCGTGGGGTGGTTATCCAATCTCATATAAATGGTCACATCGTTGATGTGTTCTTCAAGTTTCCTGTTATACATTTCAGTGTTGAGTATCACAAGAGCGCCGCCTTTATCGGCTTTAATACATTTAATCTCCAAGTTGTTAGCCAAACTTTTCAATGTGTCCTTATCTTTTTGAATATTATTGCTTTGCATCGTTTTTTTCTTGAAATTGATCTTGGATAAGTCATTTTTAACCAAGTTTTCAAATAAATCGATACATTTATGGCTGCATGGTGGTTGATAGTTGCTTGTGGGTCTCAAGCCTTTAAGTTGATCTTGTTTTTCTTCAGTATTGGGGGGTAACACATTTCCAAAAAAATGACGTAATCTTAATTTTCTTGTTAATTTGAACGTGTTGACTTCAAGTTTCAGTTGATTGGTTTGGGTGGTGGGTATGAATGACGTGCCTTTTTCCAATAGAAGCATTTGGTGTGCTGAAAGAATGGTATCCGAAATATTTATCACTAGGTGTTTTTCTTGGGTTTCGGATCTTTCTTGGTCACAGTACTTCGTGTGGTTGGAGGGCTCTTTTCTTTTTCCTTTCTTTTTGCTCCTCCAGGGTCTTCTGTTTCCTCTTGGCCTGATTCTAAAAAATGAACCGGGGTAGATTGTTGTCCTTCTCTTGAAGTAGTGGCTTGATTGCTGGGCTGTTGATCAGTTCTGGGAACAATGGTGGTTTGTGCCGGAGTTTTTTTGGATGGACGATAAGAGGAGTCACTCCCTGATGATGAAGTATCTGTTTGAGCGCTATATGGTTTGTACCGGCGTCTTTGGGCATATACGTCAGCCCAGGTGTAGACTTCATCCAGTTTATAATCTAGAGTATCTCTCCTAAATTTCCTCACTTTTCTTTCATTTATTTCTTTACTGTGTTTGTCTAATGTGAGGTTGATGTCTTCCAGCGTTTTAGTTAGTTTGTCAGATGTTAGTAATTCAGTTAATTCATTTTTGATGTCTTTAATCTCCTTGTCCAAGTCTTTTAGAATGCCAGATAGTTCTTCGACTATTAGGAGGATCAGGTCGAGGCTGCATTTATTCAGAATGCCATTCCATTTTTCTTTAAATGCTTTTGAGTTTTTGCAAAGGGAAGGCTTAAGGGCTATCCGTAGTCCGCGAGGAATTCTTAGGGCTCTGTGGTACTTCAGTAATGTGCTCGCATGAAGCTTTTGATTGGCATGGCGTTTTGAGAGATATATAAGTTGTTTAATGCATTGCTCTTTGGTGCGTCCAGTGGAGGTTTGACTGATATCTTCTTCTATCAGTGAGTAAATACGTTGGCGTTCTTCTTCACTGTAGGCGAGAACGTTAGCTCTTGCTTCAGTAGATTTACTGATTTAGTGAAATTGCATGATGATAGCGTGCCACCCTCAATTGGGCGGAAAAAAGTGATGACTATTACGGGGGTAGAGGGTGCACTGCTGAAAGTTGCTCCGAATGTCGTGGCGATACGCTCTGTGGAATTTTCAAATGGTCGGGTGC
Organism: Lissotriton helveticus; assembly: GCF_964261635.1. NCBI lineage: Eukaryota > Metazoa > Chordata > Amphibia > Caudata > Salamandridae > Lissotriton > Lissotriton helveticus. The sequence continues at coordinate 1,119,709,558 of NC_136070.1, forward strand.
TCTCTCAGGTAGCGCCTCCGTCCGGGTGGCGCGTGTACTATACTGATGAGTAGGGCACGCTTAGAATGCAAATGCTTCCCTGCTATAGAGGCACTCCATTCAGGTTCATAAAAGACTCCAAGGCTTGTTTTGGGTTTCTTTGTTTATTTGTTTCCTCTTTTTTACATTCTTTTGTAAAGATATTGTTTATTCGTGATATTAAAGACATATCACATAGTTGAATCGTTTCAAAAATCAAATCATGTTGGATTCCAAATAGTAAAACTCCAATGCATTTCGGGCTATTCCAGCCCTTTATGAAGGAGTACTGAAAAGCGAAGAAGATATGACAAACTATCAGTAAAATGAAATTGGACAGATGGGGTTAACGTAGTATAAATCCTGCTCGTGATAAAAAAGACATAGATTGAGAAACCCAGGCTTCACCCAACCGTAATGTGAGGGAAAATGAATTAATGGTGGGTTTAGTCGTGTTACGGCTATATAGAGGGTGCTAAAAAAGTGTTCATATGGGGGTGTGGTGTAAACCATGACTTACGAATCACGAAAATCCATGGAGGGCTTTGCGATCTAAAAAGCGGGAAAGATTAAAAAACGGGTAAGATTAAAGAAATCTTTTAATGCTAAGCTCGTAACAAAACGAGGCATTAGCAGGTATCAAGACGCGATGGTAAAAAACCTTACTTGATAGCGCGAACGCTGTTGTTAGTAGATGCTACCGGTGTGCTCTCAGGGTGGAGTTACGTAGGGGTGTTTAATGGGATATTTAACATGTGACCGTAGTTAGCGCGTTGAGGTGAGTGGAGCTAAAAATAAAAAACGGATTGACGTTAGAACTTGACTGAAAAAGCCAAAAAGGTATACTGTTGAAAACGTAAGCATGCTGGGTAGGTGAAACTAAAAATAAATGATGGACTTAGAGCCAGACTGAGGAAAGAAAGGATAAAACGAATATGCATAAAAGGTGTAAGAAAAATTATGCAAAAGGACACATTTCAGAGCAGTACATATATCATATTTACAAGTAGCAACTGAGTTCTATGCGGTCATTCAGTCCAAATGGTTTCCGTGTTTGAAGACTATAAATCCATTCCATTTCCCGTTGTAGAAGGAATTTGCGATTGTCTCTCCCTTCAATTTTAGTGATGGTTTCTAAGACGATAAATTTCAGTTGGGCAATGGTGTGTTTGGATTCAGAAAAATGAATGGCCACATTAGATTTCTCATTTTTGGTACGGATATTTGACTTGTGTTCATTAATGCGCACTTTGATTTTTCTTTCTGTCTTGCCTACATAGAGTGTTCCGCAAGGGCATTTGATGGCGTAAATTAGGTTTGTGGTATCGCAAGTGGCATTGACATTAAGTTTGATAGTATGGCCTTTCATAGGATGCGTAATGATATTGCCTCTGATAATACAATTACAGTTACTACAGTTCATACATGGGCGAGTTCCTTTGTTTTCTTTGACGGTTGCAGTTTTCTTTTCCAATATTTCCTTGATGTTGTTGCTACGTGTGTAGGCAAATAGAGGTTGTGTTTTAAAAATGTCTCTGAAGTCAGGCTCCATTTGTAAGATAGGCCAATGTTTGAGAATGATTCTTTTGAACGTAGCACTAGACGTGGAGAATTTTGATACAAGTACCATACGTTGATCTTTAGGTGTAGTGATTTTTTTTAAAGCTTCTTGTCTATTGATTTTTTCGGTGCGTTTGATTGCATCCTCAAGAACAGTTTCAGGGTAACCTCTTTCTGCGAATCGGTCGTGCATTTCTTTGATTCTTTGTTTGAATATGTCTTCATCAGACACGATGCGTTTAACCCGTAGCATTTGTGAGTATGGGAGGTATTTTTTCAATGATCCCTGGTGAAAACTTGTGTAATGTAAGGTGTTGTTACAATCCGTAGACTTACGATGTAGATCTGTTGAGAATCCATGGTCAGTGATTTTGATATTTACATCCAGAAAGGACAGTGTAGTTTCACTTATTTGCCAAGTTAGTTGTATCCTTTCATCCTTGGTGTTCAGTGCGTTCAGTGCATCATGTAGAGAATCCTTTGTATTTTTCCAGATTATGGAAGATTTTCATAATATGGAAAGATACAAAGGATTCTCTACATGATGCACTGAACGCACTGAACACCAAGGATGAAAGGATACAACTAACTTGGCAAATAAGGAAAACTACACTTTCCTTTCTGGATGTAAATATCAAAATTACTGACCATGGATTCTCGACAGACCTACATCGTAAGTCTACGGATCGTAACAACACCTTACATTACACAAGTTTTCACCAGGGATCATTGAAAAAACACCTCCCATACTCACAAATGCTACGGGTTAAACGCATCGTGTCTGATATATTCAAACAAAGAATCAAAGAAATGCACGACCGATTCGCAGAAAGAGGTTACCCTGAAACTGTTCTTGAGGATGCCATCAAACGCACCGAAACAATCAATAGACAAGAAGCTTTAAAAAAAATCACTACAGCTAAAGATCAACGTATGGTACTTCTATCAAAATTCTCCACGTCTAGTGCTACGTTCAAAATAATCATTCTCAAACATTGGCCTATCTTACAAATGGAGCCTGACTTCAGATACATTTTTAAAACACAACCTCTATTTGCCTACAAACGTAGCAACAACATCAAGGAAACACTGGAAAAGAAAACTGCAACCGTCAAAGAAACAAAGGAACTCGCCCATGTATGAACTGTAGTAACTGTAATTGTATTATCAGAGGCAATATCATTACGCATCCTATGAAAGGCCATACTATCAAACTTAATGTCAATGCCACTTGCGATACCACAAACCTAATTTACGCCATCAAATGCCCTTGCGGAAAACTCTATGTAGGCAAGACAGAAAGAAAAATCAAAGTGCGCATTAATGAACACAAGTCAAATATCCGTACCAAAAATGAGAAATCTAATGTGGCCATTCATTTTTCAGAATCCAAACACACCATTGCCCAACTGAAATTTATCGTCTTAGAAACCATCACTAAAATTGAAGGAAGAGACAATCGCAAATTCCTTCTACAACGGGAAATGGAATGGATTTATCGTCTTCAAACACTAAAACCATTTGGACTGAATGACCGCATAGAACTCAGTTGCTACTTGTAAATATGATATATGTACTGCTCTGAAATGTGTCCTTTTGCATAATTTTTCTTACACCTTTTATGCATATTCGTTTTATCCTTTCTTTCCTCAGTCTGGCTCTTAGTCCATCATTTATTTTTAGTTTCACCTACCCAGCATGCTTACGTTTTTAACAGTATACCTTTTTGGCTTTTTCAGTCAAGTTCTAATGTCAATCCGTTTTTTATTTTTAGCTCCACTCACCTCAACGCGCTAACTACGGCCACATGTTAAATATCCCATCAAACACCCCTACGTAACTCCACCCCGAGAGCACACCGGTAGCATCTACTAACAACAGCGTTCGTGCTATCAAGTAAGGTTTTTTACCATCGCGTCTTGATACCTGCTAATGACTCATTTTGTTACGAGCTTAGCATTAAAAGATTTCTTTAATCTTTCCCGTTTTTTAATCTTTCCCGCATTTTAGATCGCAAAGCCCTCCATGGATTTTCACGATTCGTAAGTCATGGTTTACACCACACCCCCATATGTAAACTTTTTTAGCACCCTCTATATAGCCGTAACACGACTTAACCCGCCATTAATACATTTTCCCCACACATTACGGTTGGGTGAAGCCTGGGTTACTCAATCTATGTCTTTTTTATCACAAGCACGATTTATACTACGTTAACCCCATCTATTCAATTTCATTTTACTGATAGTTTGTCATATCTTCTTCGCTTTTCAGTACTCCTTGATAAAGGGCTGGAATAGCCCGAAATGCATTGGAGTTTTACTATTTGGAATCCAACATGATTTGATTTTTGAAACGATTCAACTATGTGATATGTTTCTAATATCACGAATAAACAATATCTTTACAAAATAAAGGAAAAAAGAGGAAAAAAAGAAAAAAAGAAACCCAAAACAAGCCTTGGAGTCTTTTATGAACCTGAATGGATTGCCTCTATAGCAGGGATGCATTTGCATTCTAAGCGTGCACTACTCATCAGTATAATACACGCGCCACCCGGACGGAGGCGCTACCTGAGAGAGCACCCGACCATTTGAAAATTCCACAGAGCGTATCGCCACGACATTCTGAGCAACTTTCAGCAGTGCACCCTCTACCCCCGTAGTAGTCATCACTTTTTTCCGCCCAATTGAGGGTGGCACGCTATCACCATGCAATTTGACGAAATCAGTAAATCTACTGAAGCAAGAGCTAACGTTCTCGCCTACAGTGAAGAAGAACGCCAACGTATTTACTCACTGATAGAAGAAGATATCAGTCAAACCTCCACTGGACGCACCAAAGAGCAATGCATTAAACAACTTATATATCTCTCAAAACGCCATGCCAATCAAAAGCTTCATGCGAGCACATTACTGAAGTACCACAGAGCCCTATGAATTCCTCGCGGACTACGGATAGCCCTTAAGCCTTCCCTTTGCAAAAACTCAAAAGCATTTAAAGAAAAATGGAATGGCATTCTGAATAAATGCAGCCTCGACCTGATCCTCCTAATAGTCGAAGAACTATCTGGCATTCTAAAAGACTTGGACAAGGAGATTAAAGATATCAAAAATGAATTAACTGAATTACTAACATCTGACAAACTAACTAAAACGCTGGAAGACATCAACCTCACATTAGACAAACACAGTAAAGAAATAAATGAAAGAAAGGTGAGGTAATTTAGGAGAGATACTCTAGATTATAAACTGGATGAAGTCTACACCTGGGCTGACGTATATGCCCAAAGACGCCGGAACAAACCATATAGCGCTCAAACAGATACTTCATCATCAGGGAGTGACTCCTCTTATCGTCCATCCAAAAAAACTCCGGCACAAACCACCATTGTTCCCAGAACTGATCAAAAGCCCAGCAATCAAGCCACTACTTCAAGAGAAGGACAACAATCTACCCTGGTTCATTTTTTTAGAATCAGGCCAAGAGGAAACAGAAGACCCAGGAGGAGCAAAAAGAAAGGAAAAAGAAAAGAGCCCTCCAAACGCACGAAGTACTGTGACCAAGAAAGATCCGAAACCCAAGAAAACACCTAGTGATAAAATTTCGGATACCATTCTTTCAGCACATCAAATGCTTCTATTGGAAAAAGGCACGTCATTCATACCCACCACCCAAACCAATCTACTGGAACTTGAAGTCAGCACGTTCAAATTAACAAGAAAAATAAGATTACGTCATTTTTTTGAAAATGTGTTACCCCCCAATACTGAAGAAAAACAAAATCAACTTAAAGGCTTGAGACCCCCCAGCAACTATCAACCACCATGCAGCCATAAATGTATCGATTTATTTGAAAACTTGGTTAAAAATGACTTATCCAAGATCAATTTCAAGAAAAAAACGATGCAAAGCAATATTATTCAAGAAGATAAAGACACATTGAAAAGTTTGGCTAACAACTTGGAGATTAAATGTATTAAAGCCGATTAAGGCGGCGCTCTTGTGATACTCAACACTGAAATGTATAACAGGAAACTTGAAGAACACATCAACGATGTGACCATTTATATGAGATTGGATAACAACCCCACGAGCGAATTCCAAATTACATTACAAACTATAGTGAATAAAGCACATGAGGCAGGTATCATTGAAGACCGCACAAAGAATTATCTCTTACGTGAACATCCTAAGAGCCCTTCGATTCAAATGTCTCCAAAAATACACAAAAACCTCTAGGATCCACCTTTTAGGCCTATCGTATCCACCAGAGGATCCCTGCATGAACCAGTGGGTAAATTTATAGACCGATATCTCCAGCCTTTAGTCATTAAGATGAAAAGCTACATCAAGGATACCACTGAATTTTTACTGAAACTATCAGAAGTCAACATCGATGAATCAGAACCTATAGTGTTATGCACCGCTGACGTCAGTTCCATCTACACGTCCATCCCCCACAATGGAGGAATTGAAGCCTTTGAAAGGGCTGTTCTCAACAGCGACATCAATACACCCATGCAAGAATTCCTCATGGAACTCATGCTATACACAATATATCATAGTTACTTTAAACACGAGAACAACTGATATCTCCAACTATCCGGAATGTTGATGGGTAATTGTGCGGCTCCCACGTACGCAAACCTCTATATTTTTCAAAATTTTGAAGAAACATACATGTACGGTAACAACGACCTCAATGACAGGATTATACTATACGTCAGGTACATTGACGATCTTTTCATAATCTGGAAAGATACAAAGGATTCTCTACATGATGAACTGAACGCACTGAACACCAAGGATGAAAGGATACAACTAACTTGGCAAATAAGTGAAACTACACTTTCCTTTCTGGATGTAAATATCAAAATCACTGACCATGGATTCTCGACAGACCTACATCGTAAGTCTACAGATCGTAACAACACCTTACATTACACAAGTTTTCACCAGGGATCATTGAAAAAACACCTCCCATACTCACAAATGCTACGGGTTAAACGCATCGTGTCTGATGAAGACATATTCAAACAAAGAATCAAAGAAATGCACGACCGATTCGTAGAAAGAGGTTACCCTGAAACTGTTCTTGAGGATGCCATCAAACGCACCGAAACAATCAATAGACAAGAAGCTTTAAAAAACATCACTACACCTAAAGATCAACGTATGGTACTTGTATCAAAATTCTCCACGTCTAGTGCTACGTTCAAAAGAATCATTCTCAAACATTGGCCTATCTTACAAATGGAGCCTGACTTCAGAGACATTTTTAAAACACAACCTCTATTTGCCTACACACGTAGCAACAACATCAAGGAAATATTGGAAAAGAAAACTGCAACCGTCAAAGAAAACAAAGGAACTCGCCCATGTATGAACTGTAGTAACTGTAATTGTATTATCAGAGGCAATATCATTACGCATCCTATTAAAGGCCATACTATCAAACTTAATGTCAATGTCACTTGCGATACCACAAACCTAATTTACGCCATCAAATGCCCTTGCGGAAAACTCTATGTAGGCAAGACAGAAAGAAAAATCAAAGTGCGCATTAATGAACACAAGTCAAATATCCGTAACAAAAATGAGAAATCTAATGTGGCCATTCATTTTTCTGAATCCAAACACACCATTGCCCAACTGAAATTTATCGTCTTAGAAACCATCACTAAAATTGAAGGAAGAGGCCATCGCAAATTCCTTCTACAACGGGAAATGGAATGGATTTATTGTCTTCAAACACTGAAACCATTTGGACTGAATGACCGCATAGAACGCAGTTGCTACTTGTAAATATGATATATGTACTGCTCTGAAATGTGTCCTTTTGCATAATTTTTCTTACACCTTTTATGCATATTCGTTTTATCCTTTCTTTCCTCAGTCTGGCTCTTAGTCCATCATTTATTTTTAGTTTCACCTACCCAGCATGCTTACGTTTTCAACAGTATACCTTTTTGGCTTTTTCAGTCAAGTTCTAACGTCAATCCGTTTTTTATTTTTAGCTCCACTCACCTCAACGCGCTAACTATGGCCACATGTTAAATATCCCATCAAACACCCCTACGTAACTCCACCCCGAGAGCACACCGGTAGCATCTACTAACAACAGCGTTCCCGCTATCAAGTAATGTTTTTTACCATCGCGTCTTGATACCTGCTAATGCCTCGTTTTGTTACGAGCTTAGCATTAAAAGATTTCTTTAATCTTTCCCGTTTTTTAATCTTTCCCGCTTTTTAGATCGCAAAGCCCTCCATGGATTTTCGCAATTCGTAAGTCATGGTTTACACCACACCCCCATATGAACACTTTTTTAGCACCCTCTACATAGCCGTAACACGACTTAACCCACCATTAATACATTTTCCCTCACATTACGGTTGGGTGAAGCCTGGGTTTCTCAATCTATGTCTTTTTTATCACGAGCACGATTTATACTACGTTAACCCCATCTGTTCAATTTCATTTTACTGATAGTTTGTCATATCTTCTTCGCTTTTCAGTACTCCTTGATAAAGGGCTGGAATAGCCCGAAATGCATTGGAGTTTTACTATTTGGAATCCAACATGATTTGATTTTTGAAACGATTCAACTATTTGATATGTCTTTAATATCACAAATAAACAATATCTTTACAAAAGAAAGGAAAAAAGAGGAAAAAAAGAAAAAAAGAAACCCAAAACAAACCTTGGAGTCTTTTATGAACCTGATGGAGTGCCGCAATAGCAGGGATGCATTTGCATTCTAAGCGTGCACTACTCATCAGTATAATACACGCGCCACCCGGACGGAGGCGCTACCTGAGAGAGCACCCGAACATTTGAAAATTCCACAGAGCGTATCGCCACGATATTCGGAGCAACTTTCAGCAGTGCACCCTCTACCCCCGTAGTACAAGTCGAGAGAGCCATACTGAACAATTTAAACCCAATGGCGCTGTTAACAGCTAATAAGCATCTTCACGCCTCCAGTTCCATTTTTAAAAACACAAAAATTGCCCTACTAAGAATAGATAAGAAAATGGAGAACAGCATAAAGGGCTCTATGTTGGAGTCACTCTGGGCCAATAGCAAGTTCAGTTATAAGGGGAAATGCCTAGTCTTCGACACATGGATAGAGAAAAGCATCTCCCATCCAGACCAACTAGAAGAAGGGGGATATCCCACTACGTTTGCCAAACTGAAATCTAGACATAACCTAACAGACATTGAGTTCTACAACATTCTGAAAATCAAAACAGCCCTATCCAAAGCCAAACTATCGCCCGCCAAACCGTCAATCTCACAGTACATGGCAAACATCAACAGATTAGGTCACCAGGTATCACACCTCTACAAACTTCTATACCCTAACTCCACCAAACTTAACGATACTACAATTAACTATTGGGTAAAACAAAGCAGTAACACGCTTTTTAAAAAAAAAATTATTTCAAAAACCTTTATTGTATAATTAAAGCATGGTACATCAATGCCATGAGTTCAGGCAGCTGTGTGTCGAATATTATACAGATTATATGCATATTCCCATGCTTAGTACGGTACATGAAGCAGTGACTTTGTACGAAAAGAAATTGGCATGAACATCATTCTCCCCAATTAACATTTACCCCCATAGTTCAATACAATATGCATTCCTGAAGTAAGTAGCACATCCAATGTCCAATACAAAATCAGTGAAGTGAAAACGACTATAGTTGTAGGCAGAAGGTCGAAATGGCAAGACATACATCCTAGAGCTACAAGCCCTATATGAGGCTGGTGTGTGAGTGTTCAGCATTTAAAAAAAAAACCACATCACAATGTATACTCTGGGAGGCATCCACCCGACCGGTTGCGCTGTTGATAGGCTAGAAAAAGGGGACCAGCTAGGAAAGAGGACCACCTCGCAAGTGCATACCACAGCTAGAAGACTAAGACGCACTGGCGCCATCAGTGGGTATTTCCCCCTGCCCGTCATCATCCTCCACCTGTTGACGAAGTAGGAAGGACACAAAGGGAGCCCAGATGTCTTACGCTTTGATCGTATAGGCAGTAATTCGGCGTAATCCTCTAAGTGTTCCAGTCATGTGGACGTTGTCCGGATCCAACATTTAAACTTTGGTGCTCGCCCCCGTCCCCACCGACACGCCACCAAACGTTTGGCCAGTAGAAGGCTAAGTGCCAGGAATTTTCTCTGCCCAGTACCTGTTGTGTCAGGCCAAGGAGAGCTATCAAAGGGCAGGGGGCTATTGTGATGCCCAGCATTGTAGAGAGCCCTTCGAACACCTGTGTACAATATGTGGCTACCTGGGGGCAGGACCAAGCTAGGTGAATGAAGTCAGCACCAGCGGAACCACAGCGCAGACATCAATCAGAGTCACGGAGACATAATTTGTGTAGGCGAACAGGGGTGTGGTATAAGCGGTGTAAGAATTTATAGTGAAGGAGTCGTAACGTATTGTTGCCGATGATGGCTTTCAATTGTAAATCAAATCAAATAAGCTTTATTCGGTTTTTAGTTTAAAACCATAAAAGCAACAAGAAAGAAAAATACATACATACAAAGGTAACTCATCAAATCATTAGCAGGATTAAAAAAAAAAAAGTCAATGATAAAAATGAACAAGAAACAATTTAACTAATCAGATCAAAATACGTGAATAGTCAAGGATTAAAACACAAAAAGTAAAAAAGTAAGAAGAAAATTAAAAATTAATGGCACAAGGTACCCGGGATCCCCTTTCACCAAGAATTATTGTTCAGTGACATTAGTCTTGGTAGCGATTTGTACCGGGGGCTGGGATAAAAATCATGCAGATCCCAAATACAAATGGGACCATCTCCTTCTTTCGGGTGGGAGGAACGGAGGTAGGGGACAATGTTCCTATCCTTAAATTTAATTAAAATCAAGTCCCCCGAAATGTCTTTGGGCAGCGTACCTAGCCACCCCACCCTCCTGACACTCAGGATTCCGCCGTCTAATGCAGGTGGCAACGGTCTGTTTTGTTTTAACCAAAAAATCGCTTTGTTAAGCAAATCCTGATGAGTTTCAATTTTGCCGTGACTCAAAGCAGGGGCCCCAGAGAGAACAGTCACGAATGGAGCGGCTTCGGGGGGTAGATTGATGCAGTGCCTTCTGTCAGGTGTAGACCTTGGTGCTCTATATGGTACGGGTACGGGATTAAGGGTAACATTCTGGCCTCTTGGAATGAGTGTAACGAAGGGGGGTTCCAGAGTTTGATTTTTTCTGCATGCAGTGGGATTGGACTTTTCATAATTGATAGAGGGAGTAGGGCAAATAGGTGCATCAATTTTGTCGGTTGATGAATAGTTCTTTTTTATTGTTTTTTCAATAAAAGTCAACCTGTCCCCTAGATCGTTGATTTTTATGATCAAAGGTGATAAAGCCGAGATTAACAGTTGCTCAATCTGAGCCAGTAAGTTCTTAGCCGGTGTTAGTGAAATTGAGTCAGAGGGGCACAATGGGGGGCTAATGCACATTTCGTCCCCCTCAACATTTGGTAGATTATCCTCGTTGACCTTATTTTTGACCTCAGCATGCTCCCTTTTGCTGGTTGATTCCCGGGACGTGGTGTTGGTTTGTGCATGAGTTTTATTGGGGGAGAAAGGTACGTCAAATAGAGTGCAATTAAGTTGGTCAGCGTCTGTACCCAATTTAGGAGGGGTCAAAGCTTCCGGTACATACTTTGTGCCACACAGGGCATTCAGCTCCTCCCAGATGGACATGACTAGTGGAAAACACTGCTACATAGGAGTCAATGAACAAATGGAATGGCAGAATTATAGGAAAGTTATAAATATAGGTACCTCCTCGTCCAAAGAATCCAAGTGGGGTGGCCCGTCCCGTCCTCTGCTGGCCTCTGAGGGCCACAGAGGGCCCGCCCTTTGCCCGGGCTTAGCCCGGCGTCCGCGCGCGTCCGCGACGCGGAGGGAGCTTCCTCAATTTGAGCGCCTCCGGGCGCGCTGATCCGGTGGATGTGTGGGCGGGACCGGAACTTCACCCAAGGCTTGCTGGGAGCTGTAGTTCCCCCCAACTGCGTCCGTGGAGCTGGAAACTACGGCGGCAGGGGGAACGAGCAGCGTCAGGGCCCCAGCAGCAGGTGAGGGAAAGTGCGTGTGCCTGCTCCCCTCCTCAGCCCAATTTTGGAAAGAAAGACCCCCGCTCCTCCGTGGGAGCTTCCTCAATTTGAGCGCCTCCGGGCGCGCTGATCCGGTGGATGTGTGGGCGGGACCGGAACTTCACCCAAGGCTTGCTGGGAGCTGTAGTTCCCCCCAACTGCGTCCGTGGAGCTGGAAACTACGGCGGCAGGGGGAACGAGCAGCGTCAGGGCCCCAGCAGCAGGTGAGGGAAAGTGCGTGTGCCTGCTCCCCTCCTCAGCCCAATTTTGGAAAGAAAGACCCCCGCTCCTCCGTGGGAGCTTCCTCAATTTGAGCGCCTCCGGGCGCGCTGATCCGGTGGATGTGTGGGCGGGACCGGAACTTCACCCAAGGCTTGCTGGGAGCTGTAGTTCCCCCCAACTGCGTCCGTGGAGCTGGAAACTACGGCGGCAGGGGGAACGAGCAGCGTCAGGGCCCCAGCAGCAGGTGAGGGAAAGTGCGTGTGCCTGCTCCCCTCCTCAGCCCAATTTTGGAAAGAAAGACCCCCCCGTTTGTATGCAGCTGATCTCCCATTGTTCGTCTGTCAACGGTTCTGTGAGGTCTCTATCCCATTCGAGTCGGGCCCTTAAAGTGGAGGTGCGCTGCGCCTCCTGTACGTGTTTGTAGAGCTGGGAAACGACATGGCGTGGAGTATCTGCGGTACTATGGCATGTAGTGGCCAGTAACACACTTAATGAGCAAGAACTGGCTATATTATGGACCTCTGCCTCACGTAATAAAATCTCCCGGGATAGTATCACAAACAAAATTTTGGCTACTCCATAAGGCTTTCTAGACCCCTGCAAGTGTATTCTCACTAGGCCTCAGGGAAGATGATTATGCTGGAACTGTAGCAAGGAGAAGGGGGACCTAGCACATCTTATCTACTATTGCCGAACACTCAAAATGTTCTGGGAGAAAATCTTTGGTTTCATAAATAGAGCACTGGGCTGCACGCTAAGAGCTGAATTTTCCTCCCTCGCCACCGCATTCATGACCACAGAACTAAGATCAGAGCATGACAAAGACCTACTAGACCTGCTGCTGACCGTGGGGGTAAAAATTGTCCTGGCCAATTGAAAGACACTACTAAGACCTCATACAAAGGCTGGGTCAACTGGGTTACGCACCTCACAGGCGCGGATAACATTGCACTACAGAACTCACCCTGGAGGCCAGCAACCAGGGGGATGTGGAAGTCACTCGACATGTACCTAGACTCTTAGGAACCCCCAAGAAACCATTCCAGTCCCCTCTAATCCCCTCGTGGGTGGTGGGGCGAGCGAGTTAGAGCGCTACTACAATGGCCCTACGGGGCGTCGGGGGGGGGGGTGGCTGACATGGCTACCAATCTTGCCACAAGCTAACCAGTGGGGTGAAGGCTTTGTCACACGCCATAGGTCGATTAGTCTCATTACTACAGAACCTCTCCTGTATCCTCCTTTCACCCCTTTCTTTCCTGCTTCTTTCTTTCTATCATGCTTTGCCTAATTTTCCAGCAAGTCAAGTCAGAGGGGATTAGCTAAACATATATTTCAAAGTGCCTGTAAACACTGCTCTACAAATTACGTTTGGCTAACCTTGTAACAGAAATGCTAATGTATCTGCTTATAAAAAATGTATAAAATACTTTGAAATTAAAAAAAAATGAGGTGCTACCTGTAGCCTTGTTAAACCTGTTTAGTTGGGTTTGGGCAGGGAACAGATATAATTTTGATCTCATGTGCCCCCTTCCCACTCAGGCTGGTGAATAATACCTTATATTTGTGTCAAATTCTCAACAACGTTTTATCCTAGTTAGATTCCGTCTGAATCTTATACCTTTAATGATGAGCTTTCCTAAGAATATTTATTCGCTAAATGACCTGCCAGTTTGACCTTGTGATAAAAGGTCAGCCCAGTCCGATCTGCACATATTTTTTTGGGGAGTTTTTATAGCTTACATAGGAAAAGGTATATTATCCCCTTTCTGCGTAAACTCCATTTTAAACAATGCCGTCTGGCACTTTATTTCATAAAACAACTATCTATCCTTTTGTTTGTTAAACTGCGGCATCGAATGGCATATAATCGCAATGCCTTATTTTATAAATCGGTTGTAATTAAACCAATTTTTAAGGTATTTATGTTTTTATTTATTTACGGCTGTTTACAGAGCCCACTCCCTCCCATTTACAGAGTATCATGAGGCGTTAGCAAAAATCTGGCTAGACTGCACCACTACATTTTAATCTGCTTAGAAACTTTTTTGTTATTTTTGTATTTTACACTTTGTGAAGGTTTCTTTTAACTTCAATGATGCAACTTACTTTTAGGTAGAGTCTGTCAACAGACATGATACATCACTTCAGGTTGAGTCTTTGAGGTCGAAGGTCTTGTGATTCCACTTCTTGTGGTGTCATCAATGGTCAAAGAGTGCATTGTGTCACTTCCCCTATCTTTGGTATTTTGATGAATTAATTTCCTTTTGTTGCCTCATTCATCTCTACTATTCCCATTGATTTCCAGTGCCCAGGACAAATCCTGAACACTGACGGAGGTTCGTGACTGGGGGCCTGGGATGGCTGGTCTGAAGAGTTAGCACATTTGTATAGTAAAAATGGATGTCTTGTAAACCAGTACGATAAAAGGGCATTCTTTCCAACACATGTTACATAGATAGATCAAAGCCTATATACAAAAACATTTTGGTTTTTACATTGCTATTGTTACCATTCTTCTACTTTAGTAGCACTGTAAATAAAACTCCCTTTATTTCTCTACTAACTGATAGCCCTTTTATCAACCTTGGGAGGATGATACATTCCGTTTGCCACAATGAGATTTGAAGTTGTGACCTCAAAGTTGTGAACATATTTATTTCCACAACACAAATATTGATGCGTTGCCCTACTTTAAAGTCTTTCCCAGCTTGTCAACTGAATCAGATGAGAAGATACCAGGTTTGTTTAAATTGTTCGATGCAGAGATATATATGTTTTCATCATGTTTTAGCTTCCAATAGTGGTAAAGGTAACTTAGACTGCTAATGTATATTTAGAAGAGTGTTGTGTAATCCATGGATCTCAGATTTCAATCCTAGTAGGAAAACTCAGAAGGATCATTCGTTTGTTGCAGATATGCATGCATTAACTTCACTTCACAAGATTCAGTCCGAACTGATTACTAGTAAGTTATGAACAATCACAAAAGACCTGCATGTATGTCTCAAGGCATTCATTTGAATCTCTCTTGGGCTAATTCATTCTTTCCTTCCTCTTACAGCAGTTAATTGAGTACCAGTACATTTTTTGGGGTGTAAAGGTCACTGTTTTCTTAACATTTTAAATTGAGTTGCGACATGAGAATCCTTGTACAGGGAATCCTGAAATCAAAGAATACAGTAAAATAAATGGTAATTCATGGACATACCACGAGTGGCATAGGATATTCAATGACTACAATAGTGTGGTATTCCCAAGTCTCACAATGATAAGTGTGCACGCTTATAATCTCAATATATAACAGCAATAACTGGGCGGGGGGACAGTACAGAGGTGGAAGGGGCAAATAGAGTTCGGGTGAGTAGCCGTGAAAGGTAAGTGCAGGTATAAAATTGTAGAATATTTTCATAGGGCTGAGATGGCAGGTCAGAACGGTGGGGTCGGTGTGCATCACTGCCATCAGAAGTGAAGAGGGTAAAAGAAGGTCTGGTGGCAAGTACAGATGACAATATTTTGTGGGGTGGGAGTGCAAATGTGGGGATATACAGGGTCAGGGCATGATGGTTTAGATCTCAGAAAGGCTGGTTGTCTGGAGATTCATGTTCAATGAATTGGCAGAGAAGTGTTTCACATTCCTATGATATAGGGCTTTTGTGAAGGTGTTGCAATTCTTCGTATTGGAGGGCTGTCCCCTTGGCCAATCCCACTTGTGCATTGCGTTCTGCCAAGCTGCCAACAGGTGGTGTGTTGGCCTTCCATTGTAGTGTAAGTGTCCTCTTGGTGAGTAGGATGTCCAGCCCAACAAAGTGAGTGCGCACGGAGTGTTTCTTCCTTTGCTTTAATGTGCCTTAGGCGCAAGCCTCCCAAGTGAATATGTCTGTAAATTCAGTAACTTCCCATAGCACGGCATGAAAGGGCAGGGCAGGATCACAGCATGCTGCGAGGGTCTGCATCCCCAGTCTGGCAGTCGGGGCATCGGGGGTCAGCTGTTTGAAAATAGCAGTGAAGCTGCGCTGGGGTTACAAATGCCCGGTGAAGGACATGAAACTGTATGTTTTTAAATCTGGCATTCCTGGAGACACCTTGTGGAAAGGCCAACGCCTGGTCCCGCTCAACATGGCCCTCCTCAGGTATGCTTTAATGCACAGGGGAATGAGGGAAGCCCCAATGTGGGTGCATAGTGCTCGATAGAGCCATGTGATTAGATGACCCCCATCTCCTGTGGTGAGGAGTCTTTGAAAGCAGTGTGGGTTTGGTGTTCTTCATCCCGAGTGAACCACAAGGTGTAGCATATGTTGTGCAATAATCAACATGTTAGGAACTGGCATGGTCAGAAGATGGCCTTCAGAAAGAGCTCCTCAGAAGTGATCAACGCAGTGGCGGCCCGTACCTATCTGGGGTGGAGAGGCGGGGTGGCGAGAGGCTAAAGAGGTGTAAAAAAAATACACTTAACACCTCGCTGCTCCTCTCCCTCATCGTCTCTCCTCAGTCTGCCGACCAGGAAGCAGCCAGGCTCCCCTGAGCCAATCACAACGCTGCAATGCAGCATTGTAATTGGCTCCCCTAAGCTAATCACCGCTGCAATGCAGCGTTGTGATTGGTCTGAGTGCCTTAATTCAGTGCTCAGACAGGGACTGGGGGGCTGGGCATGATCTCCAGCTGTAATGCAGCCTGGGTGGAGAACATGCTCAGTGAGCTTTACTTTTTGGTCGGCCCAAGACGGCAGGCCAAAGGGTCATGCGCACTACAGTGTGCCCACCACTCCTCCCCTCCCCTGCTCTGTGAGCAGAGCAGCCACGCCCCCATGCTGCCGCAGCAGGAAGGAACAAATAAAATGATAATAACATCGTTATTATCATTTTGTTATTATCATTTGATTTCTCATTTCCTTTACTGCTGCCACGCAATGAGGCAACGCTCCTCCGCCTTAGCAGAAAAGTCGCCACTAGGTCAACGACCGTTCTTGCTAGTGCCTCTGGTCTGAAGTGGAGTATGTAAAGAGGTATTTGGGGAGACCCTGTAATCAGAACTGTGATACGCTGTGATGTGCCTCTTGAGGAATCGCTTCCTATTGATGCATTTGCAGGCTATTGCTACTTGAAAGCAGCATGAGATGTCAGGCATGAACATTGGTAGCAGGAAACCTCAGATGGTAACAGCAATGAGGGGATGCGTGATGTGATACGTTTCCAACAAGTTGCGGTTTGCTAGCCAACAGGGCATCCATTGCAATTCGGCTGCCAGGAAGTAAGCATCAAAGGACAGAGCCCCCAGATCTCCCTCTCCAACAGGTAGTGGTAGTTGCTTCAGGGCTATCCGGTGGCAGTCACTGCCCCATTTGAGTTCCACCAACAGTGTGTCAAGTTCATAGAAGCAGAAGAAGTAATTAACACGTTACGTGTCAAGGAACAATTCAGTTTGCATTGTGAGCTACACATATAGCCATAGCCAATATCAGTTTACAGGTTTATCTAGTTATATATTGTTACATATATTATGCATTCAATTGTCATGTGGTTTTAGCTACCTTCCCTGAAGAGAGGATGCAATATGTATTTCATGTTTGCCCTGTCTATCATTATCACATTGTGTTCACTGTTATGTTGAAAATCACTCAGGTTTGAAGAGAGCATGAGAACATTTATTATTTGTTTGTTATTTTATTTGTTTCTCTATCTTATTGTGTTTGTAAAATAAGTGAGGGTGTAGGGTTCATTGTGAGAGTGATTTCACAGCATGCAGCTGTGCTTGGGATTATTTGTCCTCTGGTGCCTACAGCCTGGGTACCAAACCCAGAATACAAGTGGCAAACAGTGTTAATAATTGTCATCAGGGGAAGCAGTTAAGAGAGAGGTGTCTAGGGCCTCTTGTTTATTGACCATTTAGTTTGTGGGCAGATAGCAATCTTATATCAAGAGTGAAGGGAATAATCTGCTGATTTTCGAGGACCAGGTATAAAAAACTATCAAGATTGGCATGGTATGGCATGTTGAACCCTGAACTTTCCAAAGCCATGCTTCACTGACCAATTAGGTATATAGTGGATCTTATAATAGATAATCTTGAAATCCTGCTTCAAGTCATCTTCAGTTAAGGTGAATACTAGAACTATACTAGCTAAAATGGTTAGCCTCCACTAGGAACAAGTTTGAGAATCAGCACAATTAAAATGTCAGTATTACAAAGCATAATTGGTCATTTGAAACCATTCAACTTTGTATAGAGCAAACGTCCATTTTATATCTTCGATCAATTATTTTGGAGTTTGCATGGGCATCTAGGTGAAGAGAATGTTATGGAATGCGTTCTCTGAAAAGGAAAATTGCCATTATCCGATTTACAGCTTTATTGTAGTCTAGTGCAATTAAAGCATGTAAGGACTTTGATTTTTAAGCTCGGGCATCTACGAATTATAGCAATGATTACTTCAAGAGTTAAGCGTTCTCTATATGAGGTTCTGTTTGAGTCCTTAATCAAATTTAAATTGAAATGAATTCCTCCATACCTTAAAATAGGGTGTATAAGGAGCACGGAATACTGTAACTGTCCTGCTCTTGATGTGTCTGTTTCTGGACTTAATGAGGCCCTTTTTAGGTCACGAGTGTAGAGGGCTTTACCAATCTGTTGGGCAGACCTGTTGCTTCCTATATACATAGAGTGTGTTTTGGGTCAGCCCACTGCTCATAATTAAATGGCTTCATTATCTGTCGCACTTCTCTGCATCTGATTCAGTAGCTTTCCAACCTATTCTTGTGCTTGTTCTACTCAGGAGAATTTCGGTTTCACGTTCTAGTTTGATGAGTTCTGTCCTGCCACTGCCCCATGGGAGTCCAGGTTCTTTCTTTATCACTCCCCCTTGAGGTGCTTCTCCTTCACTTACCTCTAGCATATACATTACTTCCTCCACCCCTCTCCCCTCCTGTATTTTATTTAGTGATTTTTTTATACAACAATTCTCCGCCCAGTCTATCATTTCTCCCTCGTCGTTGTTGCATTCTTTTATTTTTCTTATTCAATTATTATTTTTGGAAGGCCTGACAGCTGCAATTTGGTACAACAATAATAGAGGGGGTATTGGGTCTAAGGGAACGTTTTAAGACCACTGCATGGACATATTCTCCAAAACACAATATAACATCAAACAGAATGTCCATGGGTCTATATAAGCATGGCGAACAAGCTTGGTGCTACTGGCACAACAAGATAGACCAAGAGAGAAGAAAAAAAGAAAGGTGACAAGACAACTCAATTTTGTCTAAGGAAATCCTTTTAAAAGGACAAAGTCCCATCACTCATCATCTGGATGTGTCCAAATTTCCTTTCCGCAAAGAACAAAAATGGGTGTTTAAACTACGGAGTGACAAGCTCGGCCTTAATGATGAAATTCTTTGGACCGCGTTGTAGGAAGCCCCAGAGCACTATCATCTCAATGCATCCACTATTCTATACCTAAGTCTGGTTTGCAATGAGTTCACATTTATTGACTGCAACACCCAACAATGTGAGCTTTAACCCAATGTATAGGCACCACCAAGAAATGCCCACATGTACCCCCAGTCCCCCTAATTGAAAAATCAGTGTCAACCACTACTATTTGCAATAAACTTATATGCCCTGACAAACCCCAAATTGTTAATCCTAATGTCGTACATAGTAATGTAACAGTTAACACCAGTACTGCTGTGGTCGGCCATAAGGGGCAAGCCGTACCAAATAAGGACATTTTGCATTTACCACCTGCTTCCTGTCCATACATGTTAGTCCTTGGAGGGGTACCCCCATTAGAGAAAAATACACCGGAGTCATGGGTACAATTAAGAAATAAATGTGTGGACTGGATGGCTAAACATAAAAGGTACAGGAGGCCCGATATGCGTGAAATTTTAATGGTTCGCATGGTGGGATGGGTGGGACCCACAACAAAAACTATCAAAGGGGATTGTATTGGTATTAATTTTTCACCCAAGGACTGTTGGATCCATACTTGCAGTTAAGGAAACTAACAGTCTTTTCTCTACCAATATTTGTACCCTACCCCTTGGGTCATTTTATAAACGTCCATCGACACAGCATCCACTCTCCAGTCCCTTCCCTCAGTGTGTAAATCAATATTCGGCTATCTCTGACTTAGATACCCTCGATTGACTCACACATATAACTCCCGTTAACAGACTGGTGGTGTGCAGGGATATTGATGAGATTGTTTGTGATAGCCCTAGGGTGCCTCAATCTCACCAAATCGATAGTCTTAATTCCACACTGAGGGTTCCGAGCTGGAACGTGGCAGGTTTAGCCTCAAAGCTAAAATTAGTGGATTGGGTAGATATGATAAAAACATTTGATATCCTTTTGCTCCAAGAGACCTGGGCCACTAAAGAATTATATCTTGATGGATACGACTGTTTTAATATTATTCCCCCAATCCCATACATGGTAGACCATTGGGGGCTTATCAAGATGGGTCAGCATCGCCTCAGGTGGCAGAGCGAAATTAATCCCTACTGGGAATACTAATTTTCAAGTCCTAATCTACACACGGGGTGCTTCAAATTGTTTTATTAATTTTTATAATAATGATTTTTTAACTACACCCAACCCGAAGTTTGTAGAACTTTTTTATTGTATCCAGGATCGAGACAACTTACTGGGAAAGTATAAATTGGCGGGGATCTGTTTAGGGGTGATTTCAACGCCAAGATAGGAAAAGGTCTTAATGGGAACTCCCCTCAGCTAATTATACACAAACCATGGAAGAGAGGATTCGAATTATTACATCATTTAGCAAATTCAAGTCTTTTAAACGTGATGGATGTCGCCCCTATCAACATCACCGATAATCCACCGCCTACGTATAGAGGCTTAGGACGAGCCTCTATCATTGACTATGTCTTTATATCCCCCCCCCCATTACAAGACTATCTTCTTGGGGCAGAGGTAAAGCCATCCACCTATGGAGATTATAACCCCATAATTGTCTTGTTAAAGGTTGCACGGCGCTCCGACTTTAGGAAAGAACTGGGAGCAGGTAATTTACATCTTTCGACTGACACCTTGAGAGTTAAATGGAGAGGCTTGGATTATAGGGAGATCTTTACGAAGATGGTAAAAACATATCCCTCTTTATGCGAGACTTGTCTTGTTCTGGCAGACCCTAATCCTGATGCAGTCTATGCCTTCCCTGAATTATGTGCGGGCATTAAAAATGTGATCTCCAGACCAGCGGGCACACATAAATCTGATCCTAAATGGTTGGACAACACCTGTTCCAGAGCCAACAGGGAATTGAGAACAGCTTTGTCGGCCCAACCTAGAGATCTCACCCTTATTCGTGAATTAAGATCTAACTATAAAAGGGAATTAAGATTCAGGCGCGATACAGTCTTGAAGGAACACTGGGACAATCTGGCCTGTGCTGCCAAAATTAACAACACAAATATTTTTTGGTCTGCCACTAAATCTCTGAGAACTCTTGGTAATCCTTCTACCCCTCTCGGCTGTAACATCTCTAGCGAAGCATGGGTTGCCCATTTTTCAAAGATATATGCTTCCCCACTATACTGCGATAATTCCATGGAAATCCTGCCCCCCACTGGAATTATAATATCTCTAAGTGAGGTAGAGGAGGCAATATTCCAGAGCGCGGGTAACAAAGCCCCAGACCCGGACGGGCTACCCATAGACCTTATAAAATTAGAGCCGGAGTTCTGGGCTCCTTTGCTATTAAATGTTTTTAATAACTTAACTACAACTAAAATCCCCAGTACATGGTCAACCTCTGCAATTATTCCGATTTTTGAAAAAGGATCCAGATCCGACCCTAGTTGCTATAGGCCCATTTCATTAATTGGTAATACCCTCAAAATATTAGGAAGAGTCCTATTTAATAAGATCAGGGCATGGGCAGAGGATGGAAATATTTTGAATAAATGCCAGTTGGGGTTTCGGAGCCATCTAGGCACAGTGGAACAGTGTCTGAACCTTAATTTAATAATAGGGAAGTATACCATTGCTCGACACAGTCCACTTTACCTGGCATTTATGGACCTCTCGTCCGCCTTTGATTTTGTCAACAGATCAAGGCTTTGGCAACGCCTCTTGGATTATGGTTTGGACAATAATTTGGTATACTTTTTAGCCTACCTTCATAGAGATTTAAAAGCAAGAGTAAGGATCAGCTTGGATGGAGCGGTGTCAGGAGACATAACGGTCGGTAGAGGTGTTAGACAAGGGTGCGTTCTTGCCCTTCTTTTATTTATTTTCTATATTAATGAACTTCACAATGTTTTGTCTAAACAAACTCCTGACGTCCCAATAATAAATGGCACTAAACTCCCCGCCTTACTCTATGACGATGATGCTGTTTTAATGGGTCGCCCACCAAATGCTCTGAGGATTTCAGTTAGGGGATTTGTAGATTTTATGCATAGTCTTGACCTCTGCACTAATTTAAAAAAATCATTTTTAATGTGCTTTGGCCCTAATAAACGTCACATCATTAGGATCACTTTGGATCAAGACTCCCTGTTATGCACTTGCACTTTTCCCTAACTGGGCATACAATTCTCAGATAGCGGCTCATGGACTCCACATTTGGCTTATGGACGGTCTAAGTTCATTAAAGCTATAAACTCAGTATTGAGCCTTCCTAAGCCAAAAAGACTAGAGGTGGTACTGTCTTTATTAAAAATTTATAGGACGCAATGCGTACCAATCATGACTTATGGGGCTGAAATCTGGGGATACACAAATTTAAAAAATGCACAGGCCGAGGAAAACAGATTTTGCAGAAGTCTCTTGGGAATACCAATATCATCACCTATTTATGTAAGCCACACTGAATTAAAACTGTTTTATTTGGAGGACTATATCAGGGCTCGTCCTGCTTTGTTCTGGATAAAGGTTTGGAAAAACCCTGAAGCCTCCCTGACCAGGGAAATCCTGGCTGACTGCTTAAAATGCGACCAGGGCACCAGAATTCCCTGGCTGGCCCAAGTACGGGCGAGCCTGGCAGCAGTCAACCTCGAGTATATTTTTGATACTCCTGATGAATTAGATGGGATCAACTGGAAGACGATCCGTAATATCCTATATAAACATTATGGGAAGATTAGATATAAACAAGAATCCGTTAAAACCTCTGTGAAACAGAACCTCGAAATGGAAGGTGATACTGAATCCATCTCGTGTTTACCAGTTGGTTATCTCCTCAAAGATATTACATGTTGGGAGCGTAGTCTTCTTTTTCGATTAAGAGCAGGATCCATAAAATACTTATTGTGTTTCCCTATAGGCTACCAACCTAACATTGAGACCTTGGCCTGTCCATGTCAGAATCCAGGGAAACAAACTATGGTGCACTTTTTGTTCTTTTGTTCATTCTATCAAAAATATAGTAAGCTCTTGTTGATACCATTCTTCAGAGCTAAAGGTATAAAGGATTTTAAAGAGGCCTATAAAATTGTTCTCCAGCTCAAAGATGATGGCATTATATACCGTGTGTGTACCTTTTTAAAAATGGCTATTCGTTCCCGCTCCTCTATGAATTAATGTCTGTTGGGCTAAGACGTATTACATGTATTTAGAGGTGTTGTATATTTGCACCTTGCACAGTCG
This sequence comes from Lissotriton helveticus, assembly GCF_964261635.1. NCBI lineage: Eukaryota > Metazoa > Chordata > Amphibia > Caudata > Salamandridae > Lissotriton > Lissotriton helveticus. The sequence continues at coordinate 1,119,733,108 of NC_136070.1, forward strand.
CACTTTATTTCATGTTTGTTATTTGTAAATTATATGAGCTATAGTAATCTCTTCACTCCGATGCTCAAAGAAACCTTGTATTTTGCACTTTATCTTAAGGGTCTTTTAAATAGGAACTATGCACTTTACAAAACTAGCACTTTAGATAATGCAGCTAATTGTCCTAGTAAACTGCTTTTTTAGATGACGCTTGAGAATTTGTGCACTATGTATATACTGCTGCTATCTTAAAGGTGATTTCTGCACATGTGCACTTTATTTGATGCTGCTATAGAAACATACTTGAAAGCTGGTGATGACTTAGAAAATAATGCACTTTTGCACACTGTCATGCAGTGTTGCTGCTATTGCAAATGAAATGGAACACATAACAACGTTTTTATCTTACTTTTAATGTGATTTTTATTTTTGACCATGTACGTGACTATGTGTGTACTTTTATGGATAATGAAATATCCGAATAAAGATTATTGACTTGACTTGACTTGCCCACATGAAGTGATTGTCCGCATTTGAAAAGATCTGAGTCAGTACACACATGAAAAACATAAAAAAACGACATCACCCCATGCGATCACATCTATCCACATAGAACATACAAGGATGACATACATCGACTTTAGCGGCTGATGATATGATATCTAATACACCACTAAAGATGTAGTAGCACCTGGGGATTTGACAAAAACTTTGGAGATTATATATTACATATCTCAACCCCTTCTACTTGATAACGAATGAACATTAACAACAGTCACCTGCTCCGATTTTCACACAGCCAAGTAGTGAGTCATTGCTAAACAACATGATAACTGTGACTTCACTACCCATGATGCTGGCAGGTTTTTGTAGTCCGGCGAGACGTCTTTTCTTTGACGTCACCGTGAAGTGACCACTGCATTTTTAAACAGACTGTAGTGGACCTTAAATACTTTCCCTGAAAATAACTAGTATTTTTGAGCACCAGACGGGCTACTCGCTATAAACACTTTTTGTTACGAATACAGGAGATTACTCACTTTGTGCCAATTGCAGCATCGTGCGATACTACATTACCCATGATACCAACGGTTTTTATAGTCCAGTGAGCTGTGCACCGACGTCATTCTCATGAGACTAATTAGGCCCAAATGATTTGCAGCGGGCCAGTTCAAAGGCATATAAAAGACACTTCCTCCACCGGTTACCTCCGAACATACGACTTGGATGCGGATCGAGGTACCCACGTTCAGGTAGGTTATATGCTGACTATGCCTCGTTTTTGTTGCCTTTTTTCATGTTAATCTACATAGCCTTAATTCTTAATTTTAGTTTAGTGTGCAATTCAAGCGCACTACACACTAGATACCTTGATTTTGTGTCCAGCGGGTTTGCTGAATTGGTAGTTCCAATGGCTTACAAGGTCTACCACATCAGCACTAACTCAAGATAATTTTCAGCACAAATGTATACATTGCTTTGACATTCGCCTACATCAGAACAACAATGCACTAATGTTTGGTCTTTGCACTCATAATGGGGGTATAAGTGAGAAAGATTGTTTGATTACCCTTATGCCTAGATATTACCTAGTATCTTTCTTCTTTTTCTTCTTCTTCCTGTTTTTAAGCGGGCCTCATTTTCTAAGTTGTAACCAGGGAAGGGAAGGCCGGTTCCTTGTGCATTAGAGGTAAGCAAAAGATGCTATACACTCTCCGGAGTATTTCACAATGTTGATAGTTTTGTATGGTTCAATTAACCCCTATGTAGTACTAGGCACACAAGCAAGACTTTGTTGTTATTGCTCTTCTAGTCTCTCTTTTCTCTTTTTTTCTAGGTGTCATCATCGCACTATATTTCTCAAGAGAACTTACGTCGGTTGGTAGGTTGTAATTGGTCCAACCTGCTAAGTTATCATTTTGTATATTTTTTTTCACTTATCTACACAGTAGCATAATTACACCTAGGTCCTGGGGAAGGCCAAGCTTGCACATAATCTAGGAGGCTGAAACATGTAGACCTTGTTTTGGACAATTACAGTTACTTTGTTTAACTGCTTTTGCATTGTTTTTAACTTGGTTAGCAATGGATGTGGAATGAAGTTGTTCTCTATTGCTGACTAATTTTAGCTGCACATTACTGTACACAATATTTTGCACTGCGCCATCACTCTCAGAGTCTCTAGCCCTTCCCATCTGTTAGATTGTAGCAAATCCTTGAGATTTCTCTTTTCAAAACCCTGAGCTCCTCCCACTTAGAGAGGGGATTGTAGCCCTTTGTTGCAATCAGGAGGAGATCCCAGATGATGAAGCATGTCACCACAGTGGTTGATGGGACTCTGTCCTTTTAAAAGGATTTCCTTAGACAAAATTGGGTTGAATTTTCTCCTTTTTTTTTTTCCTTCTCTTGGTCTATCTTGTTGTGCCAGTAGCACCGAGCTTGTTCGTCGTGCTTATATAGACCCATGGACATTCTGTTTGATGTAATAGATGCAATTTGCTGCCAGGCAATTCATTTATTAAAACATTCTTTTGCATACAATATGGTACTCTCCATTGTTGAAAATAAAAAGAAATTAAAAACCAAAGCCAGCTGCATCATTCCGCATGCATGCTCACGCATCATGATGCATATGTCACATGCATAATGATGCATTGCAGCCATCCTGCTATGTTTTCTTATAGTGACTTATAAAGTACACTGAAGCAAAACCCATTCCAAAATTACCAGACTAATGGGGCATGCATCATGACACATGTTTTCATATACCAGTGGAAACCACCATTAGCAAAGCCAATAGCTCGACTATTTAAATCAAAGGCCTAATTGCTTTGTTAATGCTTGTTTACAGGTAGCACTCTACATTTCTGAATGGGAAAGGAAATGTGGCCTTCTCTCTAGCTTGTCAAGTTATATATTTTTGAAAATGAGCCAAATTGTCAATTGTTCTTTTGTATGATTTTATTTTTAAATCTTGCTGTTTTCTAAGTAGAGAGTTCACAGCACTGTGTACTGTGTGTATAACTACACAATGAACTAGGCGCTATTATGATAGTTTTATCCCATCTCCAACTGTTCAGTCGCAAATACTGTGTATAAATCAATATTTTAGCCAATGCACATCAGTTTAATTGTATATAAGAAATTACCATATTAGTGAGAACAACTTTCAACAGTCAATGTAAAACTCAACTGATATAGAAGTTGTGGGTGCAATTGGGCTAAAAAGTAGTTTTTATTAGCATGGGCTGCATACTGCCTCATAGGTGCTATAAGTATGGGTGCAGTGGGTGCTGCACCCCAGAAATAACCATGCAGGAGTTCAGAAAGTGAATGAGCAATAAAGATAACTTGACATTTGTCTTTATCTTATTACATTTGCTGTGCTTTCAAAGCCAGGGGTGAAACTGGGGAGAGGATGTGGCCTTATGGCTAGAGCGGCTGACCTTGATGCTGGGGAACCATTTCAAGTCTCAGTAGGACGCTCACCATCCTGTGATTCTGTGCAAATAACGTAATCTCCCCGTGCCTAACAAAAATGAAAGTGTCCTTGTGTAACGCAACTGCTGCTCATGTAAAGCGCCTTGAAACCTTCGGGTCAAGTTTGCGCTATATAAAACTTCAGGAAAAAAGTCAGGATATGTCTTCTGACGAATTACTGCTTATTCTTTTAACATGAGGATTGGTGTTTACTTTTCATTTTCGTTCTGCAAAGTTAGAGGATTTTGTAAAATGAACTAAGTGGCAATATTGCTGGAGTACAAGGAGTGTAAAAGGAAAGGCTGTAGGATGTAATTTTTTGTAACACAATAACATTTAAACATATGTAAATGTATTATGCACATAATTCAAAATATACTAGCAGTTAAGAAAGCACTAACAAAGCACTGTTTTTGTAATTCTGAAGTATGATGGAAGCAAAGATTTTGACTAAAATAAAAACAAATCACGACTCTTTACTTAGTAATGTGCAAATGATAAGTAGTCCCTGAAACCCAGTTTCCACACATTGTCCTTTGTGCAATATATGTTTTATCAGTAAAACTGCAGGTCTGTGAAAATGTAGTGGACATTTCAATGAGAAATGTGCTGCCTGTAAATTACAGCGCAGGGCCACACCATGCTATATTAACATATTTGTGACAGTGTGCTCCAAAACGCACCACCAGCTACACACCACAACCTTACTACTCTACTCCCTTGACGAATGGGTGTGACTCATTTGCTACACTTGTTCTTTGCATGACACTTGGATTTTTCACAATCCCTATGACTTTGGTGATTTAACAGTAGTGGCAGCACCCCTGCTCTGAAATTTTTTCAGCACAACTGTGCTGCCTTAGGCACAACATGGCCTTGTGTATGATTTTTATTCACAAATATTGTGCTAAGCGCGCAGGACTGTCAGTCAAGGTTTAAGACGTAGTTTTCTTTTAAATATAACTATTGCTTACTGTTGTTATTGGTGAAGATTACATTTTACAGTGTAGGGATTTTCTTTTCATTTTCAGCTTTAGCCTTCATATGAATTGTTATGCTGGAAGTCATGAGTTACAATATTTAAATTGACTTTTCCCTCAATTAATTATTGTTTGAAGAAAACACACAGTCACCCAAAAAATGTTCTGTGTGCTATCCAAATTTGTTGCGATTCTTCAGAATAATTTGCTGTATTTTGTATGTAAAATGATTGGGCATCTTATTAAAAAGTGAAAATATTCTGGATTTTCCTGGCATGAGTCAATAAGGAATCTGATTACCTGTTAAAAGTATATGGTTTCTTTTTCAGAATTTTGTTTAGTTTGGAACCTTTTAAAAATATGTAATCCCCAGTGAACTAGAAAGCATGCATCGTACTAAAGTAGCAAAAAACACAAGGGCGCACCCGAGAGAGGTAAGAAATTCTAAAATGTGTTTAAAAAAGGGGCTATTGAAAAAAGTTCAGGATTTGAAAGTTTTCGAAATAACGCTACTTCAAATCAAACATCGGTGTGTCATTGCCAACCTCTGATATTCAGTGACAAACTTCCTACTAAACCATATTATGCTTAAACTCAAACCTGTTAAACATTGCAATTGGCCAACAAAGGGCACTTCAGCAACGGAACATTTCCAAGTCCAACTAAAATGCAGGGAAGCTTATATTGCTGGCGCTAGGGGTTTACCTGAGGATTATAAACATAACTGGGCAATTTTAGATGTTTTAATTCTTAGCTACAACCATAACCATAACATTCTTTAGAAGAGTTTTTTTTACTGAATATCTGGAGTCTGAAATCCCATTCATGATATATTTTAATCTCTGTGCAAAAATGTATTTAATTTGTTAGGACAAACAATATTGTTTTCAAATTCTGAATCAAAAGTAAGGGCAAGCTTTCAATAAAATTTTCTGCGTGCATTAGTGATTTTTATTTTACCTTGGGGTGAGTGGTTGTACAGGTGTGGGGTAGCCAATTAACTAAATTGTAGAGGTGCAGCCCAAATCCTTCAGCTACAAAAACGTGTTTGTGTATAGAGCTGCATTACTCCTGTGTTGAGCCACTTAACTTGAAGCCCTACCACCTGTGCCACCTTTGCATGAATTCTGAAGTCGATGCCGCCAAGGGCTCCATGGCAAGTGCTTCCCTTGTTCAGGGCCCGGTGTGGGCAGGGCTATGCCACACCACGAGGATGTCCCACTAATTGCTGCCGCCGCGGCCCTTGTGAGAATTCTGCCTTGGCAGCTTAGCCCGGCTGGTGTTACTTTCACTCCAAACACTGGCTCAGATCTGAGGGTGTCACGTTTTGTATGAGATGAAAGGGGAGCGGGGATCTCGGACCGAATCTTGGAAAACGAAGCCTGTTATTTATCATTTGACGGGGATTAGTTAAGCACACAATGTCCTGCACCATATTCTGTACAGAAATATGACCATGCCAGCGCATTCACACCCATTTCCCTAATTCTTACCATGGTACACACAGTTGCCTGCCCATTGTTTTCTTTTATTGTGCAATATACTTTCAACAAGCTTTGAGCAGCACTGTTTCTGATTGGCCTTTTCATGTTTGACAAAAAAGAATAGTTGTTGGCCAATTCCATCTTTTCATCGCAGTTCTCCAGGAGCAGATCCAAGCCGCTTGTCAGATGCTCATTAACTTCCCCTTGGCTCTCTCCACTGTGTCTCCGGAGCTCATTGTGCCAAGAACTAACGCTCTCTCTTCCATGACTCCCTTTCTCTGCTCCATCGGGGAGACAAATTACTTTCCAAAAGGATCGCCAGGGATGGTTTAATGAGAATTTCCTTTGGGCGAAGCATGGAAAGCAATGTAGTTAACATTCGGTGGACTTAATTGGACTTTTCTTTTCTACCCCCTTCAAAAAAATCTGAAGCTATCCTGTTAATCTCTCATTTGTAATCAATTGTGTTGACTAAACAAAAGTCTAGGTCGCCCATTCTCCCTAGCCCAGACAATCCTTTGTGGCCTCTAAATGCCTCGTTCTCGAGTGATCCCAGGCCTGTAGAACTACTCGATTGCTGACAGTTCATTATTGCGCTTTTGTGCATTTAATCTTTTTCTCTGTGTTTTGCATGTGCATGCCTTAATGAGCTCCGTTGGCAATTAACATGTTTCCAGGAGCAAACTGGTTGCTCAGACATTTGAGAGTGAAGTGCAGGGAAAAGGGCAACGCAGCTGCCTTGAGGTTCTTTACTTCCCAGCGTTCTCGCGCTGCTGCTGCCTGTCCGCCACCAAGACTCCACCTGGGACCTCCTGGGCTTCTGTCCATCCCCCTCGTTCACCTCTGACCCCTTCCCAAGGTTCTGACCCGGGTGTCTGCTTTATCACGTTCGGCCAGATGCACGTATGTTTGCAGGAGGCTCGAGTTCATCGCTCCCCCTCAAATAAAATCTGTTTGAAAAGAATTCTGGCAAGTGGTAAGCACTAGTCTTTACCTCTAACCCGCCCAAGGCAACAGTTACCGCTCAATCTGTTTCCAGCAAGGTTGTGGCGTTGGAACGGGCTTTGATGCTTGCTGGCAAGGCTGCTGAAGTGTGAGCCGTCCTGCACAGAAAAAACCCCCACATCTTGTGGAGCAAAGGATAATTGGACTCTATTTAGCGTATGTCTGTTTCTGTGGCAAACGGGGACTTCTAAAAAGTAGTGGTAAACACCGAACACTTAATTATACTTTTCCTTGGAAAAAGTAAAAAGGGAACACAATTCGCTTTGCTAATAGATAGCACTATTTTGATACTAAAGAAACTTATGACTGAAAGAATCGTGACTTAAACGTGTCTACAAAACGCACACCTTTGTTCTTTGGCTAAGTAATTGAATTTTCATTTATTTATTTACAAATTGCTTTGCATAAACTATGTTCGCTCTTAGCGAGTACGATACGCAAATCTTTTATACTGTGATACATCTTCCTCGCTTTACCGTACGTCTCGAATATGTTTTGATGTGATTAAGTATGGATAGAGATGAATTTTAATACAGGTTTAAAAATATTTCCTTTTTTCCGGGCAAGATGCCTATGCGACACTTCGGATGGATAAATGCACAATATTTACTATATAGCAAAACACACAAGATGATGGACGGAATGCTGCACAATGGCACAACATTCACCCACAGTCACAGATCTGGGTTGAATCCATCGTTATTTTGCTCACCAAGCCACCCAGTTCAGACATGGCCATCTGCAAATTAGTCTTGACCCTGTGCCTCATGAGAACAGTCCAGACCGAATTGCCAAGTCATGTCTTCCCTGGACCGGAATCAAGCATCCTAGGACCGGTTTCTGGCTATCAGCCGTCTTCAGCCAGGGTAGCTTGACTCCAGTGGCGTAGTGAGCACAGGACCCACGTCTGGGCATACCCTTCCCAAATAGGGTGAACAGCAAAACACACAAGATGATATTGGACGGAATGTTGCACAATGGCAAAACATTCACCCCCAGTCACAGATCTGGGTTGAATCCATCGTTATTTTGCTCATCAAGCCACCCCAGTTCAGGCATGGCCATATGCAAATTAGTCTTGACCCTGTGCCTCATGGGAACAGTCCAGACTGAACTGCCAAGCCATGTCTTCCCTGGACCGGAATCAAGCATCCTAGGACCGGTTTTGGGCTATCAGCCGTCTTCAGCCAGGATGGCTTGACTCCAGTGGGTAGTGAGCACGGGACTCACGTCTGGGCATACCCTTCCCACATAGGATGAACAGCAAAACACACAAGATGATGGACGGAATGTTGCAAAATGTCAAAACATTCACCCCCAGTCACAGATCTGGGTTGAATCTATCTTATTTTGCTCACCAAGCCACCCCAGTTCAGACATGGCCAAATGCAAATTAGTCTTGACCCTGTGCCTCATGGGAACAGTCCAGACCGAACTGCCATGTCTTCCCTGGACCGGAATCAAGCATCCTAGGACCGGTTTCTGGCTATCAGTAGTCTTGAGCCAGGATAGCTTGACGCCAGTGGCGTAGTGAGCACGGGACCCACGTCTGGGCATACTCTTCCCACATAGGGTGAACAGCAAAACACACAAAATATTGGACGGAATGTTGCACAATGGCAAAACATTCACCCCCAGTCACTGATCTGGGTTAAATCCATCGTTATTTTGCTCACCAAGCCACCCCAGTTCAGACATAGCCATATGCAAATTAGTCTTGACCCTGTGCCTCATGGGAACAGTCCAGACCGAACTGCCAAGCCATGTCTTCCCTGGACTGGAATCAAGCATCCTAGGACCAGTTTCTGGCTATCAGCCGTCTTCAGCCAGGATAGCTTGACTCCAGTGGCGTAGTGAACACGGGACGGGTATGCTCAGACGTGAGTCCTGTGCTCTCCATGCTACTGGAGTCAAGATATCCTGGCTGAAGACAGCTGATAGCCAGAAACCAGTCCTAGGATGCTTGATTCCGGTCCAGGGAAGACATGGCTTGGCAGTTCGGGATGGAGTGTTCCCATGAGGCACAGGGTCAAGGCTGATTTGCATATGGCCATGTCTGAACTGGGGTGGTGTGGTGAGCAAAAAAAACGATGGATTTAGGCCCAGATCTCTGTACTAGGGTGAATGTATGACATTGTTCTGCATTCTGTCAATCAACTGTTTTTTTTTCAATGTTTACTTTATAGCATGCATATAGAGCATTTACTCATTTGCTTCATTCTACAAAATTTGCCCAAGTTAATAATCTGTGTACAAATTAAGTGTTGCCATTCATGTTGGGAGGACACACTTTTTACAGTCCTTGACTTTACCTTCATAAATCATTGTTTTGAAGTTTGATCGCCAATTAGTTCACTTGCAGTGAACCAGTACTACATATCGCAGAATGCAGTGTAGTGGTAAAAACAAGCAGAGTACTAGAAACATGGTGAACTCGTGCCATGGTTGTGGTACGAAGACTATAGTAAACTAATCTAGTGCCAGTGTCCTTATATTGATAGTGTGTGCACATTACCCTCTAATCCTTTGTGAGGCATCGTGCATGTCCATGAGGCAGTAGTTTTCAAATGTTCTTTGTGAGAAAGTGGATTATTAGTTAGGGTGGATGATAGTCCACCACAAGTAATAATGTCACTATTCTTGTTGGGTCCAGTAAAGGTTTTGGTCATTTAAAGCCGGCTCGACCCCAGGTAGCAGTGCCACAAAGTAGACAGGCTTATCTTAAGAAATTGTGTAAAGCATTTAGAAGTACCAAAACAGGCAAACATTCAAAAACAGCAGACAAAAAAATCCCACTCCAATTTATAACAAGCATTGGCATAGCCAATAGGTCTCACCTTTGGGACCTTATATGTATTTAGTTATGCAGCACAATATCCTTACTGCAACAGCATTAACTGTTGCATGGCTAAACACTTATAAGGTCCCAAAGGCGAGACCTATTGGCTATGCCAACGCTCGTTTTTTTTACTCTCAGTTTTTTTGACAGGTTTTGGGATTTTGATCACAAAAGATGCAAAGATTGCCATGAAAACATAGCTGCCAAGTAGCAATCTGATATTGTGTAGTACAATGTTTTTTGGCAGCGCGCTTTGAAGACACTTCTGTGAACAATAAGGTTAAAAAGAAAAAACACACACACACAAAATGAGCTTTAGCAAGGGCAAGTGTTTTTTTTTGTTTGGCCACTGGGCCATGGAAAGCTTATAGAAGGGATTATTGACACTTGTAGATGATACATTATCCTAACAAACCTTATTCTTCAACTATTTAACCACATATATGCAGAGTATGCTCCTGTGCTCTTAACATACATACAGACATACAATCGCTTACTATGTCATGGATGAAAGACAACATAATGAGAGAGGGGAGTGGATAAGTGGACTGAACTATGAAGTAACTCACATACTGGTATAAGGAGGTGTGCGGTCGTCCATAGCTAGAAAATGTTTGAGGCATATGTCCCTAGGTGCATTTAACTAATTGTAACTTCATGGAGCTACAGTGCACTATTGCCTCCTTTGACATACTATTGTGTTTTTATCTAGGAGCCTAAATCGATATTCCTATTTTATGCCCTTGTCCGGTTATAATCAATACTATCCATACAACGGCATAATAATCAAATCCATATTCAGTCGTAGCACATGCTGTCACATTAAGCAAGGCTACTTCCCCGGCCCCCTAGAAAGCACAACGAGTTCTCTAAACAAATCCAAACCTCCAGCAACCTGGGAAATCCCCCTTGCTTTTGTTTTGATTTCATCCTAGAACTCCTGTAAAGCACTGTAAGAACGGCCAGTTCTTAGTGACATCTTTATTGACGTCTTATGTCCAACCTTAGGTCAAACCCAGCACCTTTCAGGTATAAATATACCAACGTTGCCTTAAGCAAACACACGGTGGTGGTATTGGGAGCAGCTATCTACTTGCCCAAGAGCCCAGCTGATGCGAGAGCCCACGGACGCTGCCCCTCCCTTTTGACGCACTGAGAGAGACGCTGTCTTTTCTCCTGCCGAGAAATCCAGCTCCGGTGTTTCCAGATACCTTCGCGGGTTACTGGGATATCGAGTCCTGAGAGAGAGATACAAGACCTCCTGCTTTCTAAATACCCAGGTACGGAGCTGACTAAACCTTTAAAGAGAATTCTTGAGTTAGATTCTTGGCAAAACAAACTTAACTTAAACTGCTACTTACTTACTCCTTCCCACGTATTAAGATTAGGTCAGGTACAGCGGGGTAGGCGTATTTAGAAACACCAGTTGAGTACGTTAGTCAATGTATATAAGTATGTATATATTTTATCTATTTTAAAGTATCTTATGGCTAAGAAACCATATCAATGCTTTTACAGTATTATTTTATAATCCTCCCTTTACTGTACGCACTTTACTTTACTATGAGTATTGCAATTGTGGCAATTCATTTCTCTTGTATGAGGAAGAAGACTGCTCAATAAATTACACCTTTTATTGAAAACGCCCGTCTTTCGTTTCTCTGCATTCTGGTGAAACTAAGTACGCACACTTGACCGAGTGAAATAGCTGTCTATTGTTTTCACACGACTCTAGAGATACACTCTTATTCTGAGGGAGCAAAGTTGTCATGTTATATGGTTGTCAGAAGCTAATCCCTTCTTGTCTATCCAGGGAGGTTAAACTCCTCCTCGTTTATTCGAGAAAGTTTCTAGTGACCTCTGAGCTAGCTGGCAAAAAATTAAGTCTAATATAGTCAGTAGAGATCTAGTCGACCTCAGTCCTACATCTACACTGCTGAATATATTATTCCAATGCGCAGAGCCTATTGGGAATATAGGAACTACACTGCATGGCGCCCAACGTTTGGTAAGGCGATAAATCTAACGCAAGACGTTAGAGTAACTCAGTCGTGCTTTTCACACAGACCCCTTTTCCCGTAAATACTGCAAAAGACATCTGGAGTGGGTAAAAGGTTAAAATCCGCCGAAACTTAGTAGGAAGAGATTCCTATGTATAGTTTTTGGTATAATCAACGTTGAAGGATACAGTGTTCCAAAATATTGTGCACCTAATCTTTGTTTCCTTGAAACTTGATCTGCAACAAAAACCTTTCTGTCAGTAAAAATGTCAGAAAATGAAGAAGAACAGGAGGCAGATAGAATAGCAGCTCGGCTCCTAGAGGATGACACAAGTCTCCTACAGAATGACCCGAATGCCATACTCATTCGGTCAACATAAAAAAAACTATAACTCTTAAACTTATAGAAAATGGACTAACACCGAGAGGTGGAATAGTCGTATTCGTAATTGAGGCTCATGAATATCGGCAGACAGAGGTATTCTATTCATGGATAAACTTTCCAGCAGCAAATGCTGTAACACACAAATTCCACTATTACAAACTAGCGGAACCTCCGGATGAGTACACCCCCTTTGAGGAGGTGGAAATACCATTAAAATACCAAGAGCACCTGCTCTAGTTTAAAGGCGCCCTAAAACATAACAATCACATCACCAGGCTCGGTCCACTAGGTAGACCAGGAGCAACGTGGCCGGTTCTAGCCAGCTACACACCACATCCAGACATTGATAAAATGTCAATACCAGAACTTTTAGCCCAGCTAAAACAACTGATTAAAATACATAGACAATTAGTCCAATATGTAATGCGGACTACAACAGTCCAACCAGCTATTAACATTCCACAGCTGACCCCTCATCAGGGGAACACAAACAAAATTACACCACAGAACATACAATCATGTCTTGGTAAAACACCTGCAAAACGGGAACAAATTCCATTCTGGTTAGCACAAAAAATCACTCAAATAGAGGCAGTATTTCCGGATACTACTCCTACTGAGAAACACAGAATTCTGACTATCTGTCTTCCAATGGGGATCGCACCACATGTGGAGGACTGTGACACTTGGGGCACAGTCTTTGCGTCCATTTACACAAAAACACATGGTGTTCCGTCCATGGCGGTAATACCAGATGTGCTAAGACAGATTCAAAATGAATATGGTCCAGAACCTGCTTTAACTCTGGGTATGAAATTACTGAAAGACTTCAAGCAGGTCTCGGCTATATTATTAGCCAACATAAAGGGAGAAGCAGCATCTGTGGCGATCCGCCAGAAATTAAAAGAAACAGATATAGCAGACCAACCAATTGAACTTGCCAGAATCATAGAAAAATCCTATGAAGAACTAGGAAGAGATAGTTTGGGTGGGAAACCGGTAAAACCCCAACTAACTGAAAATCCTGAAAAGACATTTATTAAAAATAATCTAAACACTCCAAAAAAGAGCTGGGATGGAAATAAACAATCCACTCCCAAAGAAAAAAGATTCCAGTCCAGAGGAAGTTCTCCTCGGCGGAGAGAAAGATCTTCGGACCAAGGACACAAGTCTCCCCAGAGGGAGCCCTCTGAGAAAAGATACAACCTTAGAAATAGGGATAATTTGAAAAAACCTGATAGATATCAAGATATTGATACACGTCCCTCTCGATCTTTTCAGACTTCCTCGCAGAAATCGGAAAGAAGAGGACGGGCAGAACACAGGGAAGAGCACGTCAAGTCCAAAGACAAGGAACCTGCTCAACAAAGTAAAAAGTTACAATTTCCAAGAAAGAAGGTAGCCAGTATTAAAATAATCAAACATGCCGAGAATATTGAGGACACAACTGAAAAACGGAGAATGGGCCCAGACAATGCTAGACAGCGCAGCAGAAGTGACCATAGCTCGCAATATCCTGATGAATCATCTGGCGACAGTGGACACGAATGAATACATTCAGGTGGAAACTGCAGATACCAGAGTTAGCAAACCTCATAAAATATATGAAATAACATTACGTATAGAGGGAGATAAGACTAGGAAAGTAAGGGATCTATTTTGGGATAACCTTTCCAAAGGCTATGACATCCTTTTAGCTGAGAAAGACTGGCCACCAGAATTTGTCAGGGAGTGCCCTCATGGCGAAGGAATGATTATGCCTGCCTTCTCAAATCATATTCCAATTCATAAAAAATATACATATGCAAGAAAATGGGCAGTAGCCCAAGCTCCTGCATTATATAAAAATCATGTAGGATGGGATGAGGACTCTCCACCTCACAAAATCCAGTAAAAATGTCAACCAACTGCACAAAGACAGTACCCAATTAAGCAAGAAGCTAAAAAACAAGTCAGGGAGATCTTAGATCAACTTGAATACCAAGGGGTGATTGAAACATGCACCTCACAAATGAACAATCCTTTGTTTCCTGTCTCCAAGCCAGACGATTCATATCGTCTAGTTTTGGACTACAGACACCTTAACTCGTGTTGCAAAACATTTGCAGTACAAAACTCACACAGTGCAGCACTAATGAATAATATCGTGCGCAAAAAATACAAAACAACATTAGACATCTCTAATGGATTCTTTTGTCAAAACATAGCACCTGAAAGCAGGTACTTGACCGCTTTCTCAATAATGGGGTCACAAAAAAATTCTGTCGACTCCCACAGGGATTTAAGAACAGCCCAGGATTATTCTCAGCAAGAGTAACAGAGTTACTACAAATATATGATGATGAGGCATTATCTTATGTCGATGACATCTATCTCACAGATGATGACTTGGAGACTCACTTGAAAGGAGTGAACACCATAATACTTGGGTTCGCAGCAGAGGGTTACAAATTCAACTTTAAAAAGTCACGAATTGCCCATCTAACTGTCCTGTTTTTAGGATATGAATTATCAAGTGAAGGCAAAAGCCTAGCAGACAATTTCTTAGAGAAATGCGCTGTCCTCCAAGCACCAAAAACGCTGAAGAACTTACAATCAATACTAGGTTTCCTGAATTTCGGAAGAACATACATTCTAAATTACGCAGAGAGGGTTAAACCTCTCTATGAATTAATAAAACCTGATTTCAAACCAATCAATTGAACTCAAAAACACACAGAAATTTTGAGATCATTGCAAACAGACATGTTAGTTAAAACAAAATTGCAAACTCGCGATAACACACGCAACCTTATAATCCGAGTCATCCCAGGAAGATGCGGATTCACGTACCTGACCTCTAATGAGGGAGAAACGGTACCAATAGCTTACAAATAACATTTGTACACACAAGCTGAAAAAACATTCAGTCTTACGGAAAACATTGTAAATGCGGTTCGAACTGCTGTAGCAAAAGAAAGGGCCCAAGCACAAGGCAAAAGGATAACTGTTTTAACAGCAGAATCAGCCTTTGAGTCATTAACAAGCCCACGCAATTTAACTACCGTGGCATTAGATCCAAAATGGATACAATGGGAAAATTCTCTTGCTACAGAAAAAGTGAAATACTATTTTGACCCGAACATGAAAAAACTGAAAGATCTAGACTATGAAAAAGAATATCCTCTGCCAATCGAAATTCTGCCCCTACAACAGTACGCCTGTGTAATATATACAGACGGATATGCAGAACCCTCAGTTTGGGGAAAGCAAGCTTACAATGCTATGTGCGAGGTTGTTAAATTCCGGTGGCACGTAGGCAAATTGAGACCACTAGTAACTATGTCTCAGTCTGTAAAAGACAATTCATGTCAACAAACTGAATTAATAGCTTTAAAAATGGTGCAGATCGCAAATTCCCGACACTAATAGTGTGCGATTCGTATTCCTGCGTCAAGTCTTACAATAATGACTTGCAGAACTGGGTTCAAAACGGTTACAAAGATGACACAGGTGCCACAATCAAGCAAAAAATGCTTTGGGAACAAATAGTGCTTTTAAGAAAAGAACTACAAAAGACTCATGTGATACATACACTGAGTCATCAGCGTGATGGCGTTCACGCTGCAGGGAATTCATTGGCTGACACAGCCACAGCGGAAGCAACTAAACCAGCTTCTGTAGCCACAAAAAAGCGTTCAGAAAAATACATAGACGGGGAAACCATGCTGGCGGTAAAAACGTCTTTAAAAAGCGACTGCGCAGCACTACCCGTGAACTATCCACTCAATTATACATACATAATCGATGCAAACTCCGTTCCTTTTGCTCGAATCCCTGGAGTGGGGGATAGAGTAATTCCAAACACGAACAGGAGAGTCTTGCTAATAGCAGACGCACACATGGGTGAAGGTCTAGGGCACCGAAAGATCAAGGAATCTCTGAAAGAATTACAATCAGAATACTGGTGGCCGGGAATGAGCCTGCAACATTACAAATTTGTAATGAGCTGTCAAAACTGCAACAGAGATCGCAGTGGCGAACCGGCCAGAGTAGTGCCAGGACCCCAATTAGAGAGCATAAGGCGATCTATACGCATGATCAAACAGGAAGGATGCGTCCCATTGTATATTATTTAAGACTAGAATTCACTTAAAATGTGGCCCCAGCGCTCGGCTGACGCCAGAACTGTTATAAAAGATTTGCGAGTCTATATCGGCACATACGCAATTGGCATGCTACATTCTGACCAGGGTCCTGCTTTTAGCTCTCGAGCTTATAAGGATGCCATGGCCAACATGGGCATTGCATTACAGTACTCTTGTCCCTTCCATCCTGAGGGAAATGGGATTGTGGAAAGAAAAAACCGAGACATAAAGCAATCTATAACGGCAAGGGTATTAGGTTCGGGTGATGGGTGGGTCCAACATTTAACAAGTGTCCAACGTAGTCTTAATATTCTGCCAAGGAATTCTCTAAAAGGTTTCAGCCCGTACGAACTATTGTTCGGTACTAGAATGCATATTCAGGACTTAGATAGTCAGACTTCAGTGGTAGAAGAAAAATGCTTTGATATCAAAGATCGTTTGGATATTTTACAGGACTTAAATGAAACAAGAAAAGACCTGAGCAACATAAAGCTAAAACAGCAGCCAACAGCCACTGAAGAAAAAACACCTGTCCCAGCAAGGCCTATCTGGATTCCAAAGATTGGGGATCTAGTCAGAGAGAAGATTGCGGTGAAGAAGGAATTTGGGCCTTCTTACAGAAGCTGTCAGCAGAACAAGATCAGTTGTACTACCGCCCCTTGCTGGTAAAAAGGAGAACCGAGTTGTATCCATCGACTTGGTAAAACCACAATCATGTGGCCAATAATAAGTAGTAGGCCCAGTGGACTCCCAAGATGTAGCAGAACACCAAAACTTGCTACAATACAAGAGGTTCAAACTGAGAGACTAATCACATTTGATAAACCTACAGTGAATAAAAAAGGACTATGCAAAAATGCTATGGAACTTGTGCCTCTTGAAACCCAAATTTCAACAGTTCGTCAAGAAACGCCAGTCTACAACGACGTAGCCTCAGACTATGCTAATGAAACAAAAGATGCAAAAGCAAATAAAAATCCTGAAGCGATTCCAACAATTGACAGAACTGCATCTGGCTACTTCATCAATTTCGATGACTTTTCGGAGGATCCAAGCGAGCCTGAAGAACAGCCAACAACAAAAACTTTTAAAGACAAAGTAACAGGACTATTTCATCAACTCACAGAAACCTATCTGATTTCTCCATGGATTGAATTTTGGATTGTGTTAGGTGTACTTTTCCTCCTGCTTTGGCTCATCATGGTTCTCTATTTGGGAAATTTGATTGAAGGATAATATAGTACAATGGACACAGCAAGTCAGAACATCAACTTGGTCCTAAAGCCACACAAGTCATCTCACATCGAGAAAAGAGAACTATCATCAGTGAATGTCACAGCCAATCCAATACCCGGTGGGGTAGCTTGGGACAAAACAGATTATGAAATCTATGGCCCGGTCGAGCTCTTGAAGTATCCACACCAGTTTAAGGTTTCATTAAGTGACTTTGTAAAACCGAGCACATTTTCTGATGATTGGGACTTTGAAAGTATTATTGATATGATGTCAGATTTAGTTATGTCAGCAAAATTTAAAGAACATGATTATTTGCAGAGTTCATCGAATTATGAAGAAATGTCCTGCTACAACCATTTTGCACATCATTATTTGCATAAATCTGCTCAACCTAGAAATGTTTTTAATTATAATCAATGGGAACATTGTGCAACTCCACCAAAAGGCAGTTTGAAAACATTTTACGATAAATTCCCATACTTTTCAGGGTTTAACACAAGTGAAGCAGAAACGTTTTATTTTAAAATGTTAAATAAGACAGGAATGAAAACAATGCTGACAAACACTAAATTAATCTATTCAGAAGCCTTTTTTGAAAAAATGACTACATTTGGTTTTGATTTCTGGAAAAACAACATTGAAACAAAAACTATCTGGGGTACCAAAGATTGGCAGGTCCAAGGTTTAGAAGCATTATTTAGAGCCTGCATGATCCCAGAACAAATTATATTCTTGAATGATACCATTCAACAGACAACCTGTCTTGGCCTAGCCAAAATTAAAGACTTAAACAAACCGTCTATTCCAAAGCCAACACCTGACAGTAATAGCACTACAGATGTTGAGATAGACGTAACCCATATTTTTAACCAAAACAGAACACATCCTGATTGGAAAAAATGGTTGATCTGGCCCACAGACACAAATAACTGTCAAGATAGATTCCTGAACAGAACACAGGGGTTAAAAATGACCAAGCCAGACTCGAGATACTCCCAGAGACAACATCCAGGGATAGTCACAACATACAGTGTCGGGAAACTCTGCCTCGAATGGCTGCAGAAATCCACACTGGCTGAAATTAAGCAACACTTGACTTAACTTAAAGACGGTGCTGACTTGCGTGATTTCGTAATGGGACCACGCAAACAGCGTCAAAAACGTTTCATAGCGGCCGGTGTATACGCTGCATACAACGAAGCCTGGAAAATAATGTAAATTGAAACAGCAGAAAAAATACGGGAAATTGACCGTATCAATTTGGAAAAATCACTTTCTGTTGTGGACAATGGGTTAATGACTCTGTCTTCCAGAATATATTCACTGGACAGTATTGTATCATCTGCTATTGATATAATAGAGCAGGACTTACTAATGTTACAACACGGTCAGTCCCAATTGCGTTCTATTGTACAGCTTGGCCGGACGTTGCAAAATCTGTGTTCAGGCTACGTGCCCTGGCGTTTAATCAACACAACGTCATTATTCTCTATCTTTAACCTTATTGATACACAAATCAGCTTGGCACAGAAAGGAGCAGAGTATACAATTCTGAGCATTGAAAAACTTGAGAGATTACCATTGACAATGTCAGAAAGACCTGTCATTGAATGGATAATACATGGAATAATAACAATTCCGATAACAACTTTCCAATTTAAATTCTGTCAAGAGTATATACCAGCAGGCCAGTATGAAAGGTTGGATAAAGGGTACATTAAGTCATCATGGAAATTACCTTACACACACACATGTTATAGTGAAAAGAAACAGAATGTATTTCTTAGTGGAAAAAATTGTAAACAATCACTAAGCGGTATACTTCTGTGTCAAAGTATAGACCTGCATGGGGCCTGTGAGGGGACTTCAAATAACCTTGCATGTCACCAGCACGGCACACCTGCAACTCGAATAGAGCCATTCTTTAGACGGCTTTCTAACGGGAGCTATATTCTAATAGTGGACCACAGATGTTGTGGCATGGTGCCAGGAAAAGCTTATCTCGTGAGCGTTAGTTCCATGGTCACTTGCTGTATGCAAGTATTGTATCCAAACAGCACTCCAGACATGGAGGCGAAGATTTGGCCCTTTTTTAATATCTCTTCTATTCGAATTGATACTTTAAGCAGAATGAAGTCTGTTCTTTTACAGACAACTGTGCCCTTGACGTCATCAAAAGAAACGTATGATCTGCAAGTTGCTAGGACAACGGAAGAGATACATACACTTTTATCAACAAACTGCCCCCTGCATTTCGCAGAAATGCTAAGTCAAATACTAAATATGTCTGATACCAGACCACATATATTTAAGACATTTTTTTCGGGACTGTTAACACCCTTCGAAACAGTTCTGGGCATTTTTCCTAATTTTGTCCATTCTGTCTTTGGCGGCCTACCACTTCTGTTGGGACTTGTAGCAGGCATTTTATTTTTGTTACTTCTGCTTCGATATGGCAAGCCAAGTCGCAGACAAGAATCCAGCAAAAATGGAAGAAACGATCCTAGCTATACGCTATCGGGACCGCATAACTAAAGTCCTTGGATTAGCCCGGTTAAGAGATCTAAATATGACCTGGTTTCTTTCATTCAGACCCATCTGGCAGAATTGCATCTTACCTGTGCTTCGATGTATGCTATGCGGAGAAGAATGCGTGTTGGACGTCTGTCTTACACTACCATCAGCAGTACCAATGGATACAGATACTTTGCTAAGTCCTGTAACGGCTCATGCATCGTGTTGTCCCCAGCGGCTACCCATTCTGATGACGGCATTCGTTGAGACTTCACCACTGCGAATAAAGAGTAGTGAAGTACGCGATGAGAGCAACATCACCCAGGTACGACCTTCTGTGAGCATTGCTGATCCTGACATCGATGATAGCAATCATTCTCACGACTATACAGTTGCGGCATTTTCGAACTTAATCGAACTTTCACCTGAAGCCGTAGACAACTTTTTTGCGAGTCTGTCTGAAATGATGTTTTCGCCGGAACAAAAAGAATAACTTTTAAGCAAACTAGTACACAGCGTTCCCTGAACTCTGAATTCGGCCTTCGGCTTTGATAAATAAAAGCTACTGAACATATTTGGAACTATATATTTTTTCTCTCCCCTGAAAGCGAAATTATTTTTTCCCGATTCCAAAATATTTACCTTTTTTCTGGCACATGTACTCTGCTTGGAGTAGAACTATTCTTAGAGAACAGAGCTTCTATTTTTAGGAACTCTAGAGACAATATATTACCTCAGCCTCTAGCACATTTACAGCGACTGTATTTATATGTGATGGAATGGTCTCGACTTTTTTTTCTGTATTAAGAGCCATTTCATGTGTAAATTTCGCAAATCATTCATACTAATATATATATGCATCCTTTTTTCTGAATGATTACACTGCTTAAATAGCGTACAGTACCTATAATCAATTTTCGTGTATATCTATGCACCGTCTCAAATGCTAAAAATTTATTTTGGGGTGGGTTGAAATACACATGCACTTTTATATGTTTACTATTGCTTAGTTTTAGTAATGATGGACATTAGATCGTGGAGTGGGTATTGTGTTTTTATCTAGGAGCCTAAATCGATATTCCTATTTTATGCCCTTGTCCGGTTATAATCAATACTATCCATACAACGGCATAATAATCATATCCATATTCAGTCGTAGCACATGCTGTCACATTAAGCAAGGCTACTTCCCCGGCCCCCTAGAAAGCACAACGAGTTCTCTAAACAAATCCAAACCTCCAGCAACCTGAGAAATCCCCCTTGCTTTTGTTTTGATTTCATCCTAGAACTCCTGTAAAGCACTGTAAGAACGGCCAGTTCTAAGTGACATCTTTATTGACGTCTTATGTCCAACCTTACGTCAAACCCGGCACCTTTCAGGTATAAATATACCAACGTTGCCTTAAGCAAACACACGGTGGTGGTATTGGGAGCAGCTATCTACTTGCCCGAGAGCCCAGCTGATGCGAGAGCCCACGGACGCTGCCCCTCCCTTTTGACGCACTGAGAGAGACGCTGTCTTTTCTCCTGCCGAGAAATCCAGCTCCGGTGTTTCCAGATACCTTCGCGGGTTACTGGGATATCGAGTCCTGAGAGAGAGATACAAGACCTCCTGCTTTCTAAATACCCAGGTACGGAGCTGACTAAACCCTTAAAGAGAATTCTTGAGTTAGATTCTTGGCAAAACAAACTTAACTTAAACTGCTACTTACTTATTCCTTCCCACGTATTAGGCTTAGGTCAGGTACACCGGGGTAGGCGTATTTAGAAGCACCAGTTGAGTACGTTAGTCAATGTATATAAGTATGTATATATTTTATCTATTTTAAAGTATCTTATGGCTAAGAAACCATATCAATGCTTTTACAGTATTATTTTTATAATCCTCCTTTTACTGTACGCACTTTACTTTACTATGAGTATTTCAATTGTGGCAATTCATATCTCTTGTATGAGGAAGAAGACTGCTCAATAAATTACACCTTTTATTGAAAACGCCCGTCTTTCGTTTCTCTGCATTCTGGTGAAACTAAGTACGCTCACTTGACTGAGTGAAATAGCTGTCTATTGTTTTCACACGACTCTATAGATACACTCTTATTTTGAGGGAGCAAAGTTGTCATGTTATATGGTTGTCAGAAGCTAATCCCTTCTTGTCTATCCAGGGAGGTTAAACTCCTCCTCGTTTATTCGAGAAAGTTTCTAGTGACCTCTGAGCTAGCTGGCAAAAACGTAAGTTTAATATAGTCAGTAGAGACCTAGTCGACCTCAGTCCTACGTCTACACTGCTGAATATATTATTCCAATGCTCAGAGCCTATTGGGAATATAGGAACTACACTACAATACATCAGAAAAGGCTTGCTGGAAGATGGGTGGGATGCACTAAGGAGAGCCTCATTGTGGTTCTTTACATGAAGTTAAACACATATCCTCGCCCTACTGGTGCAACAGAGGGAAAATAATGAGCATAAGGAAATGAAAACTACAACAGACAATACACGAACTGTCAGCAGCAAAAAGTCAGCATTCCCCATCTAGCAGCTTCCTATATTCGCTTTCAAAACTGGGATATTTTCTTCTTTGAAAGATTTGAGTTAGTGCATGTTCCAGAATACGTTTGTATGCAAAGTTAAGTCCTTTAGCAGAACTAATAAATAAACAATTCATAAAAGCATAGCACAATGGTCAGCGCTTCTAACTGCTGGAAGCCTCTCACAAGCCTACAAGTATCAGCTCGATGTTCCTCAGATTTTTGTTGGTAATTTTACTTAAACCCACATATGTATCTGGAAAGCGCACTTTCGGCAATTTGGAGCTAAAATAACAGATGTTTATTGTTACCCAATTCAATTTATCGACTTCAGAAGGATGAAAGGTTAAGTGGGCCCGTTTGGGATTTGAACCTGTGACCATGAAGTCAAACATGCATCCCTGGAGGGGATGCATTAATAATCCTCTTAGCCACCGAGCCTGACCACCAAACCCACAGTTCATAAATTGATATGGTGGTACACAGCAGAGTTGAAGGAATGTGGTCTCATACCTTGACGCACTTGCTTCAAAGCTGCTTCTGCTAAAGAGGAGAGGAAAACTATAGAGAACTATATCACCAAGACAAGACCAATGATGGAAGCCTGATGGAATCCCCTACTTTCAACCCTTCCTCCAGCATGTTTGCACGCTTTGGATCGAGCTGTTCTTGGCTCAGTTAGTTGCACAGAAAACGGAAATATCTAAGAAGAATGGTGACTCTGCCTGCTAGATCCTTACTCTCTCCTACTAAGTTTTATCACAAGTTATAGATTGTTGTCTTTTGCATCTCAGAACCAGCTTCTAAGTGCTTTCACGGCCAAAGAAATCTAAGGACCTGTGAGGTCAACAAGCAACAGGCTGGTCTGGCGCCACAGACTGTTCTTCCACTATATATTTTGGATGTATGACATTACAACGCATGCATTTACATCGCATGCCTTTACAACGTAAGTATTACAACGCAGTCCATTACAACGCATAGTGCTTTGGGGTGCTGGATAGTGAATAGTTTAATTTACTATTCCAACTCCAGTCCCCGTGGACACTAGGGAAGGTTATTGGATAGTAAATTAACCTATTCCCTATCCTAGAGCGCCCCCCAGAGCAATGCGTTGTAATAGTTTGCGTTGTAAAAGTTGCGTTGTAAAGGTAGTGCGTTGTAAAAGTTTCGTTGTAAAGGTTGTTCACCATATATTTTACATATCAACGGTCACCTCATGAACTAAAGCTGTTTTATAGTGTTGCTCAGATCCACCTTGCCTACTACTCACCCTGAGGCGGAAAAAAGTAACTGACATCTATACAAATAATATAGAGTAACACCGACAAAAACGGCAGGGCCGGACTGGCCATAGCGGGCACCGGGCAATCCCCCGGTGAGGCGCATGGGTGGGGGCCGGTTTTGGGTCCCTGGGGGCCGTTTTTGTTACAGGGCCGTTTTTGCAGCCCAGCTGCAAAATCGACCCTGTACCAAAATCGGCCAAAAAGCGGCCCCGGTAAGGAGCTCGGCGGCACCTACAACCCCCCCAGATGTGGATGGGGGGGTTGGGGGGGGGGGCAAGCACTTTGCAAGGGCCGGTTGTGGTTCCCAGTCCGGCCCTGAAGAACAGCTTACTCTGGCAAAGTCTAAACAAGCATAACCAAATCTTTTGAGTGTCTAGGCATACGCAGCTAATCCGGCGTGAGTGGGTATGAGGCAACTAGGAGTACCAACTCGCTCACAAGGCCATCTCAGCATACCCCAATGAGAACACTGTGCATGTCTCCACGAAGCACACCCTCAAATTCACAATATGCTTTGTATTAATCGCCCTCATAAATCCAAGTTACTGTGTATCGCTAATGCAAAGCTGCAAAGCATTTCTGTTGCAAAAATAATAGATAAAAAAAAACACAAGCGATCATGGAGTTTGCGCCTACTATGTGCATATAAAGGAAAGGTTAATCTACCTTAACCTAACACAATCGATGTGTTGATCCCCTTTAACAGCATTAATCAAGTGACACTCAATTAAATGAATGAAGTTACATGCACTTACTATGAAAAGAGGTGGGAAAAAAAAAATAACACGGCGTAGTGTCGTGAGCAGAGGTAGGTGAGTTATTTTACCGTGGGGGAGGGGGGAGAGGGGGCAGTTACCTGTGGGTCACAAAAAATTTAAAGGAGGAACCTCTGTGCTTGCTTACCAAGACTGCCAACAGCGCCAGCGGGTCACTAACAATTAGTTGCTACGGACCAGCTAACCCTCCAAAGCTATGTCTTTTTTGGGGGAGTTTTATGTAGCGCGAACTCGACCCGAAGGTATTGACACGCATACATGAGCACCGGTACGTTAAAGAAGGACACATTCATGAGGAGGGGGGGACGGGAGGCGCCGGGAGATAAAGTGATGTGCCCAATTTCACAGGATGTTGAGCTGACATCGAGATTCGAACCAGGATCCCCAGCTACAAAATCGACAGACCAATGAAAGTAATCCAAATATCGACAGAGGGCGAACTAATTATCATATGAGATATCTATCCAAACTATACTATAACCTACCTCCAGTTCACATAGATCAGTGCGTAAGGCGCGTTAACCACCTGAGCTACCTCACCACATCTGGAAGTTGTAACCTCCTGGTACAATAGTGCTCACAGCAACAAAGGCATAACTCCACGGAGCCAATCCGTGTGCACCGGAATACGAGGCGCAGGCTACACAGATATCTGTAGCAGGCACATGAACCCGCATAGTAATTTAATGAGACAGAACCTCACGCAGGAGCATTCACCCCGAGAGCTCCATAGTTCAGAGAGTGGAAGAAATAAATAATGGTCGGAGATATAAAAACCCGGGACCCCCAGAGGGGACTATTTACGGGGGTGACAAAAGAATACGAAGGGCTGAGGTCAAACAACGTCACGGGGGCCTCGGTTTTGGATCTCGCAAGCTCGTACCTCTCCGGCGGCCACTCGAGGCGCTCGGGCTGCGGTCTCTGAGTCTTGCTGCAGATCGCGTGCCAAGAACTGTCACTTCCTTTATCCTCCAAAAAAAGGGGAAAAAATGCATCTCCAGGTCTCGGATATTAAAGAATTAACCCTTGCAGAGTCGTGGCAGGAAAAGCCTTTGGAACTCTACAAGGACACCAGCACATCTTTGAGGATTCCACGTGGATGAAAACCCACACATTATAACCGGATTAAAAGGAATGAATTTCAGACTCATTAAAACTAAGGAGTCTCAAAAGGGTTGCAAAAGCCTTGTGCGATCCCTGCCGGGATGGAAAAGTGGCCCTAGCAGAAAACTCTTCCCAGAAAAACAAGCATTGGCCATGCGGCAGTAAAGCCACGTGGCCGTTTAAGCAATCATCTGCTTTAATAAACAAGCTCGCGTGCAGGAGGAGGCGCGACAGCAGGGGGAGGAGGGGGGCCTGCACTTGCGGGAGCGGCTTTCATTTGGCGGCGCGCGCTCCCGCAAGTAGATCGCCTCACATGCACGCATTGCCATTGATAGCAATGCAACGCATGCACGTTTTTGGCCCACAAAGCAAGTCGATTACATGAGGTCCCCTCCTATGCAACGCATGCGCGTTGCGTAGGCAAGACTTAAAAACAAGGAGTATTTACATGAACCAAATGACACCAAAACAATAAAAGTCCAATAATCGAAAATGGAAATATGAATTTTTAAAGTTTTAAATGAAAATAGAGCCAAAAAACATTAAGCACCAACCACGGTCATCTGGTTGCACTTGACCGGTACCTAGGTGCGATTTAAGACTGATCACGATGGAGGATTGATTAGATACAGAGACCAGGGTTGTCATAGTTGGAAGTCTTACCTTCAG
Source organism: Lissotriton helveticus (assembly GCF_964261635.1). Lineage (NCBI taxonomy): Eukaryota > Metazoa > Chordata > Amphibia > Caudata > Salamandridae > Lissotriton > Lissotriton helveticus. The sequence goes on from NC_136070.1 coordinate 1,119,759,504, forward strand.
ACTTAACCTCTGAAATGGAAGTCTAGAATCCTTATAGAGACCATGTAGTGGGCTGTGGCTGAGAAGGACTCCAGTAGGCCAGGTAGCTGTCTGACGAGGTCCCAGTGAAGTTATTGATTTTTGGCAGGAAAGTTCAGAGTGGGAGGAGTTAAAAATGTGCCCCCTAGGGAGATCCACGTCAGCCAGATACTTTTGACACCTTCGACCAGTGAAGATTTCTACCTACATACTTATTCACTTTTTTTGGAGCTCGGATTCCTTCAGCAGGGCAAGGATGGAAGTTGTAGCCAAACTGGGCTCTCCAAGGCAAAATACCTTTTCATTGATTGCTGCTGTGAAAAATCTCTGAGTGGGAGCAACATGAATCTTTGGCCTAGAGGCAACTCATCTTCATCAAATTGACTTGGCAGGTTTGTCGTAGTCTTGTGTCGATTCTCCAAGAAAAAAAGTCTTGAAAATGTTTAAGCCCCAGGTTTTAGGGTTAGTCTGGAGGAATACACTCTATCATGGTCCAAGGGTTCCAGATCCTTAGGAACAGCACTTAGGAGTCATGGCTCACTCCAATAGAATGGGTAAAAGAGACCTTACAGGTGTAAGGTGGAGCTCTTGAGCACTCCTGTGTGCTAAAGTAAAGGCTTGTAATTACACAATGGTATTCAATGTTTCAAAGTTTTATTCACTTTGTTTTTTCTCGTTTCAAAATCAAAGTTTTTTTATCCACTGAGAATGGTTCTTGTATATCAGTTTCGAAAAGTTCCACAACATGGATTCAAAGCAACATGATTGTCTATGTAAAGAAACGTGTCAATATCCCCGATGCATTTCGAGCAATAGAGCTCTTCCTCAGGGGGTCCATGTGATCTAAAGGATCATAAGAAATGCCGGATTTAAGGGTTGGCAGGGCCCGAGGTATAAAGTGTAAGGTGTTAATTAGTGTCCGTTCAAATCGTGAGGCATGCTTCAAAGTGAGTAACGGTGGACAGGTGCTAGTAGGTGAAAAGACGCCAAAATTGCACATGCTGGTGACTGGCTAAATAACAGGATGGGGTGCATAAGTAACTGATGGTGAACCAAAGTGATGAAGGAATGAAAAGTAAGGGGATAACCACAACAACTAGAAAAATGTACGCTGGAATCACCCTGCTAAATGAGTCTGCGGGGTGAATGGCAACGAAATAGACCACCTAAATAAACTGTGAAGCGAACGAAGAAAATGAATGAACGAACCTGGAACAGAAACTACCATCACCAATATGAAAGGTGAAGTGGAGAAAAGCTTACCGGTGGTGTAGAACTGTGTGAACATGAAACAGGAAAACGCGAGGCTCCAAAGCGACGGGACGCCGGCTTCGGAATACGGAAGTGAAAGCAACTGTGCACACGCGCATTAAACAGAGTGTGCAAGTCATAGAAAGAGGACTGGTGCGATAATACATGGGAGCCCGGTGTAAAGAAAGCAGAGCGGGGGCAAATGTGCAGGGTTAAAAAAAAAAGCAGTGGAACGTGAAACAGTGGAAAAGCATAAAGAACCAGTGTATCGAACATAGTACTAAGTGATATGGATGATGGGTACATTCCTAGGGGAGAAATACAATGATGTCAGGAGTGACAATAATACACATCACTCAAAAAATAAAAATAAAAAGAGAAAAAGAGAAAAGCATGTAGGATTGACACGGGTAAAAGAATGAGGCTAAGAAAAGAAAAAAGAAAAAATGGGAGGATATGTGTGAGGGGTGAGAACAACAATAGGTACATATTGCTCAGAAAATACAGGGAGAAGTGAGTGAATGTATACATGGGTTGAAGAGTGAAGGCGGAAAATGAACATAAAGAGATCTATGAAAAAGTGAAAGTAGAAAACGGGAAAAACATACGTACATAGGAGGTTAAAAAAGAAAACGGTGAAAGATTGGGGTGAAGAGGAAAAAATGACTGGAAGATGAGTATTAAGAGAAATTAAAATAAGAACAAAGTGAGTTAAGAGATGGTTAAAAGGAAAACGGTGGATGGTGGGGTAAAAAGAGAGAAGGAAGACAACAAAGATCGCATTCCAACAAATCTACTGAGGGAGAAACATCATCTTCCGATGACTCCGCACGCACCAGATTTTCCAGACAAGACCCACGTCAACCTTCACGGCAAGTGCAGACACAACAAAGTGGTGCCCCCACGAGTCAATCTTCCATCCCAAGCACTGAACCGGTGCCTTTTTTAGGATTAGGCACCGACGCAACCGGCGATCCAGGCGGACCCGGTTCAACAGAGTTACAGCGCCCTATAGCTCAATCGACACGGAGCCACAGAACTTAATCATTAACATCTCTCAGACCACCATTTCAACTTCACAAATGAAAGTTCTACAAAAAGGCGTTACCTTTGTTCCAACTCATACCACCAATGATCTAGAAACACAGGTGTGTTTCTATAAGTTCATGCGGACACTACGACAAAAACACTTCTTTTCTAACGTCTGTGTACCGCCAACATCAACTGAGGAGCACACTCTTATGGATCTACGTCCCAAAAGTTCATTTCTGGCCCCGGTCAGTCACAAAACTCTCGACTTATTCGAAGCACTCGTGCACAAAGACCTTAACATCATCAATCAGACTACGGTTCACAAAAAACAGAACCTTTCTAAAAATTAGACAATTGCATTAACCCAATTGGCTACCAATGGTAACATCAAGATCTGCCCCTCAGACAAGGGCGGGTCTTTGGCAATTATGGACACCCAGTTTTATTTGGACAGTGTATACAACCACCTACTAGACTCCAACACGTACATGGAGATAAATTCAGATCCTACCAACCAGTATTCTGCCATCCTCCAGTCTCTCATCGACAAAGCTGTCTCTTTTGGAACCATCACGGACAAAGATTGACGCTATCTAATCAAAACACATCCTCAAATTCCGCATCTCTACATGATTCCAAAAATTCACAAACATCCGGTTAAACCCCCATTCAGACCTATCGTAAGCACATGCAATTCCATTCATGAACCCATTGGCACCTACATAGATTGACATCTTCAATCATCAGTCACACAAATGTCTAGTTATCTAAAAGACACCACAGATTTCTTATCCAAAATCATCAACATTTCCATTGACCCAGAAGTTCCATTATTACTCTGCACTATTGATGTGAATTCTCTTTACACAGCCATTCCCCACGATTTAGGTTTACAAGCCATTGAAGCAGTACTCCTAAAAACCAATAAATCATCTGATCTACAAGTATTTCTCATGGAACTAGTTCAATTCACTCTGTTACACAGTTATTTTAAATATCAGGACAAATTTTTCATTCAACTCTCCGGCGTAACGATGGGCAATTGCGCTGCACCATCGTACGCAAATCTTTTCATGCAAGATTACGAAACCCAGCACATACTCACTGTTCCACATTGGCAAGACCACCTCAAAATGTACTATCGCTACATCGATGACATCTTCTTAATCTGGTCTGGTACTGAACAGCAACTCATTTTAGCCATCAATCATCTCAATACCATCAACGACAGGATTCAATTTACTCATAACCTCCACTCCTCGAGAATCTCATTCCTGGATGTCGACAACAGAATCAATGACTCCAAACTTGAAACATCCATTTACACAAAGCCAACCGACCGCAACAACTATCTTCATTATTCCAGTTTTCACCAACCTAGTCTCAAGAAACACCTTCCGTACTCACAATTACTGCGAGCGAAGAGAATTGCATCCACAGATGAAGTTTACATACACGACAGCACCATCATAATCAACAAATTCCTCAACAGAGGTTACCCTGATCAAGTGGTTAATACCGCCAACAACAGAGTGATGACTAATGATCGATCTACCCTACTCAAACCCAAAGGCACCACAAGTTCTGACAATCAACGGAATGTCTTTGTTTCTAAATTTTCCACAAAAAGCAGCTTAATTAAAAAATGTATCATCAAACATTGGCAGGTTCTGCAGCTTGAACCTAACTTTAACATGATCTTTGACGAAATTCCAATCTTCGCGTACCAACGTTCAAGGAATCTTCGAACCATGTTGAAACCCACTGTATTCAAAGGAACTATCCCTTGTCACAATTGCACAAACTGCCACAGCATAATTCCTGGGAATACCATAACACATTCCTCTAAAGGCACTCCCATCTCGCTGCGTGTCAATGCCACATGTGACACCATGAATGTAGTGTATTTATTGAAGTGTCCTTGCGGACTGCCCTATGTTGGAAAAACCGAACGCAAGATCAAAACTAGACTCATCGAACACCGCAGTAATATAAGAAACAAAAATCTGAAATCTTGCGTTGCAGCTCATTTCGTACAACAGAACCATAATATCAGTCAAATTTGTTTTCTATACTGGAGGTTGTCAACAAACCAGAAGGTATAGACCCAAGAAAATTCCTTCTTCAAAGGGAACTGTACTGGATCTACAAACTGGGCTCCGCCCACCCAAAAGGACTCAATGAAAGACTGGAGTTTAGCAGCTTTCTGTAATATGTTCCTTTACCCTTGTTTCATGTACTTGTTGGCTCTCTCTTGACAGCATCCTTTTCTTCATTTTCTCATTTGTATGTCCCTTTTCCTTTCAATGACTCATTTTCCAGTTCCTTCTCTCTTTTTACCCCCCTATCCACCGTTTTCCTTTTAACCATCTCTTAACTCACTTTGTTCTTATTTTCATTTCTCTCAATACTCATCTTCCAGTCTTTTTTCCTCTTCACCCCAACCTTTCACCGTTTTCTTTTTTAACCACCTCTGTACGTATGTTTTTCCCGTTTTCTACTTTCACTTTTTCATATATCTCTTTATGTTCATTTTCCGCCTTCACTCTTCAACCCATGTATACATTCACTCACTTCTCCCTGTATTTTCTGAGCAATATGTACCTATTGTTGTTCTCACCCCTCACACATATCCCCCCATTTTTTATTTTTTATTTTTTTAACCTCATTCTTTTACCTGTGTCAATCCTACATGCATTTCTCTCTTTTTCTCTCTTTTTATTTTTATTTTTATTTTTTGAGTAATGTGTATTATTGTCACTCCTGACATCATGGTATTTCTCCCCTAGGAATTTGCCCTTCGTCCATATCACTTAGTACTACGTTCGATACACTGGTTCTTTATGCTTTTTCACTGTTTTCACGTTCCACTGCTTTATTTTTAACCCCGCACATTTGCCCCCGCTCGGCTTTCTTTACAACGGGCTCCCATGTATTATCGCACCAGTCCTCTTTCTATGACTTGCACACTCTGTTTAATGCGCGTGTGCACACTTGCTTTCACTTCCGTATTCCGAAGCTGGCGTCCCGTTGCTTTGGAGCCTCGCATTTTCCTGTTTCATGTTCACACAATTCGACACCACCGGTAAGCGTTTCTCCACTTCACCTTTCACATTGGTGATGGTAGTTACTGTTCCAGGTTTGTTCATTCCTTTTCTTTGTTCGCTTCACAGTTTATTTACGAGGTCTAATTCGTTACAATTCACCCCGCAGACTCATTTACCAGGGTGATACCAGCGTACATTTTTCTAGTTGTTGTAGTTATCCCCTTACTTTTCATTCCTTCATCACTTTGGTTCACCATCAGTTACTTATGCACCCCATCCTGTTATTTAGCCAGTCACCAACATGCGCAATTTTGGCGTCTTTTCACCTACTAGCACTTGTCCACCGTTACTCACTTTGAAGCATGCCTCACGATTTGAACGGACGCTAATTAACACCTTACACTTTATACCTCGGGCCCTGCCAACCCTTAAATCCGGCATTTCTTATCATCCTTTAGATCACATGGACCCCCTGAGGAAGAGCTCTATTGCTCGAAATGCATCAGGGATATTGACGCGTTTCTTTACATAGACAATCATGTTGGTTTGAATCCATGTTGTGGAACTTTTCGAAATGTATATAAATGAACCATTCTCAGTGGATAAAAAAACTTTGATTTTGAAACGAGAAAAAACAAAGTGAATAAAACTTTGAAACATTGAATACCATTGTGTAATTACAAGCCTTTACTTTAGCACGAGCTCCACCTTACACCTGTAAGGTCTCTTTTACCCGTTCTATTGGAGTGAGCCATGACTCCTAAGTGCTGTTTCCTAAGGATCTGGAACCCTTGGACCATGATAGAGTGTATTCCTCCAGACTAACCCTAAAACCTGGGGCTTAAACATTTTCAGGACGACACAAGACTGCAACAAACCTGCCAAGTCAATTTGATGAAGATGAGTTGCCTCTAGCCCAAAGATTCATGTTGCTCCCACTCAGAGATTTTTCACAACAGCAATCAATGAAAAGGTATTTTGCCCTGGAGAGCCCAGTTTGGCTACAACTTCCATCCTTGCCCTGCTGAAGTAATCCGAGCTCCAAAAAAAGTGAATAAGTATGTAGGTAGAAATCTTCACTGGTCGAAGGTGTCAAAAGTATCTGGCTGAAGTGGATCTCCCTAGGGGGCACATTTTTAACTCCTCCCACTCTGAACTTTCCTGCCAAAAATCAACAACTTCACTGAGACCTCGTCAGACAGCTACCTGGCCTACTGAGTCCTTCTCAGCCATAGCCCACTGCCTGGTCTCTATAAGGATTCTAGACTTTTACCCGTACTGTTTCTCACGCCCCTCATGGACAGAAGGGGATCACCCTGAGCACCCTAAACATCGTAAATTATCTAGTACCCTTATAGTACATTGAATACTTTTTGGAGTGCAGCGGACCTCACTCTCAGCATTTCACTCCAATAGAAGCCACCAGCAAGGTTATGGGCAGGTCCAGTTGGAATAGGTCAGATAGGCTCTTCCATGACAGTGGGCTTCTTGCAGCGTTTGTGTCACTTTAGCTTAACAGGAAGTAAGCCAACTGACACTTGGAGTCCATGTTTTTGTCCTGGGTACCTGTGGGAGCCATCCACCCAAGAGCTCTCATTACAGCTCACAACAGCATGTTTAGTCCTTCCTTTGTGTGGTCCACAGGTCCAGTAGTGTTCTGAAGATGCTACCCAGAAGTTGCAACATTTATACCTGGCACTAGCCTGTGGGTGACCCCTGCCCCCTAACCAATAGGGAAAAAGGTCCCAGGAATAACCGTTTCCACTTTTGAGGCAGTTCCTGTGCGACAATCCCAATGTGCCCTACTCTGCCTAAATACAACATGGCAGAACCTTTCTCCCCTTCTGCTGATCTCCTGTGCACATCTAGATTGTGGCGAGGGAAATTAGCAAACCCTCCCCTGTGGTCACTTAAACCAGTTCTGAGAATAGATTGTCACCCTCTGGGATTATTGCCTGACTGGCTACATGGATAGTAGATTGGGCATCCCAGTTATGAGCTACATCTCCCAGTAACAGGGTAGGCATCCTTTCAAGATTGGACTGGGGCCTTGCCGCAGGTTTGGAGGTACCTAAGACTTGGCCAGTTTAGGACGATGGACCAACACTGGCCGCATTTTTAAAATATTTGTGGGTCTCTCACAAAAACAGAACCATTAATTGCCTGTAGGGCTAACGGTATGCCTGTGCAGCCGGCAGGGGCAGCCAGGCAATTCAAATAAGGGGCTTTCTCACCTGATTGCCACCTTCCTTCCTGGCTGCCCGTTGTGCAATTTGCTTCACTCCTCTGACCCAGAAGTCTTTTTCTGCTTCCTCTCGAATGCCTCACTCAGCTGGACTGCCTGCTCCTCTCTTGTGGACCTGCTGGGATATTTTTGCCCGTTTTCTGGGTTCTGGCAGCAGTGGTAATGTTAGCATCCAGGGACACCACCTTTTTCCATTCTCTCCGCATTTCCGAGCCCTGCATCCTACTGTCGTCGAACCCCTCTGAGAAGAAGGATCTGCTTGGGGCACCAAGGTGAGGTGGGGGTCATCCGGGGGATTCAAGCTTGTGTGCTTAGACATTTGTTTTTCGGAAGGGGAGGGGGCGTTCTCTGTTCAGGGGGAGTGACGCATGGCAGAGGCTAGCCGGGGACAGCAGGGAGAGAAATTGAGGTTTTGTTTTCCTTTCTGTTTGCAATGAATCAGTTACAATTGGGCTTACTGGCTACAGACATTTTACATTTTGGCCAGCATGTGTCACTGTAACTGTATAATACTATCTAAGATATGGACACCATTTTAGTGGTGATCTCAAGTGAATTGGTGTGGGAACTGTCACAATTTACTTCTTAAAGGCAAAACTGCGGTATCACTGGGGTCCTGTTTCAATTTCAATTGTGTATATTGACTGTTTGGTGTCATTGTTCTTCGTTTGTCCATGGATGTCATTTGTGGGTATTCAGGGGTGGCGCAAAGGCCTCTTGTTTGCTCCCTGCTACTTCTGGCACTTCCTTTGTAACCCCTGGCCTCAGAGCAGGCAAAGGTTTTGCCCGGTCGAATCAGAAGTGTGATTATGATGTCAGGAGCTACCATGCTCACCAAATCTGGAGGACTCTGCCTGATGCAATAATGGAAATGAGAAAGATAAAAATACCTAATCAAACTGCAAGAGAAGCAATTAGGTTTACAGGTTCCAGTGCCATTTTTTATTCCTGATCCACATGAAATTGTCAACATTAAAGGGTGAAAAGGAACACAATTCTGATCTATTGAAACCGGAAATTATGTAGTCTTGAGATTGGATGGTGTGATGCCAGTGGTTGGGAAATCATAAAGAGTATTTCATTGTTCTGATGCCAAACCTGGCAAGACAATACAAAGCCCTGAAAAAGTCTGTAAGGATGAAACACGTTGGCTACGATCTGATACAAGGAGATAATTTTAAACAATTATCAACAAAGAAAACAATGAAGAAGGAGTCTCTATATTATGTGATATATTGTTGTTCACATTTATTGATTAATTCATCAATCATCTTAGACTAATATTGGGTATTGTGCTGAGTCAATAGTATAATTATATAAATAGATTCGGTAAAAAGGGAGTGGAGACTCCCAGTGGATAAAGTGGATGCCTTCGGAGCCTCCCTGGAGTCATGCCAGGGGGCAAGGAAGGTCACCCTACATCAGTTACAAACTTCAGTAGGTCAGCTGATCATACCCATGGGTCATCTTTTTAAACCCTCCATAGCTCAGGCCATGCATGGCCTGAACAAAAAAAGTACCACAGGACTCACCTATCGGTGGATTAGAGGTAGTATTTGATCTTTCCCCAAAAATGTAAGGGTTCTAGTGTTTGGCCGGTTCCCTTACGGTACAGCCAAGATTTTAGTTAGGTCACCTATGCGGCTGGCACTGTGGGTTTCAGTGCCATCTGGGGCACAAACGGATGTGCCCAGGCTTGGCCTCAGGCCTGGTTAAATTCAGGCTTGAGGCGGATTTTCACCCTATTTATTTATTTCCTGAAATTGTTTCCCATTGTGGTGCCCTGCACATTTGGATTGATCAGTTCCACAACCAGTCAGTCACCTTCTGGTCTGACAACATGGCGATGGTTAAACGCATCTATTCTCAGCACGCATGGGGCAGTGAAGTACTTACTTTATTGAAGGAATATTTTTTGCTTTGTCTAAAAAAAAAACATTCTGTTTAAAGTGAAACATGTGCCAGGTATGTTCAGTAATGCAGCCTATGCTTTGTCTCATCTCAAGTTGCAGGATTTCCAACGCTTCCATCCAAGGGCAGAGGCAGAACCCACAAACATTCCAGGACATCTGTGGAACCTTGGAACTCAACTCTCTATGCTTTGATATTGACCAGCCTTGCACCCAAAACAATGCAGGCTTATAAAAGGGCCATCACCAACTACATAGCATACATGGAGGCAAACCTGAGAGTCAGCTTTTCTCTTTATCTAATTGGCTGGGCTTTCTTGAACACATGCGAAGGCAGGGTAGATCAGCAGTGTTTCCTAAGTGGCACATATCAGAAACGACATTTTTCGCAAAATTGGGAGAGTACTAAGACCATTCACAATCCTTTCTAATTAAGAAAGTCCTAAGAGGGTGGGATATGTTGGGAGGGTCAAAACCAGATCAAAGGCATCCCATCAGCATTGACAGATTGGGGAAGATTATTGGCACCTTGTACGGGGTATGCAAGTCTGCATATGAGGTGACTGATCACAGCAGCTTTTTCACTTGCATTTGGTAGCGCTTTTAGGGTTTCTTAAATTGTTGCCAGGTGCAAACAGGACTTACGTGGGAGGATTTTGATCAGTGGTATATCTTGATTTGGTCAGAACTTGGTCAATACCATTCCCGCGATAAGACAGACACGTTAGGAAGAGGGGACAGGTAATTTTGAGAAAGGCAGACAGTTTCTCGTGGTGTCCAGTGGTGACAGATTGCAGATTCCTGCAAGTACACCCCAGAGTGGCTGCTACTTCCCACTGGTCCATGTCACTGGCTCCACTCACAAGATTCCAGTCTACCCAGGTACTGCACAAAGCCCTGTGGGCGATGGCCATCCAGTGTAATTTCAGCTCACAATCCTTCAGAATTGGGGCAGCAACATCTGCAGTGTGAGCGGGACCCAACACGGGAATGGTCAAGAGAATCGGCAGGTGGAGTTTGGATTTTTACAAGCGATATGTGTTTTTCAACATGGTGTAGGTATGAACGTTTCTCTCAAGGCGTGTGAAGTAATGGCATGTATTTTCTCCGGGCAGCTTTTTGCATTAAGGCACATGGCTACAGCCAGTATGCAGATTATTGGGCATTCATTTATGTGGCGGGCAAGGTCAGCATTTATTGAGAGTTAGTTCTGCAGGCATGCATCAAAAGCAAGTATTCTATACCCCAGATCACCCTGTCAAGAGAAGGTTAACTTTTCAGCCCACACACAGCCTTTTTCTCGGCTCTAGGAGCAAATGCACACCTCATCAGAGAGCTAATCAACTACTGGGTGTTAGTTGGAAGCTCAGGCAACTGGAAGTTTAGAGGCGTTAGGCTCTAGTCACATAAAGGTGACATTAATATTTTAAAGGATGAGTTTGTCTTGTCAAAAAGAGTTATTATGACAGGTCGAATTTGCAGTTCAATCCCACACAACCATGTTACTGGTGGCAGGCCTGCACTCATGTTTTGCATTGTGACTTTAGTGGTGGCACAATGAGGACTGCAGGCCTCTGGTGGCATTCAAGTCACAGGCCCTTGTTACACTTTGTACCATATACTAGAGAATTATAGGTACGTTAAATATGCCAGGTAGTATTTATTTTTATTTATTTGCAAGTTTGTATGGAGCTGTGAATCGACTCCCGAAGGAGTATCTCCGCGCCTTAGGCCACAACCAGAGAACAGAAACTAGTCATCATTTTAATGAGATTAGCAAGAGATCAAATTAGAAATTAAAGAGGAATGTTTTGAGTTTTTTCCTAAAAGGGAAATGTTCCCTACATACTCTAATTTCCTTCGGGAGTAAGTTCCACAGCTTTGGGCCAGCTACCGATAGGGCCCTTCCCCCCTTTCTTGCCTTCATGGCCCTGGGGACACATAACAGTTCCTGATCTCCTGATCTCAGGTATCTGGACGGCACATAAGGGATGAATTTCTCAGTGAGGTAACCAGGACCTATTCCGATCAGGCATTTGTGGATGACGCAGCAGATCTTAAACATCACCCTCTGCTTAACTGGAAGCCAGTGCAGTTTGGCCAACAATGGTTTTGAGGGAGTACGGGGCGGGACATTCAGAACTAGTCGTGCAGCCGTGTTTTGCACAACCTGCAATCTAGCAAAGATGCCCTCATTGGCAGCCAGCATTAATCCATTGCAGTAGTCCAGCCTGCTTAAAACTAGTGACTGGACCAACGTTCTCCTGGTGGTATCTGGTAGCAGGGGGAATACTCTCCTGAGAAGCCCGATGACATGGAAACATGAGCCCACCACTTGATTAGTTTGTTGTGTAAGGGTAAGCTCATGGTCCAGTTTCACTCCCAGGTCTTTTACCACGGTTTTGGGCACAGGGACGGGGCCAAGATCTTGAGGCCACCAGTCCGGAGTCCATAAGCGTTTGGCTTCCCTGAAAAGCATAACCTCCGTCTTGGAGACGTTGCACTGCAAAAAGTTAGCTGCCATCCAACGTGCCACCTCTTTCATCCCTTGGGCGAAGGAGTCCCGCACCTCGGGAGTTATCGTTTTAAAAGGGAAGAGGAGTTGGGTGTCATCCGCGTATGATACTGGAATGAACCCGTGGGATCTCATGATGTTAGCTAGGGGGGCCACGTAGATGTTAAATAACGTAGGGCTCAGACAGGAGCCCTGTGGCACCCCCTTTGAGATCACCACCTCCTCTGATTGGTATGGCCCCAAGATGACTCTCTGGGTGCGTTCGCTGAAAAAGCTCCTGAGCCAGGCCAGGGCCTTGCCTTCCAGACCGATGTCAGCTAGTCTGGAGGTCATGATGTCGTGTGACACTGTGTCAAACGCCGCTGACAAATCCAGAAGCACCAGAACAACGGAATAGCCCCTGTCCTGTAGCCTCTGGAGATTGTCAGCGACAGACAACAAGGCAGTCTCAGTACTGTGCCTGGGCCTGAAACCCGACTGGGAGGGGTCCAGTGCGCCTGCGTGTTCAATAAATTTTGACAAATACTGATTCACATGCCTCTCAGCAAGCTTCCCTATAAAAGGGAGAAGAGAGATCGGTCTCAGATTTGTCAACTCCGACCAAGGGATCGAGTTGTTCTTACGCAGAGGTCTCACAAGTGCCTGTTTCCACTCTAACGGTACTTCCCCAGTAAGCAAAGACAGATTGATTATATGCCGTATTCCAGCCCCCAAATCCTCCAGCAAAAGTGGCATGATACGTGCTGGGATGATGTCAGTCTGGCACCCACTCTTTGTTTGCATGACAAGGGCAGTCAACTCTTCCATAGAGATGGATGGGAAGGCGATAAGCTTCTTAGCCTCGTTGTCTGAAGTCATGGTATATAACGGGATTCGACAGTCAGTTGTCACTGGATTATTAGAGAGGGAGTTTGACGTTAGTATTTTATTGTAAATGGCGTCAATTTTCCTTACGAAAAACTGTGAGATGTTGTCACAGAGTTCTTGGGATTCGATCCCATCAGTGTCACAGGCAGTGGGCTTGGTGAACGTCTGCAAAATTGTATACAGGATTTTTGCATTAGAGCCAGCAGCTGATAGTTGAGCTGCTATATGTTGTTTCCTGGCAGCTCGGATAGCCTTATGATAGTTTTTAAACGACTTCCTAAAGTTCTGCCTTGTGTGTGACTCTCCATTTTTTCTCTAACTTTCTCATGGTCTTTTTTTCCTGTCTGAGATCTCCAGTAAACCAGACTTCTTGTTTGGGGGCCGGTCGTGGTTTATAGGTTCTTAGCGGGACCACATGATTAATAGTTGTTAATACAGCGTCACTGAATGCCTTTAGAGCTAGGGTGGCGTCATCGCCGAATGCTTCCCACTTGGGTTCCGAGTAATTGACCCTAAAGTTTCCAGGGATTAATCTGTTCCAGGGCCTTCTAACATTGGCCATCTTCCTATGGATAGATTTGGCTTTAAAATTGGAACGAGTGTAAAACACAATAACTGAGTGGTCAGTCCAATCAACTTGGTTGGGGGTAAGACAGTTAATAGCTACTGAGTTGCAGAGCACTAAGTCGAGAGTATGGCCCGCAGAATGGGTCGGCCCCTGATTCTTTTTAGTAAGTCCAAGTGTGGCCAGGTCTGTTAACACAGTCTGTGCATCGATGCACGTGGTGATCTCACTGTGGATATTAAAATCCCCCACCAGAATGAACTCAGAGTTGGCTTGCATGTGGGGTGCCAAAATTTCCATTAGTTTAATGGAAAAGGTCCCACACGAGCCAGGAGGACGGTACAAAAGTGCACCCTTCCTCGTTTCCCTAGCAGTAGGGTTGATCGTAAAAATCATGAGCTCCATATCTGGGGTACACACAGTTTCTATAACTGCGACCTCCATCTCCTGTTTAAACACAATAGCTAGCCCTCCTCCCGTTTTAGTCGGGCGATCCAACCTTGCTATTTTGTACCCAGTCGGTACCCCCAGCGTAATAGCTGGGACTGTGTGAGGCTTAAGCCAGGTCTCCGTTAAGAAGCACAGATGAGGCCTCTCAGTTGTAATGAGGTCCCAAACCTGTGTAGCATGAGAGACTAGGGAGCGGACATTGCACAACAGGTTTTTACATGTTAGGGGCGGATTATTAGGGGCATTGGAATTCAGTATTACAGGATTATTGCTCTGAGCTGATATGGCACACATTCCTGGGCCGGGAGTAATTACCGCGGTGTTAGAAAATTGAGTGTGACACCTCAAGCAGGTGAAAGGTCCTCCCACACTGGAGCGAGTCCGGTGGGGGCACAGTGTAGTAACATATCTGCCTATATCCGTAAGAATCTTACGTGAATATGACAGAGTAGTGCCATGACCCCTCTCTGCTGGAAGTGTACTGACCGCCATGGCCCCCTGCCCCTAGCCCCGTCCTGTCGCGGACGGGCACAGACGGGCTGGTCTTTGGCTCGTCTTAGGCGCAGGCTTAGGCGCCACACTGCGCGTCAACACTGCGCGTTGGACCGACGAGTTGCTTTATGGCCCTTGAGTTTGGGAAGCTAGAGCGCTAACCGCTCCCCTCCCACGATGTTCCTGGCTCTGCCCCGCCTTCCGCACCCGTGATAGGCTGGAGGGTCGGACTGGGCGGGCAGGCGCAGATCAACTTTCAACAAGAGCTGGTCCCTCAGTGCGTGTGGGTGAGTGGTATTTTTCAACAATGTGCAAACTAGCAATCAGTCTACAACACAAATAGGCAGTACTTTCACAAGTAAAAATAGTCACAAGCTCACGGAGCTGTTTTCTACAGTTTAGCAATTTAAAATGATAACGAGCGATAATGCTCTAAAATTGGCGCCAAGCGGGTTCAAGGAAAGCTGCCACCGTCCCCCTTACCGCGCTGGCGAGTGCCTCCTCGCTACCTTTATGGCCCTTGAGTTTGGGAAGCTAGAGCGCTAACCGCTCCCCTCCCACGATGTTCCTGGCTCTGCCCCGCCTTCCGCACCCGTGATAGGCTGGAGGGTCGGACGATTTTAGGGGGCAGAGTACATCCACTAAGCACTGCCCACAGAGTAAAAAAACCTAGCAATATAAATGGGGGTGACTATTAAAAAAAAGGCCTTTTATTACATTCTACAAAATCCTCCTCTTACCAGCTTTTCTAGAAAGTGAACTGTACTTGATGATTACTTTTGTTCTCTTTTGTCTCTTTCAAGACAGTGGTACCTTTTATTGGTATATATGTGGATACTGGGCATACTTGTTTACAGTACTGTTTACAGAGTTGTTAGTCATGAATAGCTTTTACCGTCCTGGTTTCAAATATTTCCTTGCTGCCAGTAGCAACTTTGCATTTATAATGAAGAAATAAGTACTAAAAGTACCCAAATGAATTACAAAAACCCAGAATGGGTAAAGTATTTACACATGACAGAGATCATACAATTTACTTTAACCGTTGGGTGGCCCTGAAGCAGAAGATTGAAATGTGTTTATCCAATCAGAAAAGGGCTTGGCTAAGGTTGATGCTGTAAGCAAGTGGTAGCTTCTGGATACCTTTGGCTTTTGGGTGTTCCAAGCAGTTCTGTCTCCTATCTACGGTATTCTTTCTTTCGAGAACAGAAAAATTGCATCTGAGAAAATATGATTCCCATCATACTCTGGGCTGGCCACATTATTCTCCTAAGTCCAGTGCTACATTATTTGTGGAAAAATATGTGTTACTGGTTTTGTGCAGTATATGTAGACATTTTGTTTGCATGTTCAATTCTGCCAACATTAAATTGAAGGTAGGGATAGATGGGTATCAGAAATGGATGTCAGTGTCAGTAAGTATACTGGCTGCCAGAGAGCTGGGGCATAGTCATTAAGATCTCAATGATCCTGTTCTTTCAGATCAGCATTGCCATTTTGAAAGAGGAGTGCAGACAATGGTATGTGCAGCAACTGTTTCCATGCCCATGTTTTCCGTGACCCCATTCCTTCCCACATTCTACCTATGTGTCAGGACTTTCCTGCAAATTTCAATGGACCCTTTCTATCATTTTCATTTCTGTCTTTAGTCACCACATTAGGTCACATTTCGTCAATCATATCACGTTCTCCCCTAGACACGAGACCTGATCATATTTTTAAAACAAATATCAAATACGATTGGGCCAAACTGCCCAGATCTCTGATATATTGATACTGACTTTATCCCACGTGTACCACACTCCAAAGAGCACCAAACATGTTTGTCACTTGCATCCACTTTGTCGTTTATTTCCTATTTTGCTTCTATTGTGTTAAATTTCTACATTAAATTGCATCTGGCTTTGATAATATTTTGTTTAGATCATTTTATTAGGGACCATTGTTCATTTACGCAGGCATAAAGATTACATGTCCAGGCACCCGCTTCAGAACACGTCTGATCTGTGGAAGAACTGAAGAGTACAGAATCTGCTGACCACTACCCAAGAAGGTCCTTGGAGGACCAAATATGGTCTCTCTCTTGAACCCAAGACAGAGAAGTGGACTCCGAGGGTTGTAAGGCTGACCTCCTATTAAAGCTATAGGGATTCAACAAGCTACAATAAGCCTTTTCCTACAACTGCCCAGCTGACAAGTGGCAACTGAACCTGGATCCGATACTCCTGTTGGCTTCTGCCTGCCACCCATTGATTCCATGAGGACCTGGGGGGTTTAGAAGTGCACTCCTGTGGTGGATTGAGATGTAAAGGATTAAACTCAAAAGGTAAAATCTTTGACCAGAAAGAACCTGGTTAGTGTATCCAACCCACGCTTCATCGCAGTCAGCCTTAAATTGCACCTAGGTCCTGTTCTACTTCGACTATTGACCATTGGCACTTTGTGCTTCTTGGTGCTAATTCTGCTTAAAACTTTGAATCCTCATATCTCTGGTTCCCCTTAATAGATTTTGCTCATTTTTTTAATGTCATTTCATTTATTCAAATTTCCTTTATTTTCCTAACTCATTTGGGTATTATTATTGTTTTACATTTCAACTGTATTATTGTTTTAGTACCTCATAAATACTTAATAAATTGCCTCTAATTTAAGCTGTCTGCACTGTGCTATAGCTACCACGGGATTGAGCTCATGTTTATATAGTGACTTCAGTTGTTCACCATGACAAGAATTGTGATTATTACTTGAAGTAGGTACTTACCCACTTCAGCTAACAGGGCAATTTCTTACATTTGTGGAAAGGGTTTTTCTTCTCAAAAAGAGACAAACACCATATTGCATTGGGACTTCAGACTCCATTGTGGTCGGCATGAAAAGTACATTGATCCTGGTCTAATGTGACCATTGACTTTCATTGGGATCTTTATTTTTCTAGGTCCATATTGACTTTAGTGATTTAAAAAATCATATTTCCAACTTCCCATAGTAAATTCATTCTTTTTGCCCTTATCACCCCATTTCTTGACTGATGCTGGTGGTTACTGACTCTAAAAGTGTCCTGGGCTCTGCTAACAATGGCAAGTACCAGTGTTGTGTCCTCAAAAGGTATGCGGTAATTGGTACATTTTAATTGGCCAAGACAGCCTACCTGTAGGTCCTTAGTAAATGGTAGGCCATGTAGGTTTAGATACACCAGTGGACTTAATGCACTTAAGGGTGCACTGCTGTGGTACTGGTGTCATTTTAAATCCTGGCCTGTTTTAAAATAAAACAACACCCAAATTGAACTTTGGAATTCAAAGTACTAACAAATTCCATAATTACCTTTTTATTACATATATGTCACCACTAAGGTCTGGACTAGGTTCCCCAAGGGTAGCGTACATTGTTATAAAAAGCAGGGACAATATAAAAAATGTTTTATGTGCCCTAGTAGGGAAAAAAACCAAAGTTGTTTTCCCGTTGTGGTGCTGCTAGCCACATAGGCCAACATGGGAAGGCTGTATTAACCTACTACAGTCTAACCTTTGATTGGGAATAGCTAGCAATAAGATTCAAAGTTTTTAAATAATGGTGTCAATAAATACAAGAACTTCCCAAAGGTATTATAACTATTACAGAACAGTACCTTTAGAACCTACTACCCTGAAGTTACTTAAAGCAACCCTGTAGCAGCCTCTTCTGATTGGTCAGCCTTTCACAGCCTGAGCCAGGCTGAGTAGGTTTGAAGGAGCCTAGGGCAACAACACAGTCATTTGGTGGGAGGAGAGATGCTTCCTGGAGAAGTCAGGGAGAGGAAGGGAACTGAGTAGATAAAACAGACTTCAAAGGCAGGAGAAGAGATGTCACAAGACCCATGCCAGTCCCCACTTCCTTGATCCCCAGTCAGATGGGACACATCTTGATTAGATTAGGAGATGGGTTGGAAGGGGAGTGTTGCCTAAGGTCAGCCACACCTCCGGACTGGGTTACACTGACACACACTCTAAAAAGAGAATGTCTCCATTTTGATGTATAGAGTGCAAGAGATCCCCAAAAGGCAGGTAGAGATAAAAACAGATAATACTAACTCTGTTTTTGTGATAGTGTGGTCAAGCAGTTAGGGATATCAGGGGGTATTGTTAAGCATGTGTTGTGCTCAAAGCCATATACACAGTTCTAAGGTAAGTACTTTCAGAATGACAATTTTTCAAAGTTCTGAAAATATATAATTTCTATGCGCAGTTATGCACCATAGGAAACAATGGTGAAAAAGCTTAAAAATACATATAAATTCAGATAATGCTTTCACGAAGTTCACCATCTCATTTTAAGTTGATGTTGACACCAGCTCCAAAGTTCCAACAGGAGATGTTTAGGAGCAACCCGGCTAGGAGCAGAGGTGCTGAGGTCTTGGAAGCTTGTGCACAAAGACAAAGGGGTCTCTTGAAAAAGCACTGCTCAGAAGGACTTACAGGTAAGTCCGATGGATTTCCTTAGAGGGAGGTGGTCACAAGAGCCTGTGGACCACAGGTTCTGGGCTGGTTGGTCAGTGCTGGGGCTGGTGGGGCAGAGTGCAGAGCAAACAGGTCAGCCGGGCGTTGTGGGTCTTGAGCTCTTTGCGGTCAGGAGCAGGCACCTTGGTGATGTGCTCTCAGGACAGCTGTGCCACTAAGGAAGTAGGTCTTGGGTGTCTCATTGTCCCTTGATGGGTGCTTGCTTCTAGTACTTCGGGAGTCCGATGTGGACTCTTCTTCTTCAATGTTACCATTGGGGGTTCAGTACTCCTGATATTAGTATGCTGCATCTGTGGTAGGTCCTGGTGTCTCCAAAGTTAGTGAGGAAACAGATCTGACCCTCCGGAGCAGTTGTACCTCTTCTTGGTTTCGCGCTGCATTGAGGTCGTCAGGGAGCAGCAATTTGACTGACCAGACTTCATGGGATTGGTGCCTACACTGTGCAGGGGAGTGATACCATCACTCCAAGTGAAGGCTGGAAGTTCTCCGGGGTTCTTGAAGTCCTTTCAGGTTTTAGGATGACACAGCAGCAGCGATTGTCGAGTCCTAGGAGCAGCAGGTAGGGGTTGGTGCCTTTTTATTCTGCAGCAGGGCTTCAGTTCTCGAGCAGTTGGTCTTCTTTGTCCTGGTCTTCTCTTGTCCATTGAATCTGATGTTCTGGTCTCAGTGTGCCACTTAAATACAGAATTTAGAGGAGACAGCTAGTAGCTAATGGGCTACTCACCTTTAGGGTGTCTACAACCTCTAGTGACTGCTTCCTGTGGGAAGAGGCACCACCCTGGCCCTGATTAGAGGTTTTTCGACCATTCCACGATGGTGGAATTTCAGGAGAGGTGTTCACATTACCTGCCCTGACCTAGGGTGGTGTAGGCTAAGTGGGGACCCTCCTCCTCAACTAACTAATTTTCCAGCCTTTCCTGTACCCAAAAAGCGGAGCAGGAAAAGGGGGTTGGCCTCTCCACTATCTGGAGCTTCCTGGGTTGGACTTCAAAGGCGGTATTGCCTTTGAAGCTTCCCATCCAGGAAAACCATTGTGTCCTGGAGGAGGTGTGAAGCACCTCTTCTCAGAGCAGACTTTATCTCTGTCATCCTATGAGGTCAGTAACATGTCTAGTAGCGGAAGGCTGGTGAAAACAAGTCATGAACCACACCAGTACTTGTTAGGTTTTCAGGGGACCCTCTAAAAGGGTCTCCTGTGTAAATGTATTAATAAATCCTTCACTGGCATCAGGGAGGACTCATTGAGACAAGATGTTTGGTACCAAACATCTCAGAAATCAGTGAAGCCATCATGTAGCTAGGTAACTGGTGTTGACTAGTATCCAGCCCATGTACTCTTTATGGCTTTCCTGTTCACTTCCAACCTCTCAAAATATACTGGACATTGTAGGGGCATATCTGCTCATGCAGGTATGCCCACACATAGGATATAGTTCACCCTGCCTTAGGCTAAAGGCCTGTAGCAAGGGTGACTTACCTATATCATATACTGTGCATGGGAGGCATGGCACTCAGGGCTGTGTGCATGTTGACTCTTCTGATTGTCCTGCACCAAGACATGCAGCCTAAAATGGCAGAGTGCCTTGCCTTGGTGAGGGTTCCCTGGGGTGGCACAATCAGTGTTGCAGCCCAGAGGACCCTCTTTAGTACTCATCCCCTGGGTACCAGGGATACCATTTTGTTAGGGACTTACAGGGCCACTGAAGTTGAACAATCACGGTACAGTTTTGGAGGAAGAGACCTGGCACCGGGAACGTTGTTAGCAGGGCCACAGTGCACTTACAGTTCTAGCTAGCCATGTCAAAAGAGGCAATTTCCTACATGACCCCCCAATGAAAGAATTTGAGACTAACCTTCCCCTAGTAAGTCTTCATCGTCTAAGTGGAAGAAACTGAGAAGTCCGTCTGCATTGGCATGGGCAATCCCAGGTCTGTGTTCCACTTCAAAGTCCTTTCCCTGTAAGGATATTGACCACCTGAGCTGTTTGGGATTGCCACCTTTCATCTGCATTAACCATATGAGAGGCCTGTGGTCGGTTCCAGGGGTTTCCAACCAGGAGCTTGTGAGCTATCGTAGCTCTCCAGCTACCTCAGTAGCTCACCTATGTGCAGCCCAGCTTATTAAATTAGAAAGCGTTTGCTTGGTTGAATTAATATACCTATAATACATGTTAGATTATACATCACTAAAAATATTCATTGCTCTCAATGCATTTCATTGAACATAAGTAGTTCTCAGTGCAGAAAAGGCTGGAGACCCCTGAGGGAACAATGAAGTAAGAACCAAACAGGTATGGCTTTAGCTTCACCAGGGACCAGACCCCAGCCAACACTTCCCTCTCAATGGCAGTCCAGAGCTGTTACCTGCCAGCCTGTAGCTTTCTACTGATGAAAGCTACAGGCTGGGCTTGACCGTGGTCATTTATATGGAAAAGGGCCACTCCTAGCCCATGTTCATATGCATCAGTCTGCACACTGATTTACTTGGCATAATCTGCAGCTTTCAGAGCACATTGCTTCCTTCAGAGTGTCAAAAGCCTTTTGACAGCTCACAATCCAGTTAATCTTTTCCTTTACAAACCTACTATAGTACCCAGTCAAGTCAAAGAAGGCCCTGACTTGAGTGTGAGTAGTTGGAGCCACCCAGTGCAGAATGGTCTGGATCTTGGGTTGTAAAGGTTGAACATGGCTTCCACCAACAAGATGACACAGGTATACAACCGTCCCCTGCCCTATCTAGCCTTTGCTTGCCTTGATAGTGAGGCTTGCACTTCTCAGAGCCTCTAAAACGTTCCCAAGATGGATCAGATAATCCTGCCAGGTGGTGCTAAAGACAGCAATATCATCTAGATACGCTGTGCTGTAGGATTCTATACCAGCAAGGACTTTGTTCACCAACCCTTAAAAAGTCGCAGGTGCTTTTTTTTAGCTCCAATGGCGTCACAGTAAACCGATAATGCCCCTCTGGGGTTGAAAATGCAGATTTTTTTTGCTTCTCGAGTCAGACCTATCTGCCAGCACCAGGTGTGAGATCAAAGGTACTCAGACATTTCACTGCCCCCAACTTGTCAATGAATTCATCTGCCCTTGGAATTGGGTCTGCATCAGTTTTGGTTACTGCATTGAGGCCCTATAGTGCACACAGAACCTCATCTCTTTTTTACCACCCTGAGTATGAGGCTTGGAGACTAACACTACTGGGCTAGCCCAGGGGCTCTCAGATGGCTCTATCACTACCAATTCCAGCATCTTGCTTATTTTAGCTTTGATGCTCCTTTTCACATGATCAAACTGCCTGTAGATGTAGTTTTTGACAGTTAGGTTCATCATGGGTACACCAGCTTTTCTGACCAGGGATCAAAGCGAAGAGCTCAGCAAACTGATTTAGGACTTGCCTGCAATCAGTCTGCTGTTGGGTATTGAGGGTGTCTGACAATACCACTCCTTCCACTGATCAATCTTTTGGGTTGTTGGACAAGAGGCCAGGGAGATGTTCACTCTCTGCTTCCTGATCCTCATTGGTAACAATGAGCATGGTCTGTCATGATAGGGGTTAAGGCTACACATGGATGACCCCCTTGGGTTCCAACAAGAGCTGAGGTCCACCAGGTAGGTGACCTCCCCTTTTCTTTCTAGGATAGGGTAAGGCCCATCCCACGTATTTTGGAGGTCCCTAGGTTCCACAGGCTCCTAAACCCACACATTCTGCCCTTGTTAAACTCCATCGTAGCAGCCTGTTAGTCATACCATTGCTTCTGGAGATCTTGGCTGGCCTCAAGGTTTTGGTTTTCTTTTTCCATATATTCATCTATTCTGGAGCAGATGACAAGTACAAAGTCCACTATGTCCTGTTTAGGGTCAATGAGAGGTCTCTCCCATCCCTCCTTTACAAGGCACAGTAGTTCCCTAACAGGATGGCCAAACAAACATTTAAATGGGGAGAACTTGACTCCTTTTTGTGGCACGTCTCTGTAGGCAAAAAGCAGGCATGATAGTACAGCATCCCATCTCCTTCTGAGTTTTTCAGGGAGCCCACCAATCATGCCTTTCATGGTCTTCTTGAATCTTTCAACAATGCAATTACACTACAGATGGTAGGGGTAGTGAACCTGTAGTTCACTCCACATTCCTTCCACATGTGTTTCGGGAAGCCAGATATGATGTGTGTACCTCTTTTCGATACCACCTCCTTTAGGAAGCCAACTCTGTTAAAAATACCAATGAAGCCCCCAGCCACTGCAGGGACCATCGTAGTCCTAAGGGGAATAGCTTCAGGATGCCTGGTGGCATGATCCACTACCACTAGAATATATCTGTTCCCTGAGGCTGCGGGAGGGTCAAGGGCACCAACAATATCAATCTCTACCCTTTTAAAGGGAACCCCAACCACTGGAAGTGTTATTAAGGGGGCCTTTGGGTGCCCACCTGTCTTGCCACTGGCTTGACAGATGGGGCTGGAGTTTCAAAACTCCTTCATCTTCTGGTACATCCCTGGCTAGTAGAAGTGGGTGACAAGCCTGCTCCCAGTTTTGGTCTGGCCAAGGTGTCCAGCTAGAGGGATGTCATGGTCGAAATTGAGAAGGAATTCTTTAAATGCCTGAGGCACTACCACTCTCCTGGTGGCACCAGGTGTGGGGTCCCCAGCCTCAGTAAAAAGGATTCTCCCTCACCATAGTTCCTGTGGTAACCACTTACATCACCACCTGCCCGTAAAGCAGTTTGCTGTCACAGGCCTTCAAAAGTGGGGCAGGTCCTCTGCCCCAGGCACAGATCCTTCCTAGAGGGTCCCCCTTGGCCTAAAAGCTCAGCCTGGTAAGGCTCCAGCTCCTAAAGCTTAGTTCCCTCTAGGCTGACTGTTCTTCTGCCTTAGGAGAAGGGCCTGGTGTCTGATTTGTAGCTGGTTCTCCAGTCTGCTCTCATTTTATCTTGAAGGGCTGGGCCATTCTTCCAGACTCCAGCACCTCTTTATCCTCATGGGCTCTGTTCTGTGCTCTGGTTTTTACACACACCGCGGATTCCACACATTTTGTGCATGGATTCTCAGTTCTGCCTCAGCCCAGGCTGAGGTCCCAAAATCATTGCCAAGCAAACTATAAACTGGTATTGATGAAGAGACTGCTACTTCCTTTTTTTCCAGCAATCCCTCCCCAGTCAAAGGGCACCATCGCTATGGGATGGGTTGTTGTCACACTTTCAGCACTGGTAACTGGATAGGTCCTTGCAGGCAGATAATGATCTGAGGATACCAGTTGCTCAGGCACCATGGTGATGCTAGCACCAGTGTCTCTCAGGACTTCCACCCTAAACCCATTTATAATAGAATTCTGTCTGTATTTGTGCACCTTCTCATTGTAACGGTTGCTCAAAAGATGCTCTTTTATTATAACATTGTAAAGCCCTTCATAATAATTCAAATTGTTACCTGTTCACCAACCATCCAGTGTTTTTACTAAAAAGTCAACAAATTCCGCTCAGAACTGTCTCTGGGTTTTTCAAGTCTCCCTGAATCTTAGTCTGTACTCTTCGGTGGTGAGTCCAAAGCCCTCAGTCAGGGTACGCTTCATGAGGTCATAAGACTCCGCATCTTTTTCAGGTTAATAGCAGGAGTTTATCCCTGCATTTCCCTGAGAATAGTTCCCACAAGAGAGGAGCTCAATTTGGTCTAGCTACTTTCCTTCCTATATAGGCTCTCACAAATGCAGTAAACCACCTTCTGGGGAGCTATTCTTCCTAATTACTTGTATACTGCCACCAGAGATGGGTCATAGGCCCTTATCTTTTGTTTGATTTTTTAGTTCCAGGAGCTGAGCTTCTAATTTCAGTCTCCTGGTCAATCTCACCAGCACGAGGTCCACATCTGAGGAGGTCTCAGCTGGGCTTGAGGGGACTAACTCATGCCCTTCCTCATCCTCAGACTAGTTTACCAGTTCTGGGTGATCTCTCTCAAACTGAGCTATCGGTTCTCTGAAATATTCCCTTTTAGTGCTTTTGCCTGATTTAATTTCATAGCTCTTAAAAAAGGCCTCTCAGGTGAGCATGGCTCAGGTCCATGTAAGGGGTCAGGTTGAGCTCCTGAACATGGTTATCGGAATCAGGCATTATTTTACTAAAGTTCGCACCTTCTTAGGAAGCTACAAAAAATAATTAGATTTTTGTTATTTTGGTGTCATTTTAAAAAGAAGAATATTATCTAAGTTTATATATTGTGTTAGATTTTTATTGCGTTGTGTCTTTTACTTATTCACTGTTTTAGTGGTATTAAATGGTTTACACTTAGCTGTGTCCTAAGTTAAGCCCGATTGCTCATTTGCCAAACTGCCAAGGGTTGAGCAACGATTAATTTATTGAGAGTTGACTGGACCTTATTAGTGATTGTGATATTATTACTAGCTGAAGATGCATGCCTCCACCTACTAATAAACCACTTTCCTACATTTGGTGCACAGTGGTGGGATCCAGAACTTGTGTTTGATAACCTCATTCAGTATTTAAGTTGGACAATTTAAAATCCTCTAAATTGACCTGGAGGAAATAATGTTTTTCATTTTTAATTTGGACTAATATTAATTAATAATTGTTTTATTGTTTTCCAAATTACCCTGACCTCAATTTTTGCCAAGGTTTTTATGACTCAAAACTAAGGGGTACCATCAAGCTTGATCTTGCTAGCCTACCCACACTCCCAGTCACCAAGCTAAGGGAACTGTGCAGGGCAAGGGATTTACTAGCACCCTCCCCTGGCAGGAAGTTAGCACTGATAAAGAGGAAGTTAGTACTTATAAAGGCTGTTACAGTATGGGTGGAGGCTCAACTAGAAGATAAGATTGGCCGGGGGGGACCCCTAGACTTCAGTGATGAGGATGAGTAACACCTCTCCACAAACACAGTAACCAGGGCCCTGCCTAGTGCTAGTGGGGAAAGAGGATCTACCAAAGGAGAAGCAGGACTGTCCATCAGGGAGAAAGAACTTGAGGCACAGCTAGCTTATATAGCACAATAGGCAAACAAGTTGGCGCTGTCCAAATAGAAATGGGTACACAAAGAAAGGAGAACCACAGGGTGTAGATGGTGGCAGCAAAGAAGAGACAGATGTGTATAGATGGGGTGGGTTTGACACAAGACTGCCCATGGGAATTATACCTAGGTACAGGAGGGTGAGGTCATCGACAAATAGCTGGCAGCTTTTGAGAGGGCCCTTAGAATGAAGAGGGTTAACCTTTAGTATTGGGGTTCACTCCTGTGGGAACTGATCCAAGTGACAGAGAGAGATAGGCTCTTGACTTTAGAGCAGTGGTCTTCAAACCTTTTAATGCCGCACCCCCCGTAAAATAATAAAATTAATTGGGCCCCACTCAGATTTTTCACAATTATTCTATTAAAATGGCAATATGTTTCAACTGATTTAAACACAAGACATATTTAAGCACTGCATTTAAATTATTTTATTGTTTTAAAAATGCAACCAAATCCATGATTGCCATACATACTATTCTGGTCAGGCATCCCTTACTTATGTGTAAAAGTATCCATATTGTGATTATTAGAAATGGGGGTAGGGGTGTTGAAGAATATCCCCTTTTGACACATACTCCCAGTTAGGGATACATACCGCCGCTCATTTATATGCCACATAAAACAAAGCACTGCTATCAGCATAATGCTTATTTTGGCCAGAGCCTGACCCACATCCCCTCCGGGGATCACACCAGGCTCCCTTAATGGGGTCCACCCCTTAGTTGGAAGACTCCTGCCTTAGAGGGAGAGGAGGCTGAGTCATATCCCTACACGAAACTGAGTCTGATCAGGAGGCTTGGTCTCACCCCTGAGCAGGACACGATGAAGTTTAGGGACACCCAGAAAGGCAGTACCCAATCCTGGGTATACTTTGTATGTAGACCTATCTGTTAAATGAAGTAGAGGGCTGGGTACAGGGTTACAAGTTAAGTACCTATGAGGGGCTATGCAATTTGTTCATGAAGTAGAACATATTGGTCAATTGCCCCCAAGAAAAGTTGCACCGTATCTAGTTGACTCTAAGCTGTCTAGCCCTAGGGAACTGGGTGAGACAGCAGATAAGTGGGTTTTCACCGGGAAGATCAAGACGAACCAAGGAGGCTATCATAAGAATGGAGACAGGTCCCCTTGCAGGGGAAAGTCCTGGGAAACCCAGATAAAAAACAGAAGGAGTCCTCAAAAGGTCCCCAAATGCCAGCCCTAGGAGGGAGTTCCCAGAGCCATTCCAGTTACAAGGGGAAGGGGTACCCAGGAAAGTTTTTGGCCCTACAAAGGCTGTGTTGTGTTTTGACTAATCCTATGTGGAGTTCGCAGAGTTGCACTACGCGAAGTGCAAAAAAACTCTGTCGTGCTACGGGGAGCTCCGCAAGCGTCAGAATACAGTAGAAAAATGCTGTTCGCGGTGATTACACAGTGCCAGATGCTTGTCCGCACTGTACAATCATTGTGAACAGCACCATGCACAGCGCAAGCTTACCTTTTCTGTCGCTCAAGTAGATTTTTACTCAAGCGGCAGCTTTCTCAACGTGAACGGGCAGTTTCTCAATGTGAGCGGTCACGAGCATACGTGACCACTCGCAATGAGAATCCTGACCCCCACGTTGAGAAATCTCACCAGGAGGCTTATTTTCCACGCACCCCAACTTGATATGGGCGATTGAGAACGAGGAAAAATCTCACCAGATGGTGGATTTTCCTCGCTTGCACTCACCAACTTGACTTTGGTGAACGCGAGCGAGGAAAAAAACTCCGCTCTGCTGCGCGAAGCAGAGTTTTTTGGAACTCTGCGAGTGGAGTTCACTGCCCAGGGTTAGTTTTGACTGCTTGCAACTAAGACACAAATGGGAAGCTGCAGCCTTGTCAAAGCAGCCCCCCACTGGGAGGCAGTCCAATTGGATTGCTAGTGTAGGTGTAGAGGTGGAAGTTGGCCCAGAGATGGGAAAAAGGCATGCAGAGATGACCTTAATTTCCATGGGTGGGCTTGAAGTTGCAAACCCGGCAGTCTTGCCGCCAAGCATGGAAAGGTAAGGGCAAAGGCCTCAGATCAAAAGGAATCAGGTTGAGGCTCTGAAGGATATAGGAGCCAGCATGACCATGGTAGTGGACGGATTGGTTTCCCCAGAGTGATCCTCTCTGGTGAATTTTACCAGATCACCTATGCAGATAGCAGAGCCAAGCTCCATTCCATGGCAATGTTGAGCTTGGAATTGGGAGGTGTGACTGGTTCTAAGATGGTAGTTGTGTCTCTTGCCCGCCCAGTAGAGTGTCTGCTGGGAAATTATCTTGAAGCTTCTGAATGGTTAGGCGTGGAAAGGCAGGTCCATGCTCAGATGCTGGACTTCCCTGAGTGGATATGTGCTGTGATGAGGGCACAGGCTGCACATCAGGGGAGTAATGGACACTTGGACCATGAACAATGGCCCAAGCCTTCAGACACAAGCAGCAGGGCAAATGGTCTAGTGAGCCAACCCAAGCAGCTGAAGAGGCCCAGGAAGAATTGATCCATGAGGGGGAGGATTTGGCCTCAGAGGGAAGGACTCCACCGTGCAAGATCTGTCTGGACCCACCAGGAAGGATCTGTGCCAGGGACAAAGAGATTATCCCACCCTTGAGGGCCTGAGGCAGCCTACTTCCAGGCACGAGAAGGGCAATGTCAGAGCTATCCGCAGGGTCTATTGGGAGGATAGAGTCGTCTATACTGAGGTCAGGGACCCCAAACCAGGGATAAGCAAGGGAATTCTGGACCCCAGAAGTATACCGAGGACCTCTTCAATTTGGCCCATGACATCCCCTTGCCCGGACATTTGGGAGAGACCAAGACCTGGAACAGGCTAGTCAGCCATATCTGTTGACCCCATATGTCTCTAAAAGTGAAGGAGTTTTGCAGCTCTTGTGTCACCTGTCAAGCTATGGCAAGACAGAGGGTAAAGTCAAAGGCTCCCTTGATACCACTGCCAGTGGTTGGGACTCTCTTTGAATTGGTGAGATTGATGTTGTTGGTCTACTAGACTCACCAACTTCTCCTGGGCACAGATATATATTGCTGGTAGTGGACTATGCCACCAGATATGTAGAAAAAACACCCCTTAGAATAGTCACTGCTCCCACACTGACCAGTCCCCTACTTGGTATCTTCACCAGAGTGGGGTTTCCAAAGGCGGTGCCTCGCACTGGGGGACTACCTTTATGTCAGTCTATCTGAAGGTGATGTGGAATGTATGTGGTGTTACCTGCAGGTTCACCAACCCATATTATCCCCAGACAAATGGTCTGGTGGAAAGATTCAATAGGACCCTGAGGGGCATGATTATGGGCTTAACTGACAAGCTCAGGAGGAGATGGAGTGTTTTATTCCTATGCCTGCTGTTTGCTTACAGAGAGATGCCACAGAAAGGGGTTGGTTTTAGCTCCTTTGAATTACTATTTGGCCACCCTGTAAGAGGGCCATTGTGTTTGGTGAGTGAAACTTGGGAGAAGTCTCTCAAGGAAACCAAACAACATGTGCTGTCCCGCATGGTGGAGTATATGAGTAGAGCAAGAACAACCTGGAGGCAAGCCAAGAGCTTATTAAGCTCTATTATGACCAATGTTCCCTCTAATTTTTTCCTCTATGTGCGACAGTGTAGGGTCTCTGTTCGTTGCAGCCATGGCTATGTGTGCCAGGAACGAGAGCATGCTTGTGCGCAGCGCCAAATATCACTTCAAACCTTTGCTTAAAAAACTGAAAAGACGATGCATTTCAACACATACAACCCAAGTTAAGGGGCTTAAGGCGGATTTGCAATTTGGATACACACGCCATGACATGAATTGGTTACACAGGCAAGTGCACTTCAGATTTAGAAAAGAACAAGAGTCACTGCCTACAATGGAGCGCAAAAAGCGTGATGTCAGAATTAGTTAAGAGGGTTGTAGGAGCCCAATCTACTGCATCTGAAGGTGTCCAGGAACTCAGAAGCAGGCACTAGATATGCACATCTGGATGACGGTAAGACAATCTTTTACTAAATTTATATTGTGACGTGGATATTTTCAGGTAGAGTTATGGGTCATTCGCATATCGAAGGCCCAGTAAGCAAGGATGCCACTGTTTTATTGAATAGGACATCAGCACACTTTACTATGTAGCATTTCTGAGTGCAGGCATGAGATAGAGTCCCTAAACGCTAGGCTCTTGCATGTTTTGCACAGTACAGCCTGAGTGTAAATGCGCTCCACACCGGTATTGTATGCAGTTAACACTTGGTTATTTGTAGCATTTATTCAGTCTAGGTATACTTGCTCACAAGTGTCACTCATAGTGGTTGAAATGTCCCTAATAATAACGCTTAATTTATGAATCTGAGCTAAATAAGAAGTCGGAGGAAGATAGTTAAGAGAAACGAGGAGGCAAACACACACATTTTAAGTAGCTTTGGAGTAGGAAGAGCAGCGATTAAGGGAAGTCAGCATATAAAGAAGGAAAGTAGGTGATTTGAGAAAGGGCCTGACATTGGACCAAGAGGAGGATGGAGGAGAAGGAGAGAAAAGATTTGACTTTCTGGATATTCTGGGGATGTAAGCAGCAAGACGTGACCACAGAACACAACTGTTCTGAGAAAGTCAGAGAATAATTAAACATAACTCAAGGATTTCTAACTGTGGAGAAAGTAGGGATAGTGATATATATAAAACTATAGGACAATGGGTGGTAATAGCAGCTGAAGCTGGAAATAAGAGGATTTTTTTTTACGATTACGTTTTTAAAAAGTACATAGTAATCCAGTTTTCAGCAGTCGATTAACGAGCATAAATACGGTCAAGAAGGATGTCAGATAAGGAAGAATAGCAGAAACAGATTTGAGAGCCGTCAGCATGGAAATGGAAGAGAAAGTCAAATGATTAAATGACAGAAATGAGAGGAATGTGTACAATGAGAAGACCAGTTGACTAGAACCAAGCTTCTGAACTGGGGAGAGAAGGTCATTACCTTGAAGAGAAAGGGAAAGTTGAGAAAACGCAATATATTCCAGAATTTATTAAGGAAGCAGATCAGCCGGAAATTAGAGATGTCATTAGGAGCTAAAGAAGGCTGCTTATGTTAAAGAAGAAGAACAGCTGATTTGAAGGTAGAAGAAAAGAGAAGAAAAGAGGCTGGATGGCCTGGCCGAGTGGGAGGATGAAGGCAGCACTCAAGACCATCCTGTGGACTCGCTGTTAGTTGTGACTGCCGTCATGCTGCTCTCGCGGGTAGTGTCTTGTGGCCAGTGCCATGCAAGTTCCTCTTTCTTCTCAGAGCTCGCATTGTTTGCTGGATTGCTTTATTAAACTCTACTTCCTCCTCATTCTGGTGCCAGGAGCTGATGTTAGGAGACTGATGTGGCACCCAGAGCCCACGTTCCACTGGGCTCCACCTCGGACAGGAGTTTCAGGTGGAGTGGGTCTTCCCAGGAGAGGGGGTGAGTCACTGCTGCAAGGCCTACCTGGAGCAAAGCAGAGCTTTGATCCTCTTCCTTGTACAGGTGGCATTGTCCTGCTTTACATGGCACTGTGACGTTCACTCCTTTGGAAAGCATTTTATTAAGTAGCTGTATTACTTTACTGTTGATAACGAGGAGCTTTGTTTCAATGAATCCCAGTTCTGCAAACAGTGGGATATTCCGCAAGCATTACCTCTCTGCCTTTTCTAGTCTGCTTTACCTTTAGAGCAGGTGGGTCTGACTTTGCCATAGAACGGCCCATGCCAGACCTTCAGTGTATAACACATTCTTACATACAGCTGAGATCAGTGTGACTCGTTCACGTAGAGTAATGCTCTGGTACCCATTGACACAAGTTGGACATCCCTGCTTCAGTGCCTGATTTGTGCGCGTACTTTTTTCATGGATGTGGCCCTTTTTTTATTGTAGGGTTATAGTGTCTGTGAATACAGAAGGCAGTGACAGCCCCTCCTGAATACAAAAATCTGCCACGAACTGCTCATCAGCTCCATGGCACGTACATTTTAGGGAACCCCTCCAAAATCTCGACTCTGATGAGATCTGACAAATGATTTTCTACACCCTCCTGAAGAAGCAGGGTCTTCTGGGGCAACAAAGCCTCCCTGGACTTTGTGCATTAAATCTAGCTTATTTTTGGTGTATCAGAATTTCCACACAAAACATCACACTCCTGTAAGAATATTTAGGAGAAAGTGGAAATAGCATCCATTGCCCTGCACTGCCCTCAGCCTTGCCTTCCTCACTACCCTCTGTGTTGCCTTCCGCACTGCCCTCTGTGTTGCCTTCCACACTGCCCTCTGCATTGCTCTCTGCTTTGCCTTCTGCACAGCCCTCTGCGTTGCCTTTTGCACTGCCCACTGCGTTGCCTTCTGCACTGCCCTCTGCGTTGATGCCCCTGTCCTCCGTGACCACCCCGCCCTCTCTATTACTTCAATCTCCATCCTCATGCTCTTTGTTGCTGTCTGTAACCTGTGTCTCTCTTTTCCTTCACTTCCAGAGTAGGGGACAATGTTTGGAATCACCAAGGAAGAAATTACCTGCACAATTTTTGAATCTGGTTTGCAACTCCACTCCTAGCGGGGAGCGGTGGCACCAAGAGCCCGGGGACCTACAATCATGGTCTGGGGTGTCACAGTGGATGAGGTCAGAAACGTTTTCTTTTTTTTCCACTGAAGTCCATAACCCCTCCCTCTGACTAGTGACAGCAGCTGTGCTTCTGTCATCTCACAGATACTGCAGAGTGAGTGTGGGACTGGGCAAAGGGAACTTTCAGATGCTTGTACACAGTATCCTGAATTGTCCCGGCAAAGCCCTAAATCGGATACATAGCAGACACAAATTCAAATCAGAAAACTGAAAATATGGAAAGAGCACTGATGACTACTGTTTTAATGACACACTACGTTTGCATACCTGTGAAGAGTACAGCAAGTTTAAAAACACAGCGTGTACTTTCAGAAAGTACAGGCTGTGTTTTTAAACTTGCTGTACTCTTTTGTTAGTAAAGCAAAGTGTGGGGAAGATTGTGGGCTTTTGTTTAAGTATTCATGTTAATCACAGCTCATGAAGGGGCTGTGATTAACATGAATACTTAAACAAAAGCCCACAATCTACCCCGCACTGCGCCAAAAAATATATCAAGCCACAAAACAAGCCTTACCTGCACTCCTGACTCACGCTGGCAAAAGCGCATCCAGGAAGTGCCTGTTTTTCGTACCGCTCGCTTTTTAAAGTGGCGGTGCAAACTCTCTCCAGGGATGTCCTGTGTGTGTGCGTGCTCCAAACATGGGAGTGCACACTCGCAGGAAGAGAGGTGCTCAGTGGTTGTGACTAGAAGGCTGTCTGAGTACCATTCAGGACAGTTGGTGTGGGTGTTGGAGACTGTGGTTCCCAGAGCTCACCAGAACAAATGGACTGGGCTCTACCCCATTCTAGAAAAGAGGGACAGGGCAGATATGACCATACTGATGGTCATAGATGAAGAAGGGGAGGAGTAGGGTTAGCCTCAGCCAGACCACCTCTTTACCAATGTGCAAGATGGGCCAGTGGAGGGAGTAGTACTCTCTCCCAAGTTGACATACCAGCAGCAGAAAGACTGCAAACAAGTGTTAAAGGTGTTTGCTGGGTTGTCCTTGATCCCTGGAATCACCACTTGCTGTGCCCATGACATTGACACTGGCGGCAACCTACCTGTCAAAAACAAGCTGTACAGGTTGTCTGACCAGGACAAAGCCAGCATTAAGGTTGAAGTAGCCAAGATGCTGGAGTTGGGGGTATTTAAGCCCTCTACCAGTCCCGGGGCCTGTCCAGTGGTACTGGTGCCCAAACCCAATCCACAAGAGAGATAGAAAGAATTGAGGTTTTGTTTGGACTACAGAGGTTTGAATGCAGTCACCAAGACTGATGCTCACCCCATACCTAGAGCTGATGAGCTCATTGACAGGTAGGGAACTGCGAAGCACTGGAGTACATTTGACTTGACCTCAGGTTGCTGGTAAATTGCCCTAAATTCAGGAAGACAGTAGAGGTCCACATTTTCCACCCCAGAGGGCCATTTTAAATTCAAAGTGGTACCCTTTTGCTTGAAGAATGCCCCTGCCACCTCCCAAAGATTGGTGAGCAGGGCCCTGTCTGGGTTGGAACTTTCAGTGCAGCTTACCTAGATGATATAGCTGTATTCAGTTCCACCTCAGAGGAGCATCTGGTCCATCTGAAGGAAGTGCTTCAGGACCTGCAGCAGGTGTGCATGACTATCAAAGCAAGCAAATGCTATATAGGGCAGAGTTCAGTGGTGTGCTTGGGCCACTTTGTAGGTGGAGGCCATGTACAACCTCTCCAGCCCAAGATCCTGACCATACTGTATTACCATACTGTATTCGGAAGCTCCTAAACCTAGACATGGGTCTTGGCTTGACCGGCTACTACAGGAGGTTTGTGAAGAACTATGAGATCATTGTGGCTCCCCTGACAAAACTCACCTCTAAGAAATAGCCCAAAAAGGTCATTTAAACCCCAGAGTGTCAGATGGCCTTTGGCAGTCTGAAAGAGGCTATATGTTAAGAAGCAGTCCTAGTGGCCCCCAACTACAATAAGGAGTTTGTGGTTCAAACAGATGCTTCAGTGCATGGAATTAGGGCAGTACTCGCACAGCTAAATTAAGTGGGCCAAAATCAACCCGTTGCCTTCATTTGCAGGCGACGGCTCCCCAGAGAGCAAAGATAGAGTGCCATTGAGAGTGAAGCCTTTGCTCTGAATTGGTCCCTCAAGAAAATGAGACCATACTTGTTTGGTACTCACTTCTGTGTTCAAACTAACCACAGACCTCTCAGATGGCTCATGCAAATGAGAGGGGAGAGCCCACAGACGTAGTCTGTTTCCTTACAGGGGATGGATTTTACAGTGGAACACAGCCATGGGACTGCATATGCCAATGCAGATGCACCTTCCAGGTTTGTCCACTTAGATGATGAGGATTACCAGGGTTTAGGTTAGTTACCCATCACCTTTTGACTACAGGGGCAAGGGGGAAAGCCATCCTTTTTGCACTGATGGACCACATTTATTGAGTGATAATGGTGGTTACTGACTCTGAAACTGCCTTGGGCTCTGCTAACCAGGCCCACGGCCAGTGCCCTATCCTTAAAAAGGTAAGTGGTAATTGGTATAATTCTAATTGGCTAGAACAGCCCACCTGTATATCCCTAGTATATGGTAGGGCATGTAGTTTTGGAGACCCCAGTGGACGTAAAAATAAATAGTGTTAAAATAAAATTATGCCCAAATCTGACTTTTGAATAAAAAGTACTTCCAAAGTCCAAAATTATGTTTTTATTACATAGAAATCACCCAAAGGTCTGCCCTAGGTGCCCCAAGGGTAAGGTGCTTTGTTATAAAAAGCAGAAACAATATAAAAATATGTTTTATATGCCCTGGTAGGGAAAAACAGCCAAAGTTGTTTCCCCCCATTGTAGTACTGCTACCCCATGGGCTAACATTGGAAGGTTGTATTAATCCTAATACAGTCTAACTTTTGATTTGATTTAGTTAGCAATTTGATTCAAAGTATCAAAACAATGCTTGCAATAAATCCTGCAACTTGCAAAGGCCAGATTTATTATAACTATTACTGAAAAGTAGTTTTAGAACTTACTATCCTGAAGTTACCTAAAACAGCCCTGTATCAGTCTCTTCTGATTGACCAGCCTTTCTCAGCCGGATCTGAGTAGGTGTGAAGAGGACTGGGGCTGCAACAATACAGCCATTTGGTGGGAGAAGATCTGCTTCCTGGACCAGCCAGGGAGAGGAAGGGGGCTGGGGAGATAAGCTGGGACTTCAGAGGTTGGAGAACAGATGTCACAGAACCGAGGCCAGACCCCATTTCCTTGATCCCCAGCCAGATGGGAGCCCTCTTGATCAGATTAAGCGAAGGGTTGGAAGGGGAGTGTAGTCAAGAATAGCCACTCCTCTGAGTTGGGTTACACCAACACACACTACAAGGAGAGAATTTCTCCATTTTTATTTTGGTCAGTGCATTCTGGGTCAAACATATGCCGTACTTTGCAGGAAGAGGTCATAGCAGAGGGTGGCAACTTGTGCCCTATTGGTTGGGGTGTCCCCCTTCTTGCCCACCCAGAATTCGGAATAAAAATGGACGTTCTGCAAGAGCCCCTCAGATCCCTTCCTGAAACATTTGAAGAAGAAGGCTGCCCTGGGACCACAGAAGCTTACACTAGGCTGCCCTGGGACCACAGACGCTTACACTCAGAAGGGCTTTACTTCCTGCACTCTCAAGGCTCCCACCAAGGAAGGACTATGCCTGATTCAAGGAAAAGGAGTAGTCTCCCTGACCAGCAACAAGTAGAAAAGTGCTGAAAGAAGTCACCTGCAGCAGACAAAGAGAGGATTACTCCAGCTGATCAGCAACAACTGGATTTTCCTCGACTGCCCAGGTGAATTATGGGAGATTGAGTCCCATACCCAAGAGGATTTTTTGAGCTTCGGAATCCTTGGATGGTCCTGCTGGACACTTTGCAACACAGAGGAAACCTCTCTGAAGAAGGTCAGAAAGTTTTGGAACTTTTTGTAAAGTTTTGGTAAAACGCTCCAGAAGAAGACCATCTTGACATCGAGAGTCAATCTACCATCGTCGACTGGAGAATTGGCTTGACTGCGCTGGTTAGTCCTGCTCAAAGCTCCAGAACTCTCCACCGGAGACGATGACAAAACTTCCAGATGCTCATCGAGGCATCATGCTTCAGCAGGCTGCCATTGTCGAAGCAAACTACCGATCGGGGGAACGCGAGGGCTTGTCACCGAAAGTAAAGCTCCAAGAAAAAGACTATAGGTATATTTATGATCCACTTTGCTTTGTTACTGCACCATACAATGTGGTCCAAGAGCAACACAAATGTAAAATGAGGGTTATGAATCCATGCAAGGCCACCTCTTGTGGTCCTGTGTGCCTTGATAAATCTTGAGCAGTGTAATGCAGCGCAGAGCACTGCGTTGCATGGCTCTGTGCCAGGGAGGTGTTTCCATGGGTGTTGTGTGGATGTTCCCCTGCAACAATAATGGGTTTTGACGCATTCCCAGATTTACAAGAACAGGTAGACCTGGAAATGCGCCACAGAGATACGCCTCTCCAGGAGAGGCGTAAGGAGGAAAATATAATTATTTCTCCTAGTTTATTCCTCTTTCTGTGTGTGCTGAGCATTGCATTGCTGGGGCATAAGTTATATGCGCACCTATAAGGGTGAGCTGATGTATGAGTAGCTCTATAGATCAGTGAGTAGGTATGTGATTGTTTGTATGGATCTGTGAATGGGTATATTAGTGGTTGTAAGTGAATGTGTGAGTGGTTCTGCAGATGATGTAATCAATTATATCATTAGTGACGTCATTAGTGGTGTCATTTGAGGGGTAATCAGCGATGTCATCAGTGACGTCACTGACCATGTCATGAGTGATGTAATATGTGAGATGATAGCAGTGCATTGAGGGGCGTAATTCATAGTTAACTCAGCTAACTATACCTGCTGAATTCCACTGGTTTTGTATGAGTGAAATTTGTGCCTAACTTTAACGTCCCTGTAACCTTTTTTTTAAGTGAAAATCTGTGTTTTTTTAACTAGTAGTCGTGTTTGCAGAGTGGTGGAAAAAGGGGGAGGTGTCCCCGACCATCTCCCACGAATCCCACTGCATGGAACTTCATATTTGTAGCAGGAGTCTTCTTTCTCCCCTAGGACCATCAGCATCCAAGGCAACTTCATCCCCCAACCAGTAGTGCACTAGGAGGTGCATTGGCAGAGTGGTGGAGAATGCGGATGGGCCTCCCATTACCTCTCAGCAATCCCCCTGTGTAGGACTTACTGGAGGTAACGGGAGGGGATGTTGGCCCCCAAGGACCCGCTGCAGCCAAGTGGACTTTATCCCCCAAGCAGTTGTGCGCCAGGAGGCACATTTGCAGGGTGGTGCTGAAAGGGGGCTTGGGATCCAGTGACTTGTCAGTCCGTCTTTTAAAAAAACATACTTTTGCTTATTATGGGAGGGGGCCGCATGGCCCCACTTCCTTGGGCAAATTTTGGCCTGGCCTTTTCATTTGTTTAAAATTAGGGACCCTATCCCCTGGGCCTGGCCTTTTTATTTTATGGGTTTTTTTCTCAAACTTTGGGGAGGGGGACTGCCTGTTTGGCACCGGGAACCCCAGGGCCTGGCCTCTATTCTGGGTGCCCTGGTCCTATCCAGGGCACCCAATGACTTTAGTTGAGGACCGTAGGGGTAGCCTGAAGGCTCTGCAGTACCTGCCGGCTCCATGCCTCCTGAGGGAACCGGCATTGTTTTGACAGGCGGGGGCTGCTGAAAGGCAGCACCTTGTCTTGCGGTCCGCAGGGCCATCTAAAGCTCCACGCGGGAAGCTACATGGCATACAACATACAACATAGCCCCGGAGAGGTGATGGTCCTCAGGGGTCCGCAATGGACTCCCTACATTAATGTATTTCGGCCCGCA
Organism: Lissotriton helveticus; assembly: GCF_964261635.1. Lineage (NCBI taxonomy): Eukaryota > Metazoa > Chordata > Amphibia > Caudata > Salamandridae > Lissotriton > Lissotriton helveticus. Next base: position 1,119,797,893 of record NC_136070.1, read on the forward strand.
TTAATTTTTAAATTAGGCCCAGGGAGGTGGCGGTCCCTGGTGCTGCGCGGGGCCTAGTGGGCTCACCGGTACTCATATTACAAAGTGCCCCAGGGAGGTGGCAGTCCCGGGGTTGCGGGGGCACATGCTCCCCCTGCATTACTTTACATATGCCCCAGGGAGGTGGCAGTCTGTGGGATTGAGGGTGGGGCCGGTGGGCTCACTTGCATACATATTACAAGTTCCCCAAGGAGGTAGCGGTCCCCAGGGCTGTGGGGGGCTACGCAGACCCTCCAGCATTCATTTACATATGCCCTGGGGAGGTGGCGGCCCCTGGGGCTTTCATAGGCTCTAGGTGGGGGGCCTGGTGCACCCCCTCCCATTTTTATGATACAGCCCCCTGGACCTGGCCCACCCAGGGGTTATTTAAAAGCAAGCACTGAGCCTGCACTTACTTTATTTTAAAAAATTGCTGCGAATTTGGGATTATCGTGATTAAGTGGCAATTCCTCTGGGAACGCTGAACCAACTTTATGGGGTCAGGGTATTCCTACCCTTCCCCTTTTCGGAGTTTTTTGTGCTTTTTTTTTAGGACTCCTTTGAAGCCATGTCCCAAGGTGGCTATCAACACTTCCTGGTTGAAGTGTTGGCAGCCAATCAGAGCTCTGTATATCCTAGCACAAGCTCACCTTTTTTCGTGATTGTTTGTGACGTCACCACGAAATACCTTTGAACACAGATATCACTAACTTTTTCTTCTTACATTTCTCAAAAACTAATGAATAGATTTGCACCAAATAACAAAAAGCACACTCTGTGTAACCAAATCTACATTTCCACCAAATTTGGTGTAATCCCATCCAGCAGTCGGGGTTGATAGGTCATATGGGAATTAACATTGTAATCGCACTCTGTGTGCAACATGAATCACCGGGCCATTTACTGCCAAGCTAAAGCAAACACTCCGGTTCCAGCGGGTGGGAGCTGCCAAAGTGCTCCTGTCTGCTTTAAGGTTTCATCTATTTTCCTGTCCGCAGACATGTGGGCCGGGAAAGAGATGAAACTATTGCTCCTGTATGGTGGTAGCTGCCTTTTTAGCAGCTCCCTCAGTGCAGCAGCAACGCCAACTCCCACAGGATGCTGGGAGCCGACTGGACTGCAGGGGCCTGAGGCTCCCCCCTCGGTCTGGGTGCAAAATAGCAGAAAGAGGGAAAATAAAGATGAGAAATGAGCATAAAGAGGCAGAATAAAGGTCATAAAAGAGCAGAAAGAGGGAGAATAAAGGTCAGCAAGGAGCAGGAAGAGGCAAAATGAAGGTCAGCAATGAGCCGAAAGAGGCATAATGAAGGTGAGAAATGAGCAGAAAGAGGCAAAATAATGATCCGCAATAAGCAGAAAGAGGCAGAATGAAGGTCAGAAGGGAGCAGAAAGAGGCAGATAAAAGGACAGAAACCAGCAGAAACTGGCAGAAATGAAAGTTCAGAAACAGGCTAAATAAATGTGAGAAATGAGCAGAAACAGGCAAAATAAATGTCAGCAACGAGCAGAAAGATACAAAATAAAGGTGAGAAACAAGCAGAAACAGGCAGAATAAAGGTCAGAAACAAACAGTAAGGGACAGAATAAAGGTCAGAAATGAGCAGAAAGGCAAAATAAAGGTTAGCAACTAGCATGAGGAGTCAAAATAAAAGTGAGATACAAGCAGAAAGAAGGAAAATAAAGGCAAGCAAAAAGCAGAAAGAGCATAATGAGGATGTGAAACTAGCAGAAAGAGGCAGACTAAAGGTCAGCATTGTGCAGAAAGAGGCAAAATAAAGGTCAGAAACAAGCAGAAAGAGGCAAAATAGAGATCAGAAACAGAAAGAGGCAAAATAAAGGTTAGCAACTCACAGAAAGAGGCATAATAAATGTGAGATATGAGCTGAAAGAGACAGAATAAAGGTCAGAAATGAGCAGCAATAGGCAAAATAAAGGTGAGAAACAAGCAGAAAGATACAAAATACAGCGCAACTATAAGCAGAAAAAGTAAAGATTCTCAGTCAGTATAAAGGTCAGAAATAAGCAGAAATGGCAGAATAAGGGCCAGCAACGTGCAAAAAGAGGAACAATAGAGATCAGAAAAGAGCAGAAAGAGGCAAAATAAAGGTCACAAATGAGCAGAAGAGGCACAATAAAGGTCAGAAATAAGCAGGAAGAGGCACAATAAGGGTCAGTAGTGATCAGAAAAAGGCAGAACTGAACAGAGAATGAGCAGAACCCAATCATGCACTCATGTACCTACTCTCCGAACAACTCAGACACTCCCACTCAAAGACCCAGTCAGACACTCATTCACCCACTTACAGAATAACTCATACTCTCTCTCACCCGCTTATGCCCAGACTCACAGACCCACTCAGATACACAGGCACACTCAGAAACTCAAGCACCCACTCATAGACCCACTCAGACACTCATGCAGTCACCCACAGACTGACTGACACACTCATGGAGGTACTCCCAAACCCACTGAGACATTTTCACGCCCACTCACAGACCCACTGAGACACATACCAACTCACACATTCAAATACAAACCCACTGAGACACTTATGCACTCACTCACACTTACACTCTCAAAGGTTACAGGTTAGATTTAGGAAATACATTTTTTTCAGATATTCACTGAAAAAAACCTATGGTTACAAGGACGTAATAGTTAGGAAATATGAATAAAAAACCTTAGAAATTCACAGAAAAAACTAAGTTAGCTACAAATAACGATCACCCCCACAATGCACTGCTTATGACCTTGCATATTACATAATCTTATATATGTTAGAAATAGTGCCACTCATTAGTAGTACAGAAAGTATACTATTTTAATATTTGTAGAATCTTGGTATATATGTTTAACAGTCATAATCTTTTAGAAGACACTCACACTCACTGGATGATGTCATTTGAGATGTCACTGACCATGTCATGAGTGATGTAATATGTAGGGCATAAGCAGAACATTGTGGGGCGTAAGTTATCGTTTGCTCAGCTTACTATAACTACAAATTTCACTGGTTATGTATGAGTGAAATCTGAGCCTAACTATAACGTCCCTGTAATCTTTGTTTTTTTCAGTGAGTATATATATATATATATATATATATATATATATATATATATATATATTGTAATCCAAAGTGCCCTGAAGCGTTTAGAAGGTCACACAACAGCGTCTCGCTATGCAGCTCCTAAATGCAGCCTGCCTTTGCTGCTTACATAATTTGCAGTTGCCAACGCGTTTCGAGGAACAACCTCTTCTTCTCGGGCTGCCAGTGATGAAAGCAATTGAGCCTCGCACTCTTTTTTTCTTAACAGCTTTATTTAATTTACGTCCCTGCCCCCAGTGGGCGTGTGCTCAATGGAAGTCTCTGGTGTATGCTGGGATACATAGTTCATTCGTGCGAGCATTAATGTTCTTATTTAAGTAAATTCAATTTTTCATTACTCATTTCATGGCACATTTCAATCCTATAGTAGGTTAGAAGCATTTTCGGCAGACGTTCTCAGCATATTCAGGCGCTGTGCTAATGCAGTTTAGATTAGTGCCAAACCACAGCCTCACCCTTCTGGTATTCGGACTAAGCCTCCAGTTTTCGCGGTGATGGTGCTCCTTCTCACGGCCAGGCTGCCGTGTCAATGTTTTGTAATCCAAAGTGCCCTGAAGCGTTTAGAAGGTCACACAACAGCGTCTCGCTATGCAGCTCCTAAATGCAGCCTGCCTTTGCTGCTTACATAATTTGCAGTTGCCAACGCGTTTCGAGGAACAACCTCTTCTTCTCGGGCTGCCAGTGATGAAAGCAATTGAGCCTCGCACTCTTTTTTTCTTAACAGCTTTATTTAATTTACGTCCCTGCCCCCAGTGGGCGTGTGCTCAATGGAAGTCTCTGGTGTATGCTGGGATACATAGTTCATTCGTGCGAGCATTAATGTTCTTATTTAAGTAAATTCAATTTTTCATTACTCATTTCATGGCACATTTCAATCCTATAGTAGGTTAGAAGCATTTTCGGCAGACGTTCTCAGCATATTCAGGCGCTGTGCTAATGCAGTTTAGATTAGTGCCAAACCACAGCCTCACCCTTCTGGTATTCGGACTAAGCCTCCAGTTTTCGCGGTGATGGTGCTCCTTCTCACGGCCAGGCTGCCGTGTCAATGTTTTGTAATCCAAAGTGCCCTGAAGCGTTTAGAAGGTCACACAACAGCGTCTCGCTATGCAGCTCCTAAATGCAGCCTGCCTTTGCTGCTTACATAATTTGCAGTTGCCAACGCGTTTCGAGGAACAACCTCTTCTTCTCGGGCTGCCAGTGATGAAAGCAATTGAGCCTCGCACCTTCTAAACGCTTCAGGGCACTTTGGATTACAATATATATATATATATATAAAAACACGATTCCTGCACTGAAGAACCGGAAGGACACAGCGGGGTTTCAGGAAAGGAATTTATTTCAGCAATGTGTGGCATGACGCGTTTCGACAACCAATGTCTTTATCAAATGCCGGTAACACACTTCTCTCTGCCAATCCGTTTTGAAATAAAACAAATCGTCTTGCCATTGGTGGCAATCCAGGTGGGCCGGGTTAATATGAGGAAATGCGCTATATATATATCCCTTAAACAAATTGATTTCAGCCCACTACGTGCTCCCAACTAGTACAAGCAACAACAGAAGGTATCAAATCCGAAGTATTAGTTTTTCAAACAAAGGGATGCCGCACTCCACTGTTTTGCTGTTTTCAAATATGTATTCACACACTACTAACACCAATGCTTTTTGACCCATAGGGGCCGATTATGATGGCGGACGGACCTGAGTCCGTCCGCCACCATAGAGAAGGAGGGACCGTCCGCAGGGGCAGCGGCGGTCCCTCAGTGCAAATTAGGATGTGACCGCCACCCTGGCGGTCACATCCTGTATTTTTATCATTGCGGCGGGTGCTGCTTGAAGCAGCACCCGCCGCAATGATAAAAAAGTAAATTGTGCATTTGCATGCACAAAGCGGCAGGCACCTCGCGGTGCCTGCCGCTTTGTGCAGGCAAATGCAGGGGGTACCATAGGTACCCCCCATGTGCACCCCCCACCCCACCCTTCACCCCTGGGGGCCCGCAACGGGCCCCCAAACACAAATCCGTATGCCTTTACACGGCGGACATGCCGCCGTGTAAAGGCATCTTTCCGCAGTCATCCTAATATGGCTGGAGGTGTCTGATAGACACCGCCAGCCATGTTAATGCTTTTCCGCCGCGGGCGGAATCCGCCCGTGGCGGAAAAGCGGCAGACAGATAGTAAGACCCACCAGCCATCCTAATATGGCGGTGGGTCTTGCAAGGCTCCCCGGCGGATTTCCCGCATCCTCCGGGCCGGCGGTGGCTTCCGCCGGCCCGGTGGATGCGGGAAATCCGCAATCGTAATCGGCCCCTAAGTCTTGATCACGATTTGGTATCTTGCAAAGCAGATAAGGGGAAAGTATGCTTACTAAACCCTGTTGGAGATAAATGAAAATGCAGAATAGCATTGGACAGAATAGAAAGAGCACTATAGAAGTTAGGGGTACTTAGCCAGTGATTAAGAGACTTAACACTCCAGAGAACATAATAAATGAAACATACATAGGCACACAGGCTTAAATACATGTACATTTAAAAATTTAGTCACAGAAGGACGTGGGACATAAGGCACTAAGCCCAAGATGGGGTCATGACTTCTGCAGACAATGTAATCAACAAGGTGTACACAAGCATAATGCTTGTAGTACATGTACTTCTATGCAAATAGATAGTAACACTAGGAAATGCTGACATTGCAATACATGATTGTTTATACAAAGTAACCATATTAAAGAACATATAGGCCACAGCATACTTACTTACTCTTAGGAGTGTATAAGAAAGATTGTTGATACATAAAATACTGTCCAACTAAAAGACGGTGACTTTCTGAATGTATGCTCATGGAATAACATGTAAGTATTATAAATATGAACTACTGCTCACATAATGCCCATTATGGGCAACATGGGGTATCATTATTAAAACTTAGTGTCAAAACACGTTGGTGTGTGAATACATTTTTGAAAACTGCGATACCCTGGAGTGTGGCATCTATATATATATATATATATATATATATATATATATATATATATATATATATATATATATATATATATATGGATGCCACACATATATATATACACCACCGATGCTGCCCTCAGGAAGAAATCAGCGGGACACATGCTCCGGGCTCAAATGAAGCATTTATTTGGTTAAATTAAAACACACTCCTGTAGTCTGTGAAACGCTGTGGCAGACGCGTTTCTGGCCGCAATGGCCGTCATCAATGCCGGTCCCACAGGCACATGAACTTTCGTGGGCTCCAGAGACCACTCCCTTAAGACCAGTCCCTCGACTCCTCCCCCCACAGGTGAGTATGTTAATTGTGCTGCACCTCCCAGGAGCACTGCATGATGGATGTTGCAGTCCACGAGGTCCCGCATACAGGTGTATGGGACACAGACCCAAATTAATGTCCCCAATTTCTTGGCGCTTCCTGCCTTCCACCTCAGGGGTCCTGGGTATGATGGTCCGGCCAATACCTTCATTTGCGCCCTCATCAGGCAGCGTGATGCCGCCTCCTCTCTCCCCTCGCGCAGATACACACCAAGTGGAGAAATCAGCGGGACACATGCTCCGGGTTCAAATGAAGGATTTATTTGGTTAAATTAAAACGCACTCCTGTAGTCTGTGAAACGCTGTATATATAAATATATATATATATATTTATATTTATAGCTATTCTACTGCGTTCTCTCGATACAGTAGAAATCTAGCGGCACCGCAAGGCTAGATTTTCCAAATGTTATTGTATCACCATTAGTGCAATTTTACAGGAACAGTTGATGCATTTTGGTGCTTGCCTTCCACAGGAAACATCAGCAGTGTTAGCAGACAACATTTCCACAGAACAATCTTGACAGTACACATCATGCAGCAAATTATACATTCCGGAACATATTATCTCTTCCGATTGGACTGGACTCCAGGCAGGCTGTCCCCACATCAATCATGATCTCCCACCCCCTCCTGCCACTGCCTCCTGACTTCCTTCACATACCGCTGTACATTTCCCATTTGTTCGGGCAACTACGGCTCTCATATATCGTTTTCTCTGCAGCCCATGTCTGTTTTCCAACGCTATACCGCACATTTGTATTCTTTTTTCTCAAGTATTATCTACCATTTTGTTTATCACCATCAGTGTGAAGTACACACATTTTCACATTTAGTTTTCTAGCTTGACATGATTTCACAAACGATGAAGAACGTTATATTTAACCATTCTAAATGTTAGTCACAGTAAAGTACTTTTTGCAATGACTTTTCCTTGAAAATAGCAACTGAAGAGTTTAATCACTCTTTTTTTTATTTAAACTTTATTGTTTAGTTAATTAAAACCATAACAATTTGATATATGTCGCACAACAGGTATAAAAATTTATAAGATTATCATTAAAAATGAGTGATAAAAAGGCTTGTGGTAAAAACGGAAGGTAAAACTAAATAATTTTCCTACTGTTATTTACATCACTATAAAAATTATTGAGGCAAAGAAAAAATTCAAATCATTAACAATTTAAAATCCTCATGTTGCTTTATGCATTTTTCAAATGCCTGCAAGAACTTCACCAGCTTGCAATGTATTCGAGGAGCGGTTATATCCAGGCTTCCAATAATGGCAGATCTGCATGTTCGTAGTCTCCTGATCCGAAAACTTTCCATTAAAAAGTATGACCGCTCCTTGGACAGCATCTTACAATGACAGATTATGTGTATTATATCTTCTTTATGGCTACCACACAATCGACATGTAACGGCAGCGTGCTGTTTCCAGGCAGGATCATCGGCTAGTGTCGGAAAGACGCCAAATCTCAGAGACATCAGCTTTCTCTTAATAAAAATAGAGTAGGTTGTTTCCAGGTACAGTGCTGGTGTCAATGTCTTATAGCCATTTATCACAGCCCATGAGTGCGAGCGATGGGAGAATTTTTTTTTGTCTAAAACTAATGAGTGGAGTTTGGCCACTTTATTTAGGGTCTGTTTTAGTACAGCAAATGACAGATTTTTTATCCCATAAGGTTTTTGAGCAGGTTGTCTCCAAAGTGTGCGTGAGGAATTGATTTGCTTTGGATTTTTTTTTTAGATTTGAGCTCTTGCCATAGGTAGGTGTTAAGATTTTTATTACATGCTTTTTGCTTGATCTGACACCACACCTTAATAAAGGAATATAATCTGCCCGGTGTTTTGTTTTTTAATACAAACTCGAGTCTTAGTTTAATCACTCATTTCATTAGTTTCTAAAAATGTTCAAAATCTATACAACATAAAGACAATAAAAGAGGAGGAAGGAGAAAACAGAAAAGGAAATAGGAAGAGAGAAAAAAGAGAAGTTCTATACACGACGAGAAACATTGCATCATATAACGTGCTAATGCATTAATAATTGTCCTGTGCAAAGTTATAATGGTAAAACAGCATAACATAGTAAGGTACAAGTACTCCGATATCTTGTTCTATGCTGCAAATACATTTAGCAGTTTCGCTGTGCAGAATTATGACAAAAAGTTGCATACTGCAAGATAAAGTGCAGATACATCAGCAATGTATTTTATTCTAGGTTTTTCTTTTTTTCTCTTTTGCTTTCTTTCACCCCAATATGATTCAGCCATGCAACAATATACCAGTTATATAGCATGTTATAGTCTAATATGAAGTGCAAGCGCTTGAGCAGCTGTTGTTTTCTCTAACTGATTAACAGCTTTATTGTGCAGATTAATGCCAAAAAACCCTGCTTATTTTATTATAGAGTGCAACTGCTTGAGCAACTCTTCCGTGCTCAATTTTAGAAGCATGTTATAAAATAAAGTTTAGAGAGTTTAGCAGCTGATTAATTCCCCAGGGACTAGATCAGAAGTTTGTGCAATATTATGCCAAAAAAGCAGCATAATCATATATAAATTGCAACTGCTTGAGCAACTAACTTGTACTTGATCTTTAGCATCATGTTTCATATATAGTTCTTATGCATAAATAACTTATTTTTACCTCGACATTGCTTGCAGAGACACATTTTGTCCACAAGTTGTTTCTAATGATCAGTCTCTAAATTTATCTCAAGATTATATCATAAAGTTCTCCTACTTTATAGTATTTTACATCATATAAAATGACAATTTCTAAAACCATTCCTCTTCCTCAGTTGAACATGCTTTTCTCTTTTCACATTGTTCATGGCTGCCCTATAATATCTTTCTAGGCAAGACGTTTATTTTTCAGGGTCTAAAAATACTATTTTGGGAGTATTTATGCAGCTATAACGTGCTGACAGACATTACTGGGCATGATGTTACAGATGTACATGTAATTCAGAATCCAAGTTTTCTGGTCAAAAATGTTGTAGGGTTCTCAATCGTACTTTATGTATGGTACTTCCCACATTGTATTTTTTGCAGGGACATACTAGGGCATACACTACAAAATCTGTGTTGCAGGTGATACGCTCTGTTATTTTTTTAACTCTGCCGTTGTGCATTTTGTACTTTTTTGATTAGTTCCTGTGAGAAGCTGGCCTGGTATATGATGTACACCTATGTAAGTGGACACCATGCACCAGTCCAGACAACCCTATGGTGTTTTATGAGGTATTAGACAACCTTAGAAAGCTCTCTAAGTGGTAGCTGTGGAGAGCAGCTTCAGGCTTAGTCCAGAAGGAGTGTAAAGCAGCTCGTTTTACCAGTATGCAAACTTATAGTATAGATTAAGTGAAAAGAAGCACACCAGGTTTATAAATATGTATTTATTATATAATACTCTCTAGTACGTTCAAATATCTCCAACACGGAGATTGCATGCAATGCTTTAGCAAGAAACAAAGTAAATAGCCCAGAGTACACAGTGGACACCAGGGGGGGACCAAACCATATATTAAGAAAGTGGTAAAAGAACCACGACTTAGGTCAGGACAATGTCCAGAGGACATAGAAGTGCTGGGGACCCAAGGAACCACCCATGGTGAGTAAATAGGGACCCCACGGAGAACGTTTGTAGGGTGGGAACATGACTGTTGTCTCCGTACAACTCTACGGGTTAGTCATGGTTCGATTTTTAAAGATTAAGGACCCTTCCCATTGGACCCGGAAGAAACCCCGTGGAAGACAGAAGGTTGGAGGCCACCCCACCGGTGGATACCCTAGTACCCATGTTATATACACCAGGGAAGCCGGGTGCATATGTGTGAAGTGCTGTTGGAAACAGTCATCAAACCCAATGGAGGACTTCAGGAAAGTGCCACTGTGGAGGAAGGGAAAAATGTCAGTTAGAATCCGAGGATGGATTCTTGATGGGAGGTGCCTGAAAGCAGAGGGGACAGAGTCTATGTCACTCAGGAGTGACCAGGAGACTTAGAAGACGAAAGCCCTCAGATGTCGGGTGTTGCAGGATGGTTGATGAGGACCTTGACTCTGCAGCTGTGAGGACCAGATGATGCTGAGGATGACCAGGAGCTGTGCACAAGCTGTCCCCTGAAGGATGTTGAGTGCTGAGGGATCGGTGTCAGGTGGAAACACTAACATGTCTTCGCAAATGCAACCACGCAGGAATCAAAGAAGGAGCAATTTCGGAACCAGCAAGGTCCATGGGACTCACCACAAGCAGGGGAGTCAGGGCAGTCCCCGAGCAATCAGGGGAGCACAAAGAAAACAAAGGCGACCCTCAAATGGACCCCCAGGCCAGAGGCACTGGAGTTGCGGGAAGACCTCAAGCAGCTCACCAAAAGATGGTGCGATGTGGCTGAAGATTCTGGTCACTGGAGGTGCTCGAGCTTGGGGCTACTTGGGGCCCAAAGATCTTCTTGGAAGGAAGCCAACAAGCTTTGCAACTGCAAGTTGGATGCTGTGCACAGGGGTTCGGTTATTGCAACCACCACGAGGGATACTGGCCTCAAAGTTGGTGAGTGGGCAGGGCAGTCCTTGGGAGTTGTGGAAAACCACCACCTGTGTTGCAGAGCCCATGGAGTCCGGAGGAGCTCAGGATCTGCAGACCGGTCAACTTAGTTGTGGTGCCTGCAAATGCAGGGGAGTGACTCCTTCACTCCAAGGGAGATTTCTTCAAGTGTCTTCACAAGCCTTGGACGGTTCCTGTATGATTCACAGGCACAGAAAATGCAGCAGACTGAAAGGGTGATGAAGTCAGGCCCAAACGAAGTCCAGAGTGCCCAGACAGTAGAGGTAGAAGCAGTGTCTGATCCGAATCCTATCTACGACGAATCTAGGGACCTAAACCCAGGTAAGCCCTCAAGTACCCTAGGGAAAGGGTTGGGAAGATTCAGGGAACCCTCCCAGGGGAGGGTCTGAATAGGGGGGACGTTACTTCCATGTCCTTTGTCCAGTTTTGCACCAGAGTGGACTAGTTTGAACTGGACTATGCACAGAGACACCAAATAAGCCCCTTTTGCAGAATTGGTGGCGCTGAGAAGCACACCCACCCGGTCCCAATACACTAAATCCTGTCTGGGAGGTGGTCACACCTCCCTGTGACATGATGCCTATTGTTCTGCCTTTCCCTGCTCGATCTAGGCTCAGCAACAGGAAGGCAGAAATGTGTCTCTGGTCGGCAGCAACCATTTTGTGCTCTTCCAGTTCATGGAATCATACCACCCACGTTGTTTATGGTGTGGGGTATGATTCCAAAATGTTTGATACCAAACATAATAGGATTCGTTGCAGCCATTTTCGAGATGGTCATCACGTAATTACGTGGTGCGCCTCTATATAGTATATGGCAGATTCACTGAAAACCCAGGAGAATGGACTCTGTAGGCTACAGGGGTGTCCTGCTCATGTGGGCACCCTCTCACTTAGAACCAATCACCCTGGCTTCAGGATTTCAAAGGTCTGCTATATGGGTAGTTTATAGGTTTTAAGTGCAGTGACCCTAGATATAGGAAACCTATATCTTTTAAGTGGTGCTAGCACCAGTTTGCACAGGCTCCAATGGCAGGACTGTAGTTCCATTTTGAATGGTCTCTCATGGGTGGAATAATACATGCTTAAGCCCATGGGGGACCTCTGGGGTACCTATACCCTGGATACCTTAGTACCATATACTTGGGGACTTATAAGGGTACCCTGGTATCCAATCTGGGATGTACCTAACTACTGAACACAACAATTTAGGGAGAAAGCAGATAGACCAAGACTCTTGTTAGCAGGATCCAGTCCAACTAGTCAAATATAGCTTAGCAACAGGCAAAAGGTGGGGGTATCCACAGAAGCAGATACTACTTTCCTACAGTTCCATGTTCACAGGCCTTGCATTTTGAACATTTCCAGAAGCCTGTATGACTTAACCAATTATTTTTCGTTTCGTTTTCTTTCACAGTTTTAAAGGAATAGTGACTTTTGGTTAACAGGTCTCCTAATGAGGCTACTTTCCAATATGTGATGTTAGGATAATCCAAAAGAACTGTATTCACAATCTCATCAGATCGAAGTATTCTCCAATTTCTCTGAATTATTTGTTTAGTTTCTTTGAATTACATGTTATAACCATAATGAAACTTGTTTTCATCTCTTTTCTCCAAATGTTTCTTTTTTGGTATTAACAGTTCACTTCTTTGTTTCTTTTGTACTCTTTTCATGGTATCGTGTACTACCTCCAGGGGGTATCCCATAGCTAGAAATCTATTTTTCATTCATTCATTTCCATTCTGCAGTCCTGATCTTCTGAGCAATTCCTCCTAGCTCTCCGTATGTCCTCATAGGGGATACTCCATCTAAGATTTTTTGGGTGGCTACTATTTCCATGGAGTCTGCTGTTGAATTATGTTTTTTTTCTGTGAATCTTAGTGCAGATGTGTATATTCCTGATGTGGATCTCAATGTCTAAGAATGTAATCTGCTTGGAACTGATGGTGTAAGTAAAACCTAGGGGCCCGATTCACAAAAGTAATCTGAGACAAAATTTAGGATTTTGCCTCAGATAATCTTACATTTTGTTCTTAAGGTAAATTTAAGACAAACTTAAGTTTACCTGAGACAAAATCCTAACTTTAAGACTAAAATTTTTTCTCAGTTAAACTTAAGTTTGTTAGATTACTTTTGTGAATCCGGCCCTAGGTTTAGATCATTTTTATTGAGGGATAAAATGAATGCTTCCAGTTCTTTACTTTCCCCAGCCCAGATTATACAGATGTCGTCCATAAATCTGGTCCATAGCCTTACCTTTTCCAGAATTGTTTGATTTCTTCCTGTCCAGATTATTTAAGCTCCCCAATATCCCATAAATAAATTGGCTTATGTTGGAGCAAAATAAGTCCCCATGGCCATACCCTGGCTGTGCAAATATTAGGTTCCTTTAAAAATGAAGATGTTATGTTTTAAACAAAAGTCCACCATTTCAATCAACATGTTTGAATGCTCCACGTTATTGATTGGTCTATCACACAAGAAGAGTTTGATTGCTCTTACACCATCATTATGTCTAATAGATGTATAAAGTGATACTTCGCCAGTTATAGCCTGTGATCAAGGCACTTCGTGTATCGAAATGCGTAACGGTTGAATAAACTCCTGATTTGTTTCCTGGACCCCTGAGAGTGCTTGTTTATTAACTTTTGGATAATATTCAAAACATGCGGTTTGGGTTACCGGCACTTCCACGCGTCAACTGGCAACGGGACAAATAGTTAGTTATAGTTAGGATCTAGTTGCCATAGGAAAATGGCAACATTCTATTCCCATTAACTTTGGAGCCCATTGACGAATCTTCGTGAAATTTTTAAAACAAATTCTTTGTTGCTATCAGCTCCTATGGTGGAAGTTTAGGGGTGATTCGTTAAGGGGGGGCGGAGAAAAAAGGGGGATCCCAAAACATGTTTTCTCCATGGTAATTTCCATAGGAAACTTTAGACAAGGCTACAGGTCGAATGGGTGAACGGAATTACCCCAAATTTCTGCAGGGAGAAGGGTCTTGGTCTAGAAAGCACACTTTTGTTTATTTGGTGTAAATTCGTTAAGTAGTTTTTGAGAAATATCGAAATTTACAGATATCGATATTTGGGAATTCTGCCATCTGATTGGCTGAGGCCTTACGAGCACGAGCTTGCTGCTGATTGGCTGTGAGCGGTTGCAACTAGGAAGTGTTGGCCGCCATTTTGTGATTCTATTGAAGCGAGTAAGGGGAAAAGAGGTTAATAGGAGGGTAGGAGCACTGTAACCTCTGTGGGGTCTTTAGGGTGTGCTATAGACGGGGTGCGAAGCAAAGTATTTACCCCTATTAAGTGAGGTATTGCGTAGAGTCTGATGCAGGTAAGGTGAGCTGGTGCGGGACTCGGAGATTAAAGCGTGAGCCCAAATTGTGTGTCTTATGCTGTGAAGTCCTGTGCTGTGGCCGCTGCACTACAGTTGTGGAAGTAGTGCCTGCATTTGTTTATAACTACTAGGATGAACTACTGACCGGTACTGGTATGAAAGTCCTGGGGTACGGAATATATGTGAGGTATTGTCTAGAGTCTCATGCTGCTAAGCTGAGCTGCTGCCAGAGTCGGGGATTAAAGCGTGAGCCCAAACTGTGTGTCAGATGCTGTGAAGTCATGTGCTCCGGCCGCTGTGCCACATCTGTGCAAGTAGTGTCAGCATGTAGTTATAACTACTTAGATGAACTTTTGTTTAGAACATTGTAGCTTGTGTATGGTGCTTAGGTGGTGTTGTATAGGGAGTGCGAAGTTAAATCAATATGGTATTTGTAAAGCGCAAACTACTCACCCCTATGGGTTAGTAGAACTGGGGATCAAAGCGAGAGGTCTGTGCTGTAAAGTGAGATGGTCTGGCCGCTGTGCCAGAGTTGTGTGGAGAATAAATGTTGGCAAGGGTGCGGGAGTTGGCGTTATATGGCCCTAAAATAGCGGGCCTAAGTTGTAAGTTATAGGGTGGCTCTAAAAAGAGCCCTTGTGTTCATTAGTTGGAGCTACATATAATTGCGGATGCACAGCTTCAAGTTATTCAGGAAAACTCGGTTTCCCTGATCCGTGAAGTGTACTCCATCACTTCTGTATACATCTGCCATATGAAAACGTATGTTGTTGTTGTATATGAACCCCATTTTGTGGGCTCTGAGGTATGCAGAGACAGCTTTGTTGACTTTTTTCCGAGATTTTTTAATCTGAGGACCATTTCCACTTCTGTATTTGGCATATATTGGAATATACAAAGACAGTTTGAGGCAAAAGTAACATCAATTGTTCAAAGGTGTCCTTCATAAGCATTTCCAAACCTACCCCAGTCAATGTGCCTAGGTCGTTTCCACCACAGTGCACAATCATGAGGTCAGGGTGTTGGAGATGCAAACAGGTTTTAACCAAAGGCAACAATTGGTGCCACTTTAATCCTCTCTGTCCAAACCATTTAATGTCCACATTTTGTAAACCCAGGCCTAAGTTACAACGTCTCTGTTCTGCATACCTAGTGCACCAGAAAACATAGCGATGTCCTACGATCCACACTAGCATTTTGAAGGTATGGCTGGAAGGTATGGAAAGATGTCTGTAGCTCATGCAATTCCTTCATAGAATAAGAGATATGTTTAAAGATGGGGAACTAGTTTCTTTTCGCATACAAAACAGTACCTAATTGCGAGATGAAAAGCATTGTTTTTTAAAAGTAGGGTGCACATTCTTTTTGTGGAAAAGTATCTTTGTGATTGGTTAAGAAAAAGCAGTTTGCACGTGGGGTACATAAAATAGGATACACCTGCTACTTGCATTTGAGTGGAACTGTTCGGACTTAAAACAATTGTGAACTTTTAACCTGCATGTGCCGTTAAATGTTCGAGAAAATGTTGCAAAAAAATTGTTAGGTTTAAAAAAAATTACGAACTTTTAACCTCCATGTGTTGTAGAATGTTCTAGAAAGTGTGTTGATAGAATACGTTGCATTTCTGACTTCGATGTGTACTTGAATATTTAAAAAACAATTTATATGGAAAAGTAGAAAGAACGTAATAGAGAGTAGTTTTGAAAGCTAAAAGAATCAAGGAACTATCTAATTTGTTCTTGATTACCTACTGGTAGTTATCACTGTTAACGGTCTGAAAGTGAGGTGTTACTCAGAGTGGCATGATGGTGATATGATATGATGCTACACTCGGGAATGAAACCGAGAGTCTAAACTTTGAGGTCATTGCTGTAAAGTGATATGGTCTGGTGTTTGTAGCATACGTGTGTGTTATACCTTGATTCATCTCCTTCTTAGCTGCTCAGCCAGAATGTATGTGATGTCTGCGTGGAATGTTGGAATGCTTGATGACAGAGAGAGTGGAATGTGAGTGTGCCTGCTTGTGTGTGGAGAATGACAGTTGAAGAGAGTGGGCTGAGCAGCAACCATGCAGCTCCTGGTGGGACCTTCACAAGACCTCTACAATACCTACTTAAGACTTCTACAGAACCTGTAACAAATAAACAATAAAGCTCTTACATGGAAAATAGTTCCTGGCTACCTGTGGTCATCTGTGGAATTTACCTTACAACAGTGTGCAATTAGTGTTAGTAGGCGTTTGTACCATACAGGGAGTGGGAAGCATACTTTTGAAAGCTACTGTGTGTTGATAGTATACTGGAAGCGGGAAGCGAAGTAGTTACGCCTACCGGTGTGAAGACTTGGGGATGAAACCAAGCTGATTTCTGTAAAGTGATGGTCTCTGGGCACTGTAGGATACTAGCTGCTGTAGTATAAGTGTGTAAGTATTGTTAGTATGCGTTTATAGTATATAGAGTGTGGGAAGCAAACTACTCACCCTTACTGGTGTGAAGACTCGGGGATTCAACCGTGAGCCTAAATTGTGAGCTCATTGCTGTAAAGTGATGTGCTCTGGGCGCCGTAGCATACCTGTGGAAGAAGTGTTAGTTTATGTTTATACAATATAGGGAGCGGGAAGCAAAAGACTTACCCCTACCGGTCTCAAGACTCGTGGATGAAACCATGAGCTCATTGCTGTAAAGTCATGTGCTCTGTGTAGTATTCCATTGTAAGCCATAGTAGAATGTTAGTATGTAATTCTACTAGAATCTGAGGGGCATATTATCAAGGAACGGCGTTAAAATTATCGCCGCTTTAGCGGCAGGAAACTGCCGCTAAAACAGCAATAATGGGCTTGATAATGTGCCGTAGAGAATTCCAGTAGAAGCCCATGTTAACACCAGAACATGGGCTTCTATTGGAATTCTCTACTGCATATTATGAAGCCCATTATCTCCAATTTAGCGGCAGTTTCCTGCCGCTAGAGCGGTGATAATGTTAACACCGTTCCTTGATAATATGCCGCTCAGTGTGTAATGTTAGAATGTAGGGCTGTCATGACGGTAACCTTGCGGAGTTTGTACACGGTGCTGAATTAGACGGTTGCTTTGCTGTCTGCGCCTGATGGTGGTTGTTTCAGGTGTCTTGTTTTCTTGTAATAAATCTACTTATTGGATCCACTGCTGTCTGCCTCTTCTCTACATAAATTTGGCGATGAGCGGGAGAAGGCAAAAACAAGGCACCACTCACCTATATTTCAAAATTGCTTGCGTTGTGCTGAAGACCCGTTTTCTTCATGTAGCTGTTTCTACTCATGCCAGTGTCGTCGGCTCCTTGAACTATGTCATCCAACTTCTGGTAGGATTTATATTTTTAGATTTTGCGCTTCCTCTGCTTCTTCACTACATTCTGGTTGCTGTACTACACGTGTGTAAGTAGTGTTAGTATGTGTTTATACTAACAAATGCATCATGGTCCTAGGGAGGGTGACCTCTCAGGCGCAGCTCATACAATGTCCCAGGGTGTGCATTCACGGGACATTTGTGCTTTCTATTAGAGGATGGTGCATGGTTTCCACCCCGTGATAGCACATACTTGTTTGACTACTTGAAGCGAGAGGAGGAAAACTTCGTATCGCTGTAATAGAGGGGATGCGGATCGTAAAAATGGAGAGAAAAGAACAAAAAAAAGCAGGGTCTCACCCGTTCTTTTAAATGAGGCCCCTGGTGGGTAATGTTCCATGACCAATCCAATTATTATAGTGCGGGGTCTCTGTAGGACTGGGGATCTTAATGTCACATGCAAATTAGGCGCGGAAGGGCGCAGAGACATTTTGCAGCCGAGGGGAGCGCCACCTTCCCGGGAATTGTTTACTAATTGTTCGGGGGGTACGAGGCCAACTGAAGTCCGGGGATCACCACACTCCGGGTCTTTATTTAAATATGCAGGGTGGGCCTCGGCAGTCCCTGAAACCTCGGTGGTCCTACGCAGTGCCTTATTTGTTCTGTAATCACACGGGAAGTACTTATGATGTTATAAAGTGATATACTCATAGAACTCTTGCAGTTGTACAAATACCCAGGCTTCATTTGTCTAATAGTCAGTTAGATTATGTTTGGTAGGTGCACTCTAATATTAAATAACGTTCTCGTTAAAATCTTCTATAATCAGATGATTTTCACAATAAATAATAGACAAGTGTTGTCAGAAAAAGACCTATACACTCAGTTATTTATTTGAAAACGAAGTGACCTTTATTAAAACAGAAATAAATAGAAATGTAACTTTAATAGAACAGTATAATAAAAAAAATGTGGTTGGACTCCAGTGGAAGCAGCGTAGGAACCCTGCAAGACAAAAATTAAACATAAGTATGTGTGCTATGTGGAAGAGGTAAAGAAAGGTAGTCCAAATGAAAGGACCATAGTGAGAATGGGAGGGAGGGTAAGTGTGTGGAAGGGAGAAGGGGAGGGAGAGTCAAACGAAGAGAGGGAGGAGGAGACAGAGCGTCGGCCTATTGCACCCAGCCCTTACTGTTTAACCTCTGTCACCCATTTGTTTAGGAAGCTGGGGTCTGCGAGAAAGCGTGTGGTTCAGCAAGTCCTTAAAATTAAATACATGAGGCCAGAGATTATGGGCCATATTCTCAAGGAAGGGCGATAACATTATCGTCCCTTTAGCGACAGGAAACTGCAGCTAAGGCGGCAATAAGGGGTTGATAATATGCCCTTGTGAATTCCCTTTGAAGCCCAGGTTCTGGTGTGAACCTGGGCTTCTATGGAAATTCACCAGGGCATATTATCAACCCCTTATCCTTGCCTTAGTGGTGATAATGTTATTGCCGTTCTTTGATAATATAGTCCTACATTATTAACTATGGGAAAATCGCTTGCATGCACCTGTGCACCCAGGGTGCTGCACCCCAACCCCTTCCCCCGCACTGTGCTCAATTGTAGGTCTTGCACACCGAGGCTTCACTGCTCACCTGCAACCACTGGTGTGTCCCACGACGTGCTGGTGCAGGCTCCTAGTCCGGGGTATGTTTGTACGGTAGACAAGGTCTCCTGTCGGACGGTGTCTTGATACCACGATGGAAGGTGACAGACAGCCAGGGCATCATTGCGAGGTCAGCTCCCGCTCCGCCCTTCTTGTGGCAATCAATGGAATGTCTGAAAAGTGAGAAATAATTTAATGGTGGAAACGTCTGGTGGTAAATGAAGGTTTATTTCAAGCTTGATAGAAAATAGGAGTTGAGTGCATACTTTGTTTTTGAAGTACGATCTACCAACTGTTAGTTGTAATCGTGATTCAAAGAGGAGTTGGAGTCCACGAGAATACACAAGGTTAAATAATAATATGTTATGCCAATGTTCACATACAAAGGAACAGAGAGCATGCTAGAAGCATAATGTGCGCGTGTAATGCAGTGGCGGGAGCCTGTGTGCATGTACACTTAGTAAGTAGCTCACTACAGTGTCCTAAAAGCCAACGCCACGTGTCTGTAGGGCAGCGCTGCCCGCTGGCTCAGGCCTACAGTACGGTCCAGAAGGTCCTTAAAATTAGAACGATGTGACTGAATGAGGTCAGAGATCACATCATTATGCACGGCAATATCGTTTGTTCGCACCTGCGCAGCCAGGCTGAAGCACCCCACCCCTCCCGCTGCACCGCGCTCAATTGGAGGCCCTGTGCACCCAGGCCGCTCTGCTTACCTGTTATCATTGTTGTGTGAGTAAACGCCACAGGCAGCAGTGCTCACAATTCAGATGGAGTGTTGATTGCAGGAGAGTGTACACCTCATGGATCCCTTTCGTAGACGATGGGTAGTAGCGCTCACAATTTAGAGCCCTTGTTGATTGCCAGGATGGTGTACACCTCATGGATCCATTTTTTTTATTGCGCTTTGTAATATGCGAAGTGGATGAGGCATATCATTTGAGGTAGTGTGGAAGAAGAAGGACGTGTGGCGTTGTGGTTGTCCTATTTATATGTACGGAAAATGGGCTGGGCTTGCGTACGCCCGGCCAGCGTAGGGGTGTGAATAATTATTCCTGGGTCTTGGGCATTGTTCAGTTCCTGTATGGCTAAGAAGTGTACTTATGTGTGTTTCTTTTGTAGTTTTGTCCTTGCAGAGTGTGCAATTTAGATTAGTGTAGCATGTGTCGGGAGGGCGGAAACTATCGTTAATGAGATGGCATGTGATCTGGGATGTGCAGTCTGCCCGTGGCTGATGATACTCCTTAGAGCCACCAATACCCAGGCCGAAAGGCAGCAGAATAATGTGCATACACACACAACAGGGGCATCGTATAACACATATTTGTTTTTGATGGAACGTTTAAGATGCATGGCAATCACACGTGGAAGGCTAATGTACAGAGCATGAATATTGATCAAGATGAGTGTTGCATTTTGTGTGTAGTATAAGATATGTGTATACAGGAAAACACTTTTCAAAAAAGCTTTCTAAGCAGAAGAGGTGTCTCTCATCAAACGCTGTAGAGAGAATGAGTAAAATGGGTGGGGTTGTACAACTTTTACAAAGGAACATGTTATGAACGAATCAAAAGCTTTTTTTTAAGGTTGCATGGCCATCGCACACGGAGCGCGCAAGAAGGCCACACCGGACGTGATTTTGACAAAATATATTTATCATAATATAAGTTTATTACAGTTAGAAATATATAAATGTTTAAAATAATTTAGATTTTCACGTGCTCTCATATACTGTTTAAAGTTATTTAGATATACTTTTAAGACAAAAAAAAAGGGAATGCCGTACTCGGCGCGATACTATACGTCTGTGACATAACACAGGGCCTGGCAGCATGTACTCGTCGAATACGCAAAGCACATCGGGCGCGACCCCTACGTACATAACGTACCCATCGGATGCCAAAGTAGCACCTGGGGTTACTTCATGCGTATATGATGTTACGCGGGATGCGGTGCCACAAACTCGTCTGATACGAAATGCACATCATTTACGAGTTTAGCAATATGGCGGATAGGATTCTTGTGGTGATGGAGCTTGGTACGCTACCAGTATGGGAGTGCAGTTTTCTCCCCCCCCAAAATAAAAATAGATAATTTTTGGGAAGATGTAAAACATTACATAATTTTTAAAGTTAAAAAAAAGAAGTATAATAGAGTTCCAAAATATTTGCAAATATAATAGAAAAAATATACGTTTAATAAACATTAAAATACCATTGCAAATTCACTGATGTCATTTGAGATGTCATCAGTGATGTCATCAGTGATGTCACTGACCATGTCATGAGTGATGTAATATGTGACATAATCAGCAGTGCATTGTGGGTGCGTGAGTTATAGTTAGCCTAACTAACTATAACAGGCGAATTTCTCTGGTTTTATATGAGTCACATGTTCAACTAACTATAATGTCACTGAAACCTATGGTTTTTTTGTGTGAATTTCGAAAGTTTTTTAAATGCTTATTCCTAACTATAACGTCTGTAAAACCTATGGTTTTTTCAGTCAATATATATATACACAGTGTCAATTAGATACTATCAAAACAATAATATGAGCCTCTAGCAAGCACACTTCGGAATGCCTATTTTTAGTGCAGTAGGGTCACTTAGAACCATGAGATCAGGACAGAGCTGCTATTTAGTAACAAATTGATAACTGCAATTAACACCATTGATATACTCTAGTAAATTAATTCATGTCAGTTGCCTGGACTACTTTGTTTTGATATTGTTCAAAATGATCAAGTCAGAGAATCATTGAAAAACATCAAAATAGGGACCACAGGTATATGAGTTGATGGAAATTATTTAATATCCTGCAATAAGGGTACAGGCATGCTTGTCTACCATTGAACAACAGTATAACAAGCACTTTAAGTGAACAAATTGAGAGTAGTCTTCTGTGTATAAAAGTAAGGACAAAGCAATAACAAAGAGTCATGGTGCTCGTCTAGTTGGAATTAAAATAAAATGTCTTCATTGGTTGGCACAAAGATGAATTATATAAATGAGTGAATATTTTCAATGTGCCTTAGCCTCACTTATAAAAATTATTAATGTATTCAGATTTGTAAAGATGCAGTATGTTCTACAAATTCTTCTGCCACCAATGTATTTCATGTATAATTGTTATATTGTTGGTGACTGTTGAAACTAATCTTTTAAATGTTTTATTATTTATGACATCTTAAGTACTGTGATGGTTTTGTTGATTATCTGTTCAGTATCCAAGCGTAGTGCAAACACATTGTTGTTTTCTTTCTGCTTTAACGGATAACATAATATTGCTGGCTCTGTTACAGCTCTATAGGGGCTGTAGTAATTTTGGAAGTCCATTTTGTGAATTGCAATTGTGTTATTCTTTTGTAGGTGTGTGTTTTGTACAAGTATGTCTCTCCCAAACCTTCTTTATTTCCCTTTAACCCCACCCACTTTTGAATATGAGTCTCCACTTACCTACCACTTCCACAGTCCCTCCCTACATTTACTAGAAAAAAGAATACTTATGTGTGTGGAGATCTCTGCCAATAGGGCTGAGATCTCTGCACCTTGAAATAGCAGTGCTAATTTGCCACCTTGTAAAAAGATATAATTTAATTTATGTTGCATGTTTCAAAAAGATTGATAATTGCAAACCATTTACTGAAAGGACCCTTCCTCCTCTAATTTACTGCAAATTTTCATCAACAAGAATTTGATCTCTCATTTGACTTTAGTCACTATACTACCTTATCTACACATATCATAGTGTAACAGACATGTGCTGCCTTAACCTGCACTGACAACCAGAGTAGATGAGGATGTAAAGTGATCTTAAACATTTAATCCTGAGTGGGGGTGATGCTTGCCTGCCCTTAAGATGGCCACCTGTTAGGTGAGCTCCTTCGGCCTCAACAAAGAATCCTACATAATCCTGTACCATCATGCTTTCAAGTACTCATCTAGCCACCGCCCTATGCACCCTGCACTCCAGTGCCACTTTTGGGGTTGACAACTTGGGTGAGCAGCGGCTTCCGAGCTGCACCACAATTCTTCATGGTCGGCTCTGCAGCGGAGGCGGGCCTGCTGCCCGGAGCCCAGCACTGAGTGTTGTTCCTGCGGTGCCTCTGCTGGTTCCTGTCTGGAGCCCCCAGCACCTGGTGGGGGCTTCTTGCCATATCGAAACCCCCCCAGAGACAGGTGCCCTGTCACAGTGATATTTGGGGGCCAAGTGCCATGCGTAGGTGGTCGGGTGTCTCCAGGCCTACATCAGAGCAGAGACCTCAAGCTGTCGTGCAGCCTTTCCCCACCTACTGAGGTGAGCTACAGTCACGGGCCCCGGGACATACCCAGCAATTTGACCCTGCAGAAGTGAGCTGTGGAGACTTGCCCCTACACCCTATTGCATGGGGCAGCAGGATGTATTAGACCTGTGTCCCAAATCCGATCCCCTTGTGGCTGGTGGAGAGAGGCCCTGGTTGACTGCAGCACTGCTTTGTCTGTTCTTGGGGCACCTGTAGGAGATTATATACCCATACCTTTTTTGTTTGGAGTGAAGCCTGAACCTTATGACTTTTGTCCCTGACTGGAATGAGGGCCCTGATACTCTCCTTAGATTTCACCGGATTCTTTGTGCTGGCCTTGTTTACAGTACTGCAGCGTGAGGGACTTCCTGTGGCTCTGCACTGCAGCCACCATTAACGGTGTGGCCTGTGACAATTTCCTCTGGGTGCCTCATTATGCCTACAGGGCACCTTCTGCTGCCATGGCTGGAGTTCCCCTGTTGCACTGTTGTGTCGCCCCTCTCTGAGGTTCTGCGAACGTTTGACAGCAGGTTTTGTGGTGGTAGTTGTGGGTCATGTTTCCTTGATTTGGGAGATCGTTTGCCTCACATATGCCCCTAGGAATGCTGCTGTGGCAACTGCCCTTCATTTATAGCACCCTCACTATATAATTTACACTGCTAGAAGGATTGAGGTATGGCACAGGGATATTTTGATTGTACTCCTGAGCTTCCTTCTATTCTGGTGAGAGCGCATTTACAGTTCCTCACTTGCAAAGACTCAAACTGGGTGCATCACCATGGGCAAGACTGTCAAAACCCAACCCAAACTACAGTTTGAACAGCGAAAAACATCCAGGCTACGCGAGGATGGGTTGGGACTAGGGATAGACACAGATATTTCTGGGCCTGAGCTGGGGGGGAGACCTGCACCAAATTTTGACTACTATGCAACTCAGCCTTACAAAGATCGATGGGAAATACAACACCCTTACCTACCACATGGATAGCATATCAGAACGCATTGACAAGCATGCAGAGTGCCTAGATACGGTTGAGAGCTGTGTGTATCGGAGACTGAGGATGAGCAGATCTCAATGGTGGTGGCACAAGAGCAGCTAGAGAAGATGATTTTGGTGTTGCAGGCTAAGGCGGAGGACTTGGAGGCCACCTCTAGGTGGAATAACCTTTGTATTACAGGGCTTGCTGAATCTACAAATGTGGGCAAAATGGAGACCTTTGTGGAGAAGCTTCTAATGGAACTTTTGGGGTGAGAGACATGCTCTGATATGTCTGTTGTGGAGTGCGCTCATCACTCGCTGGCCTTGAGGCTGATACATGGGGCTAGGCCCCATCCGATTATAGCAAGAATGCTTAATTATAAAGACCAAAATGCAGCATTATACCAATCCAGAGAACTACAAACCCTTTGACATGAATGCGCAAAATGCTCTATTTTTTCAGATTTTTCATCGCAGTTCCAGGAAGCATGGCAACAGTTTCTCCCAGCTAAAAGGAAACTATAGGAACTGAAAATCGACTATGCTATGTTTTACTCCGCTCGCCTACGAGTGACTGTTGATTTAAAAACAAATATATTCAGTGATCCTAAAAGTTTGCTACAATTTCTCAAACAACGTGAGCTGGTGGGTGGTACACGGAGATACCCGAGGGCGGATGACGGAGAGTCAGGGACCTCTTCTAATTTAGATGAACCTGGTTGATCATGATTTATCTTTCAATCCTTTGCATTCCAGAAATCCCACAGGTTTGCTTATTCTTTGCTAATATGACTTGCATAGTTGTTCTCTCTTGGAGATGCTGGGATCTCTATATGTAGCTCTAATGATATGTTATAATATGTAAGATTTTTGCATTATCTGCAGGGTCATGCGGTGGGATATTATATTCCTGAATGTTTGCTGCATGATTGGTGCATTGTCTATTTTGTACGTGGCCCCTCAGTGACTTCATGTTACGGGGTACTCGGTGGGCTTACTCTACCTCCATGTGTGTGCCACATTAGTTTTAAAGGGGCTTGTTGATTGGGGGATCGGGTGAGACTGGGGTTGGATGTACTTTGATGTGTCATATGTTGGGGGCAGGGGTACGGGAGGGGGTGGATGCTGGCATAACAAATCAGTTATATGGCACAAATGATGGTATATACAGGTGCATTTGTTGCAGTGTAATAAGCTTTTTCTCCATTACATGATGTAGAAATTCGTGACGGGATTGGGGATAAAACTGCTTCTTCTAGGCACTCTTTAAAGTTGAATTTTCTCACTTGGAGTAATAGGGGTTAGAACTACAGCAGGACGATCCATAAAGTGTTCCTGTATTTACAATGCCATCAAGAAAATATAGCTATACTGCAGGAGACACATCTGGCTCCCAGTAGTGGACTACTCACACGGAGATGCATGAGAGGTACACGTTATTCGGCTGATCTCACTACCCATGCCTGGGGTGTCCGGGTTTGGGCCAGAGGTGGCTCTGAGATACAAATACAGGAAGTGTGTGTAGACCTTAGGAGGCATTTTGTAGCAGTGCAATGCGCAAATAATGTTTTGAGATGTTATTAGTGGGGATCTACAGGCCTAACTATGATGATCCACAGTTTTATCATGTGCGTCATGCTAAGCTAGCCCGTTTTGACAGTTTACCTCAGATATGGGGTGGCAACTTTAACACGTCCACTAACATGATTTAGTTTGTTCTCGGGGCTCGCCTTGGTGATCCTCGCAGGCAGCCCGTGCCATAGTGGATGTGGCTGACTGATATGGTCTGGTGGATTTATGGCACTGCCATTTTCCACAAGGGAAGGGAATACACACACTACTCTGCCATTCATGACATATATACATGAATTGATTACTGGCTTCCTGCAATATTCATTGTTGGACACTGTGTTACACAAGGAACTGGCGCAGGAGATTGATAATTACTTTAGCACTAGGGTCCGTGTCAAACTTTGCCACTGTCTGGGAGGCTGTTAAAGTTTACATCCGTGGGATTACCATCTCAAAACATGCAGGTGTGCTCAGTTAACTTCGAAGCTGTATTTGGAGGTTAGTAGGAGAATTGGCCACATTGGAACGCCCACATGATGAGAAGACTGAACAGGCACTTTGAGCGACATCCAAACCAAGAAGACAGAATATAACGATCTGGCTCAGGATGAGGTCCTGCATTTGGGCGGGTATGCTACAGTCAAAATCTATGGTGAGGGAGAGTGACCGGTTGCTACACTAGATGCCTTGTTTAACCTAGTCTTGAAGATAGTATAGCATTAACTCTCCAAGACAAGCAGGAAATACCGCTACATGAGGCCTGTCAGATAAGTTCCACTGATATTGTACTTATCTTTGCACTTCGCATTCCATACACGATGAACAAGCTATTGCTCATAACCATGAATTGGTTGACAATTGATCACAGGGAGTGGCTAATGGCCCCTCTTCATTCCATGGAAATTGCTGTTGCACTAAAACATATGATGAATGTGAAGGCGCTGAGCCCTGATGGTTTAACGGGGGTCTTCATAAGGCCTACCAAGATAAACTCATACCACACCTGGTCACCCTTTTCGAAGTGATGGTTTACGAGGGCCATATGCCTCCAACAATACGTGAACAGATGCTCGTTACTCTGCTTAAACTGTGTAAACCAGCTGATCAGTGTTCCTCTTATCAGCCAATCTTGCTCCCAAACACGGATACTAAGCTTTTTGCTAATGATTTGGCCAATTGTTTGGGGCCTTAGCTCCACAATATTGTGGGGTCTGAGCAATCTGGTTTTATACCAGGTCGGTCTCTCATATATAACCTCCATAATCTCTTCGGGATAGTATCATGCATTGAACCTGACGTTTGCGCTGCTGCGATTTTACTACATGCAGAAAAGGCTTTTGATTCTGTGGAGTGGGGGTTTATGTTTTATGTGTTGCTACTTGTGGGAGAGGGCGATGGCTACCTGCAAGTTGTCCGGGTTCTCTACATGAAACCGACAGCATGTGTATCCCTAAATGGTATGGTATCAGTGCTGTTAACTATCACAAGGGGAACATGTCTGGGATGCCCCGTATCCCCTTTACTCTATGCGCTGGTTGGCGAACAATTAGCCTGCTCACTGCGAGAGTGCCACTCTCACTATAGTATTCGCTTTCC
Source organism: Lissotriton helveticus (assembly GCF_964261635.1). Taxonomy (NCBI): domain Eukaryota; kingdom Metazoa; phylum Chordata; class Amphibia; order Caudata; family Salamandridae; genus Lissotriton; species Lissotriton helveticus. The sequence continues at coordinate 1,119,825,684 of NC_136070.1, forward strand.
ACATTATAAACTTTTCATATCAGCATAAGCTGATGATACACTCTTATACGTTTGGGACTCCATACATAACCTTTCGCCAGTTCTCAGAGAGGTGGCCAATCAGGGTTATGTATTAACTGGACAAGTAACTTATGTTCCCATTTATTGCAACCATGACTCCTTTATCACTGCAAATATTCCAATACTCCTTCCTAATGCGTTTTTTCAAACCCTACGTGGCATATTGGTGAGATTGGCGTGGGCTGGTAAGCAGCTGCACGAGCATTGGGACACACTCTCCCTACCATACGAAATGGGTGAAATGAATGCTCTAGACCTGGAGGCTTACTACAGGGTGGTATATTTTTGACTTCATGGGCCACTGGAGTTACCTCATCTCTGCCTAGAACAAGATGCGCACACTCCACTATTGTTGCCCCAATATTTATTTGATAGGTCGGTGCATCGGTTTCATGAGATTGATCTTGTAGGTACCATGTGGAGTCTATAGAGGAAAATGCTAGACCTGCTGAAAATACCCTTATTATAATATTAAGAGCTCTTCCGGTTGTGTAGTTCCTATATTCCCAATAGGCTCTGCGCATTGGAATAATATATCCTATAGATTTGACGTAGGACTTAAGTCAATAGGTCTCTATCAAATATACTAAACTTAATAGTGAGTGCCAGCTAGCTCAGAGGTCACTAGAAACTTTCTCGAATTCACAAGAAGGGATTAGTTTCTGACAACCGCATAAACATTACAACTTTGTTTACCAAGAATAAGAATATATCTCTCAGAGTCGTGGAAACAATAGATAACTATTTTACTCAGTCAATTGTGCATGCTTCGTTTCTACAGAGTTTGCAGAGAAATAGTGAGACGGGCGTTTTCAATAGGAGGTGTATTGAACTGTCTTCTTTCGCATGCAAGAGAGGTGAACTGCTACAATCGTTAGACAGAATGCAAAGTATAATGGGTACAGCATAAACAGTAATATGAAATAATACTGTAAGAGCATTGTATGGTTTCTAAGCCATATATAAAAATACATACATAAATAGCATAGACTAAAATACTCAACTGTTGCTTCTAAAATATGCCTACTCCACTGTACCTAACCTAAGTCTAGTACGAGGGAAAAAGTAAGTATTGTTTAGCATAGGTTTTGTTTTTGCCAAGAATCTACCAAAGGTTTCTCTAGGTTTTAATCAGCTCCATACCTTATTAGAATGGAGGAGGTCTGGTATCTCTGTCTCTGGACTCGATTCCCCAACACCCTGCAAGGGGAGCTGGAAACACTGGAGCTGGATTTTCGGTAGAGAAGGGCAGCTTGCTGATCAGTGCGTCAGCTGGAGAGTCAGCTTCCTTCGGCACTTGCTGTAGCGAGCTGTGCGGGGCAAGTAGGTCTTTTGAACTGCTCCAAGCCACCGTATCTTGCTATAGCAAGTGAAGGTATATTTATACCTTGAAGGTGTTTAGGAACGCCATAGTTGACGTAAAGTCGAGCATATGATCGTCCTGAATGAACCCCTGGGGAATAGTTGTTCATTGTAAAACTAACTGAGTTCTTGGAGAAATCAATATTCAAGCAAGGGGAAGTCCCTAACGGCTTAAGCTGGTTTTCCAAGAAATCATTGTGACGTTTGGTGAACGGATGGAAGTAGCCATGCCTGTATTTGGGTAGCATGGACTATGCCTAAATAAGGGCTTGATTGTTATGCCTATATAAGGGCAACGTGAATTGTACCTATATAAGGGCATGAATCGGGAAAATTCAATCAGAGCCTAAAACGCCACACAACTGCCACTCCACTTTCTTATGTACAACATTACTAAGTTCTAAACACGTTAAACATATCTAAATATGATGTGTTAAACCCACCCAAAATACATAAAAATGCATTGGTACTTGTACACGAAAAGTGCATTGGTGCTGTACGCATTTAGAGAAATGTTTCATTCCAAGCATATAGGTGACATTCTCCAAAAATGGTATCTGAATGAATCATTTATGAAACGGCTCGTAAATACAGAAAAGAAAAGCCGAAAACATTTCATGTCATATTACATATAACTGTTGGTATGAGGACCAGGTCAAATATTGTCTCTGGAAGTTTTTCAAAGAATTCTAGTTCTCTATGAATAGCTCTCCTTTAAGCAGATTACTTTGTGCCATTAAATGAAAAATACAAATTTGTTTCAAAGTTAGAACTTTGTTTTGAAAAAATGAAGAGTCTCTCCGAACACTGTGTGCCAAATCAAAAGTCAGTGTTATTCTTTGGAGAAAACATCATATCTTCTAAGTCTGTAAAAAATGTGTCTACCATTGTAGGTGACAGTTGGATTACCTCATTAAGAAGATCAACCGCACATAGATGTGAAGCATCGCCGTCAGCATTGGTCCCATTAGCAATATTCGCAGTGGATGATACCTGTGTGCCTGTTTCCTCTCGTACCTCACCATCAGCATTTCGCGTCTGTGAGATCTCAATGAATGCCATCATCAGAACTGGTTCTGCGGGGGACAACACAGTAAATGGGCCGTTACTGGTTCAAGCAAAGTATCAACATCCGTTGGCATGACTGATGGGAGTGTGAGACAGATGTCTAACACGCATTCTTCTCCGCATAGCAGGCAGCATAGAACAGGTAAGATGCAATCTTGCCAAATTGGTCTGAATGACAGAAACCATGTGGTATTTTATTTGCTTAAACAAGTTAATCCCAAAATTTGGACAATGCTCTCATCGCCAGTAGAGTTGTCTCCACAGTGATCTGGGTGTCGCTCATGGATTGGCTTGCCATATCGAAGCAGTAGGAGCAAAAATAGTATCCCTGCAACGAGTCCCAAAATGAGAGGCAATCCGCCAAACACAGAGTGCACGAAGATTGGAAATATTTCTAGGACTGCTTAAAAGGGTGCTAACAGTCCCAAAAAAACTGTCTTAAATACATGTACAATACCACTCGTATCAGACATGTTTAAGATACAACTTACCATTTCTGTGAAATGTATATGGCAGTTTGTAGTTAAGAGGGCATGTATCTCTGCAGAAGTCCTTGCGACTTGCAGATCAAAGGTCTCTTTGGCCGAGGTCAGTGGTGCAGTTTTCTGTAAAAGAATGGCTTTCATTCTGCTTAAGGTATCAATTCATATAGAAGAGATGTTCAGTGAAAGCCATAACGGCGACTCCCGGTCTGTCTTAGTTTTTGGAAACATTACTTGCATACAGCAAGTGACCCTGGCAGACACAGTTACGAGATAGGGCAAACCTGGCAACATGCCACAGCAGCTGGGATCATTCAACATGAGGTAACTTCCATTAGAAAGTTGTCCAAAAATTGGATCAATCACCGCGGCTGGTGAACCTTGCAGGTGGCAGGATGAGTTGTTAGAGTAACCATCGCAGGCCCTGTGTAAGTTAGTACCCTGACAAAGGAGAGAACCTCTTAATGCGTTTTTATCATTTTTACCACTAAGAAACACTTCTTTCACCCCACTCCAACATCTGTGTGTGTATGGTAAGTCCCAGGATGTCTTGATGCATTCTTTACCCAACCCTTCATATGTGCCTGCTGGTATATGTTTTAGGCAATATTGAAAATTGAAAATTGTAACAGGCAGAGTGATTGTTCTGTGTATTATCCATTCATTGGCTGGCTTTTCAGCTTCTGTAAATGGCAACCTTTCCAGTTTTTCAATGCTCAGCACCATATAGTCTGCTCCCCTGTGTGCCAGTTTGATCTGTCTATCAGTGAGATTAAATTCTGAAAACAGTGACGTAGTATTGATTAAACGCCAAGGCACATAGCCTGAACAAAGGTTTTGTAATGTCCAGCCTAATAGCATGATAGAACGTAATTGCGACTGAACATGCTGCAACATGACCAAGTCCTGTTCCATTATGTCTATGGCAGAGGATACTATGCTGTCCAAAGAATATATCAGGTGTAGGTGTAGGTATGGACGGATTGTTCAGGTCTTTGATCTTGGCTAACCCAAGATAAGATGTCTGTTGGACAGTGTCATTCAAAAACATAATTTGTTCTGGGATAATGCAGGCTCTAAATAAAGCTTCTAATCCCTGCACTTGCCAGTTTGTTGTGCCCCAGACAGTTTGTGTCTCAGTGTTGTCTTTCCAAAAGTCGAAACCTAGTGAACACAGTTGAGCATAAAAGGCCACAGAATAAAATTGTTTGGTATTAGTCAGCATACTTTTCATTCCTCTCTTATTAACATTTTTAAAGTAAAATGATTCTGGATTTGAAGTATTAAAACCTGAAAAGTATGGAAATTTTCGCAAAAATGTTTTTGAGCTACCCTTTGGTGGCGTAGGACAATGTACCCATTGGTTATACATCAGTACATTTCTAGGATTTGCAGATTTGTGCAAGAAATGATGACCATAGTGATTATAACAGTACATTTGTTCATAATCTGATGTCATATTATAAACAGTCTCGAAGTCCCATTCATCAGAAAAGGTACTAGATGAAACACAGTCATTCAAGGAAATCTTGAACTGATGTGGAAGTTTCAACAGCTCCGACGGGCCAAAAATGTCATAGTCAGTTCTGTTATATATTCTGTAAGCTATACCATCAGGTATAGGAACGGCTGATGACAAGTCTCTTTGTTCACGATGAGATGATTTGTGTGGCTTGAGTAGTAAGTTGATGTTCTTACTTGCTGTGCCCTTTTTAACATATCTTCCATTTATCAACATTCCCAAAGTTATTACCAGAGTCAACCAGAGTAGAAGAAAAAGCACACCCAACACAATCCAAAATTCAATCCATGGTAAAATAAGATAAATCTTTTCCAGGTGATGAAAAAAGTCATTTGCTTATTCTTTAAAAGATCCTTTTACTGGCGTTCTTTCAGGTGCGCTGGGATCCTCGGAAAACATATCAAAGTTAATAAAATAGCCAGAGGCAGTTCTGTCAATTGTTGGGATTGCATCAGGATTCATTGAAATCGCTGGAACCACTTGATCACTTGATACATTTGTGTAGGCCAATGCTACTTCGTTGTAGACAGGTGTTTCTTGACAAACTGTTATTTGGGTCTCAAGAGGTACAAGTTCCATAGCTTTGCTGCATTGTCCTACTTTTCACACTGTAGATTCTTCAAAGGTGATGAGTCTCTCAGTTTGAACCTCTTGGATAGTAGCCAGATTAGGGCGTCTGCTACATTGGCGGAGTCCACCTGGCCTACTGCTTATGAACGGCCACATGATGTGGGTTTTTTTCAGGTCGATGGACACAAACCTGTTCTCCTTTTTACCAGCAAGGGGCGGTAGTAATACTGTTCTTGATCCGTGGATTGCTAGGACGGGTACTTGCTGTCTGTAAGAAGGCCCAAATTCCTTCTTGTCCGTGATCTTCTCTCTAACTAGATCCCTAAGCTTAGGAATCCAGACAGGCCTTGCTGGGGCGGTCGGTTTCTCTTCAGTGGTGGTTAGCTTCAGGAACACGTTACTTTGGTTTGTTCTTATTTCATTTAAGTCCTGTAAAACAGCCAAACGGTCTTTGATATCAAATGGTTTTTGGTCTACAACTGAAGTCTGACAATCGAGATCCGAAATAAATATTCTGGTCCCAAAAGGACTTCATTTGGAGAGATACCCCCTAGAGAACTTCTTGGCAGATTGTTAAGACTACGTTGGACACTTATTAGATGTTTGACCCACCCGTCACCAGAGCCTAATACCCTAGCTGATATAGATTTTTTTATGTTCCGGTTTTTTCTCCCCACTACCAACTTTCCCTCAGGATGGAATGGACTAGAGTACCGCAATGCAACGCCCAAACTGGCCATGTCCTCCTTGTAAGCTCGAGAGCTAAACGCAGGACCCTGGTCAGAATGTAGCGTGCCAACTGCATATTTGCCGATAAAGACTTGCAAATCTTTTATAACAGATCGAGCGTCAGCCGAGCACTGAGGCCAAATCCAAATGAATCTTGTCATAATATTTATGAGACCGCATTTGTCCCCAGGGACGTCTGCGTGTACAAAGTTTAATGCTGTCTAACAAGGGTGTCTGTACTGGGCTGGCTACACTGTAGTCAGGTATCTGGCGGCGTTCTCTGCTGCGATCTCTGTTGCAGTCATGGCAGTTAATTGCAAATGTGTGAATGTGAGCATTTATCCCTGGCCACCAGTACCTCTCTTTTAATTCTAGTATAGATTTAGAGATCCCTTGATGTATCAGACCCTCTCCCAAATGTGCTTTGTGTATCAAAGCTACTCTACGTTTCCTGTTTGGAATTACCCTATCCCCCACTCCAGGGATTCGAGCAAAAGGAACAGAGTTTGCATCAATTATATATGAGTATTTGAGTGGAAACCTATTAGATAACGCTGCACCGCTGCCTTTGCTTGTGGCATTGATAGCTAGCATTATTTCTCCGTCTATTTTCGTTTTTGAACGAGTGATTGCAGCTACGGAAGCCGTTTGCACAGCTGCCTTCGCGGCTTCATCAGCCAATGAATTCCATTCAACGTGAATGCCATCACATTGATGACTCAGTGTATGTATCACGTGAGCATTTTATAGTCCTTGTCGTAACTGAACTACTTGTTCCCAAAGCTTTTTTTGCTTGATTGTGCCACCCTTTGCATCTTTGTAACCGTTTTCCATCCATTTCTGCGAGTATTCATTGTAAGATTGAACACAATAATACGAATCCCACACTATGAGTGTGGGGAATTTGCGGTACGTATTCTCAAGCGCCATCTTGAATGCTTGTAGTTCAGCTGGCTGAGCTGTACAATCTCCTAGAGATTGAGTTTTAGTGACCATTGGCCGGAATTTGCCATTGCGCCAACGACCTTTAACGATCGTGCACTCAGCACTTTAGGCTTGTTTACCCCCCGTAGTGGGTTGAACTGATCCGTCAGTATAAATTATACATTCATACTGTTCTAGAGGCAGAATTTTAGTAGGCAGAAGACATTTTTGTTCGTATTGTTGAAATGCTTGTGTTTTCAAATATGGATCAAAAACGTATTCAACGTTTTCCCTGTGCCAGGGCTCTTTCTTTTGCTACTGCAGTTTGAACCGCTGTCAGAATTTTTTCTGTTGAAGTCAATTTCATTTCTGCTTGTGTATACAAGTGTGATTTGTAAGCTATTGGTACTTTTTCACCCTCATTAAAGGTTAAGTACGTGAATCCGCATTGTCCTGGAATGATTTGGATCACTAAGTTGCGTACGTTTACGCGTGCTTGCACATGTTTTGTTGCTAACATGTCTGTTTGCAATGAACGCAAAAGTTCTGTGTGTTTTTGTGTCCAATTAACTGTTTTGAAATCAGGTGGTTTGATTAGTTCGTACAGAGGTTTAACCCTTTCTGCGTAATTTAGAATGTATGTTCTTCAGAAATTCAGGAAACCTAGAATTGACTGTAAGTTTTTCAGCGTTTTTGGAAGTTGGAGCAGCGCACATTTCCCTAGAAAGTTTGCTGCCAGGCTTTTGCCTTCACTTGAAAGTTCATATCCTAGAAAAAGGACGTTGAGGTGGGCAATTCTTGGTTTCTTAAATGTTAATTCATACGCTTCAGAGGCGAAGCCAAGTATGATGGTGTTCACCCTGTTCAAATGCCTGTCCAACTCACCATCTGTTAGATAGATGTCATTGCCATATGATAATGCCTCATCTTCATAGGTTTATAGTAACTCTGTTACCCTTGCTGAGAATAACCCGGGACTATTCTTGAATCCCTGTGGAGACGACAGAATTGACGCTGTGTCCCCATAATTGAGAAAGCAGTCAAATACCTACTCTCTGGTGCAATATTTTGACAGAAGAAACCGTTAAAAATATCTAATGTTGTTTTATATTTTTTACGCACAATGTTATTCATTAATGCTGCACTGTACGCATTTTGTACTGCAAAAGTTTTGCAACAAGAGTTTATATGTCTGTAATCCAATACTAGACAATATGTATTGTCTGGTTTGGAGACAGGAAACAAACTATTTTTCATTTGCGAGGTGCATGTTTCAATCACCCCTTGGTATTTAAGTTGATCTAATATCTCCCTGACCTGTTTTTTAGCTTCTTGCTTAACTGGGTACTGCTTTTGTGCAGTTGGTTGATTTTTCAACTGGATTTTATGGGGAGGAGAATCCTCATCCCATCCTACATGATTTTTATATAATGCAGGAGCTTGGGCCACTGCCAATTTCCTGGCATAAGTATATTTTAAATGAATTGGAATGTGGTTGGAGAAGGCTGGCATAATGATGTCTTCGCTATGTGAGCACTCCCTGACAAATTGTGGTGGCCAGTCTTGTTCAGCTAGAAGAATGTCATAACCCTTAGATAGTCGCTCCAAAAAGAGTGCTCTTATCTTTTTTTGGTATGTCTCCCTCCATTCGGAGTGTTATTTCATACAACTTATGTGGAGAACTAACCCTGGTATCTGCAGTTTCAACTTGGATTTACTCATTCAAGTCCACTGTCCAGATGATCCTACAATTTCCTGCGACCTATGGTGACTTGTGCTGTGCTGTCCAACATTGTCTGAGCCCATTCCCCGTTCTTGAGTTGTGTCCTCAAGATCCTCAGCATGTCCGATTTTTAGACCTGCTACCTTCTTTTTGGTGAATTGAGGTTTCTTGTTTTTGTGAACGTGATGATCTTCTTTTGACTTCACACGTTCTTGCTTGTTTTCTGACCGTCCTCTTCTTTTGGATTTCTGTGACGAAGTCTGAAAGGTATGAGAGGAACATGTATCAGTATCTTGATATCTGACAGGTTTTTTCAAATTATCCCTATTCCTGAGGTTGTACCTCCTTTCAGAGGGCTCCTTTTGAGGAGACCTACCTCAGGATTGAGAACGCTTCTCTTTAGAAGTTTGTTTGCTATTTTCCCACTTCTTTTTAAAAGAGTGTACCCCAAGTGTCGCAGTCTTCCAGGTGTGGTGCGATCCCCATTGGTAAAGAGATTGTGAAAATTCCATGCTTCTCATGCGGGGTAGTATTAGGCAATACTGCCTCGATTTGAGTAATTTTCTGAGTTATCCAGAATGGAATTTGTACCTGTTTTTGCAGGTAATTTACCAACGACTGAGTGTGAAGTCTGTGGTGTAATTTTATTTGTGTTCCCCAGGTGGGGGGTTGCTGTGGAATCATTATTGCTGGTTGGACTGTGAAAGTCCGCATGACATATTGAACCAATTGTCTATAGATTTTGATTAGCTCTTTTAGTTGAGCTCGTAGTTCCGCATCTGTCATTACATTAATTTCAGGATGTGGAGTATAGCTGGCTAATACCGGCCATGTTGCTCCTGGTCTACTAGTAGACCGAGCCTGGTAATGTGATTTATATGTTTTAGGGCGCCTTTAAACCAGAGCTCATGCTCTTGGTAAGTTAGTGGAATTTCAATATCCTCGAAAGGAATGTATTCCTCTGGTGGTTCATCTTCTTTGTAGAAGTCAAACACATGTGTTCTTGGATCTGCTTCATGGAAGATTATCCACGTATAGAATACCTCTGTCTGATGATATTCATGTGGCTCTATCACAAAAAAAGCCCTACCACCTCATGCTGATAGTGTGATGTATTCCTATAGGTTCTGTATCGATCCCCCTATTCCTGACCCTATTCTGGTTAACAAGTTAACTAGCAGCCATCCCATGAGGCAGAAAACCCCCATGATGCAGGAACCGTTATCTGATAAAGCCACACTACGGCACAGGAACGTGTTATCTGATTAGGTCATAACGCTTGCCATCTAATTAGACAAGCGATATTCCTCCAGCCCCTGATAAGGCATACGGAGTTCTCAAAACAAATCAAACCTATGACAGACCTGGGAAAAACCCTGCGGCCATTGTTTTGATTTCACCGAGAACTTCAGCAAAAGAATGTGCTAACGACCAGGTCGTATGACATCCTTATTGACGTATCTATGTCCATCCTTACGTCAATCTCGGCACCTTAAAGGTATAAATATTACCGATATTGCCCTATGCAAACACACGCGGTGGTGACGAGATCGGAGCAGCCAGATTTGCCGAAGCCCAGAGCAGAGCAGACCCCGCTGGCGCAGCCCCGCCTTCCTGACGCGCTGAGAACGAGACGCTGCTTTCTCCTGCCGAGAAATCCAGCTCCGGCGCTTCCGGGTAGCCCTCGCAGGCAGCCTGGGATATCGAGACCAGAGACGAGAGATACCATCCCTCATTCATCCTAGAGTCCAGGTACAGAACTGAATAACCCCTTGCAGAGAATTCTTTAGTCAGTCACTTGGCAAAACAAACTTAACTTAAACTGTAACTTTCTATTCCCGCCCACGTATTAGGCTTAGGTCAGGTACACGGGGTAGGCGTAGTTAGAAACACCAGTTGAGTACGATTAGTCAAATGTAAATGTGTATGTATTCATTTTATTCATTTTAAACCTTCATATGGCTTAGAAACCATATCAATGTTTTTACAGTATTATTTTATACTTCTGCTTTTATTGTATGCACTTTACTTAACCATAAGTATTGCAATAATATCGATCCATTTCTCTTGTATGAGAAAAGAGACTGATCAATAAATAACATCTTTTATTGAACACGCCCGTCTCTTCCTTTTCTCTACAATCTGGTGAGACTAAGAATGCACGTACTGACTGAGTAAAATAAGTCGTCTTTTGTTTTCACACGACTCTAGAGATATACTCTTGATTAGGGGAGAGCAAAGTTGTCATGTTCTATGGTTGTCAGAAACTAAATCCCTTCTTGTCTATCCAGGGAGGTTCAACTCCTCCTTGCCTATTCGAGAAAGTTTCTAGTGAACTCTGAGCTAGCTGGCAAAACCCAAAACTTTAAGTCTAATATCGACAGTAGTAGACCTAGTTAACGTCTGGTCTAGGCCTATACTATTGAAGGTATTATTCCAATGCGCAGAGCCTAATGGGATAATAGGAACTACACTACAATAGGACATTTTTAATAAGTTTTATAGTGAAGGCTTTCCTTAAATTTGGGGAATGATTATAGCATCCTCGTCGGTTTCTTGTAAACCTGTTATGTTAAAAGCTTGTACGGCGTTGTCGCCTGTAGCTCCATTTGTCCCGGGATTGCTATCCCCGTTTAGGGACATTTTGTTGACTGACAGTTTGCAAAACAAGTTTCAAGGAAACAAAGATAAGGGGCACAATATTTTGGAACACTGTATCCTTCAACGTTGAACAAACCAAAACTAATACATAGGATTTTCCGTCCTACTCAGCTTTGGCGGATATTATCCCTTTACCCACTCCAGACGTCTATTGGAGTATTACGGAAAAAGGGGTCTCTGAGAAAAGCACAACTGAGTTACTTTAGTATCTAGCGTTAAATTAATGCCTTCCAAACATTGGGCGCCATGTAGTGTAGTTCCTATATTCCCAATAGACTCTGCGCATTGGAATAATACATCCTATAGATTTGACATAGGAATTAAGTCAATAGGTCTCTATCGAATATACTAAACTTAATAGTGATTGCCAGCTAGCTTAGAGATCACAACAAACTTTCTCGAATTCACAAGAAGGGATTCGTTTCTGACAACCGCATAAACATGACAACTTTGTTTCCCAAGAATAAGAATATATCTCTCAGAGTCATGGAAACAATAGATAACTATTTAACTCAGTCAATCGTGCTTGCTTCGTTTCTACAGAGTTTGCAGAGACATAGTGAGACAGGCGTTTTCAATAAAAGGTTTATTTAACGGTCTTCTTTCTCATGCAAGAGAGGTGAACTGCCACAATTGTTAGACAGAATGCAAAGTATAATGTGTACAGCGTAAACAGTAATATGAAATAATACTGTAAGAGCATTGTATGGTTTCTAAGCCATATATAAAAATACATACATAAATAACATAGTCTAAAATACTCAACTGGTGCTTCTAAAATATGCCTACCTCAATGTGCCTAACCTAAGTCTAGTACGAGGGAAGAAGGAAGTATTGTTTAGCATAGGTTTTCTTTTTGCCAAGAATCTACAAAAGGTTTCTCTAGGTTCTAATCAGCTCCATACCTTTTTAGAATGAAGGAGGTCTGGTATCTATGTCTCGGGACTTGATTTCCCAACACCCCACAAGGGGAGCCGGAAACACTGGAGCTGGATTATTGGCAGAGAAGGGCAGCTTCCTGATCAGTGCGTCAGCTGGAGAGTCGGCTTCCTTCTGCACTTGCTGTAGCGAGCTGCGTCAGGCAAGTAGTTCTTTGAACTGCCCAGAACCACCGTATCTTGCTATAGCAAGTGAAGGTAAATTTATACCTTAAAGGTGTTTAGGAATGCCATATTTGACGTCAAGTCAAGCATATGAACGTCATGAATGAACCCCTGGGGAATAGTTGTTCATTGTAAAACTAACTGAGTTCTTGGAGAAATCAATATTCAAGCAAGGGGAAATCCCTAACGGCTTAAGCTGGTTTTCCAAGAAATCGTTGTGACGTTTGGTGAACGGATGGAAGTAGCCATGCCTGTATTTGGGTAGCATGGACTATGCCTAAATAAGGGCTTGATTTCTGTGCCTATATAAGGACAACATGAATTGTACCTATATAAGGGCATGAATCGGGAAAATTCAATCGGAGCCTAAAACGCCACACAACACTCCTTGAGTGGCATAGATGGTTTCTGTTGGGGCAAGAGAAGGCAGTATTAGAGGCACTCCATGGCCTCGAGATACGATACATTGGTGATTTCTTTGAAGATGAAGTAGTTTGTGATTGGGCGCAGTTTTGCATGTGAAATGAGGTGCTGTCTACATGAGCACAATTTCAGTGTTATCTGGCATGCCACGCGATGTGTGCCTTACTGGATGATTCCCTTGTGCAGCAATTTGAGCTTCTGGTTCTCACCTCTTACAGGCGACTTCACCACTGCAGGCAACTGCAAAGTTATATTCTTCTTCACAAGAGGCCAGATGACCAGATGTGCCCTATGCCTACCACGATTGGCAAGATGATTTGAGCATAGAGATTAGCGAAGCACAGTGGGCTTATTGTTGCTCCATGACTCCTCGTACCCTCTCCTTAAATAGGCGCCTTAGACTGGTGCACTTTAAATATCTTAATCGGGTATATAATACATGGCCAGATTGTTTTGTTATGGCTTGAGCACGGTCTCTAAGTGCTTGCTTTGTGGCCTGGATGGCGCTGGCTTTGCACACGTATCATGGTACTGCCCTAAAGTGCACCACTTTTGTCCTGCAATATTTCAAACTTTGTAGGAGATCATTGGAGAGTCATTGGCATTTACTCCATTGATCACCCTACTGGGCTACGTCAAAGATGTTTCATAGACCTACCAGCGCCTGGTGGCCTTGGGTTTAATTTTGGCGCTCCACAGGGTGTCAATACACTGGATGATGGGTCCTGTACCCACAGTAATGGAGTGCCATACTGATATGGCATATTGCAGTACTCAATCAGGCACTTATTATGAACTTATGCTGCCCTTAGCCGTCCAAAAGATATATGGGGCACCAATCAACTGTATTTAGTGCTTGGGAGGAATGCTACTAGTGGGGAGGATGAGATGAGAGTGTTTCGTATAGGTACCCCAATATAGGTTCAAGTAGTCACCTAACTTTTCACCTACATTCTCCCCTATCATTACACTACATAATGGTTCTTGGGACTGACCTTTTACCTAGTTACGGTACTGCTTATAGGACGTAGAGTTTCCCTGGAAACTAGCTTCATCCATTAAGTAAGAGGATTCTTGGAAACTCAGCAGGATTACCATCTCCTGCATATTAACTATGTATAAGGGTCATTCCTTCCATCACCCTAAGTCCGACATGACATAGCAAGGTAGAACCCCTGAGTGTACCACTTTGGGTATATATACACCTTTGCTGAGGCAGGGAGAGGAGAAATGGACTTCCATGCTGACACACTGATGTGAGACAATGAGGTTCCTGCATGCAGAGACTCCATCTTGCAGTGGTCTGACATGCCTTGCTGGGTGTCCATCTCCAAACCAAGTTGGGGTCCCACAGTCTCTCACTTCAGGTAATGGGGTTGACTTTATCATAGAAGGATTCTTGGCTACAGACATACATACATGCTAGGTACACTTAGGTACATCTAGTTAGGATCGCATCGTAGGAGTACGCATTTTTACTGTCATGTATTTTAATACCTGGCTGTATTCATTGTTTTAGCCCTATGGTAGAAATCTACCATCCTTTTACTCTGTTGGTTCTTATAATCCTTTATATCTGTTTCTGTCTTATGGTTGTTTCAGCACACCTATTGTACACTAGAATGACGCTGGTTCTATAAATGCTCATTGAAAATGTCCCCACTGTTTATTCTGTGTATCTCTCTGAGACAAAGTGAGCACGAGTGACTGAGCGAAAAGTACTGTGCTGTTTCCACGATCCCTGATGGGACAGAGTTGTCATGTTCGATAGTTGCCAAGAACTATTCTCTCCTTGGTAAGAGGGGTTTCTAGTGGCACTGTGAGTTAGCTGGTATACAGGTGAACGTACCCTGTAGGGGTGTCTGGAATTAGTCTGGATACCGATCCTACAGTCTATGTTGTCTAAATGTGTAGATTCTATACAGTTTTATAGGAGCTACATGACAAGAGACGCTGAAAGATTTGCCCTTTGCAACACCATTATATGTATGTATGATTGGATTGCGCAGACCTGTTCATGGTGCATCGTCGTAAATGTGAATATGATTATAGTCCCCTCTTTTTGACACTGACCGTTCCTTTGCAATGGGGTATTTTATGTTACTTCCAGAGGTGTCTTGGTGTTGTGCATTTTTCTAATGTCAAAGTACTTTCTGTGATTGCCGGAATGTACCTTCCCCTCCCCTAAACACCTCATTTATGCTTCACATTGTACTTGCTAAGTACCGGTGTCAGACTGATATTCACTACTTTATATTTTCGTTGTGCCAGATTGTTCATAACTCATTATCTAGCTGTGCAACTTTGATAAAATGAAACTAAAGTATAAAAAAAATATATATATATTATTTTGATTATATATATGGTCAAACCCTTTTCATTGCATGCTGTGGAGGTGTGACAAAAAAGTTTGGGCCTTTGATACATTTTTGTTAAAACATATTTTATTGACATTTTATAACATAGTATCCATTCATATTTAAGGAGCAATACTGTGCCTTCAAAGCAGGTCTACAACATGAGTGATACGACAATTCTAGATTAAAACCCTGATACAGATACAGATGAACTGTGACCCACAATACAATCCGGCAATATAATCAGCTCCAGTGAACACATAAAGAAAGATATCATATGTAAACATGGTACATCGAAAAAGAAAAAAGAAAAAAAGCAGGATTAGACACAAGTAAGGAGGAAAGAAAGGGGAAAGGGAAAACAAAGTCAAACAATAAACACAAACAGCATAGCAGCAAGCTTCCAGTGAGTTGCATTAGGAGATCAGGTAGGTGTACACCTATCGTTTTGTGGGGGAAAGTGCTGGGTCTAGGCTCAGCCATTGTTAAACTGACCCCCATTCACAGCTGAGTCAAGTCTGGCGCTATAGTCCCTGGACCCCATAAGGAGTCACTCATCAGAAGTATCTTCGTCAGGGGAAAGAATCCGTTGCCCGGCATCATCTATGATTGGTCAGTCTTTTATGATGATGTCCCGCGTCACTCATCAGAAGTATCTTCATCAGGGGGAAGAATCAGTTGCCCGGCATCATCTATGATTGCTCAGTCTTTCATGATCATGTCCCGCATCTGTACGCGTTCAGGTCTACACAGACCCCTCTGCGCTTCCAATTTCAACAGGGCTCCTTTGCACTCGGACCACTTAGTCAATTCACGTCACACCTCTGAAGTGTAGGGCTGAGGCTGATTTCCAAGACATGAACAATTGCCCTCATGCCAGGATAAGGGTCAGGTCGGCAAATATTACGATTGCCAACTTAGTGTTGGATTTGAAATACAGGCGAGACCATCGGCGACTTGTCCAGTTTCGACCCCCGGAAGCGTGTCCCTGGTAAGGTGGGAGAATTGGCCAGTCCCACACCATATGATAAAAGTCTGCCCCTTCTAGCTGCCACCGTGGGCAGACTGCGTGTGCTTCAGAAAATATGAAGTTGATATGTTTGTGTGTTTGATAAAACCTATGCAGGTAGTAGTATTTGATCAATTTGAATTGTGCATTTTGGGATGTGAGAGGGGTGTATGTCAGGCCATTATCCCAATCCACAATTGTGAGTGCCAGACCCATATATGTGGACCATCGCTCACAGAGGCAGTCATCTCCCTCTTAGCATGAGTCAATAGTGTGCAATAAAGTGGGTGGACCGCCTGTGTGTGCCAAGTAGTCCTTCAGATATCTTGTTAACAACTATGTTCAACTATGTTCTTGGCTGTACCCAGTCATTCTGCATGGCACAATACACTGTGCTGTATAGTAGATAGTATTGGGGGTGCCCAAAATCATCTGGCTCCTCGCAGAAACTCAGCAGTTGGCCATTAGTGTACCCAGCACCCAGGATGTTCATGCACCTATGGGGCAAGTCACATCGAGCAGCCCTTTTGCCTTGGTGGGGGGGATATAGTAAGACTATGAGTCGGAGGTTCTTTGCATGCGAAAGCTTTGTCCTTGTGCACTGGAGAGCACAGGCCCATGCATAATGGGACATCCTATACAAGAGTCCAGCCGGGCGCTCCCGTTTCTGAGGCTGAGGTTTAAGTATTAAAGGTCAGTTCGAGATGGTGTGAATCATATGTTAGCAGTCACTTTGCTCCTAAGTAATAGAGTAATAGAGACCTGAATACCTCAACCACCTCCTCTCCTTCTAGACACCCAACAGACAACTCAGCTCCACCCAACTGGCCCTGGACACTATCCCAAGGATCCGCAAGATCTCAGCTGGAGGAAGATCCTACTCCTATCTTGCTGGGAAGACCTGGAACTCCCTATCTCTGCATCACAGGCAATTACCTTCACTGACTCAGTTCAGGAAGGACTGCTCAAGACCTGGCTTTTTGACTAAACTTCAGAACTCTCCAGCACCTTGAGACTCTCACGGGTGACTGGCCGCTTTGTACAAGAACCCTGATTGATTGATTGAGTTCCATATCAGGAACCACTATCATCGGCGAGGAGTCGAAGCTTCATAAGAGCAATCTTTGACACGGTATCACATGACATCCTTCTCGGTCGTCTGCAGAATGTGGGGATAGGAGGTTTGGCTCTGTCCTGGCTTGAGAGTTTTCTCTTGGGCCACTTGCAAAGTGTCAGATTGGGCACCCATCATTCCATCTCTAGGGAGCTCACCAAGGGGGTCCCACAGGGCTCTTGTCTAAGCCCTACGCTTTTTAACATATATGTGGCCCCCCTGGCTGACATTGTGAGAACATATGGGTTCACTCCAGTGTCGTATGCTGACAACACTCAGCTTTTGTTTCCATTCCAGACCCTCACACCTGCAATAAAACAAGGCTTTGCCGAAGGTATGAGAGCGGTGTCTGATTGGATGGCCTCGAATTGCCTACAATGCAATGTGGGCAATACGGAGGTCATGCTTTTTGGGGAGGCTCCCCTCCCGTGGTCACCTGATTGGTGGCCACTGGATTTGGGACCTGTCCCATGTCCCAAGCAGACAGTAAAGAATTTAGGAGTGCAGCTGGACCAGGCACTGTTGCTAAGAGAGCATGCTAATCAAGTGTCTGGGTCCTGTCTCCGGGTCATTGGACTCCTGAAACGCGTATTTCCGTTTCTGCCAGATAGCTATAGGAAGACTCTTGTCCAGACTCTTGTGATCAGTCAGTTGGATTATTGAAATGGTCTTTTTATTTCTGCCAATGAAGATCAGCTGAGCAGACTACAAGTAGTACAAAATACTGCGGCAAGACTGATCCTCAATGCCCCAGCTAGAACTCCCTCACGCCCCCTTTTGGAGAGATTACACTGGCTGCCCATTCGTCAACGGGTGAAGTTTAAAATTTGTTGTGTAATTCATAAAAGCCTTTTTGGCTTGGGCCCTAAATACCTGGCTGAAAAGTTCAGTGTTTACAAGCCTGGACGCCTTCTGCGCTCCAGCAATCAATTACTGCTACAGATTCCCCATATTAGGAAGGCAAGACAGGGCGGCCGAGCACTGTCCTACAAGGGCCCCACCCTATGGAATACACTCCCTCTTACGCTGAGGCAAAACATCAACCATCTGGCTTTTAGGAAATCTCTTAAAACACACTTATTCCTGACAGCGTAACTTCTTTTGTTCACCCCAAGATTGAATTTAGGCATATATGGCAACGCAAACGCGGATATACCCCTTCGGGGGTCGAGTCCGGCGCTATATAAGCACTTAAATAAAATAAATAAATAAATCCTGCAACGGCTTGTCCCCCCACATAAGGGATGTCGGGGTAAGCAGTAGGAATGCTTTGGATTTGCCCCCTATTCATGCGTAAGCCAAAAGGGCAGCCAAACTCCTCCAGCTCTCTGATGCCCCCTCCTCATTAGAGTGTTCGTCCCATAGAAACTACAATAAATCATCTACTTACAGGGAGACAGAAAGGGGAGATTTTGCCAACATGGATGCCTTAATAGTATTGCTTTTTGTGAACAGTGAGTGTAAATGGCTCCCTGGCCTTGAAAAAGACCACTGGTTATAGAGGGCAGCTCTGTTATGTGCCCCTTATAACCCGGCAGGGTTGAGAAATGAATGTAATATGTAGAAGAGCCGCATCCACCTGAGAAATTCACTACCCTGACCCATACTAGCCATTGTGATGTACAGGAGGTCCCTTGGTAAAGAGTCAAAGACCTATTCAATGTCAATGGAGTGTGCAAGGACCTTAGGGAATTTGTCTTGTGGAGCATGTAATATCTGGACCAACTGTCCAATATTGGGGACTGTGCTATGTGTCTGAATAAATCCTGACTGGGCTTGATGGAAGAGGTTGCTAATTGGAGGAGTAATCTGTTGACCAGTATTTTGCTAAGCACTTTATAATCCATATTAATTATAGATGAGAGTCTATAAGATATTACTTGGTTGCAAGTTCTGCCCTTCTTCAGGAGGGTAACAAGTAAGGACTCCTGTACCGTCGGAGGGAGACAGTCAGTAGTTCTAGCCATATTATACAGATTTGTCAGGATATGTGTGTGATGTTCAGTAAAAGTGGCATAGAATGTGATGGGCAAGCTGTCTGATCCAGGCACCTTGTGCTAGCCAACACCTTAATGGGACCTCGTACCTTATGGATGGTGATCTCTGTGCCCAGGGCAGATGCCACTGCGGCAGGTAATTGTGGTGTATCTGCAACTATGATATACTCACGAAGGGCAGGAACATTGGTAATGTCTTATTATGTACAGAGACTTGTAAAGTAAGTTAGCCTCATTGATACCTAGTTGGGTGTACACTGGGTTGTTGTTTGTGTCATTTATTTGAAGTATCAGGGACCTGCGTTTGGTCAGAGTTGGCCAACCAGGCCAATACCCTCCCAGCCTTATTGAGATAGTTGTGTGCCTTATCAATATACATGTTATCAAAGACAAGGGTCCTTAGCTTACATATTTTGCAAGGAAAAAGATAAAATATAGACCATGATAGGCAACTATATGTGTCACTGTCCAGCCGGACAGGATATTTTATTTTCAAAAGATAATAATAAGACTTGTAGTTCAGAGATAATTCAACAGGCACAATCCTGTACCAAGGCAATTCAGAGAACATACAAGGTGTTCGAAAGTTTTTAAAGCAGGCAAAAAAAGAGAAATGAGCAAAATTGGCCACTTTTAAATCAGTGTTCAATTGAAGTAGTGCCAAAGAAGGCACCAGACACAACAGAGTTTAACATAATAGTTTGGTTGTGAAGGTGCTTTACAAAAGTCGACGTTTCGATCCCCTATGCTCAATTGTTTGGGATCATCATCAGGACTGACATATTATACAGCTTTTGCCTGACAATTTAACATACAAGAAATTTTACCGCCCTGAAAGGGGTTAATTAGACCCTATTCAGACAGGTGGTGTTTGTGCCGACCTGGGCGCAGTCCTTCCGAAGTAAAGACTTCTGTAGGGATAGCGTGGGGCAGGTTAGAGTAACCGGATAATCCGTGCGGAGGGTGTTGCAACAATCTGCAGTACCGGAGCTGGCGGAGCGGTGTCCTTCTTTCAGCTCAGAGCTGTGTCCTTCTTTCAGCTCAGAGCTGAAAGAAGGACACCGCTCCGCCAGCTCCGGTACTGCAGATTGTTGCAACACCCTCCGCACGGATTATCCGGTTACTCTAACCTGCCCCACGCTATCCCTACAGAAGTCTTTACTTCGGAAGGACTGCGCCCAGGTCGGCACAAACACCACCTGTCTGAATAGGGTCTAATTAACCCCTTTCAGGGCGGTAAAATTTCTTGTATGTTAAATTGTCAGGCAAAAGCTGTATAATATGTCAGTCCTGATGATGATCCCAAACAATTGAGCATAGGGGATCGAAACGTCGACTTTTGTAAAGCACCTTCACAACCAAACTATTATGTTAAACTCTGTTGTGTCTGGTGCCTTCTTTGGCACTACTTCAATTGAACACTGATTTAAAAGTGGCCAATTTTGCTCATTTCTCTTTTTTTGCCTGCTTTAAAAACTTTCGAGCACCTTGTATGTTCTCTGAATTGCCTTGGTACAGGATTGTGCCTGTTGAATTATCTCTGAACTACAAGTCTTATTATTATCTTTTGAAAATAAAATATCCTGTCCGGCTGGACAGTGACACATATAGTTGCCTATCATGGTCTATATTTTATCTTTTTCCTTGCAAAATATGTAAGCTAAGGACCCTTGTCTTTGATAACAGTAACTACCCACGGTCCTCAGCAAACTAGTTGGGTTCCCTTGTGTTAATCAATAAATTATCAATATACATGGGCAGATCCAATCAATTTAAGAGTTGCTCCTGTCAAGATTTATTGTGTGCAATTTGGTGCAAACGCATTCCAAATGGGCAGTACAAATGCCTCGGATAACCAATTTGAACTCCTCCCACTCTCTCAAGGCAGAGAAGCTGAGACATTCATTTTCAGAGAAGTAATTATGTATGGTGTCCCCCAGGGTGGCTTTGAAGGCTGCGTCATTGAGGTTCACAACATTAAGCTTCCAGGTTGGAATGCAAGGTCTGAGGGGATCCCAAGTGAGTGTCAGTAGTAGAGGGTTAAGGTCCGATTGAGCTCTTGCAAGGTACTGAGCCCACAATATATGTGCATGTATTGGTGCAGTGCAAAGGAAATTGCTGAGTCGAATTGATAAGTCACGAATACCTGAAAAGGAAGTGCACTTATGAGTTGGGGAAGGGGTGCAACCTATCCAAAAAGAACATCAGCTACACAATTGAAGGTCCTTCCAACTAGTAGCAGAAAGTGTAGCACCGTGGTGATGTGGGGGGCTAATGTGGTTACGAAACTCAGTGGATCGGTGTTTAGGCATATATGTTGATAAAAGCTATGTCTTTTCCATCAAGCTTACCCATAAAACTATGTATCAAAATGTGAGGGCCAATAAGTTCAATTTATGATAAGAATGGGATACCAAGTAATACCAAAATCAATACACCCATATGAAATGCTGAATATGCAGTGGCATAGACCTTTCACCGCAAGTACTTCTGCAGTGCTAGCCCCTCCTCTCTAGTAAGGTGGGTTTCCTGTGGAAAGATAACTTGGGCCCTGCATCATTTGTTATATGTCTGTATTCTGTGTCATTTAGTTTGGTCATTTATGCAATTCACATTCCAAGTAAGCATTTTTAGAAAATAAGTAGTGTTGGCCATAAGAATGAAAGTGCATCCTGTCCTGTCAGGGTCCACCCGCCCCCATCCACTACATCTAACCCCATTTGTAGGTAGTACAGCCAGGCACATACACCCCAGTGGAGAGCTACAGCAAAAACCCAGTGTAGTGAATGAACAACAAGGATACACCCCAACTGAACCCCCTGTAGGCCAGTCGCACTATGGTGCTCCAACCAAACAAGATTGAACCATAGTGTCATCACCCACAAAATTAAGTCTCAGAGGACCAATCACTCTAGGTTAGATCTCAAAAGAAAGAAGGGAGAAATACTTAATGAAGAAAGTGAGCCTCTATTCTGTAGTGCCCTCCCCATATAAAAAAGTAGGGCTTGGTGAAGCAAGGGCCGCAAGGTTTTGCTCTCTCATGAGAGGGTCCTTTTGTGCCTAAAAGAAGCGGGAGGATCCTGCAATGCTCTAGTTAGCCTTGAGCAGCATGAGTTTCCAGCTAGTCCAAGGTATCAGAATGTTGATTTTCCATCCATCTGCACTTTTAGCTGGGCCGCAAACAATAGCACATTAAGAATACATAAATCTCAATGTGTTTTTTTCCACGGTAGTGAAAGACATCTTTTGCAGAGGCGCTGTGTAGTCAGGGAAAGTGGAAACCCTGATATTGTCCACCACAAAGGGGCCAGTAGAGCAAGCATGTCAAAATAAATAGTGTGCCTCAAATGTGTGGGAGATAGGCAACAACAGGCCCTGGCGGGCGCCAGGCGTTGGTCGTTGAGCTGGGACCCTGTACTCTCTTTTAAGGACATAAATCTTGAATAGGCTCTCTGCAGCCATCACTTCTTGTAGCCAGTCCTCAAAAAAGGCTGCCATGGAGGCCCACTCAATGTTCTTGGGCAATCAAAAAAGTCTGATGTTGTTACATCTGGTGCTTCCCTCCTGGTCCACAGTTTTGTATTCGAGGACCCTAATGTGTTTGGCCAAAGCGTAGAAACATGTTCCTTCATGGCTGGGACCATTCGGATGCAACAGTTTTCACTTTGGGCACACGGTCGGCCATTTTTGGGTGGGCATCCCACAGGAGGCTCAGATCTACTACCACTGAATCGATTTTGCTTTCCAATATTTTCCTCATGGCCCCTATGGGGGCTAAGATAGCATTCAACTTGTCTCCAGGAGAATGCCCTGGATCCATGGCTGAGGAGGGAACTGGTGGTACCATGATTACCCTCCCGGCAGGTGAAAGCATGGGTGGATTCTCTCTGGATTTGTGGGTGTGCCCCATTATACCGGTGGGAAATCAGAGGGCGGTGTAAGACAAGTTAGAGGTTCATGCAGAGCAGGGCTGTCAATGCCCCAGGTAAGCTAAAGAAATGTGGCTTGCATAGAGTGAGAAGCCCCTGAGTGGCCTCACCAACTCTGAGACAGTCAAGGCCCTAAGCACTAGGCAAGGATGATGATAGAGTCACAGGGGCTCTCAGGGACCTTGTGGGATGGCATCCAGCAAAGTGGGCAGGTGCAGCACCAGCCAAGAAGGAGACAGCCCCTCCACTACGACCACTCAGCCCACCAGCAGCATTAAGAGTTGTCTCCACGAGGCACCCTCTCTGGAGTAGGCACGCTTGGAAGTCTGCAGGGTGCACCTGTAGGTGATAGGTGAGTGCCGGGGACCGACCCTAGGCTAGGTCCCTCAAGGGCTTCCTTAGGCCCTTGAAGGTAGTGAAAGTGGAGCAAACAGGTAGGGCCCTCAAGTTGTGAGGTAGTAGAAAAGCAGAATGCCTGTGATAAGAAGCCAGCAGGAGAGAGGGAGAGAAGAGGCCGTCACCTCAACTAGGAGTCAGGTTTGCTATCTTGCTTTCTTCTCTACACTGTCCTTGCTTTGTGTCCTGTACTCTGCTTCTCAGTCAGTCTCAGTGATGTTATGGAATGTTCCCTTTGTGTATGTTTGAGTCTATCTGTCAGTTGCTGTATGTAGGCTGAGCAGCAGGGTTGCTGTTCCCGGTGGGGCTAACTATACTGATTCTACCTATTATGCTCTTTATCCTGTATCTTCTAGAAAAGAATAAACCTTCAACTTGGATACATCCACAACAGAGTTATCT
Source organism: Lissotriton helveticus (assembly GCF_964261635.1). Taxonomy (NCBI): domain Eukaryota; kingdom Metazoa; phylum Chordata; class Amphibia; order Caudata; family Salamandridae; genus Lissotriton; species Lissotriton helveticus. Next base: position 1,119,849,515 of record NC_136070.1, read on the forward strand.
GCTTTTATTGAATTCCACACTGGCGACGAGGATGGGATAAAGAGCATATTAATCCAGGTAATCAAGTACAGCATAGTAAGCCCCACCAGGGGCAGCAATCCTGCTGCTCAGCCTACATACAGCAACTGACAGACTGATTTTGGGGGTTACCTTACACTCCACCCTTACTTTTGCTTTTGTCCGGTGGTTGACTAAAACTACGTCAAGTGAGGTTTTCACTTATACCTTGCATTTATTTATTCACACTTTGTTGGGCTTGTACCTTTTTTCATAACGTTTGATGTATTTAAACACTTCTCCTTGCTGTTCAATGGGGGAAAGTGCGTGTTATGTGTGTGTTCCATGTTTCTTGAATTCTTTCTCTTTTGCTTTTTGTTCTCTCTTTCTTACCACTTGCCTCCTTAGTTTTTTATTGTTTCCATTAGGGAGGGTGGTGTGTGGTATCTTGCTTTGTTCTCTACGCTATCCTTTCTTTGTGTCCTGTACTCTGCTGCTCAGCCAGTCTCAGTGATGTCATGGAATGTTTCCTTTGTGTATGTTTCAGTCTATCTGTCAGTTATTGTGTGTAGGCTGAGCAGCAGGGTTGCTGCTCCCAGTTGGGCTAACTAAACTGATTCTACCTATTATGCTGTTTATCCTGTATCTACATCTGTAACTTCTTGGAAATAATAAACCCAACTTGGATACAGACACAACTGAGTTTCCCTGCTTTTATTGAATTCCACATCAGGCCATAATCCACTACGGCCCTCTCCCGTTGCTCACCCACATTGTGGATGAGGCAAAATGTTTTTTTCAAATAAATGTAAAAATTGTTAGTTTTACATTTTAATCATTTAATTTATTTATTCATGTAAAATTTCCCCTTGTCTAGTGCAGTTTCTGAATTTTATGACATTTTAATATTTTTTAAGGTGTAGTGCATCTGTTTATTTTGATAACTTATCAAGTGAAAATAAACATACCTGTATTAACACTTACTAATAAAAAGAAACACTCATTTCATTTTCTGGGTGTAAGTGTCTATTTTCATGATGAATGCTTGCACCAAAATTGTAACATCTATTGCAATTTTATTATCACTAATGTTTGGACTGGATAAATATGTCTTTTTTAAAAAGTTTGTATTTTCTGACATAAATGTAAGTAAGAATGCGTATGTCATATTTTCATCATTAGCATATCAATAATCAAAGATGAATAATAATGTTAGGACAAACTTAGTAAAATTCAAATATTTTTATTTATAAATGAGATACTTCTCTCATAAAAATTTTAATAAAATAAAAAGTCAAAAGGAGCGTTAGTAGTATCCACTACAACAGCCTCTGCCTTTGTTTCTCATAACTTGCCTCCTAAACATACTCTGTAAGGGTAACCTCCTCAGGAAGGGGCTCTATGGGGCACAGAGCAGGCACCTCAAGAATCTTTCTTGGGAGGGGTGGGTTAGATAAGATGTCAATTCGGAGGGAGAAGTATGGGTAGTTGGGTCGTAGACGATTGGGTCTTGGAGGTAGAGCGAACTGGAATGCGTGTGTCTGTATGTTTGGTAGTTGCATGTAAGTCTGGTATTTGTTGTGTATGTTTGGATGTGTGTTTTTTGGGTGGTGTTTGGCATTCTGGTGAGTGTTTGCTTATGGTTGGTGGTGTTTTGTGTGAAGGTATGTGTTTTTGTGAGCGCGTCGATTTTGGTGAGTGTGTTGTTGTGGTTGTGGTGCGTATGGGTTTTGTCGTGGTTGTGGGTGTGGTGGTAGTTGTGGTGCATGTGGGTGTGCTGGTGGTTGTTTGTGGTGGTAGTGGTTGTGGGTGTAGTGGGGATTGTGGTGCTTGTGGGTGTGGTTGTGTGTTGTGGTGGTTGTGGGTGTGGTGGTGATTGTGGTGGTTGTGGGTGTAGTCATGGTGTTGGGTGTTGTTCTTGTGGTGCCTGTGTGTGTAATGTCAATAGTATGTGTATTTTGTGTGTGTGTTTGTTTTTGTTTGTGTGTGTGTGTTATTGTGCTGCTTGTGTCTGTTAGAGTTGGTCTCTGCAAAGAAGTGAGGGTGCTTGGGATCGAGGTGGGAATTGGGATCTGGGTTGAGGAAGGAACCTGAGTTGGGACAGGTGTTTGCTTATGGTTGGTGGTGTTTTGTGTGAAGGTATGTGTTTTTGTGAGCACGTCGATTTTGGTGAGTGTGTTGTTGTGGTTGTGGTGCCTATGGGTTTTGTCGTGGTTGTGGGTGTGGTGGTAGTTGTGGTGCATGTGGGTGCGCTGGTGGTTGTTTGTGGTGGTAGTGGTTGTGGGTGTAGTGGGGATTGTGGTGCTTGTGGGTGTGGTTGTGTGTTGTGGTGGTTGTGGGTGTGGTGGTGATTGTGGTGGTTGTGGGTGTGGTCATGGTGTTGGGTGTTGTTCTTGTGGTGCCTGTGTGTGTAATGTCAATAGTATGTGTATTTCGTGTGTGTGTTTGTTTTTGTTTGTGTGTGTGTGTTATTGTGCTGCTTGTGTCTGTTAGAGTTGGTCTCTGCAAAGAAGTGAGGGTGCTTGGGATCGAGGTGGGAATTGGGATCTGGGTTGAGGAAGGAACCTGAGTTGGGAAAGGCGTTTGGACTGGTTGGGAGGTAAGGGTGAGTGAGGAGGATATTTTGGCAAGCAATCTCTGCATGCTAGACATTTAACTGTGAATAGCATCCAGAAATGCACCCATTTGTTACATTTGACAGGTAAGGCCCTGGTTGGCATTCACTATTGCAGTCTGGCCTATAGAGATGCTGCAGAGGAGGTCAATAGCTTCCTCCCTCAGTGCAACCAGGATGACAGGGGCAGGGGGTGAGGTGCCTGTGGCAAAGCAGACCCCAGTCCTTTCAGGGGATCGGGTTTGGCCAACTGAGGGTGGCAAGAGCGAGGATGGTGATAGGTCTCTGGGTCGTGGACAAGGATGAAGTTGGTATAGTTCCTGTAGGGTCCACTACCAGTAGGAACTGGTCACTTGTGGAGGCCTCCGAAAATGATGTTGAGGGGATGGCCTCTGTTCCAGTCGCCTCCCCCTCTATGTCACTGTGCCCATGTGTGTCAGATGTTTCACCACCCGAAACACAGTGGCAAGCTGCTTCCCTGCCTTCTTGGCAAATTTCCCCTTCACCCACCCTTGAAGATGCTGTAAAGACATATACAGTAGTTTTATTGTGTCTGTGTAAAGATAACTGATCATAAAGTTTTTTTCTCAAAACATTTTCCAAACTTTCATATTTCACCTGCTTCAAGGCTTTTAAACTTTGGGTAATTTTTATCATTATCTTTCGCATGTAGGGGACATTTTCAGAAACCATTTGGTCACAGTTTTGTTACTTCCCATTATTGCTCCTGTAATATTTTTGATCATTTCTTTGAACCATTTTCATTTAGCTCCAGGAACTGTTTAACACCTCTGAATGCTTCTGATTTGTTGTTTTAAATAATTAACTTATGGCACCAAAATTATTATGAAAGAAAAATCCCATTGCACAGCGTGTGTACAAGGCAACAAAAAGCTGTTTAAAAAAAGAATATATATATATATATATATATGTATATATATATATATATATATATATATATATATATATATATATATATATATATATATATATATATATATATATATATATCATTGTGTGTTAATATTTACTGCAATATTGTGCTAATATTTGTATCAACTGAAAGCCTATCTCATTTGTTTGGGCATTTCACAATATTTTTAATCTGTTTTATCATTGTGAAAAAAGTAAAAAAATATTCTGCCTTTCAGTTTAGTCCAAAATTGGTACACCTTTACAGAACATTTTACATACATTGTGATTCATATATCTTTTTACAAATAAAAATGTAAATTACAATATGAAAATATTTTACTTTGCTGCATTTCTGAAATTTCCTAATGAGTCATTTTTTGTTCCTGATTTAGAGTTTTCCAGATGGGATACTCCAACATATATGTGATTAAGCTTTCCATCTGCAAACTCCCTTGAAGTAATTTAGCTTTTGTTCATTATTATTTATCATCTGGACATAAAAATAATATTTTGGGTATGTATTTCTCTGATACCAATATTTTCACATTCCTGTTTGTCCTTTAGAACAACGTATCCCTATCTAATTCATTTTTGTTTTTAAAGACTGGCTTACATGCACATTTGTGAAGGAGTAAAACCTCATGCAAATCTTTCACTTTTAACATATATTAAATAGTATTTTTTTATTAAAATTATATTTGTAATATTTTTTAATAACAAATTTAGCCTTTTAATCTTATGTTTCTAGTCATTTCGGCTCACATACTCACTATTGTTCGTTTTAAATGCTAACTCACAAATGTGATGTTTGGAACATCCACTGTATCATAAGTGCATTCTATGCTATGTCACTTGTAATTAGATAACATAACATTCTTCACAATTGTGACGGAGCATCACACCTGACACAATTAACAATGTTGGCTTGTTTAGTACAACTGTCCCTTATACCATCATTAAATTCCCAAATATTTTTTTTAGGCAGGCATTTATGTGTCTGCTCAAACCAGTCCTTTGGAAGTGATAAGAAACATATTGGTATGCTTTTCCACAAATGAATATACAAAACACATCATGGTACACCTTGTGCAAAACTTCACATTCAAGAACTCTTCTTGTGTGTTGGACATGTGTCAACTATTATAATGATGCCATAATTTGTTGCTTTAAAGTAAAATAGTAATTTAAAATGTAAAACTCAAAAAGACCTTACCCACTTCATTCTTATGCCATACTCTCAACTGCCCATCAAGCTGGGGATAGTTCACCGCCAATATGCGGGCCATCAGGGGGATCAGGGTGTTGTACACACATTTTGCATGTTGGGAGGACTGGTCAACCTGGACTTCTGCTGACTGCTTAGGGCCTCCCATCTCTTCCTGCATGGGATGCTGAGCCGCTTGTAGACCCCCAGAGTCTGCACCTTCTTGGCAATGGCCTTCCAGATCTCCTTTTTCCGATGGGAGCTGGCCTGTTTGGATAGAAAAAACTTATTGATGACTTTTTTTGTTTCTACTGATGTAACATATTCTTGAGAAATCAGTCACAGGTCCTTTATACTACTGAATAACACCATACCCCTGTAAACGTCACAACTTGGATCTGAGAAGGACTGGCTTGTTGGTAAGTACAATTGGTCAATATATTTTATGGTTAATTTGAAAGTTAATGATCAATAATGAGTATGTAATTTTTTGGTTCTATTTATTTTTTTGTGATATAAGAGACTCAGCTTATCCTAATCAACCATGGTTCTTAGCACTGCTGAGGAATGCAACAATGCCAGGGTAAATCTGCTTTACTGTGGCCCATGGAATAACACAGAGGCAAGTGGATAAGACTGATGGAGCCCACTGCTACTCAGCCAAAAAGGTGGGCAAAATCACAATGGCAGGCTGCATTAAACAAATGGCACTGCGATGGAGCATCCTGTACATTGCAGAGGAAGGAAAACATGATGAGCCACTCAGTCCGGATGTTGAAATGTCAAATAAAGATGATGTGGTGAAGAGGAAGGAATAGATATACATCAAGATGTCATTGACAACTTCTTCACGAGTGTAAGTATATATTTACTTTTTAGTACATTACATTTAATCTAATGAGAATAAAAGTATGTGCTAGACATTTTTCTGAAAGGGCAAGTTAAAGTAAATCCATGGTGAAGATGTCTGTTGATCTAAGTTTTGAAACATTGACTACTGTGTTTATTCACATTGTTTATCTATGATTGTTTTGGGGAAATATGTCTTCGAAATTTGACATTTAGAATGTGTCTATTTTGTCATGTAATATAAAGAAATGTTTTTTGTTTTAATTTGTTATAAGTTTCTTCACCAGGTCATCTTCATTCGAACATTTCAAAGTTGTGACATTTGTAGTCATATGCTGCTGTTGGGAAGTTCAAGGGAACATGGGTTGATCCTGTGAAAGACACCCCCACTTTGGATGTACATATCTTGTACAAAGACAACTTTCGCAGATAGTTTTTAAGATTCCATTTGACTTGTTTTCTGTTGATTGTTACCACCAAAGCAATATGTGCTGCTTAAATTACTCTAACTACTTGTGGTAAGCGAACCCAAGCATACAAATATCCCTTCACATAGGCAAACTCCGCTTTTTGTGGTAACCGTATGAAGCTGTTGATGTGTCTCATCATTCAAGAAAGAACTTCTTGTAGCAAGCCACTGAAATGTGGTTGTGATTTTCCACCAGAAACTGCAATAGAGTATATAGGAATGGTCCTGTGGCCACAAAATGGAGTATTGCCATTTTTTTCACTATTGGTATTATGTATGTTTTCTATTGTGATGCTGTAGATCTGGCTGCAGCTGATGAAAGACATAAATAATAGTTAGCCTTTTTGCTGTCAAGGTCTGGATCTGTAAATGAAATTATAACATGAAGTTTTATGATTATGCATGGGTTCTAATGTACTAGAAAAATATGGCAAAACTCTTTATTCCAATTTCATCAAATACTAGCTTTTGATTTGCTGATTTTGTTCTTTTTTGTCATTTATTTGAAAATATGATGAACATTACCTATATGCAATTTATTTGTGAATAAACAATATTTTTCATCTTAACTTTTTAAAATGTATGTTGGAACAAAATAGAGTGAACAAATTGATATTAGAAATACACCAGTCTTTGATTTTTAAAATTCATTTATTCAACAAAACCAAATAATCTAAAACAAGATGAAAACAAAAAATATAAAAAGTCAATCATGGCGAATGAAACTGTTATTGACATGACAGTATCAAGCTTCAGGAAAAAGCTGAGGACTTGGATTTTCCACCAGGACTACTATAAATCCCCTCTGACCTTTTGGAGCATATTTGACTCCTAGCACTGGGAAGCCCTTGGGCAGCTATGCGCTTTACAAAACCATATAACATAACATAACATTGAAGAGCTAAAATTGATTGAAATCCAATGCACAAAATATAACTGGAATCAAAAAGGTAAATGTGTCCAGAAATTATTCCACAGAGTGAGTCATACTCATATACTGGAGGTAATTATCTTGTGTGACTCTTGGTGGTGGTGGTGGAGGTCTGGCCATCCGTCCGGATGAACGTCCCCTCCTGATGGGGACTGGTGGATCCAGAGTTGCAGGGACTGAGGTGGGTGTAAGTGTTTCCTCTTGTGGCAAGGCCTCCCTTTCTGTGGCCGAGGCAGGTGTAGTAGGCCCACATGTTGATGGACTACAGAAAGGGGAAGATGTTGCTGGAAAAGCCCATCACATATGGTAAAATAATCAAGCAACACCCCAGTCAGGGAGCCCAAATTTGATTTAAGATGTTCCGTCTGATCATTGTGCTCTCTCTGCTACTGCTTGATCTCCTGAGCTCTGTAAGGACCTGGCCCATCATGTCTTGGGACTGATTGAGGTGTCCCAAGAATTAGTCGATGGTGGCTCGGGTCACAATGAACTAACCCTGGGAGCAATGCTACACTCTGCCCACAGGGTGTACGTAGTGTTGCCTACTTTGCACTTTGCAAAGCAGGCGTAGTAGGCAACACTACACAAGCTCCATGGACGGAGCGAAGTTGCCCGCCATCCGCCTCCCTCCCGCCCTCTTCTACATACCTAATTTCAGCTAAACAATACTTGGAAAGTATATTAAAAGCACTTACCGGGTCTGCGGCGTCCCAGGGCTCCCTCTTCTCTTTCTCGCCGCGTCTTCCATCCAAATGCGCATGCGCCGCCACTCGCGCATGCACATTTCTCGTGAGAAATGCGCATGCAGAAGTGCGTGGGTGGGAGTAGCTTCAAGCCCACTTCGCGTAGCCCACTACGCATACTACACCCACCCTTACAATGAACCCAGTAACCTCACTTTTTTGTCCCACAGATTCCCTCCCATGACCCCTACCCCACCACCATGTGGCCTTGATAATGAGTGCCCCATCCCACTGAGGACTGGTTGTACTAGACGGGGTGGTGGTGCTGGATCAACAGTAGCCAGGTCTGGGGAGCACAAGATTGGGTGATGTTCCTTTGGACACAGGAAGTAGAGGTATTCAGAGGCTGAGGTGTGGTAACAGCTGGGGTGGGAGGTGTAGGTGTGGGCCAAGTGAGACTCACTGTAGCTATCTGCCCAAGCAGACCAGATGGCCCAGCCTGCTTCTCATCACTCAGACTAGCGGGAGTGGATTCCTCACTGTAGGCTTGCTCCTTGTCTGCAGTGGTTGTATTGACAGTAGCCGTGGCAGATTATTGTCCACGTGCTCTGGGTGTTGGACCTATTTTAAATTGAAATAAAAATTGTTACAAAAATCTGTATGACACATCAAATGAGTTTGTAGCATAAAATGAAGCAACAATAAATTACAAATACAGAATAAATTACACACACAACTGCTTCAACAAAGCAGGTAAAATGATGTCCTGAAATAGAAAAAATAAAACATAACATTTAGCAAACATTTAACACAACACAGTAGAGAGGAGAATTGTAAAATAAACCATTTTGAAGGTCTCGCAGGATAAAATTCAGAAATTAAAAAACGTAAAAAGATAAATAGCATTAGCCATCATATAATTATTGCAAAGGCCTTTTATTAGCATACCAACGCATATTCAGCATAAAAAATAACATACATTACCATTTTAAGCCAACATACTTTGATTTGTGGAACAAAAAGCATCAATTCAATGAGATAAGAAGAAAGTGATAACACAAAATGTAACCAAAAATGTAATTGTAAAAGAACGAAATAGAGATCGATAGATACATAACATTTTAACATATGTGAAACTATGAAAGAAAAGTGAGAATGACTAAAATAACATTACAATATTATGTTCCAAAAACAAAAACAAGGCTGCATGGTAGTTGTAGTAATTTCAATTAAACAATAACAACACTTGCAAATGTGTAAATTGAAGATACCTAGCGATATATATGCAGTGAAAATGAACAGACATTTACAATATAAATCACTAATATGAAATATGGTATTAGGTGACAAAACACTTACAAGCACCGTAACATCATGTGAAATTAAATGGAGATTGAAACCTGTAATCTTAAGTACAGCAAAATATATTCAAACAAAGAAACAAGGCAAAAGTTTTAAAAAAGCATGAAGAAAAATATATATATTGATATCACATATTAACAATTAGTAAAATGAGAGAAGCAGCAATAATGCCACACATTTAAACAAAGAAATGAGAAAAAGTAAATTTATATATGGATTTATGTATTTAAAAAAGGTACAAAACGCAAATTAAAATTAAAAGCAAACACGCGTTTAGTTTTGGTGACACATTCAAAACTATAACTTACCATTCTCCACTCCACCTTGAATTACTATCAAGCCTTCAAGATATAGGATCTACAAGACCTTCTCCTCCCAGCGATAAATTTGCAAGGGGGAGCTGGGAGAACCACCAACAGTCCTCTGGGCCTCCAGGTAATGCTTGGAGGCCGGGGAATGCACTCTCCCTCGCAGGTCGTACCACCTCTTCCTTATTTCCTTCTCTGATCACAAGTTGTTTGCTACATCATTGACTCTGTCAACTATTTTGGCCCACATTTGGCTTTTCTGAGCTATAGCTGTACTTGGGCTCCAAATAATTGTGGCACTACTCTTTTATCCACCATGACTGACAATTCTCCCTCAGTAAAATTTGGATTTCTCCTCCCTGCCATTAGGAAATAATAAACTTTAAATTAATTTAATAACCAACAAGATAATAACTAAAAGAAACGACAAAATGAACAAGCAACAGAGAAAGCATAAAAAGAATCTAACGACTGAAAAAGGGCTTCAGAACAATGTTGTGCTGCAGTGGCATGGCAAAGGATCACGGTCTGAAATGGAGTTTGTTGTATGATGTCGTACCCAGGTGAAACTAATTAGCCAAAACACATCAGGTGTGTGATGCTAGCATTCATACAAAAGCCACAGGAATAGTACAATGTTTAACGCATCCTGTGACTGAATCACTCCATTGGCAATCTGCTGATAGGACACCGCTAGCACAACTGTGAAATCTAAACAGGCTTAGCACAATCTTGCAACCCTGAAAATGACAGAGAGGTGTTATCCAGTAGAGGAGTCCGCCACATTGACAGCGGTGAGCTGCTTACGCAGCGGAAAACAAACTGTCAATGTGGATGGAGGGTCAGCCAGCCCACATCTCAATAAGGTGGGTGGGAATCTGTCAGCTCGAAAGAGTACTGGTAAACTTCACCACAGAGGGACAAAGGGAGTCACGCCAAGATCTAAATCAGACCCTTAGTGTTGTATGTACATTCCTGAGAACATAGAGAGTATAAATAAATATATTGATAACATACCTAACATTGTGAATGAAATTTACCAAATTGGAGAACCTGGGATTTGGGAAAAGCCAGGTTCAATATTTAGTGAGGTCAGTAAAGGTATCATAAAAGGATTGACTCTTGTACTAATAGTAATAATCCTGGTTATAATAAGTGCCTTCCTTTTTTACAGTGGCAGAGTTTGTGTTTATACTGCTTGAAATGTCACTTGCATCTTGCATTTCTGTAATACAGCTAAAGTTGATCTTCTTCAGTACAAAGTTAAGAATATCTGTTATGTTGATAATGCCTTTCCTGTTGGAGGTGAAATTGTCTAAAAGACTGGTTAATCCTTTATTTATCAGTTTCATGAGAAGCAGTAAATACTACCTGAAAAATCTTCAACTTGATAAAAATGCTGAAATATCATAGTTATGTTTAGTTATGCAACCATAACCAATCCAATGTCCATGATATCACCCATGATATCATACATGGCATTACAGAATACACCATCAGTTGTGTCACTGGTGATATCATTCAGACGTAGGAAAAAGGATGGATGAAAATGCCTGGATTCATTTGCTACATTGTAACTACTTTATATTGATTCCATATAATTGTTGTTAGCATATCTATAGTCATTTCACTACTTGTTTCCCCTTTTCATTTTTTTAAAACTTTTTATTGACAGAAAAAATAGGGCCTTTTGCATTACATTCAAATGTATTTAATTCATTTAAGAGTATCCATTACTTTGAGAATAAATGCAACAGCTTACCTTATTATAATAATTTCTGCTGGCACCTCTAGTTAGACAGTGGCATGCATACTTATATCAAAATTTAATGTCTGTACGGAAAAGTAAACATTGAATGTGGCATTGCAAAAGCCTTTATTCTCTATAAAGTATTTGCTGGGACACATAGTTGCTTGTGGGTGGAAATAAAACGTCCTTTCTTTTCTATATAAGTTTATTGAGCACATGTACTTGCATACTGCTGTACTTCAGACAATAATGTCCATGCACTTTCTGTAGGAAAATATGTTCAGTAGAACTGGATAATTCTGGATAATAGATCTTTAGGACCAGATATTCAAAAAAGGCATGCAACGCAGCGCAGCCCCCAAAGAGGCTGAACTACATTGTCTGACAGGGAGGGAGCAGGACAGCAACATATCTACAGAGACATGGCTCTGTCCTCCCCTTTCCCTAGCGCTGGTGCGGATTTCAGCTGACGAGTGCCAGGCACACACCTTAACTCCATAGGTGCGAAGGTGCTTGCCTGAGTCTAGCATAGTTTTTGTACAGGAAGGATATCCTTCCTGTACAAAATACTTTGCCTAGACACGTTCAAACACGTTTCCCACTTTTTATTTGTGCTGCACAGTGCAGCACACAATCTAAGTAGGAAAAGAAAGGAGAAAATAAAATATTTCTCCTCTTGGAGATTTGCACAAAAGGCACATGTGATTGCTTTGGAATGCCCATGTGCCACCCATGTAATGTCCCCTTAATGCTAAGTACTGAAAAGCAATGCTTTGAGCTGTTTTGCGTTACTTGTAGGGTACTTTTCGACGCAAAACAGGTTTTGAGCTGGAAAGTAAATTGGTAAAAAAAAAATGTGTGCTGATTAGTGGCACACCCAGCTCAAAATGTTTGAAAATATACCCTGTAAGAACATATTTAACCATGCCATGAGATTTGGGCATGGGAATGCTTGTGTCTTTCCTGCAACCCAACCCCCAGTACCTGATAAGCAGAGACTGTGCCTCTGCTTATTCAAGCCACAGATATTAATCGTCGCAGTACGAACCTTCATTATATGGCTCATCATAAAAGTTTAACCATGTAAAGACCCAGAGAGCTGTGTCCACTTTCTACGCCGGTCTTTCCAGTATTATGCCAAGGCATTCAATGCTGCCTCGTTAAATTGATTCTCTTCTTGTAATGTGCTCAACACCCCCAAAACCCCAGCCCAGACTGGCTTCCCACCCCCACCCCACCTCTTCCCCATCCCCACCCACCCCCACCTACACCATCAGGCAATCAGACCACCAGAGGTCTAAATGATTACATCCACACGCGAGCCCCTCCCCAGGTCCTCAACTCCATACCAAGTAACAGAAAAATATATTACACGCTGAGAGAGCCTCTGATTCCAATTCATGAACCTTCTCAATGTGTGAGAAACTAATAATTAAACATGCAAGTGAAAATATATTCTTTGTATGTTGCCCAGCCAGGCTCAATCCCTAATTAGAAGATCACTGAAAAGAGATTTCCAGCAAATATAGAGTGGCAAGGAGAGTGGAGAGAAAGAGGAAGATTTTTAGAGGAAGAAAGGGACCAAGCGGGGGAAACATTTAGACATTCAGTCTTGTCCTTTCCAGTTACTTCAGATACGCTTTAGCCTTGACGTTAGATGTGAAAACAATGGTTTGGGCTCCAAGAATGGATTTAAGGTAGGCTGGGATCAGCAGATATGCCTCCTCGCCTCTCTCCTGACAGGGCTTGATTAGATGGCTTACCCTCCACCTTCGCTCAACAGTAATGTGCCAAAAGTTAGGTCTTGCAAAAAACGTATGCTCATCAAAGCTTCGTTTAGAATAAGGGCATGCTTTTTCAAATACCGTTTCCTGTGCAAATAATTTCCAAACAAGACAATAAAGGCCCTTGGCCTTACAAGCCCTCCACTCTGAGCTTGACTCTGATTCTGCCTCTGCATAAGAAGGAATCAATGAGTCCTTTGGATCACTTGGTCCCAGTCCTAGGACGACAGATCCAGGAAAGGCACCCTTAAAAGCTTGATCATAAGCAGCCTAGCATCACTGCCCTCAATTTCTTCTTCTAGGCCCAGATGGAGAGTGTTTCACCTTTGTCTACTTTCAAAATCTTCTAACTTCCATTGAATTCTAATGATTTGAGAAGCCTGCAAGTCAGTTTGTTTATTTATTTTGACACACTTTGTTTCCAATGTAGCGGAACAGGTTTCAACCAGAGTGATTCTCACTCTGATCTCTACACAGGCCTTAGAGACTTTCCTGACAGCAGCCTGAAGTTTATTTGTGGCTAGCCTGGCCTTGCAGCCATCAGCACACTTTTCCTCCTGATGCTGCTTGATAGAATTGTATATTAACTTTAAATAGTGTTCCTCGCCTTCTGCAAGACTTTCCCTGGACTGGGTACTACAGCACCTGGGGAGTGCTATATCTTTATTGTTGGGGGAGTGCTTTATTTGTCATTTTGAAGCAGCGCTTCACCTTGGTGCTGGAAGTGCTGTGTCTGTTTTTGCCCAAGAGGACAGCTGGTGGCCTGCAGCGCGAAGCTGCCTTGTGTGGGGTTCCCCCGTGTGTTGAGGACTTCGGCGAGTACCCACCCCGCAGCTTTGCTGGTTCTTAATGATACTTAAGGGGCGGGTGCCCACCCCGCATTGTTGCCTCTTTCTGGTCCATTTTTTTGAGCGGGTGCCCACCCCGCTAATTCTTTGAGGGTTGTGTCCTAGCGGGTGCCCACCCCGCTCTATACTACAATTCACGAGGAACCCTACCCCTCATCTGCCCCGTTTTCACCGCCGCGGCCCCGGTAGAAAAGCAGAAGTCAGGCCTGTCCGCCTGACTCAGGGCAGAGCTAAGCCTGGAAGAGGAGTGCCGGGCAGAACACCGGCAGAGCCGTGCCGGTGTTCCAGGAGACCGATAAGCCAGGCAGGAGCCTACCCTGCTCTGGCCGACGCACACATAAGCTGCCGGTGCGGAAAGAGAAAGGCGGCGCGACGCGGCTACCCAGTCAGCGAGGACGTCACTGAAGGGGGCGGGCCTCGCCGAAGTATCCAGGAAGTCCCGCGGGCAGCTGCAGTAGCCCCACCAGAAAGCTGCAGAGAAGAGCCCTGCAGCGGTTGTACACTTAAGGCAGAGGGGGGCCCGAGGCACATTGCCGGTGCCTGCCCCCACCGCTGTTGGAGAAGACGTGCTGGCAGAGTAGGAGCAGCCCCCCTCAGTATCGCCATGAGATCACCGGTGACGTCAGGAGACCGGTGAGTGGGGCTCCGTGAGAGGTGGTTGGGGGGATATGTCGGGGCACACCTTCGTTGCCCACCCCCGTGACCTGGTGACCATTTCTCCATCCCGCTGCCCCGCTGGGCAGTGGGCAGCGGCAATGTTTGGGGGCATATTTGTTTGAGAGTCCCCGTGTGGACTCCTAAAGCCCCCGTAGTACCAGTGCTTATTTACTTTGGGGCATTTCTTGTGGTAGAGAGGCCCCTGATGGCAGCGGGACGCTCCCACGTTTATTGGCAGCAGTTGTAATTAGAGCCCACGTGGCTCCAACCTCTGGGGCAGTTGCATTTAGAGCCCATGTGGCTTCCACAAGTGTTTGGGGGCAATTTGCTGATTGAAGAGCCCAGAGAGAGTGCTCAGGAGGCACGCTGGTGCCCAGATTCCTTTCCACAGCTGCCCAGCACTTAGTGGGCAGCTGCAACATTTACGTGGTGCCCTGCGCATTGCTGCATTTGCAGCTGGTGGCCCTGACTCTGCTGGACAAAGGGCGTTTGAGCCCCTGAGAGGCCAAGTTGGCCTGGGGGATAGTTTTTATGTGTTGTGCCCTCACTTAGGGTACCTGGTTCTTCCTAATGTGTGTGCATAATGTACAATGCCTTTATGCCTGTCCTATACCCCTAAATGTGTTTATGATTAGGAGGTTGTTCTTACCTAGTATGGTTATGCTAGTAAATTTGTTTCCCTACGTGATCTATGCCTAAGGTGATTAGTATTGCGTAGTGTGTTATGCCTGTGTATCCCTCTAAATGTGTTTCAGGCTTAGGAGGTTGCTTTGCCTAATACAGTTTATACTAGTGAGTTTAGGTGTACCTGTGTGATCTATGCCTATGGTGATTAGTATTGCATAGTTTGTTCCTACCTTTTACCAGTGGTTACTGGTTGTGTCCTAGAATTGTTATTTTAGGCTACAGTTACTCTAAGTGCTATTTCTACTAAGTGCTATTTCTACTAACTGCTATTTCTGACGGTGGCCCATGTGGCCCTGTCCTGTGTATATAATCGCCTGTAAATATTACCCAGTGCCAGTTGGCACAGTGTATCTGTGTGATTATGATCTAATGTGTTTATGGTAATACAAAGGCTATTTTTATATATAACATTGAAAACATTTTAAAAACATTTTTTTAAATTGCAATAGAGATCCTAAACATTTTATATTGGGAGTGCCACATAATTTGTCTCATAAAATAATAGGAATTTAATAATTTTACAGGTCAACTGAGGATCTGATGTACCAAGTCCTTTAATGATTGCAGATCTACAAGTTCGAATACCTCTGTCATTAAAAACCTTTTTTAGTAGAGCAACGCGTTTCGATTTTAGGCTGGGTCAGACACATATGAGATGGATAAAATCTTGCCATGCTGCACCGCATAAGCTACAAGATTTGACGCCTGTATGCTTCCATGATGGTTGTTCCGCCAGGCTTGGTAAAGCCCCAAATCTAGTTGCCATTAACTTGCGTTTCAAGTGGGGGGAGAATGTTGCTCCGAGGTATTCCGCCGGTCGAAGTGATGTATAGGATTGAAGAACCATCCAGCCGTGGGATCTTTTTGCTAAGGTACATTTATCTTTCAATAATGATTGTAGCTTCGCCGCCTTGTTTGTTAAGCTACGGAAGATTTGGAAGGAAGGGTTCTGCGCCCATAGGTCCATTGTCTCGCTATCCTTCAACGCCATTTTCAAGAATTTGCCGTAGCTTGAATTTGGATCATCCTGGGCTTGCCATAGGGCGTCATTTAATGTATTTGATCGATTCTGCCAAAGTTTATACCAGGTTTTGATCACAGCATATTTTCTCCCTATCTCCGGCTTGATGAGGCCGAATTCCATGCGGACCTGTGCCGGGGCTGCTGTCTGTGGTAGACTGAAGACTTTTTTATAGGCCTTTATTTGTAAAGAGTCTAGAAGTTTTCCATCTTTACCATTTAACACTATGCTTGCATAGATTATTGCAGGTAGTAGCTACGCGGCCATAACTGAGATTAGTGGTGTGAAGAATGGGCCATATAGTTTCTTTGCAATGGCGCAAAAAGCATAAATAGTACCATTTCCTTTTTTTTCCAGATATTGTTTCTGAAATTGACAGTTTAATCTTTTGTCTATGTATACCCCCAGGTACTTATAGGTACTTACTATTCCAAGGTGCGTCACTCCCATTCTGAATTGATACTGATACCGTGTGCAGTTCGTGACTGAAATAGTTTTTGTTTTTGTGTTGTTAATTTCCAACGCGTTGGTATTAGCAAACATCAGGAACTCATTAAGTGCTTTTTGTAGACCTACTCGGGTCATACTGATCAAAACTAGATCGTCTGCATATGAGAGATGTGCCGCTGCGTGGAGCTTCCCTGCCGGCGCCGTAGTTGCCCTTCCCTCGTAGAGGAGCCTGTGTTGCTCGTGGACTGAGGGCGAATCTGTGAGGGGCACAACGGGGAGAAAGGGCAGTTTGGTCATCGCCACACTCCGTGTACCTGGGAGAAAACACGGACTACTACTCCCAGCAGCCCAGCGCTAATTGGTGAGCCAGGAGCACCTGAGGAGAGTTAGCCTCGCAGTATTTTACAGCTTGCTGCACCCGCTGGCGCGGGTGCCGCTGCGTGGAGCTTCCCTGCCGGTGCCGTAGTTGCCCTTCCCTCGTAGAGGAGCCTGTGTTGCTCGTGGACTGAGGGCGAATCTGTGAGGGGCACAACGGGGAGAAAGGGCAGTTTGGTCATCGCCACACTCCGTGTACCTGGGAGAAAACACAAACTACTACTCCCAGCAGCCCAGCGCTAATTGGTGAGCCAGGAGCACCTTAGGAGAGGTAGCCCCTCCTCCCAATACTACTAATCTCCTGACACAGTCCACGACGCGGCACGCGTGCGGGACGCGCCGGGAGAAGCCCGGGACAAGGGCGGGACAGTCTGTGACAGTCCTGGACTGACCGAGGCTGGGCTGGGCCCCCCCTTAACTCTTGCTGGTGATGTATTATCTAACTGTGCTCATTCTGGATTTGTGACCATCCTGTCCTGTATATTGTGGACCTTTTTATTCTTATTGTTCTTATATTGCTGATTTAAATTCATTCAGCTTTGTTGGAGTTCATGAAAGCTTTATTTTATTGATATTCTCATTTGTTTGTATTTTAATTTGGTTAATCTGTGCATTTAAATACATTATGTCCAAGCAAACGGTCCCCAAAAATTCAACTGCAATGGCCACTATGGATAATTACCTAGTTAAAAAAGTTAGCCAAATTAACAAGGAACGAAGAATGTCGCTAGGGAAGGAGATTGCTCCACCTAACTGCTCTACTATGCCTGACCAAAATATAGTAGTACATGCGGATGATCGCTTAGATCTTGTCAACCTTGATGTTTCGACTGAAACCCCAGTTGAGTTTGCTACTGGCCTTGATATTTCCGCTGCTCTTACTGTATCCCCCAGCGTATCACCTGCACCGGCTCCTAGAGCTTTAAGAACTTGCAGGAAAGCACTTACTGCCCGAGGGGGCTATCGTACACGCAATAAAAAAAGAGGTGAGACTGTATCTAAAATCTCTCCTGGGACAGAGGATCTGATAGCTAAGAATGCTTCCCCCTCTATGAATGTTGAACAGTTTGATCTTTTAATAAGTATTATTGACTCTAAGGTTGATAAGTTAATTAAGCCTTTGGTGGACAAACTGGATCAGCTCACATCTGAAGTAAACAGATTAGGTGAGCTACTTGCCTCACATATTGCTCAGGATGGAAAGTCTATGCCCATTAATACTGACCCAGGTCTTCGCAAAGTACCCGTAAGCCCACCAATTGGGGGTGAAACTGTTAAGGAAGCAGCTATAGCGGCTCCATCATTAATCAACCAATCCCCCATATCCCTTCAGAATAAGGTAGCTGTTAGTGAGGGAGGCCCATCGATACCAACTAGACGGAAACGCCCGGTGGAGCTACCCCCGGCCTGTGCACCCTATGTGGCCATCTTGACCAACGTCCCTTCTTATGAGACTGATCCCATTAGACCCCAACCTGAATCTCATGATTCGTTAAAAAACAAAACGGTCTCTTGGTTACACAATAACTGTGGCTTTCCAATTATTTATTCAGGCCAAATTCTAACTACCAGAAGGGTCGATTGGATAGGTACGTCTACTAAAACTTGTCGGGGTGACTGTGTTATTGTCAACTTTAAACACCCCCAACACGTGGCCACAGCTTTGTTAAGGGCTGGATCCTTAATCCCCGGTGAAGACAGAATAAGTGTACGTCCTCTTGTTTTTTTTCTATAGCCATTTAATAAAAAAAAAACTTTCTAAAACGGGAATTGTAAAACCCCGGCCTAATGACTTTTTGGGTCCGGGGTCCCTACTCGGAATAGATTCCAGGTATTAAGCTCTCTGGACTCTAATAATTGACTTGCCGGGACAGGGGTTAGCGCACCGTGCCAGTCCACAGTTGTCCAGACGCCTGATACGTGTGTCTTACCCCTTGACACCGATCTAAACATGGTGGAGGCCCAAAGTACAGAAAGAGGTATTTGCCCTAGAGCACTAGTGAACAGTGTTAATGAGGCAATTGTAGGTGACACTGTTCTTCTGAATAACACCAGCGCCAATGTATCTACTGGCATTTCTATTGTAAGCTGGAATGTTGCTGGGCTAAAATCTAAACAGGATACCTTGGGTTGGAAGGATTTTGTCAACACCCATGATATTTTGTGTTTCCAGGAAACATGGTGTCGGGAAGAGGTACATTTTGAGGGGTTTGTAACATTTAACCTACAGGCAGTTAGCTCTGGACTAGGGAGAGCTAAAGGAGGTCTTATAATTTTGGTATCGATTATTAAAAAAATCAGGATTGTGAAATATTTAAATGTGGGACCACATGTGCAGTTATTGTGGCTCCGCAATGATCAAGGTCGACACATCCTCCTAATCAACTACTATAATAATATCTTCGATGATAGCAGGACATCTGTTGTTAAAAACTTAGCCAGTGCTATTGAGGACTTAATTAACCAATGTAATGTTTCTTATGATTTCATTTGGTTAGGAGATTTTAATATTTCTTTATGTGAATTGACCTATCAGAAAGTATGTGGGGTTGTTAACAATGTTGGTGTCGCAGACCTCCACTTTAGGCATAATAGCTACGGAGAAATATTGTACAAATTTATTAGTAATTATGATTTGGAAATTTTGGATTTTGCCAAAGATGTCAATGGGATGATTATCCCTACTTTTAAAAACTGGAGGACAAGCTCGGTGATAGATCATGTCATTGTGTCATCGAGTATTACCCCTTTTGCGGACCCCCCAGGATTGTAGTTACATCTTTGAGTGATCATAATTATGTTGTTTTAGACTGCTCGCTATGGAGTGAGAGTCCCGTAGCTGTGGGCCATACTATCACCAACTTAGAACCCCACAGACCTAATGGTGTTAGAGTTAAGTGGGTTGGGGATAGAGCAGATGAACATATAGGCTACATTGTATCTGATTGTTTAACTGACATTACCCTAATCCTTGAAAATAATACCGGGTCCGCACGTGTTTTAACTGCTTTTAACAATATTAATATACTAATTGATGCTAGGTTTACCAGACCAATCAGAGATAAATGTAGTCAAGGACAAGGTTGGTTTGACCATACTTGCACCAGGCTACTAACAGAGCTGAAGAAGGCCTTGGCCATTAAACCTAGGAACACTAGTTTGATAAAGAGACAAAGAGCGGAATATCAATCAGCATTAAATAAAAGGAAAAGAGAGCTACAGCAGGAAGCATGGGAATCTTTAAACCTAGCTGCAGAGATACACAATAACACTTTATTCTGGGCTACGGTTAATTCCCCATTCCTCAGAGACGATAAGACCCCTGTATTGAGCTCTAATGTCTCTAGTGATTGCTGGGTAACGCATTTTTCTAACATGTTTGATTCAAATTGTGTCCCAGCTACTACCTCATGTAATTGGCCCGTATTACCTTTAAATTTTACTGTGGCGGAGGTCGAGCTAGGAATTCGTGCAAGTAAGGGGGGGAAGGCCCAAGGACCCGATGGGGTCCCAATAGATGTTTATAAAGCAGCCCCGGAGATCTGGAGCCCCCTCCTTGCAAACATTTTTAATGCAGCTGTTTGCACTGAAGCTCCGACCACATGGGGGGGAATCTATTATTATCCCTATTTTCAAAAAAAGGCAATCGGTCTGAAGCAAAGAACTATCGGCCCATTTCCCTTCTGGACTCCTCTGTAAAGGTTATGAGCAGAGTTATGTTAGCTAGGCTGGAGGAGTGGGTTGAAGATAAGGCAATCCTTTCCGAAAGCCAGTTTGGTTTTAGGAAAGGCAGGGGCACATTGGACCAATGTTTAAATCTTGACCTTATAATGGGGAAATATGTAGAAGCCAAAGGTGGCGCATTATATTTATGCTTTGCTGATCTAAGCAGCACCTTTGACATGGTTGATCATGGAAATTTATGGCCTACTTTGTTGCGGATGGGCGCCCCAGAGGGTATTATTTTCTTCCTTGCTAGGTTGTACCAAAAACTGCAAACGTGCGTGCGTTTTGGGACAAAGGGAGAATGTACACCTAAATTTAGTATACGACGCGGCATAAGACAAGGCTGTGTTTTAGCTCCGTTATTGTTTATTTTATTTATCAATGAAATTGATGGGATTTTAAAAGGTGTTCAAGCAGATGCTCCCAGTCAAAAAGGCGTATCATTGCCGGTGTTATTATATGCTGATGACACCGTGCTTCTTCCCAGGACCCCTTTGGGGCTGCAAAGATTGATGGATAGATTTTCTTTGTTCATTAGGGACAGGAAACTACTCATCAATAAGGATAAGACGTATATAATGACTTGTGGGGCAAAAAATAAGAAATCTACTGCCTTTTTCATTGATGGTAATAAGGTGCAATCTGTCGCTTCCTTTTGTTATCTTGGAATAACTTTTTCTCATGATAGGAAGTGGTCTAATGAATTTGATAATGTCAGTAATAAAATGGCGAAAAGTGCCCATGGTATTTTTAAATTCGCAGCAAAAATTGGGGATAGACGAACAAGAGACATGCTGCTAATTTACCAAGCGAGATGCGCCGGCATCGCATTATATGGGGCGGCTATTTGGGGTCATAGTTGTGTGTATAAATTGCAGCTTGAGGAAAATTCTTCTTTAAAAAAGCTTTTATGTCTGCCCTCATCTGCTGCCACAGCATTGATCCATCGGGAACTAGACATTAATTACCTGAATGATTTCTTAGCCTTAAGACCACTAATGTTATGGCGTTCTATATGGCTCCAGGACGAAAAGACTTTAAACAGATCTATAATTGAAGATTGCCTGTCACTGGACCTGTATAGAAAAATCCCATGGATAAAATATGTCTCTGACTGTTATTCACAAATA
Source organism: Lissotriton helveticus (assembly GCF_964261635.1). Taxonomy (NCBI): domain Eukaryota; kingdom Metazoa; phylum Chordata; class Amphibia; order Caudata; family Salamandridae; genus Lissotriton; species Lissotriton helveticus. The sequence continues at coordinate 1,119,871,275 of NC_136070.1, forward strand.
TTCAATCTTGATGTTCTGGCCGATCCTAGGGCTGCACTGGCTATATCCAAAACAGAACTAAAAACAACCTTTCTGGATAATAGGGCAAAGATGAGGGCTTATGCATGTCGGTCCATGACGACAGTTACCTTTTGTAGTAAATACTCCGTCACTGAAGGCTTTCCACCGTACCTTGTGCTGGTAACGAGGTCTTCGCATAAATTTGTCCTAACCAGACGTAGGTTCAGAATTGTACATGAGTTGGTGTCTTTGCCTAACATAAAGCAACATCCTAAAGGACCGTGCCAGTGTGATGGTACATCAAAACAGAGCACCCTGCACTTTTTACTGATTTGTAAATTGTACCTGAATTATCGAATCTTGTACCTTAAACCTTTATTTGTTAAATATGGGGTACGTACAGTGGATGAGGCAATGAGTCTTATTTTTAACATGAAATCTGCTGACATTTGTTTTTATACTGCCACGTTTTTAATCGAATCTATCAATGCACGTAAAAGCATGATATTTTAGTTTATTGGTCTGTATCGTATTGTAACCTATTTTCTAATTTTCAATGATTTATGTATGTATCTTTTATGTCTGCTTTTATAGTCAATTCTTTTGTACCGAATAAAGCTTCATGAACTGAACTGAACTGAGAGATGTGTTATTGGCAATGTTCCCAAACACGGAGGATGTGTATTTGCTTGATCCAATCGAGGTGAGAGGTCTGCCATAAAAAGGTTAAATAAGTGGGGGGCTAATACACAGCCTTGTTTGAGTTCAGTCTCAGTTTGTATCATTTTGGATAACTTTGCACCATCCTCTATTTTCACACGGACCCACATGCACGTGTACAGTTCTATAATAGGACGTAACATTGTTTCTGGGAGACCCAGATTCTGTAGTTTGGTCCATAGTAGCCCACCATTCACGCGATCAAATGCGGATTTGAAGTCTATAAAACACAATTGTAATGGGCTTCGCTATTGTGGCAAGGGCTAAAATGTTTGTTGTAGTGCCACATCCTGTACAGAATCCGGTTTGGTTAAATGGGATCAGCCCTTTTTTATTTTTCCATTCTACCAAGTCCTCCAGGATTAGTGAGGCAAAATATTTTGCTTCTGTGTCCATAAGTGCAATTAACCGGTAGTTTGCCGGCTCTGACCTGTCCCCTCCCTTGAAGATCGGATTAATAATTGACCCCTTCCAGCTTGCGGGAATGGTATTTGTTATGCTGATTTCATTATAGAGACCTGATAGTGATTTAGCCCAGTAGTCGGGATCAGCCCTGAATTTGGCCTGGGGGATGCCATTTGGGCCTGGGGCCCCATCGTTGCGACCCTTTTTTTATTATTCTAGCAATATCTTCTACTATGTGGGGTTGTCTTTCTAGGGCTGCGGTGGTACTGAGATCTTGTGATCCTGGGCGATTCTTCCCTAAGTGTTCTGGGATAAGAGTTTTGCAGTTAACATTGGTTACACATTTCGTGAATGATGTGTGATCTTCAAATATTTTACTTAGATGGACTACCCACACGTTCTCTGATACCGAGGCATTGTTTATAATCTTATTTTATCTTATTGTGCCATTTACTAATTCCCAAAAGAGCCTATTGTTTGCTTGTATGGCACTTACTGTAGCTTCGTCCAGTGAATCTCCTGTTGCGCTTTCTGGTCCTTGATATTCTTTATTTCCCGCCAGATATAATTTGGGACTTTCTGTATATTATTTTTCCTCACTGTCTTTCTCAGCTCTTTTCTTAGCGAGTAGGCCTTTCTGGACATTTTTTCATCGGGCTTGAGCCTTCTGGTCTGTACATAATTTATTTTAGGTGCCTGAATCAGTAGTGTATTTGCGACGATGCACCAGCTCTCTACTGGGTTTTTACCAGCTATATTTTTAGCTTCTATTATTTCTTTTGCTAATGCTGTTAGTCCAGGTAATGTTTCCACTGACCATCTTATTCATTTCAGATTTGTTGTAGTCAGTTGACCCATCTCTGTGGGGGCCGGACAATGTTTTTAATAGCCTATTTTCAGCTCAAATACCTGATATGAATGATCACTACGAGTAGAATACTTGATCGTATATTTCCTCAAGCGAGGGATTAAAGGGAGCGTTAAAATTGTATAATCTAGTATTTACTGCGAGTGGGCACCCTGATAGGTCCACCGCGGAGGAGTGTCATATTTTGTTCTGCCGTTTAAGACTGGTAAACCTAGATGTTCTAATGCCAAGCCCAGCTTTTGCTCATTCAAGTCATGTCTCTTTATAAGGGAAGATGATTGTGGAGGAACAGACCATTGCTCGTTGTCCGCTATCAGCTGGTCATCATCGTCTGGTGTGTGGATTAAATATGAATTGAAATCGCCGGTTATTATTATCTCCCAAGCTGGGTTTTCAAATCTGATGGAAGTAACTAATGACATCAGTTTTTCTGATTGTGCCTCTTTTTTCTTCGCGTTTGGATGAAGGTAGAGATTTATTAATATTACTGTTGTCTGATTGTTAGGCCCCTGAACCATTTTAATTACTTGTAGGTCTGATGTCATACTCGGTAGTTGTGCTGCTTTTATATTTATAGCCGTCGATATATATATTGCTATGCCACCCTTCGGTCTTCCATATTTATGTGTTCTGGTTGCCGTTACTTGGTGGAGTGTATAGTTGGCCACGTCCTTACACTACATCATCCATGTTTCTTGAAGGGTGATGATGTCATAATACTTCCAATATGCTGGGGCATTATCTTCCTCTAGTTCCTTTTTTGCACCAGCGATGTTCCAGGATAGAGACTTTACGATACTATTATTGGTGCTTTTGTCCTTTGTGGAGAGTCATTCTATTTTCCGAACATTTAGGGCTGCGGCCATCCAATTCCATTGATTACTTTCTTGTTGTGTGGTGGGACTCCCCGTAACATCTTTAGAGGGATTTATTTTTCCTCTAGCATTTTGTAGTACTGAGTACACTGGGACGTTCCGTTGTTCTTCTTTTGGATTCTTTGGTACAGTTATTAGAGGTAAGGGAAATCGTCTCATTGTTGGTCTTGTCATTGTAATACCCCCAACCTTCAAACTCTTGTCTGGCATTCATTATTATAGCCACTATTTCATCATTTTTCCAGGTCAATAATGTTTTTTCCATGCAACTGTTTTCTTCTTTCTCAATGAATTCAATTGACAGCAGGACAGAAGTAGTCAAATGCTTTAAGGTAGAAATTTCAGCTATTAGTCTTAATAAGTTCCCTCTGTTGAGGAGATCTTGTTGCCCCATAGAGATATAATGGGGGGTCAATATGATCTGCTTATTCCAAATATTTTCTTGATTGTTTTCCAATGGTTTGACTATAGGTGCTGAACATTGATGTACCTCTCTTTGACTAATGCCATGTCTGTCGCCTGGTTGCTTATTGATTTTGATTATAAGTTTTTCATTAGGTAGGTCTTCTTTTGTTTATTCCATCTCAGTGATGCCCTTTAATTGCACTGGGTTGTTCCTAGAATCGGATGATTGCTTCACACAAGGAGGTTCTGATACCTCTCTTTGATTAATTCCATATCTGTCACCTATTTGTGTATTGATTTTGATTACCAATTTTTCCTTCGACACATCTTTTTTTGGGGGGTTTCTTAGCTCCATCTTAGGGATGCCCTTTATTTCCACTTGCTTACTCCTAAAGTCAGGTGATCTTTTCACTAGAATCCGTTCTGATGCCTCTCTTTGATTTTTTCCTGGGCTATCCCCTGCTGATTTATTGATTTTAGTTGTGTGGTTTTCCTTCTTTTCGATCTCATTCCTTCTTTTCGCTCTCATGTGTCTTTGCTCCATCTCTGGGCTGCCCATTGCTTGCACAGGATTATTCTTGATTGTGGATGGTCGCTTCGCAAGAGTTAATTCCGATGCAGATAGGTTTTGAATTTGATTTCTCTGCATCATATTCAATGATTCATCCGTTTGTATATTATGACTTAATGAGGTCAGCGAGGTGTGATCTCCTTGTTGACACTCTTGCTCTACTGTAGACCTTTGGTCTATTTGTATAGTTGACGTTACTGTAGACCTTTGATCTATTTGTGTACTTGGCATTTCTAGACCTGTATTAGTTTTTTTGGTTTCAAAGATATGGAACCATACCTTGCATTGTGTTCTGATTGTTCTTTCTGGATTTCCTTGCTCTTTTCCTCTATCTCTTGGTTTGCTGGCGTAACTCTGTCTTGCTTTGGTCATCTTGTAAGGCCTGCTGAGCATTTGCATGGGCCATGTTTTTGTCTAGCATCTTTATCCCATCGCTGCTCATCTTTGGTTGATCCTTCCCGGAATAACTGTTATTATTTTTGCAATATTCAGCTTTGGTAGGGATCATTGATGTTTCTGCCATTATTGATACGTTTGTATGACCAGAAATATAACTTTGTAGGTTAGATTTTGAGGTGCTGCTCATATGATTTGTATTTATTGCCCCACCATCGTTGATCTTTTTCCTTTCATTTAGAATGCTTGTTAAAATCGCTGGAACATTGCTTAACGTATCGATTATTGGGCCACATACACAATCTTTTCCTACTACTGCGTTTGTTTCTCGCTCCTTGAGTTTCTGCCACGCCAGTTGCTTCGGATATGATAATCGCGGCTCCTGCCGCCTTGAGAATAACATTCGCGGCTTCTGCCGCTTTAGATTACTGCTCGCGGCTACTGAAATGCCTGTGGGTCCACCCTGCCGCCCGTGAATATATGCCGCGACCACTGCCACTGCCACCGCGCTTGCTTGCAAATGACTCACCCTCCGTTAAAGGTTGCAGGTGGAAGGCAAGTCAAGGTCGTGGTCTCCCACGGCAATGGAAAAATTTGACGATTTCGGCTTCAGCTCTGGCCACTCCCAACACCAGGTTAAGGCGTTCACCAGCAGTACATAGGTAAGCGGGACACGGCAGCCTTCTCCCGGCGATTTGCGGCTCGCGGTTGACGGGTTTCTCTGCCGCCGCACTCATGCTAAGCCTTCTCCTGCTCTCCCGCTCTCCTTGGCCACATGCAAAGCCTGGAATGAACTCGCTTCAGTAAGAGAAAACAAATGTCAGTAAACATGACTCATATGTTGCGTGACTGTCTGTCTGGTGCAGATCTCCCGTCCCCTGTCCATCTGACAGTGCGCGAAGATCCCCCAGAACAGAAGTGGAGTCACCCGGGTCCCCCCAAGGGAATGTAGCCCAACTGGCTAGTCCCTGGTCCACTGTTTCTTCCACTGGGGAACACATCCCCATTCACTCCTCACTTCGGACTTCTGTGCCCTCCCAACCAGAGTGGCACTGCCGGACACTGGAACCACTGGAGCTCTATTTACAGATGCTCCAGGTTCCCTAGACACTAGGTGATCCTCCTCAAATGGACTAACAGGACAGTCTAGGTCCCCAACCTGGTGTTCCCTGAAAAAACCATCCAGGCTCTGAGATCGGGTTTCGGGCGTCTGGGGACTCTCGGTCACACACTCACTCCTACTCCACTGAGACAGGTTGTGAGCCCCTACTCCCCTCTCACTACTCTGGGACCTAGCTGGGCTACTCTGAAACTCTCCCACCACGCTGGGCTGGGAGATACCTGAACCACTACTTTTGGGATCATTCACAAATACCTCTTCAGAACCTCTTGCCCTTTCCCAGCAGTCTGCTTCATCTGCTAGTTCCCAAGGTAAGAGGTTTTAAACTTCAACAGGTGTTGGCGCAACCCTGGACAACAACGACTGAACACCTGCTCTTTGAGAACCAGATCAAACAGTTTGTTAAAATCAGATTCCGTGTGAACCTCTACCTTTCCTTTTGCCATTGGATTAGGTTGTCCCTAAGTTTGCACTGGGTGTCTGACTCACCCACCTCTATGTCTCTCTCTTCACAGAACCTTACCAACTTCGACATACTGTATCTAAACAAACCACAGAAATCAAAAGCAGGCTCCATTTTGGTGGACGTTCTCGAGAAAAGTTTAACACAAGGAACCTAGGTGTCTGAGCTAAAACAGGAGTACACAATTCACAAAGTATTCAGCAAGCTCCCTATCCCAGAGAACTCACACTCATTTGTCCAGTGCAACACACCATTCATCCACACACCCCACCCAGACCAGTGAGACAGTATCTACTGCCCCTGAATCTCAACCTGTGCCCCTCTTACTGAGCACCAGGTACCAGACTCTGGGAACGGGACGGGGAACACATGCACTGGACACAATTACGCTGCTACCACTGGATCCGACCCACTGGTGAACCCAGAAAATTCACGCTGCACTTAGGGGATGATCTACCCTCCCGAGCTAGTGACACCTAACTCACAGTGCACAAGAAACACATTTCCAAAGAAATGACATTTAGAACAAACTTAGAAACAATAATACCCTTCTATGTGACTATTTAAAATGCAGAGTTTTGTAATGGAGCCAGTTGTCACTTTGGTACTGCGCAAACACAAGTCCTTATCATTACGTTGCTTCCAGTGTTAGAAATGGGATTTCTGGTTGGCTGAGGCTTGCCCCAAAGTCAGGCAGAAACCACCGCTCTAGTTAGGGCAAGGAAGTTACACTCCAAAGATAACCACTGCTCACCCCCTTAGCAACGTGACACAAGCAGCAAGGCTGATGCCGGAGGCAATGTAAGTTAAGTATTTGCGCACGCACCCACCAACAACAACATCCCAGGCCCCCACAAAAGGAACTCCACACAAGGTTATATCAAAAATAGCCTTTGTATTACCATAAACACATTAGATCATTATCACACAGGTACACTATGCCAACTGGCACTGGGCAATATTTACAGGGGATTATATGTACAGTACAGGGCCACGTGGGCCACTGTCAGAATCAGCGCTTTGTAGGAATAGCACTTAGAACATAGGATAATTGTAGTACAAAATAATACTTGCAGAACACAACCAGAAACCACTGATAAAAGGTAGGTATACTCTACGCAATCCTCACCACCTGGTTTATCTCAATCCTGGTTTATCTCAGATGCGGCTGGCGAGACGGGGTGGGCTCCCACACCGTAATTAAGCTGCCAGTTGCCACACACGCGGGGTAGGCACCCGCTCGAGATACAGGAAGCGGGGTGGCACCTGCAAACAAGCACCAAGTCCCTGGCGGGGTGGGCACTCTGCAGGACCATTGCAGCTCCGTGCTGCAGTTAAAAGCAGAAGCACTCCTCTGGAGAAAAACAAAGCGCTTTAAAGAAATGAAAGCAAAGCGCTCCCAAGCGCTAGGGTCCCCAAAGTCCAGGGAAAGTCTAAAAAGAAATGAAGGCGGGGGGCAAAGGCTAGGCCCAGGGGCCAGCTCACAGGGCCCTCCAGGCAGGGAGACAGTCCCCAGTGGCGGTTCCTCCTGGAGCCCAGCAGCAGCAGGCCCCCTCCAAGTTAGGATCAGGAAGAGAACATTTTCATGAGGTCACAGCCCCTCTTTTATACACATTATTCCTTTGTCTGGTAGCACAGGGTTAGGGAAAAAACAGATGCAACTGGTTTTGGAGCACTCTGTTGTGCTCAGCCCCTCTCCCCATTCACAGGACAGGCTAGGGACATCAGTCGCACCACAGGGGCCGGAGCCAGCATTGTGTAGGGAAAGCCCAGCCCTATTCAGGTCCCAGGTGCACCCCTCTCTCACATCAACATGCAGATCTCTCCATTCACCACCGGGGCAGACCCATCCTGACACCTGGAACCAGGCACACCAGCCAGCTCCAGCCAATCACAAGCCAGACAGTCAAATCACCTTCTTCCACACCAGACACAATAAATCCACACACATCATCGCGCAGCAATTAATCACACGAGTCCGCACATACCAAACTTGACCCTGCACTCCACACGCATCAGGAACTGCCATGGTCATACACATTCCCCATGCATTCCTATGGGAGGCAGGCCAATCTCACAACATGCACTCAGAGTGCGCACACACTTTACACAGTGGGACACAGTGGTAAAGTGCGCTGAAGCCAAAAACAACCAACACCAGCTCACATATAACAGCAAAAAGTTTAGGGGTGAACCTGCCAACAGGTCCAAATCCCACAGCACTAGACAAGGTTATTCACTTTGACCATTTCTTTTTCTTTTGTCTATTGATCCACTACTTCGGTTACTTAATCAGAATCTGAACGTTAAAGGATTCCAATTTGGAATACACTCACGTAAAACGGCTGCTTATGCTGATTAGGACATTGAGTCAGCGATCCCTTCTATTTCTACTCTTATTCATGCTTTTTTGGTTGTTTCGGGCTATGCTCTTAACAAACAGAAAAATGCATTGTTTACCTTGCATGCTTTGTGTCTTCCTTCTCACTTGGGTGATTCAGGCTTTAAGTGGCAATCGACGCACATTATATATCTGGGGATCTGGTTCTGTAGAAACCTTTGAGATACTGTTACTTATAATGAATCCCATATCATAAATAAAGTTAAGGATCATTTTTCATCTTGGTCTCCTAACTACTTTTCTTGGTGGGTTAGGTTACAAAGTCTTAAAATGATGATAACCCCAATCATTATTTTTTTATCCTCTTTGTTACCTATAAAGCTTTCTTCTTCCTTCTTTCATGAGATTGACGTAATCACTTCAAGATTTTTATGGAATGATGACCGAGCTACGATTGCTTATAAATATCTTAGGAAGCCATCTATATTGGGAGGATGTAACCCCCTGATTGGAGTTTATACCAGATCTCTTTCTTGGTGGCTCAGGGAGCACTTTGGTTTTCCCCAGTATCCCAACATATACCTTCATTGATTTATTTAGAACGAGAATTGTGTGCTCCTATTTCCACTTTCTTTGCTCACAGCCTCACAAATTACTTTAGCCACTCTCTGCGTATTATGTCAGATACCAGTAATGCGTTGAAATACATTGATCAGAAAGTTTTGAAGCCTATTTATAAATTGAGGTGGACTTTTTGATGGTCTAATCCTAAACTTGTTACTGATACTGAACCTAACATCGCTTGTTCGTGGGCCGACAAGGGCATGAGACTGGTGAAAGACTTTTATGATACTAATCATGATCCTCTTCCTTTCTCCATCTTAGCCTAAAAATATAACCTCAGTAATATGGATTTTTATACTTTTTTGGAGTTAAAAGTCAAACTTTCTAAGATATCTTTTTCTACAGATTTGGTTATTGTCTCATTTCTTTCTATGTGGGTACTTCTAGCCCAATCTCTTCTAAAATCTATAAATTTTCATTTGCTCCTCTACCTTCGCAATCAACAGTTATTTCTACTAAATGGTCTCACCATTTTGAGGATCACTTTTTTAGACATATTTCATTGGACACCAAGCATCTGATAGGGAAATTATCTTTACGTAATAAGATTGCCCCTTCACTAGTCCAATATCAATTTTTTACTATGAATCTTTTACACTGGACTCCGACTCGGCTACACAAGTTGAAATTAAGAAAGAGTGATCTTTGTTGGAATTGTAATTCAGTACCAGGCATCCAACCACATATGTTTTTTGAATGTACATTATCAGATTCCTTTTGTGGCCTTATTCAAAAACATTTATCTTTAATCTTTAATACACCTACAGTTCTCTCTTTACCTATGATTTTGCTGGGTCCATGGGCTATAGATCCCCCTTTACCTGTTGACGGTATTGATTTGGAGCTCTTAGACATAATCTTATCAAATGCAGTCAAAATTATCCTCACAGAATGGTAATCTTTTCATCTCTTGTCTTACCATACCTGGTGGGCGTGGGATTCATATCTTCGTGGAACTCATACTTTTGATGAAAATAAACATTAATCACCTTCAATTGCTAGTGGTGTGCGCCATTCTTTGGATAATTATATGGATTTGTCTTCTAAGGGGCTGATAGCACAATATCCTTTTGAATCCGTTTTTAAATTAATTTCTTATGTTTGTAGCAGATTTCCCCTCCTATTATCTCATCTTTCCTCCTTCGATCTAGTATTCCTTCCTCTTTCTTTCTCCCTTTATCTCTTCCCATCTTTCCCTTCTTTCCCCCTGCAGATGTACACTATTTACCAAGCAATAGAAACTCACACATGTGCTAGTATTCTTTCCTCTTTCTTTCTCTCTTTATCTCTTCCCATCTTTCACTGCTTTCCCTTTTACCGAGCAATACAAACTCACACATGTGCTGGGATATATGTAGATGTTCCATGTGTCCCATCCTCCTGGGATTTATACTTAATATTAGATGAATTTGTAATACCTATTATGATATTTATCTGATCATTCTTCTGTGATAACTTTGACATTTTTTATCCCAGTCCAGATGTTCTTTGTTATGTAGTCCCTTTCTAAATTCTTCATTATTATATATTTGCTTATGATTTTTGTGTATTGCTATTGTAATGCAAATGTATTTTTATTTAACTAAAAATAATAAAAATATTTGAACAAAAAAAATTAAATAAAAATTAAAAGATTTCAGTTTGTGAACCACTTCAGAAATCAACCTGACAATGTGGCATAACAACATTCTATTTTTGTATATTTCAAAAATGAATGGACAGTTTTACATGAAACCAGCCACAGATATATTAACTTTCAATAAACACTGTTTTGTACACCCCATTTAGTGGTATTTTGCAAAGTGTTTTTTGTATCCCATTTAGCAAAAAAGTTATAAGGACTAATAATGGGAAACATATTTTTGGATGCTCCCCAATGGCCTACCAGCACAAATTATTCTCGGATGAAAATGTAAGACATGCACATACATTATGTTTAACATTTCGTGCATACTCATCAGAATTATTAGTGCTTAAGAAAGAACTGGTAAACCCATGTAGCTTTGCTAATGGCCGTCTGTCTTCCAGAAATGCAGTGCCAAATTAGTCGAATTATTTTCGATTGAGAGTGACCAACTAGATATTGATGTTGGCATGCACATTTTTCATTCAGAAGAGTTAAAGGATTTAAAGATAGTCGGCATGCTTATATTGGTGAACATTGTGATCACTGGACAAAATGTATATATATTTTAACGAGTTTAGAAAGACCTAATGAATATCAGGACATTTGGCAGCTAATCAGAGAGGCTTCACTGAAATCGTGAATCGGTTTTCTAACCAATCGTTTTTTTTTAATTAGTCAATTCGTTCCTCCACCACAGACCCAATTGCTCCTCTCACAAAGCTAGTTGTGGCAACATTAATTTCATTCGGTCAAAAAACAAATTGATTCATTTTTGCAAATATTTTTGGTGTCTTTTGGGCATATTAGTGGCAGTTTGGCATTTTTAACATCTATATTTATATCAGAATCTACTTATTTTGTTGTGCACAAATATAAGTCACCCAGCCTTAGTCAGCATGTGAAGAAGCAGTGTGGGAATCTTCTGTGTCATATGACATTGCATGTGCTGGAGAGAGCAGAGTTGTAAAGCAAAATGGCGAGTGCAAATTAGTCCGCATTCCTGAATTCAACTCGTTGGCTGCCACATAATTTTGTAGCTTTCAGTTGGAGCGTGATGGACGCCAAGCTTCTTTGTCAGATATGTTGTTTGAAAGGCAGTTAGCAGGTGCAAAGCACAATATGATTAATTCCAAAGAAACTGTGTGTTGCAATGCAGCTTTGTCGCACAGCTGTGTGTGGCATGCAGAAAGCTTACTGATGTGGGAAGGGGACACACAATGTGCGTCCATAAAGGTTACTGGTGTGATGCTGCTTCACTGCACATCAAAGGGCGCAGACAAAATAAGAAAGTGTAAGTGGCACAGTTTGGAAATTTGACCATCCATTTCAGCCATAGTGGAGTTCGAGTAGTCTGACACCCTTTTGTTAATGAATATAAGTATACTCGACCTGTGGTATGCTTTACACGTTAAACCCTGGTAAAGACAGGTGCTCAAGACTGATTCGATTAACTTTCTAATCTGTGAAGATTGCTGGGATTCACTTCTGAATACAAATCTGGCATTAGACCTAGCGAATCCAACGAACAAGATTATGATTCTGGACAAATGGCGTTGGGCTTCATTCACAAAAATAAAAAAGCGAGCATTACTTGAGTGCTCGTGCGTGGGGATGCTGCCAATGATCTACTCAAGATTGTATTTTTCAAACCATTGCGGTGTACTGTCATTTACATAGATCTGCGTACTTTCGGTCAAATGTGCAAAAAGGAAAATGTGAAAAAGTGGGTGCAAGTTACGCACCAGCATTTTTGCATCCTGTCTTTCATATTTGAGCTGGAACTTATATACTATTAGGTTGCATTACCACATTTTTATTCACGGGAAGTCACAATGTGACCTGCTAAATGAATATTAATTAGTCTTATGCTAGTGTGGCCCTTGTCATTCACTACAAACACAGGGATGGGCACTTGCAAAGAAAAGCAGCCCACAATTACTGAGTTTGCATTTCAAATGGGAAATTGTTAGAGCTGTCAGCCTTAGGGTGTTCTTCCCTCTCTTTAATGGTAAATTCCAATTTTTAATTACTGTTTTACAAATGCCACTTTTAGAAAGTTAAAAACAACAAGGTAATGGATGGAGTACGCCCCCTCTCGCCTCGCGAGTCGCGCGCGGGAAGCGCCCGGGAGAAGCCCGGGGCAAGGGCGGGACAGTCTTAGACAGTCCTAGACTGGCCGGGACTGGACTGGGCCAACTCCCCTTACTGCTGCACCCAAGTAAGAAATAATCATACTGTCTACCTATTATCACATGTGTTTACATAGTGGAGTCATATACCTTCTGTGGGTTGTATAAATAGAGTTACTCTCTTTGCTGCCTAAAGAGACCTCGGCTACAGGCCATTTCCTTGTTTGAAGCTCTTGTGACTCCAGTTGTTTCAATAGCTCTGTGAAGTAGGGGTCCACGTATAACATTTGTTCTCGTCTGGGGAAGTTAACTACGAGACTTTCTCATGTCAAAAAACATGTCCAAGAAACAGCCTCCACCGAATACCAAGACTATTGAAAATTATATGGTCCAAGTGGTGAGCAAAATTAATGACAAAAGGAGACAGTCATTGGGCTTAAGTCAGTCTCCGGTCTTACATCCATTAAGTCCGACTCAAAGCCCCCTCCAGTTAAACTTTACAGCGCCGGATGCTTCCACTGGCCTGATAGATCTCATGACCCATTCTAATCCAGACTTGGATCAACAGAATACCCCCACTTTAGATAATGAAGTAAATCTCCAGATCTAGATCTTGAAGCCATTTCCGACTCTGAGCATGTGACCTTGGAACATAAACCCGATGATCTCTCATCACCTGAACAGGAAACTCGACCTGCGAGAAGACATAGAAGAGTTCAGGAAAAACGATCGGGTTTACGATCAGGAAACAGGAAAAAAAAAGTATCACCCACGGGGAAAAATCAGGCAAAATTAACTGAAGAAGGAGAAAATAATATCCCTGAAAAAAGTGATCAGGATAACAGCTATAATGAGGACGACCTGTTGCAGAAAATAGCTGACATCATTGATTCAAAAATTAAAACCATCATCAAGCCGCTAGTTGCAAAGATTGATAAGCTAAATGCGGAACTAAAAAAAATGGGTGCTCTCCAGGCAAAGACTGTGGATGGGGTTGACAACTTATCTACTCTGGTGACACAAATGGGAAAGCCAGTTGAGATCAAGGAGAGGAGTACCATAGAGAAAGAGAATGACACGACACTCCCTGTATGTCCTGTCCAAAATGGGTCAAACTCTACTAACCAGTCCGTGACAATAGATGGTGCTCCACTGACAATAAGTATTCCGACAGTGACACGTCAGGATCTAGACCCCCTTCAATTCATCGAAGAAGCTTCGCCAGTGGTATTGGTGCTGGCCAACGTGCCTCCGCCAACGGACACTCAAATGGAATCACCAGCATCTTTGTCCAGTAAGGCACTGCACTGGTTAACAACTAACATGCATATGGGACCAGGAGGCAAACATCAGCTTGCATGTGAAATTAAGTCCGTGAAAAGGGTTGCTTGGATTGGGAATCGGCCTAAAAGGTTTAAAGGAGATTGTGTCATAGTGACTTTTTGCCACGCAGCCGTTTTACCCAATGTCCTAAATCATATCTTTCCCCCACAAAGAAGAGCCGGATCTGTTGTTCCCCTCACTTTAAATTTTTTTTATGGGGAGCAACAGAATGTAACATTTCCAAAAACTCCTGGCCCGCAGTGGGAAACTGTGAGAAATAACAGAGGACCAAGGGCTCCTCCTAATGAATGGGGTGTGGTCCTTGGAAATAGATATGAAGCTCTATCAGGGCTAAATACCTGTGATTGACTGGGCAAAAGGAATTTTGATGTTCATTATCTTGTTCCCAATGGAGGACGTTCAGGGGGGGAACTGGAAGTTCAGACAAATTCTGTAACAACTGATCCATTGCTAAACGCGAGCAGTACACAGGGTGTTTTAGGTGTTACATGCAATGATTATCATCCTACTGGTTGTTTTGTTTATACCGATGAAAGAGATTCAAATGTAAATCTATCCCCAAAACTGGTTGTAAACGTGGATAATGTATGTGTAAACTATCTTACTCAGGAACAGAGGGCTAATCTACCTACTAGTATTGAACCTACCAACGACAAGGCCTTTGGCCAATATATTCTAACGTCTTGGAATGTTGCAGGTTTGAGAAGTAAGATACCATCACAGGACTGGCAAACTTTCCTGGATTTAAAGGATGTAATCCTTCTCCAAGAAACTTGGCAACTAGACCCAGATCCTATTGAAGGGTATCTACATTTTTATGTCCCGGCTACACCAAGTAAAAAGGGAAGACCAAAAGGTGGTCTAGTGACATGGGTAAAACAAAATAGTTACTATTCAGTGGTTCAATTGGCCACCAATAGTCCCGATATACTGTTGGTCAAGCTACAGCGACCATCCTGTCAGGACCTTTATATTTTCAATGTTTATTCTAGGGGCATACCAGGTGGAAAACCCACGGAGGTGGTTGATTTGTTAGATTCTCTTCTAAGACAACATTGCTTCAACGCAAATGTTATAGTTGGAGGTGATTTTAATTGTTGTTTCGAACCCTTGGATAACCACGATGTAGATCTCATGATAGAAGAGGACTACATCTGGGATATCCCCCAGCTTTCCTTACCACCAATTAAAAAATGGTCTGAGGCTGCATTGCAGCTAAAAATTCTCTGTGTTGAGTCTGGGTTGCGGGCCACCAATGGAAGAGTGGTTTCGGATAAACATGGTGCCACCACCTTTTCCAATGGGAATTCACAAAGTCGTATTGACTATATTTTAATTAATAAAGAGAATTGGGCCAGTGTTGTTGATATGTGGATAGAGCCTAGAGTGGAAAGCGACCATGATCCATTAATTCTGACATTTAAATTGTTTGGAGTATTGGAAAAAGACGTTTTGAGGGAAAATGTTCAAATAAATCTCTCAAATGACAACAGACGTATCAGATGGTCAACTTGTGCAGCCAATGAGAAAAGCATAATTGCTATGAGGGACTTAACAACCCAGGCCATTAAAGAAGTAAGGAGCATAACCACTATGGATACTCAGATATCTGAAGTTAGTAGGATCCATGATGAATTTTTTAATAGATTAAAATTTTTTTTTGTTAAAACAGCTACTAAGAAGCAACGTAGGCCAGTAAGAAAGGAAGACCAGTGGTACGATAAAACCTGCAGGGATGCTTACAAGGTATTGTCTGATGCTGTGAAGTCTAAAGATATAAATAAAATAAGGGATGCACGTGTTATGTATAAAAAGGTCCAAACAAGTGCAAAAAGGGACTGGGAGGAAGGCTACTGGAGGGATCTCCTTAAAGCAAGTGAGGAAAGATCTATGATGCCCTTTTGGAACATTGTAAAATGGGGAAGGGGGGCCATAAGAGGAGAACCCATGAATCATGTGTCACCAGAAGCATGGGTATCCCATTATGTGGCCCAGTTCGCTGCTGAGGACACTGTTGGAGAGGAGAGTGTGGCCCTAGTAGATACTGTGGAGAGCCATCTAATGTTCAGTAAAGCTGATGTCCTAAAAACTCTAAATAATATACCTAAAGCCAGAGCACCGGGCCTAGACTCTGTCCCAGCAGACCTTTTTATGCACGATAAAGACCTATGGGCCACGTACATCCACTTGCTAGTAAATGGTATCGCGAAGGGCTCGCCTATTCCTGAGACCTGGAAGGGAGCCGAGATCATCCCCATCTATAAAAAGGGGGCATGCTCGGATCCAGGCAATTATAGGCCCATTAGCCTGATCGCATGTATACAGAAAGTTCTGGCAAGACTTTTACTTCAGCGAATCCATGGGTGGATAGATGAACAGGACATACTGTCACCCCTGCAGGCAGGCTTTCGTAGCCATATAAGTACCATAGATCAAGTGTTTAGATTTGTCTTAATTTACTGGCGTGTAGTTATACTTGGGGGGGGGGGATGCTTTTTGCTGCTTTCGTCGATTTAAAATCGGCTTTTGATTTAGTCCCCCGCCACAAGTTGTGGAATACTCTCCAAAATCAGGGTATCCCCGATGAAATTTTGTCCTTATTAATGAGAATGCATGAAAATAATTTTGCACAAGTGCGATGGAACCAACAGGGCAGTGTCACAGATAAATTCCCTATTGCAAAGGGAGTACGCCAAGGATGCGTGCTCGCTCCAACGCTGTTTTCGCTATACATCAACAGGGTGATCAGATACTTCGAACATCAATCAACAGATGCCCCAAAATTGGCAGGTAGACTGATCCCCCTGTTGATGTTTGCGGACGATACTCTGCTGATATCTAAGACACAACAGGGCCTTCAGAGGGCCATTGGAGTTTTTGAATTATTCTGTGCAGATCATGGTCTTGTAATTAATACAAGTAAAACAAAATTTATGGTTTTGCATAAACGGCGACACATTAGAGGGAAGGTCATCATGGACGGGGTTCAGCTTGAACAGACCCAGGTTTTTAAGTACCTTGGAATTAACTTGTCCTACAATCTAGACTGGAAACAACATACTAATGAGTTAGCGACAAGACATGCTCAATTAACCGGAGCCCTTACTAAGGAATTTTTTACATCTCAGACCAAACCTATCAGACCGGTTTTAAAAATTTATAATGCTAAGGTAGGAGCAGCAGTTCTATATGGAGCTGAACTCTGGGGGCCCAGTAATCTTACTAAGCTGATGGTAGCTCAGAATAGATTCTTTCGTAACATTACTGGGTTACCAATGTCAACACCCTTGATACCCTTAAAATATGATCTGGGATTCCATAGCTTTGAGGATATGGCTAGATATAGATCTGTAGCCTACTGGAGAAGGCTCTGGGTAACCCCAGAGCTCTCTCAGTACGCCCAAGGCTTTTTAGAGATTCGAACCCTGGATAAAGGTTGTAAAATAGTTTGGTTAAAAGAAGTAAGAAGTATATATAGGGCGAGGGGATTATCCCAATTGTGGGACGATCCTGTAAGCAATGCATTTCCACCAAAAAAGGCACTTCGAGATTTATACTGGAGCATGATTGAGACAAAGTGTTTTAGAATCTGTACTGATCGATCTTTTACTAACGATTTTCTAGAACTTAAGCATGTTCCGACTCTAGAACTGTACTGGGACTGGATTACTGTACCAGGGGACCGGAAAAGGTACCACCAATTGAGGGTGGGGACTTTACCTTTAAATGCCCTAACTGTGAAATGGCATAAGAGCCAAACCTCAAGGTGTCCTTTCTGTCCGGATCAAAATGAAAATATTGGTCATGTGTTATTTGCTTGCCCTGAATATAGTGTCCCCAGACGCTCATGGCTAAAACCGATCTGTGCCCAGCTAGGCTTAAGAACTGCAAATGAGGCTGCTAGGGTTTTAAGAACTAATACATCTCAGCCTGTTGTTATAGCCATGTCGAAATTCCTGCACTGGATATGGATTATTCGGACACGCAAAATGAGTCTGGAGTAATTATGGGAAAGACATTGTCTGCTGCTATATAAATCCGCACACATCACATTATAAGTGACTAACTATGTACATTGCACTAGTAACTGATACATTTGTATTTTGGTATGGATGAATTCGTTTTTTATACCTGTTTTTATAAATGTTTTTTTTTTTTTTTAAATAGGCTTAACTTAAGAAAATGTAAAAATGTAAATAGGATTAGTTAGGGTGTTATGACCTCTACTTTTATTGTATATTTTCAATTTTTATCTTCTGTATGATGAAATAATTCATTGTGGATCCTGTTCTTTTGTGGGATAGTGGGTGGGTATCAAAAACAACCTTTTTAACTGTGAAATGTCTTTTATGATTGAAAAATATCGAATAAAGACTATTTTGAATTTGGATGGAGTACTGTAATTCATCTTAGACACTGGCAAACGTTCGGGCCACATCCCAATCCATGGTTTGTCGGCCACAATGCCACCTCGGTTTGGACACAGCTATATGCAAATCAGTCGAGACCCTGCTGCTCATTTGAATAGTCCAGCTCAAACTGCCAGGCCAAGTCCTTCCTGAACAGGAACACAAACAACCTAGGACCTATTTTGCCCTAGGTAACACTCCTCAGCCAGAAATAGCTTGGTTCCAATGGCACAGTGAGCCCCGGACTCACATCTGGGCATACCTGGGGCACTTAGGGCATCAAATGCAAAAACAACAAGGTGATGGATGGTATACTTGAATTTATTTTAGCCATTGTCATTTGCTCGGGCCACACCATAATCCATCGTTTGTTGTCCACCATGCCACCTCGGTTTGGACCCAGCCATATGCAAATCATTCCTGTCCCTGCTCCTCATGGGAACAGTCCAGCCTGAACAGGTCAGGCCTTCCCTGAATCAGAACACAAGCAACCTAGGACCAGTTTTGCCCTAGTTAGGGCTCGTCACCCAGGTATAACTTGGTTCCATTGGTACAGTGAGCCTGCGACCCATGTCTGGGCATACCCGGTGCAATTAGGGTGTCAAATACAAAAATGAGTTGATGAATGGAATGCCTGAATTAATCTCAGCCACTTGCAATCGCTTAGGGCCGCATCCCAATCTATCATTTTTAACCTACCATGCCACCTCAGTGTGGACCTAGCCATATGCAAATCAGTTTTAACCTTGCTCCGCTTCGGAACAGTCCAGCCCGAACTACCAAGCCAGGTCCTCCCTGAACCAGAACACAATCTACCTAGGACTGGTTTCACCCTAGTTATGGCTCTTCAGCCAGGTGCAGCTTGGTTACAGTGGTACAGTGAGCCCGGAACCCACATATGGGCATACCCGGCACACTTAGTGCATCAAATGCAAGAAAGTTGGCACTTTACTACCCATAGCCTTTTGTGCATGCAGCCTGTCTTTGGTCACATGACTGAGTGTTACTAAGTATTAGGCTTAGTAAATTCCTCTCAGAGAGTCACACAATTGGGGGAATAGGTGTTTCTGAATAGGCCATCTGCTGGCAGGTTGGGTGCTGAGCTGAGCACTGTCCCGCTTGCAACTGAATAGGATGTGTTTTCACACAAAGTACTTGTCACCTCCACATTGTCATTGCAGCAAGCTTGGAGCCATGGAATGGGAGTCAGGAAATTTCCTGCACTTCAAAGAGTCTTTCTAGAACTTCTCCCACCTCGAAGGGCACCATGGTATAAAAATAGGACCTTCAGACCCACTCTTCAGTTCACTCCTATACCTGTGGAAGGACTCTCAGAGGACTGGCTGCTGCTATGACCTGGTGTGCACTCTGCAAGACTGCTGTACTGTATCTGTAAGGACTGCTTGACTTCCTGGAGTCTGCCTTGAAACCTCAGAGGGCCAGCACTGCTGTTGAGCCCTGCATCTTCACCTGAACCCAGAATTACCAGAACAGCTCCAAAGGCTGGTTGCTGGTCTCCTTCTCAGTGCCACAAGGACACAAAAGGCTCCCAGCCCCTTGAAACTACATCTAGACCCAGTCTGAGGGAGTTATGAGCCCCCAAGTGGTGTCCCACCAGACCTGGACCTGTGGTTGTGATGCTAAAGGTTCCTGGATTATCTTTCTTTCATTACAGCACCTGTAGAATCTCCAAACATCGTCAACAGGTGGGTGGTGCTGATACACATTTCAGGGAATGAGATGCCTGGTCCTGAAAGCTACCATCAGCTCCTGCACAGTGACAATATTTTGCCCTTTGCTAGAACTCAGATGTGAGTGCTACCAACACCTAGGCATCATTCAGTGAAACTGGACACACTGTCTACCATCCCAGACTCTTGGAGGGGCAGTATTTTAAATCCAATATACAAGTCGGGTCCTCGCTCCGACCCTTCCAACTACCGTTTGATAGCCTTAATTGATGTGGAGGCCAAAATGTACGCTTCAAACTTGCTGGCTGACCTGGAGGATTGGGTCGGAAGCAGTCACCTCATCCCCTACACCCAAACAGGATTCAGGGCAGGGATGGGTACACTCACGAACATCTCTGCGGTTACCCTGCTAGCCAACCAAGCTCTCGCAAAATCTAGGCCTTTGTACGCTTGCTTCGTAGACCTGAAAGCAGCCTTCGACAAAGTCCCAAGAGCCAAGTTATGGGTAAAAATGCGCAACTGGGGTGTTCCAACCAAACTCCTGGATGCCATTATCAACTTGTATTCCCGAACATGGGTTCAGGTCAGGAAAGGCGACGGGCACAGCATCACCAAAAAGATTCAAACCCTAAACGGGCTAAAACAAGGGTGTGTGCTGGCACCCTGCCTCTTCAACATCTATATCGCCGACCTAGACAACCAACTACGGTCAACTCCATCAGACCCTCCAAAACTGGGTAACGTCCCTATACCCAGTCTTCAATATGCGGACGACATCGTGCTCCTTGCTCTAACACCAGTAGGCCTGCAGCGACTCATCACCAAATTAGGAGCTTATACCACCAATGCCCAATTAACTATCAAAAAACGAAAGTGATGTGTTTCGCCAGAAGAGTTAAATCTAAGGCTCATCGCAAATCTACCTGGCACCTAGACGGGCAACCCCTGTCCCCAGTAGACTCCTACAAATATCTAGGTTTCACTATTGACCGTAACCTCAACTTTAATTTACAACTGGGGCAAGGCCGTATCAGAGCCAAACAACTGCAGTTCGCCTTCAGTGTTCTAAAGAAAAAACTTACGGGGTGCTCTACAGGCCACTTGCTTAAAGCCATTTCAGCAAAATTTTTACCCTCAATTTCATACGGCTCAGAATTTCTAAACACGAAAGACATTATCTCCTTAAACTCTGCTCAATCAACTCTCTTCAAGGCCCTGTTCTCAATCCCCCGACACATTTCACCATCCCAAATTCGTCTTGAGTACGGCCTGAGAAACCAGACCCCCGACAGACAAGGGGCATTAGTAAAATACTACTGGAGAATGAGGGACGCAGAGGATAACACCTTAGCACACTACTGCTGGAAGGAAATTGAAACCCAATCCAGGCTAAGTAATTCAACGTTCAGCGTTCTGAAAGTCTCTCTCGCGGCACTGCAAGTCGAGGAGGCCTGGCTCACCCTCCCCACTTACTCCAGTTTTAAAATCGTAGTGAATAACGCAATTAAAAGGACCTCCCTATTAATGGACAAAACATCTGTCTCAAAAAAAAAACACGCTTGGACCGTGATTCAAGGCTATCAGCGGCTGAAACCCCAACCATACTTACTTGATCATTTCTCCCAGGAGAGAAAACAGTTCTTAACGTTATTGCGGCTGGGGTCATTTCCATCAAAAGATATGATACCAAAATGGAAACACCTCTGGCAATCCAAGGAATGTCGCTTATGCGGAGGTCGGGAAGAGTCCCTTTTACACTCAATCAATCAATCAATCAAAGACATTTGTAGAGCGCACTACTTACCCGGAGGGTCTCAAGGCGCTGGGGGGGGGGGGCGCTGCTACTGCTCGAACAGCCAGGTCTTGAGCTTCTTCCTGAAGGAGAGGTGGTCTTGGGTCAGGCGCAGGTCGGTCGGGAGGGAGTTCCAGGTCTTGGCGGCCAGGTAGGAGAAGGACCTTCCTCCTGTTGTCGCTCTTCGGATGCGGGGGACGGCGGCGAGGGCGTGGTTGGTCGATCGGAGGTGGCGTTTGGGGGCGTAGAAGTTGAGGCGGTTGTTGAGGTAGCTCGGGCCTTGGTCGTGTAGGGCTTTGTGTGCGTGGGTGAGGAGACGGAAGGTGATTCTCTTGTTGACGGGGAGCCAGAGCAGGTCTCTTAGATGTCCTGAGATGTGGCTGCATCGGGGGATGTCAAGGATCAGTCTGGCTGAGGCGTTCTGGATCCGCTGGAGTCTCTTCTGGAGCTTGGCGGTGGTTCCGGCGTAGAGGGCGTTGCCGTAGTCCAGTCGGCTGGTGACGAGGGCCTGGGTGACCGTCTTCCTGGTCTCGGTGGGGATCCACCGGAAGATCTTCCGTAGCATGCGCAGGATGTTAAAGCAGGATGCGGAGACGGCGTTGACTTGTCTGGTCATGGAGAGGGAGGAGTCCAGGATGAAGCCCAGGTTGCGTGCGTGGTCTGTCGGTTTGGGTGCGGTGCCCAGGGCGGGGGGCCACCAGGAGTCGTCCCAGGCGGGGGGCGAGGAGCCCAGGATGAGGACTTCCGTCTTGTCTGAGTTCAGTTTTAGGCGGCTGGTCGTCATCCACTCGGCTACTTCTTTCATCCCTTCGTGCAGGTTGGCTCTGGCGGCGGCGGGGTCGTTGGTCAGGGAGAGGATCAGCTGGGTGTCGTCGGCATAGGAGATGATGTTGAGGTTGTGTTGGCGTGCGATGGCCGCGAGGGGGCTCATGTAGACGTTTTAGAGGGTGGGGCTCAGCGAGGATCCTTGAGGGACGCCGCAGATGACTTCGGTGGCCTCTGACTTGTACGGTGGTAGACGGACTCTCTGTGTTCTTCCGTCGAGGAAGGAGATGATCCATTCCAGTGCCTTCTCCTGGATTCCGACGTTGCTGAGGCGCTGCACTAGGGTGCGGTGGCAGACGGTGTCGAATGCCGCGGAGAGGTCTAGGAGGATGAGGGCCGCTGTTTCTCCGTTGTCCATCAGGGTTCGGATGTCATCGGTGGCGGCGATGAGGGCGGTCTCGGTGCTGTGGTTGGCACGGAAGCCAGACTGTGAGGGGTCGAGGGATCCATTCATCTCGAGGAAGGCGGCCAGCTGTTTGTTGACGGTCTTCTCGATGACTTTGGCTGGAAACGGGAGGAGCGAGATGGGGCGGTAATTCTTGAGTTCGGTGGGGTCCGCTGTAGGTTTCTTGAGTAGGGCGCTGAGTTCGGCGTGCTTCCAGCTCTCCGGGAAGGTGGCGGTGTCGAAGGATGTGTTGATGATGTCCCGCAGGTGGGGTGCGATGACAGCGTCGGCCTTGTTGAAGACGTGGTGAGGGCAGGGGTCGGATGGGGATCCGGAGTGGATGGAGTTCATCATGCGCATGGTGTCTTCGGTGCAGATCGGAGTCCAGGCGCGGAGGGTGGTGATGGCGTGCGTCGGTTGAGTGCTGAAGCTGTTGTGTATGTCCGCGATCTTGTTGTGGAAGTAGGAGGCGAGGGAGTTGCAGAGGTCTTGCGACGGGGTGATGTCGTTGTTTCCGGCGTTGGGGCTGGAGAGCTCTTTCACGATGTTGAAGAGTTCCTTGCAGTTGTGTGCTTTGATGTCCAGCCGGTCCTTGAATGCAGTTTTCTTGGTGGCGCGGATCAGTTGGTGGTGCTTCCGGGTGGCAAGCTTGAGGGTGGTCATGTTGTCCGGTGTTGGTCCCCTTCTCCAGGCTTTCTCGAGGGCTCTGCAGTTCTTCTTGGAGCTCTTGAGTTCGTCGGTGAACCATGGGGCCTTCTTGCTGCCGGGTCTGCTGGGCGGGGTCCTCAGTGGGGCGAGTTCGTCCGCGCAGTTGGTGATCCACTTCGTGAGGTTGTCGGCGGCCTGGCTGGGGTTCGCTGAGCTGGCGGGAGGGTGCTGGCTCAGGGAAGCGGCGAGCTGGTCGGCTGTGATCTTGTTCCAGCTTCTTCGCGCAACCTGTTGCTGGGGGTGGTGGATCGTCGTTCTTTTGAAGGTGAAGTTGACGCAGCTGTGGTCCGTCCAGTGGAGTCCGGTGGCGTGGTTGAAGGTGATGTCTTTGCTGGATGAGAAGACGGCGTCGAGTGTGTGTCCGGCGAGGTGGGTGGGGGTGGACACCAGCTGCTTGAGACCGAGGTTGGCGAGGTTGTCCAGCAGGGTGATGGTGTTGTGGTCGTTGTTGTTCTCCAGGTGGAAGTTGATGTCCCCCTGGAGGATGTAGTCAGCGGAGGGGAGGGCATGCGGGCTGATGAAGTCGGCGATGTCCTCGCTGAATTGTGTGCGTGGTCCCGGGGGTCGTAGATGAGGGTGCCTCTGAGGGTGGTCTTGGGGTCCGTGTGGATCTGGAAGTGCAGGTGTTCGGCGGTTGTCAGGGTGTCGTCGGTGTCGGTCTTGATGCGGATGGTGTCCCTGTAGATGATGGCGATGCCTCCTCCTGTGTTGTTGATGCGGTCCCTTCGGATGATTTTGTAGCCCTCTGGGATGGCGATGGCGATGGCGGGCGCTGAGGAGTTGTTCATCCAGGTTTCCGTGAGGAAGGCGACGTCAGGGGCTATGGTTGTCATGCCTCAAGCCCCCTCCCAGTGCGCTGTCCCTTTAACTTGTGCACTATTTAAGATTCCTTGACCCATGGAGCGACGCTTCACGTTCTTGCGTCTAGCTCAGTCGGGTCCGTTTGCTGCCTGACTTCCTTTGCCTGACTTCCGTTCCTGTGACCTGGTGTGCTATCTGCTCGTGAGAGTCCTCGGCTCCGTGGGTTCATTCCGAGCCTCCGCGGTCTCTCTCTCTTTGTTAGCAAGCGCCTTGCCTCTGCGCTTGTTCTTTTTGACACTGACCGTGTCACTTTCCGTTTCTTATTGCCTCCCCATTCATTTTGGTGTCCCGCCCGGCGGCCGGGTTTTACTCCGCCATCCGGTGGGATTCCTCTTCCTTCTGTTAGCCCTCCTTGTTGCTCCGCTTGTCAGCCGGGCTTGTTCTCCGCTGACGAGCCGGGCTAGCCTTCCCCCTTCGTTTTACCACACCGGGGTGCTCCGCTGGTCAGCCGGGTTTTCTCTCCGCTGGCGGCCGGGTTTTTCCCGGTGCATTAGTATTAGTCAGTTAGGGTCCTTCCCTTCCTTGTTCCTAATTCCCTGCCCGTCCCTACTCCCGGCATTCCTTGGGGTTATTCTAACACTTGTGGAGTATCACGTATTTGGACTTGGTATCTTGCGTGGACCAGTGTGGATCGGGCTACAGCTACACGTCCCAGAATCACGGTAACAGCGCATTATTGCGCTGCACATATGTATTGGTATAAAAAAGACTGTATTGTAGTGTTTGAATTCCTGTTTTATTTGTTGTAGATGTTTCTCCAGCTATCAAGAATATTGGCAACCGAGTTATTGCATTCTCTCAAACCTTTGGGGTGTGCTTCTGGGATGTTAAACCAGAAACCAGAGTGAGCAGTATATTTTTTAGTCGCTTGTATTACCAGAAACATAGAGACGCTAGACTTATGTATATTTTGCCTCCTTCACTGCAGCTCCAGATAAATCCCTTGCCAGAGGTTCTTCCATATCCATTCAGGGACATTAACACACATAAATCTAGGTATGAAAGGATATTATGTAGAATTGTGAATGTGATTGTCCTATTCAGACTCAAGAATATTACTCCTTTGCATTGCAGTCTACCTTGTTGCCAAGCCCTCAAGAAGGTTGATACATCCAGTCTGAAGACCCTCATCACACAATTGTTACCCCCTACCTTTCCTTGTTTTGTCTCCCTGTTTTCCCCTGTTCCGCCTCTTGTGCTCTAGTGTTCGATAGAGTCGGAAGGCTGCAGGGGAAGGCTGTGGATTATACTTCGGATTCCTGACGCTCCTGCGGAATCGACTTGTATCCTTTACAGAACGTGAAGCCCAAGGGGTGTGTTCTGCCTGAGCGTCATGGATCTCGAAGCGGTCACACTGGCTGATGTGGCAGGTATGTTGGGGAGTCTACAGGTTGAGACTCAGACATTGATGGCCAGAATGGACACCCTACAAAGACAGCATACTCCTGGCGCTACAGGAGGAGGGACATCGGTTGTGCAGGTGACCACTCCGCCTTCAATACCTCTGGCTCCCCCTGAGCGTTTTGCAGGAGAAACAGCGCGATGCGCGGCTTTCCTCAGTCAATGCCAACTACACTTCTCCTGTAAGGCTCCATGTTTTCCCTCTGACCAGGCTAAGGTAGCCTTCGTAATTTCTTACCTCAGTGGTTCTGCAGCTGATTGGGCTATTCCCTTAGTAGACAGAGATGACCCCCTGTTACATAATTATGCATCTTTTCGTCGCGAATTCCGTAAACTCTTCGATCGACACATGTATACACATTCTGCCGATACAGAATTATTAGAACTAAAACAGGGTACTCAGGATCTAGTAGCCTATATAACTAAGTTTCGCCGGTTGGTGATTGAGTCCAATTGGCCGGAGGAAAACGCAGTACCATGTTCTACCGGGGTTTGCGGGAGGAACTGAAAGACGCCTTGTCCCAGATAGTTGATCTTCCTACCTCCTGCACCGCTCTCATTGACTTGGTAGTGAAGATTGACCATTGGTTGCACGAAAGGAAGAAGGAGAAAGGGAAGCATGAGTATCGGTATGTTGCTCTGAAGGAGAAAAAGAGTGCCCCAGAAAAAGCCGCTGACGACAGTGAACCCATGCAGATAGGCATAGTCCGAGGACCTCTGACTTCCGAGGAAAGACAGAGGAGAAGAACGCTTCGGCTCTGTTTATATTGTGGGAAAGCGGGACATTTTCTAAGAGAATGCCCAGTTAAACCCGCTCAGTCCAAGTTGTCGGGAAACTAGTCAGCCTGGGTTCTTGTGAGACGAGGAACTCAGGTAGGTCCGGACTAACAGTCTCTTCTTCCGATTATACCTACACTCCTACTAATCATTTATACATATCGGCATATCTAACACAAGGCACTCTTGGTTTACACGTTTTGGTAATGGTGGATTCTGGGGCTTCTGGAAACTACATGGACATGGAATGGGCTAGGGAGAACATGATAACCAGCACCGAAAAAGAGACCGCCAGTAATGTCACCACCATCAATGGCAGCCCCCTTCTTTCTGGTCCTGTTACACGTCACAACAACCCAATGCACATGGTTATAGCACCTGACCACCATGAAGACTTAATGTTTGATTTAATTAGTTCCCCACAATTCCCGGTGCTCCTGGGTATTCCATGGTTAAGAACGCAAAACCCTGACATCAATTGGGAGACATCCACTATATCCTTTCCTCCTGTGGCTCCAGGGCCCTTGGTAGGGGCTACTAAGGGAGAGACACACGCAGCCAAGGAGAGTCCTGAGGTCTGTCCTGTTCTCCCACCCTGCTACCAGGAATTGCAGGCGGTCTTTGATGTACAGGAAGCAGATGTTCTTTCACCACACCGAGTCTACGACTGCCGTATTGATCTCGAGGCAGGAGCCAGAATACCCTGTAGCAGAGTGTATGCACTCACTGAAAAAGAGAATGTATACTTACGTGACTATCTCGACTCTATGCTCGAGAAGGGATTCATCAGACCATCGCGATCCCCAGCCTCTTCTTCGTTGTTCTTCATTCCTAAACGGGAAGGGGGCCTGCGATGTTGTATCGACTACAGGAAGCTCAATGAAGTGACCATCAAGAACCGTTATCCTCTTCCTCTTATAGCCTCCCTCCTTGACAGAATCCGCAATGCCCAGTACTTCACTAAGTTGGACTTGCGGGGCGCTTATCATCTGGTACGAGTCAAGGAGGGAGACGAGTGGAAAACGGCGTTCTGCACCAAATATGGTCTCTTTGAGTACCTTGTAATGCCCTTTGGGCTTTGTAATGCCCCGGCGGCATTTCAATTCTTCATAAATGAAGTTCTGAAAGACATTCTTGATGATTATGTAATTGCCTACATTGATGATTTGTTGATATTTTCCTCTACTTTGGCGATACACCAACAGCATGTACGCAACGTGTTGGAACGTTTACTAGACAATCGCTTATATTGTAAGTTGGAAAAATGTACTTTTCATACACAGGAGGTTCCTTTTTTGGGATATATTGTTTCCCCTAGGGGCCTTCGCATGGATCCCTCCAAGGTGGAGGCTGTTCTGGCATGGCCGGCTCCACGTACGATCAAGGAAATCCAAAGTTTTGTAGGGCTGGCCAATTTCTATAGGAGGTTCATCCGCAATTTCTCAGACTTAGTGTCACCCATTACATCGTTGTTGAAAAAGGAGGTTCCTTTTGTTTGGTCCTGTGAGGCAGAGCGATCGATCCAGTTGCTAAAGGAAGCTTTCACCAGTGCCCCGGTGCTACATCATCCTGACCCCGCTCTGCCCTTTGTGGTGGAGGTAGACGCTTCTCAAGTGGCAGTGGGAGGTGTTCTATCTCAGGCAGATGCCGTGTCCGGTGAGTGTCATCCGGTGGCCTATTATTCTCACAAACTCTCCCCGGCTGAATACAACTATGCGGTGGGGGATAAGGAACTCCTAGCAATCAAGAAGGCATTCGAAGAGTGGCGGCAGTATCTCCTAGGTGCCAGACATCCCGCAGTGGTATATACTGACCATCGCAACCTCCAATATCTCAAGTCGGCAAAGGCACTTTCCATGAGACAACTGCGTTGGTCTCAGTTCTTTAGTGAGTTCGACTTCACTGTCCAGTACAGACCTGGCAGACGTAACGGGAAGGCAGATGCTCTATCACGTTTGGGATTCGAGACCCCTACAGATCCCATCGAACCTACACTTATTATCCCCAGAATGAATATTGTAGGAGGAACACAGTCAGAGGATGAATTTCTGGCACAGGTTAGGTGTAGTCAAGGGTCAGCAGACATGCAGACTATAGTGGGTTCACAGGACACGTCTAGGAAGGGAAACCTTGTGTGTGTACAAGGGGGAGTGGTTTTACCGACAAGGAAATTACAGGAACAAGTCATGCAGTGGTATCATACACATCCAATAGCTGGTCATCCAGGGATTAAGAAAACCATTAGCACTGTGCGTGACCGTTTCTGGTGGCCTAATATGTTGGCAGACATAGAACGCTTTGTTAAGACATGCTATGTGTGTGCACAAACCAAGGTTTCTCGCCTCAACCCTGTGGGCCTTCTCATGCCATTACCTTCCCCTCCCGGTCCCTGGCATACGGTGTCCCTTGATTTTATAGTGGAACTACCGCTCACTAAGGCAAAGAACAATACGTTGCTGGTGGTGGTGGATATGTTCACCAAAATGGCTCATTTTGTACCGTTACAGCGTTTACCCACAGCAGTTGAATTAGCCTCCATATACATGCAACACATAGTGCGACTTCATGGTTTCCCTTCTGCCCTGGTCTCCGACAGAGGAGCCCAATTTGTGTCAAGGTTCTGGAGGAGTTTGTGTTCTTTGCTCCAGATAGACGTCCGTCTGTCCTCAAGTCACCATCCACAGTCAGATGGGCAGACGGAGAGAGTCAATCAGTGTTTCGAGCAATACATAAGGAATCAGGTGTTGCAGTCTCAAGTGGACTGGGATGATTTGGTTTGGGTGGCAGAAATCTCATATAACAACAGCACACACTCCTCTATCAAAGTCTCTCCATTCTTTTGCTTGTATGGTTATCACCCTAAGTTGCTGCCCTCAGGTTGTTCTACAGATTGTCCAACCCCTGCCGCTGCAGATAGAGTAGAGAGGTTACTCGAGATACATAGGAAGGCATTAGAGAGTCTTGAGATGGCTAAGGTGAGATACACAGAAGGGGCAAATCTACACAGAAGATTGGAACCCATATACACACCAGGGGACGATGTTTGGCTCTCCACTAAATACATTGCTCTTGGGGGTCCACGCAAGTTCATTCCCAAATACATAGGTCCCTATAAGGTGGAAAAGATAATCAATCCTGTTGCCATAAGAATACAGCTTCCACCTTCATTCAAGATTCATCCGGTATTCCATGTTTCCCTACTAAAGCCGGTTGAACCAGGGACTAAATTGCCGGTGAAACCTACTCCGTTAACCCTGCAGGACTCGGAGGAATATGAGGTCGAAACTATCCTTGATTCCCGTAGAGTGAGGGGTACGGTCCAGTATTTGGTTCATTGGAAGGGATACGGTGTGGAAGAGCGTACATGGGAACCCTTTTCTAATATCCATGCACCTCGACTGTTAAGGGCATTTCATCAAAGATACCCTGACAAGCCCAAACCGGTTGGGGGTTGTTGTGGGGGGAGTGTACTGTCATGCCTCAAGCCCCCTCCCAGTGCGCTGTCCCTTTAACTTGTGCACTATTTAAGATTCCTTGACCCATGGAGCGACGCTTCACGTTCTTGCGTCTAGCTCCGTCGGGTCCGTTTGCTGCCTGACTTCCTTTGCCTGACTTCCGTTCCTGTGACCTGGTGTGCTATCTGCTCGTGAGAGTCCTCGGCTCCGTGGGTTCATTCCGAGCCTCCGCGGTCTCTCTCTCTTTGTTAGCAAGCGCCTTGCCTCTGCGCTTGTTCTTTTTGACACTGACCGTGTCACTTTCCGTTTCTTATTGCCTCCCCATTCATTTTGGTGTCCCGCCCGGCGGCCGGGTTTTACTCCGCCATCCGGTGGGATTCCTCTTCCTTCTGTTAGCCCTCCTTGTTGCTCCGCTTGTCAGCCGGGCTTGTTCTCCGCTGACGAGCCGGGCTAGCCTTCCCCCTTCGTTTTACCACACCGGGGTGCTCCGCTGGTCAGCCGGGTTTTCTCTCCGCTGGCGGCCGGGTTTTTCCCGGTGCATTAGTATTAGTCAGTTAGGGTCCTTCCCTTCCTTGTTCCTAATTCCCTGCCCGTCCCTACTCCCGGCATTCCTTGGGGTTATTTTAACACTTGTGGAGTATCACGTATTTGGACTTGGTATCTTGCGTGGACCAGTGTGGATCGGGCTACAGCTACACGTCCCAGAATCACGGTAACAGCGCATTATTGCGCTGCACATATGTATTGGTATAAAAAAGACTGTATTGTAGTGTTTGAATTCCTGTTTTATTTGTTGTAGATGTTTCTCCAGCTATCAAGAATATTGGCAACCGAGTTATTGCATTCTCTCAAACCTTTGGGGTGTGCTTCTGGGATGTTAAACCAGAAACCAGAGTGAGCAGTATATTTTTTAGTCGCTTGTATTACCAGAAACATAGAGACGCTAGACTTATGTATATTTTGCCTCCTTCACTGCAGCTCCAGATAAATCCCTTGCCAGAGGTTCTTCCATATCCATTCAGGGACATTAACACACATAAATCTAGGTATGAAAGGATATTATGTATAATTGTGAATGTGATTGTCCTATTCAGACTCAAGAATATTACTCCTTTGCATTGCAGTCTACCTTGTTGCCAAGCCCTCAAGAAGGTTGATACATCCAGTCTGAAGACCCTCATCACACAATTGTTACCCCCTACCTTTCCTTGTTTTGTCTCCCTGTTTTCCCCTGTTCCGCCTCTTGTGCTCTAGTGTTCGATAGAGTCGGAAGGCTGCAGGGGAAGGCTGTGGATTATACTTCGGATTCCTGACGCTCCTGCGGAATCGACTTGTATCCTTTACAATGGTGTCGAGGAGGTTCCAGAGTTCGATGGCGTGTCTGTGGACGGAGCGGGTGTTGAGGAGGATGCACTTCAGGTGGTTGCTGCTGGTGTTAGGCTTGGCGGGTGTTGGTGCGGGGTTGGTCCGGATGCAGGTGAACTTGCAGGCGTGGCAGCTGAAGGGTCCGTGGGTTCGTCTCGGGGTGGCTCGGTAGCAGCCCGGGATTCGGCCGGTGTTGAGTGCGTTGAGTTCGGTGGCGTTGTAGGTCCGTCGGGTCGGCTTCCGTCGGTGGGGGTCAGGGGTCCTTGCACTGGGCGCGGTCCAGGCGCGGACGGGCGCAGACGGGCTTACCTTTGGCGCACCTTCGGTGCTCAATCGGTGCTCCCGCAGCGCGCGTCCGCTGCGCGGTCGCTCGGGGGGTGACATAAATCTGTAGCCGGGAGGGTGGGTCAGCTGGGAGGCAGGAGCGGGGCGGCCAATGGGATGGAGGTGGGCGGGGCCGCAGGGAGGCAGCGGCGGGAATGGGCGATCGGCGATCACGGGCGGCTCAGCGGCGGCTGGGTCGCTCTGGCGGCAGGCAGGCAGACAGGAAGGCGAGTGGCAGCAGGGGGTTGACCAGGCCTCGTGGAAGGCACTGTGGTCACTCCAGAAGCACCGGCAGCGTCCTCCTTAAATCTGTAGCCGGGAGGGCGGGTCAGCTGGGAGGCGGGAGCGGGGCGGCCAATGGGATGGAGGTGGGCGGGGCCGCAGGGAGGCAGCGGCGGGAATCGGCGATCGGCGATCACGGGCGGCTCAGCGGCGGCTGGGTCGCTCTGGCGGCAGGCAGGCAGACAGGAAGGCGAGTGGCAGCAGGGGGGGTGACCAGGCCTCGTGGAAGGCACTGTGGTCACTCCAGAAGCACCGGCAGCGTCCTCCTTAAATCTGTAGCCGGGAGGGCGGGTCAGCTGGGAGGCGGGAGCGGGGCGGCCAATGGGATGGAGGTGGGCGGGGCCGCAGGGAGGCAGCGGCGGGAATCGGCGATCGGCGATCACGGGCGGCTCAGCGGCGGCTGGGTCGCTCTGGCGGCAGGCAGACAGGAAGGCGAGTGGCAGCAGGGGGGGTGACCAGGCCTCGTGGAAGGCACTGTGGTCACTCCAGAAGCACCGGCAGCGTCCTCCTTAAATCTGTAGCCGGGAGGGCGGGTCAGCTGGGAGGCGGGAGCGGGGCGGCCAATGGGATGGAGGTGGGCAGGGCCGCAGGGAGGCAGCGGCGGGAATCGGCGATCGGTGATCACGGGCGGCTCAGCCGCGGCTGGGTCGCTCTGGCGGCAGGCAGGCAGACAGGAAGGCGAGTGGCAGCAGGGGGGGTGACCAGGCCTCGTGGAAGGCACTGTGGTCACTCCAGAAGCACCGGCAGCGTCCTCCTTAAATCTGTAGCCGGGAGGGCGGGTCAGCTGGGAGGCGGGAGCGGGGCGGCCAATGGGATGGAGGTGGGCGGGGCCGCAGGGAGGCAGCGGCGGGAATCGGCGATCGGCGATCACGGGTGGCTCAGCGGCGGCTGGGTCGCTCTGGCGGCAGGCAGGCAGACAGGAAGGCGAGTGGCAGCAGGGGGGGTGACCAGGCCTCGTGGAAGGCACTGTGGTCACTCCAGAAGCACCGGCAGCGTCCTCCTTAAATCTGTAGCCGGGAGGGCAGGTCAGCTGGGAGGCGGGAGCGGGGCGGCCAATGGGATGGAGGTGGGCGGGGCCGCAGGGAGGCAGCGGCGGGAATCGGCGATCGGCGATCACGGGCGGCTCAGCGGCGGCTGGGTCGCTCTGGCGGCAGGCAGGCAGACAGGAAGGCGAGTGGCAGCAGGGGGGGTGACCAGGCCTCGTGGAAGGCACTGTGGTCACTCCAGAAGCACCGGCAGCGTCCTCCTTAAATCTGTAGCCGGGAGGGCGGGTCAGCTGGGAGGCGGGAGCGGGGCGGCCAATGGGATGGAGGTGGGCGGGGCCGCAGGGAGGCAGCGGCGGGAATCGGCGATCGGCGATCACGGGCGGCTCAGCGGCGGCTGGGTCGCTCTCGCGGCAGGCAGACAGGAAGGCGAGTGGCAGCAGGGGGGTGACCAGGCCTCGTGGAAGGCACTGTGGTCACTCCAGAAGCACCGGCAGCGTCCTCCTTAAATCTGTAGCCGGGAGGGCGGGTCAGCTGGGAGGCGGGAGCGGGGCGGCCAATGGGATGGAGGTGGGCAGGGCCGCAGGGAGGCAGCGGCGGGAATCGGCGATCGGTGATCACGGGCGGCTCAGCCGCGGCTGGGTCGCTCTGGCGGCAGGCAGGCAGACAGGAAGGCGAGTGGCAGCAGGGGGGGTGACCAGGCCTCGTGGAAGGCACTGTGGTCACTCCAGAAGCACCGGCAGCGTCCTCCTTAAATCTGTAGCCGGGAGGGCGGGTCAGCTGGGAGGCGGGAGCGGGGCGGCCAATGGGATGGAGGTGGGCGGGGCCGCAGGGATGCAGCGGCGGGAATCGGCGATCGGCGATCACGGGTGGCTCAGCGGCGGCTGGGTCGCTCTGGCGGCAGGCAGGCAGACAGGAAGGCGAGTGGCAGCAGGGGGGGTGACCAGGCCTCGTGGAAGGCACTGTGGTCACTCCAGAAGCACCGGCAGCGTCCTCCTTAAATCTGTAGCCGGGAGGGCGGGTCAGCTGGGAGGCGGGAGCGGGGCGGCCAATGGGATGGAGGTGGGCGGGGCCACAGGGAGGCAGCGGCGGCAATCGGCGATCGGCGATCACGGGTGGCTCAGCGGCGGCTGGGTCGCTCTGGCGGCAGGCAGGCAGACAGGAAGGCGAGTGGCAGCAGGGGGGGTGACCAGGCCTCGTGGAAGGCACTGTGGTCACTCCAGAAGCACCGGCAGCGTCCTCCTTAAATCTGTAGCCGGGAGGGCGGGTCAGCTGGGAGGCGGGAGCGGGGCGGCCAATGGGATGGAGGTGGGCGGGGCCACAGGGAGGCAGCGGCGGCAATCGGCGATCGGCGATCACGGGTGGCTCAGCGGCGGCTGGGTCGCTCTGGCGGCAGGCAGGCAGACAGGAAGGCGAGTGGCAGCAGGGGGGGTGACCAGGCCTCGTGGAAGGCACTGTGGTCACCTGCTATGCATATGCCCCTCCCTAGCAGCCACCCGAAGAACGGTCCTTCGGGAAGCCTTAAGGAAGAAAGAAATACAGACATGTAGAGCAGCCGTCATCCAATGCCTTGGAGGGTCATCAATCCAACTGTCCTGTAGGGCAATAACATTCCTCAAAATGACAGCAAGAGAGCTGGATAAAAAGGAAACCATTCACTAATTTAAACATTTCAGCATACCCATCAATGGCATAGCCTTAATGTTTTAAATTCCTCTGTTTTAAAATTTAAAATGTATTTTTATTTAAGGTGGTTTCCCACCCTTTTATGATTTTTTTATTGAAATCAAATAAAAGTATTCATGACTGACTGACTGACACACTGTCACTGTACATTTCTCTTCATGTGGATCTCTACTGGATAATAACTCAACAGATGCTGGTAACCATACCACATTTCCTTATCCCTGCTGTCTAAGAACCACATATTGACTTTACTCATCTTGCCCAAAACAACAAAGGCTTCTCTTGCTTCCCTAATTTACCATGTGTCAACTTTTTTGGACCATTGACCATGGATAATTAGGGGCTCCCCTGGCAAACTTGGAAGGACACCAGTGCTCAATTCCACACAACATCACCCCCCTACTAACTCTCCACCAATATGACTATTAGAGCATCCTGGGAAAGCTGACTATACATGCACCACTGGAGGAAGCACTTTTCAAATCCAGTAGATAATGACACCTGACCAGGTGTTAGTAGGGCAATCCTTTAGCAACATCTAGTTCCGTGAGATATTCGTCGCCATCTTTGATTCCAGCTCATTAGATACTCCAACTCTATCCCCGACGAAATGGAGCCAGCTTTTTATTTGAAAGTATTTAAATCTTTAAAGCTAATTGTTGGTCATTTCTTGGCATTTCTCCCATGAGATCAGTGTTCCTTTCCTTGAACGCCAACGGAATGTTCTGAAACAAGAAGGTATATTTGGGAAGGATAAACATTTTAATCAGGTTTATTCTCCCATATAGTGTTAATGGAAGATGGGCCCAGCTTAACAACAATTTTCCCACTTCTTTATTTACTTTATTAAAGTTGTCTTCCGGAATTAGATCTACCTTTGGTACCATCTTAATGCCCAAATATCTCACCTCCTCCTGAATACACTCTAGCTGAGAATCGATATTCCAGGTCATTACCACAGTTTTATTTTCATTTATTTCATATCCTGAGATGGCCCTAAACTGCGATGCTTACTCATAGACCACCAGAAGGGAGGAATCAACTTCTGAGGAGTACACCACCAAATCATCAGCATATAACCCCGCTTTTTTATCCCACCTTCGAAACTTAAAAGAGGAAATACTCTTGTGGTTCTTTATCTTTTCTGCTAAGGGCTCGATATATAGATAGAGTAAGAGGGGAGATAAAGGGCACCCTTGCGTCGTTCCACTAAAAATGTTAAACGATTTTTACAAGTTCCCATTCACTGTGATTCTAGCTATGGGGTTTCTATATAGTAAATCTATCGCACTGCAAAAATTCTCTCCAATATTAGATCATTTTAAAATCTTCTGCAAATAGGACCAATTAACCATATCAAAGGTTTTAGTTGCATCAACTGTTATCACTGCCAGCAGTAATTCATACGTGGTGGCTATGATTATGGCCCCAATTAAGCTGTATGTAAGGTCATTAATTCCCCTAACTCGCACAAACCCTTTCGGATATTCATACAGGAGGTGCCTTACCACCCCGCTAAGCCTATCCGCCAACATTTTCGAGAAGATTTTATGATCTGAATTGAGTAACGAGATAGGCCTATAGGAGTCACAGGAATTTGGTGGTTTGTCCGGTTTTAATATCATCATCACTATGGCCTCATCCCACGATGGTGGAATCTCGCTGCCATTTCCAAAGATTGTGGATAATAGTTTAACCATTATAGGTGCTAAACAGTCCTCTAACTTTTTATAAATCTCGATAGGGAGACCATCAGGGCCAGCTGCTTTATTTGATTTCCCTGCTCTAATAGATTTCCTTATTTCCTCTTCTGTTATTGAGCTATTGATAGCTACCCTTTGGGCATCGGGAATCTTCCTTGGAGTATCCTGACCCATTGGCTTTTATTAGAATTGGCATACGGAGAAGATCTTGCCGGGAGAGCAGTATGAAGATTTATGGAAAGTATCTTGTAACCTTTTATACTCCACTTTACGTGCTGCAAATTTAAGGCGGAACCACCTTTTCTGTCTCCACAGAGCTTACTGGGCTCCATATAAACTGGCTAAAATGGGGAAAGGCCCCACTACGAGATGCCCAAAGTGTGGTAAGGAAAATGGAGACGACTTCTTCAGGAGTTCTGGGAGGATGTGAGTAGCACAATATCTTCAATACTTGGAGACCCACTCCAGGTAAGCAAAATTCTTGATTTTTTAGGATGATGGAGCACGGCAAAGCTATAACGAATAACATAAAAAAAATGATTTTTACTTGATACTCTTGGCCCGCAGAGAAATCTGCAAAAATTGGGTTAAATCGTCTCCCCCAACTTAAATAGAGTGGCAAATGGCAATAAAATACACAAATCAGTTGGACAGGTCACCAAAGAGAAAGCAAAATGATTTCTGGCTTCCTTATGAGAATTGGGTGAAACAATGCTGTTAAATATAGTCCTAGGATTAGGCCTCTATACTATATTGCTTGATTACTCCATTGGTGACTTCGCAGCAGTCAGCTGAAAAGAAGTTTCCTATGGTTGGAGGTTAATAAGCATGGTATAGAGTGACCCATCCTCGATTTGGAACATAGGTCTCTGGTTGGTGCTAATCAAAGGGAGGCCCTGGAGTAAGATATACCATTGATTGGTAATTGAGGTTATTGAGGACAAAAAAAAAATCCTTTAGCAACATCTAGGCAAGTAACGTCAGCACTGTCAACTGTTTGCAGGAAAACAATAATACTAGGCTGCCCCCAGTGGAGTTGAAATGGAAACACACAGTGATGTTGAAGGAGGGTAACTACAGATAGCACAATGATAACCTGCAGTTTTTCTGCTGGTGTCAGCTGAGTGAATGCAAAAACTACAGTTGATGGACAGAATGCAGAACAATGTCATATATGCACCCAAGAACAGAGATCTTGGCCTAAATCCATCGTGTTTTGCTCACCATGCCACTCCAGTTTGAACCCAGCCACTTGCAAATCAGTCTTCACGCTGTGTCCCATGGGAACAGTCCAGCCCGAACTGCCAAGCCAGGTCCTCCCTGGACTAGAAACAAGCATCCTAGGACCTGTTTCGGGCTTTCAGCCCTCATCAGCCAGGATAGCTTGATTCCAGTGGCATGAAGAGCACGGGACTCACGTTTGATAAAGAGAGGACCTAGCAATGAGATCCATTCTGCTGGAGCTGATTTAAATATTCTGGTTGGCAAACCATTTGGTCCCGGGGCTCTTGTTAGTGGAAGAGGTGTGGCGCCGCGGCCAGGGCGACTGACGCTGGAATCTGGGGACCACGGTTCGATCCCCGGCTCCGGCGGCAGGTTAGCCCAGCACCATGTGACTCTGGGCAATAGCTCGCTTAATCTTCCCGACGGCCCCCCAGCGCCTAGAGACCCTTACGGGTGATTGTGCGCTTTACAAATGTGGACTTTACTTTACTTTGTTGATTGAAATGAGGCCAATATTCATACGATCTTGTCTTCGCCAGCCAGTGCCTGCTCCATTACTCTAACTGTTCATCGATGTGGCCTTTTCGTTGGGCAGCAGTGGAACAGGACCAGAGCCACCTTCAACAGAGTAGTATAAGTTAAAGATGTATTCTGTTCACTTGCCGGTGGAAACTGAGGGAAAGACCTTCATTTTGTTTTCACTCAACCTTTTCTGTATTATTCTTCAAACTTTAGCTGAATTTTTAATTTTGGAGGGCTTACGGAGTTCAGTCCACAGTGCTTCCTTGTCATACCAAGCCACTACCCGTGCTTTTGTTCTATAAGCCTTCCTCACATTCCGGATCTCATCAATTTGTGTTGGAGTTCTTTTGTTCTTACAGGCAGTTCTCAAGAGCTTGTTCAGTTTGCATTTTAGATCTTTCAATGCTGGAGGACAGTTACTTGTTTGCTTGTTTCCTGAAGCACTCTCCTTATCGGAGAACTGTTTGAGCAGCTTCTCCAAAAAGTGGGCCTAGTTTGAAGGTGAGGGTGGCTACTCCCTTGCTCCTAGTTTCAAGATTCCGACCAGTTCTTCTTTTTTTCAGAGCTGATGGCTGTTTTGTCCATTTTATTCTTAGAAGATCACAGGAACCTGCCTTGCTGCCAATTGTTTGAAATTTGGGAGCCTAGTAGTGTCCCTAGCAAAAGTACAAACTAATCTTGCATGGTCGCTGGTCAAACTGTGCTGACTTGAAAGTTGCTTATCTGGAGACATTTCTGGGTAGATATCCCAAAAAAGTCAATTAGCAACGATCGAGATCGTTATGTATGTGCATGAAGCCGGTTGGTCCAATGAGCTTTTTCTGTTCAGGGTTCTAAGTCCCATTGAGTTCACAGTGGGGCTAGTTTTTCTCCAACTTTGTCCTTATTAGTTTTCCCCATGACAGTTTCGGGAATGTGACAAGCCATATCTTCTTGCTGCCATATAGGTGGGTCTACAGTCCCTAACTGAAACATGTTGAAGTCTCCTGCCATTACCCACGTGTCTGCGGGGAATTGTTGCTGTAGGATTTTAACATTTTCTCTAGAGGGGAATTTTTATTAGGCTGTTTGGGATTTATATAAATGCTTTCAGTGACCATGGGGGGCCCTTTTCTGTCAAGCATTTTGAGGCAGAGAGAAGTTTAAGTAGGTTACCTCTGTTACCTCTTCTTTCCCATGGGAAGTAAATTCAGGGTGAAATATGAGAGTTGCCTCTAAGTTCTCTGCTTCCTGGTGCTCTAAGCCTTGGGCAATAAGCATAAAAAGATCTCATGAGGATTCTTTGCTTGGCCGAGTGCCCTCACCCCAATGGTTGTGCAGGGGTCAGAGATTCTCACCTGCTGGGCAGAGTACTGGGCTCATTCACATGCCAGAAAATAAGGTCTGATATGGCTGACCAACCACATCAAGATTAAGCAGTCTGGCCTTGCCCTCTTCTGAGCTCTGTGTCGTTGATGTTGGTTGATGGTTTTGCTGGTAGTAAAAAGTGTTTGTTACTTGTACTTTTTGGGCAAACAGATAACTGTCACAATCCATTTTGAGTGGGTGGATATATTGAGACAGCACGTTCCCTACTGTGAGTATCCAGATTGCTTTGGGGGTGGATTTCCCCTCACCTGCCCTTTGAGTGGCTATTTCCTTGTTTCTGCAGGCCGTCTCCCCTCCGTGTGTCAGTGTGCTTTAGACCACAGTAGTGTTCTATGTCTGTACTGCGACAGTTGCAGCCGTCTTTGAGATACTTTTTTTTTTTACAGAGCGTGAACTTAACCCGAAGGTATCGGGTATCAGAGCGCTTTACACAAGCACCAGTTGAGTTACATGAGAACACATTCATTTTTGTTAGGCACGGGGAGATAAAATGATTTGCCCAGAATCACAGGACGTTGTGCATCCTTGCCAAGACTGGGACCCGGTTCCCCAGATTTTAGATCGGCCGCTCTAGCCGTTAGGCCAACTCGTCTACCCTTCATGGAAGGCACATTACTTTGTTGGCCCTGTCCTGACTTTCAGTAGATCGAGACGTTCCATCATTCAGGACTATTTGTGTGACCACAGGGGGAGGTTGCAATCCTCTTGGGAAGGGACTACCTGAAACCAACGGTTTCTCCTTTAGTGGTGGTGTACTCCTTGGTTTGTTCCCCAGATGGGCGTTTGCAAATATAGGAAAGATTGTTTGGTCCAAATTTTGTCTGGTGTTTATGTTTCTTGTTTAACTTTTTCAGGATTTAACTGATCTTTTTCAAAAGCTTGTTTTTATGAGGATCACCACTAGTTGGACTGGCTGTTTCATTTACTGGAGACTCGGCTATACCCTCCTGCTTGTGCATGATATTGAGGGGTTTAGATGTTTCCAAGGCTTGATCATGGTAAGTAAGTTATTTATTTGCATGATTAATTAAAACCACTGCAATAATTTACACAAAAGAACATTTAAAATTGTTGATACAAAATTAAGGTTTGTTACTTTCCTGTTTATCTTTTTTTAATTTTTTTATTGATTTAATTGGCAGTGGAAAAAAGCAAACAGAGAAGAAAAACCAATTCATACAAGGAGACAAAAACAGAGCAGACAATAAATATAAATTGATCGTAGTACATATTTGTAAGTTCACCCAGGCTTGATAATAAAAAAGAGAGAAAAGGAAAAATCTATCAGACAACATTGGGCAAACAAATAAAAGTACAACTAAAATAGATAAGCATTTCACAACCAATTCGTAATGGGTAGCCATATTTTTTGCCCCATCCCCTTTCTTCTAACACCTTTAAATTTATATACAGCTCTTTCTAGCTGATAGATATTCAGCATTTTAGATTGCCATTGACAGAATGCGGGTGGTTCAGCATCCAGCCAGCGAGATGTTATTGAATTGCGATAAACTGACATAGCTATAAATATAAGCCCTTCTTCAGCAATTGTTCTAGCAGTAATTTTTTCAGTTTCTATTCCAGTTATAACAAGTTCGGGTGTTACACCTAAAATAGTACTTAGAAAGGCTTGTATCTGAGATTGAAATAAGGTCAATTTTATACAATCAAACAGCATATGGCACAGGTTAGCCGCATTGTAGCCACAGCGACTACAATTCGCACCCTTCTGAGTTTTCCATTTGGATATTTGCAATGGTGTATAATACAAATCGAACACTGACATATAATGTTGGCTCTTTAGTGAATCATTGAGAATAACTTTACTGCAGACTTCAAAAGATCTGATTAAGTCTACAGATTCCAGACCAAAAATTGTTTTCCATTTTCCTTCATAAGTATCTAAGTTATCCTCCATCATCTCTATGTATTTTTGGTATATTATATCAATCTTATATCCCAGCCGGCAACACTCCAACAAATCTATTGGTTTCATAGAATCTGACGTAATTAAGTTCTACGCACTCAAAAAACTGCGAATCTGTAAGTATTTAAAAAAATCCACTTTATCTAAACCAAATTTATTTTGTAGTAGAGTATATGATGCTAATTGCCCTTTGTGATATAATAGACCAAGTGTTATTATATTTGAGCCCAACCATCTATGCATAACTGGGTCATTGAATATTTCGGGTAGCATGGGATTCTGTGAGAGAGGAGTGTAGTAATTAAGTTTTGGCAAAAGATGAAACATTTTGTTAATTTGCTTCCAGGTCCGGGCTGCGGTAATCATAATCTTGAATTTGTTTTTTTTATGATAACTGGGTTCTATTAACTTAAACACCCACTGCCGCGCTTCAGCTCCGAGCAGCATTTCATAAATTGATGGACTCAGAGCTTCATCTAGACCATAATCTGGGAACATTAAAATGCCCATCTGTTTTAACATAACTGCCCAATAATATAGACGAAAACTAGGGACTCCTAAACCGCCTCTAAGTTTTGGAAGGATACACCATTTAAGTGCTCGTCTCGCTCTCCGGTAACCCCATAAGAACCTAGAAACACTATAATCTAGTTTATTAAAAAAGGAAGAGGAGAAAAGAAGAGGAATGGTGCGAAATAAATAAAGAAATTTTGGTAATATAACCATTTTAATTACGTTGGTTCGCCCAATTAAAGATAGGTGTAAATTATTAAGCCATTCCAAAGTCCTGTTAGTAGACTTTAGAAGAGGGTCTGTATTAAGCCCTACAATATCATCAACTGTAGGAGATATTATCACACCAAGATACAACGCGGTAGATGTAAGATTTATTCCGTCAGGTGTACCAATAGAAGAATGAATTACCTGAATTTTGGAGATGTTAAGTTTATAGCCTGACAGCTCACCAAATTCTTGTGCAAGTTCTACGATTTTAGGCATAGAAGCGCCCACATCAGAAGTGACCACCGCGACGTCATCAGCATACACAAGGATTTTATGGTTGATTTGCTGGATGGCCACCGGAGGAATTCCAACTTCATTTGTGATCTTTTTTAGATAAGGTTCAATATATAGAGCGAACAGCAGGGGGGAGCAGGGACAACCCTGCCTTGTCTCCCTGGTGATCGCAAATGGACAAGATGTTTCCGTCCCTATACGTATTACCGCCTTTGAATCTTGATACATCGCCTGAATTGCCACAATATATTCTCTTGGAAACTTCTTCCAAGTTAGGACGGACCATAGGAACCCCCAGTCGACTCTGTCAAACGCTTTTTCAGCGTCCAGCAGAATAGCGCCGACTGGGGAGTCCGTGGCCCGTGCCCAATCAAATATAGTAATAATCCTTCTCACATGATCAGTGGTATCTCTCTTTTTAATAAATCCATGTTGAGTTTTGGAGACCAGCTTGGGCATAATATTAAATATTCTGTTTGCTAGCATTTTGGAAAAAATGTTGCTATCTGCTGTAATAAGAGAAATAGGTCGATAAGACCCGAGTTCATTAGGGTCTTTTCCCTTTTTATTAAACACTATAATTGTGGCTAAGGACCAAGAAGCTGGGAGAGATCCTCGATAAGCTTGATAAAAAATCTTGAGTAGCTCGGCTTTTAAAATATGCCTGAAGGTTCGATAGAATTCAAGTGGAATTTGATCTTGCCCCATGGCTTTCCCAGATGGTAAGCTAAGAATAGCTAACTCAATCTCCTCCCATATGATTGGGGAGCTAAGAGACCTTGCATCATCCTCAGACATTGATATATTCTCAATGTCACTCAGATACTCAATTAACCTTCTATCTGTATCACTCTCAGATACTTGTTTGTTGTATAGTGTTTTATAAAAATCACTAAAAGCACTCAGAATCCCTTCCTTAGATTCTTGATATACCCCAGTTAGATCTTTGATTCTGGTTATTTCATTTTGCATAGCTTTTTGTCTAACCCTTTGGGCTAGGATCCTCCCGGTTTTTTCATTTAGTTCATAGCTTTCTGCTTTATGTTGCTTAAATTGTATTGCTACCTGATCTGCTAGATAGGAATATGAACTAGCCCGTTCAATGGTTAACTGTCGTTGAGCTTCTTGGATATCAGAGTTATTACCTTTTATAATCTGCTTGACTAAATTTAATTCGGCAATACGTGTTTTATCCATTTTGTCTCTTAGCTCCTTTTTTACCTTCAAACGTTGAAAATTAGAAAAGCTTAATGTTTCCCCTCTTACATCAGATTTAAAAGTATCCCAGACCACCTGGATTGAAGCGGTGTCCGAGTTGTGGAGAAAAAAATCTTTGATGGTCTCAGTCATATATCGTAGGTAATTCTCATCAAGTAGGAGACTCCTTTGAAATGACCAATGATAGTTTGTATTATATTTTTTAGGGGAGAATGCCAGCTCTAATATTATAGGATTGTGATCTGAAATCATTTGAGGTAGAATCTCTATTTCGGTATTCTCCAGGAAAAAAGAAGAAGTAAAGAAAAAATCTAACCGAACAAATTTTTTATGGGGATTTGAGAAAAAAGTAAAACCGGGATCGATTGATTTGTTTTTATTCCACACATCATATAGTCCATTATTCAATACTGTCTCCCTTAGAGCTTTATAGGTCTTAATCTTACGACCACTGTATTTTCCACATGTCCTAATATTACACTTGGCATTAATATGGACATTCAAATCACCGCATAGAATTAGCGGTTGACACCAGGCAGCTAGTTCCAAATTAATAGTATTAAATACCTCACAATCGTCAAGGTTCGGACCATATATACAACACAAAGTAAATCTGTTACTGTTAATATTAAGCTCAGCCGATCCCCATCTGCCCCATTTGTCTGATAATGTTCTACCACATTTGCCTAGTTTTTTTCTCATAAGAATTGCAATCCCCCTTTTCACCCCAGTTTGTTTAGAGCTGACCAAAAGTTCCAGTCCCAAATTCCTCAAGATACTGCGCTTTTCCCATGGAATGTGGGTCTCCTGCAAGCATAAAATATCTATGCTTAAAGATTGAATTAATTTAGACAACACCCTGATCTTTTTATGATCGTTGAGACCGTTAATATTCATGGTACATATTTTTACTTTCTTATCCATTATAAAATATTCTAATT
Organism: Lissotriton helveticus; assembly: GCF_964261635.1. Lineage (NCBI taxonomy): Eukaryota > Metazoa > Chordata > Amphibia > Caudata > Salamandridae > Lissotriton > Lissotriton helveticus. Next base: position 1,119,916,027 of record NC_136070.1, read on the forward strand.
TCAAAAAACATTAGGAGTCTTCTACAGCTTAATCGTATGGATATAGTTGACATAAAAAACAAGTCTTCAATCAGTTTTGCTCTGTACAATCTAGCATTTACCACTGCCTTACACCCCCACCACCACCCCCCCAGACCCACCAATCCCGACACCCCCCCCTGGTGCCCCCCCAACCCCCCTCCCCCAACATCAGAGGCTCAGGAACACCCAGTTCCTGAAAAAAAAATGGACTGTCGTGTCCCCCCGCCACTAGACCCTCACGAGAAAACACCAGTTAAATACAGAAGAAATAGAGCATTGTTAACTTAGGAGAATAATTGTTCTGAGATCGAGTTATATGACTCATAATGATTCTAAATATTCCTTGGCTCTAATCTCAGGCAAGAAAAATTTGGTCTGCCCTTTCAAGATTATTTTTAGCTTGGCCGGATTTTGCAAAAATACAGTAGCACCTTTCTTTTGAAAGTCAGGTATGAGCTGTCGGGAGATGCCATCTTTGAGTCACCGTTGCTTGGCAAAAATCCGGCCTTACAAAAAATTCACAGTCCTTAGCGGAGGCTTTTTTGTCAGGTCTTGCTAGCATGAAGATCTCTTCCCTAGCCAAAAAATGATTGAAGGACACCAATATTGCCCTGGGATATTCCTTGGTGCCCTGGAGCGGCTTTCTTATTGAAAATGGAAATCTGTGCGCCCTCTGCACTTCTTTGACCCAGTCCCAAGTAGACAATTGTGGAAAGGCTTCTTTAAGTAGTTCTATGATAAATCTCCTGGCGTCCCCCCCTTCTTTTTTCTCCGGTATTCCAAGGAAACGCAGGTTATTCCTACGCGCTTGATTTTCCAAGCCCTGCAGTTTATTAGTAATATCGTCCTTAAGAGCTTTCACATTGTCTAGTTCCTGTTTCTGCCTGATATTCTCATCTTCCAGAGCCGATATCCTTGCCTCAGTTTCAGTCACTCTATCGGCTGTCTCTCCAGACAGTTTAATAGCACGACGAACAGCATTCTACTTTCCTGTTTATCATCTGGCAATGCTTGAGTGTTGACGTTACCCCCTCCCCCCCACAAATGATGGATTCAGCATGTGCTTTGTTTTTAATAACACAAGTCGACAGTATCTAGCTATTTCTGACTGTACTGAGCTCGTGATTTCTTTCGATTGAGGATGCAAAGATGTGCAAAATGTGAGAACAGTGCCGACAGTTGAGATTACATTTTGTCTGTGCAAGTTGAATGAATAAAAGTGCAATCATCATTTCATAGTTAAATGAAGTGAGAATGGCCATGCCAAGAGTTATTTTGTCTTTTTTTCGGCAATGCTCAGGAACCTCACCGCAGCTCCGTTGGATGTCCTCTCCTCTAAAACTTGCTTTTACTGCCTGCCTGCATGACCGTATTTTTGTTGTTGCTGAAGCGTGGTCTCAGCAATGCTCTGCGTTCATTTAGTAGCTCCCTGCATATGCATAGTAAATTTGTAATGTCTTTCTTCCCCAACCCGCATAGTCGGCAAGTTGGTGGTGAAGCGGGATGCAGCCATGGTGGCAGATGAAGTGCAGAGGGTAATATTCCTAGATGATACTGCAAGTATTTCTCCTTGGAGGCTTTAGAAAAGCCAATACTCAGATACGGTTGAGGAATGCCCTTTATGTAACTCTGCAGAGTGAACAATCAATGCGCCCTTCTTGATAATGCAGGTTTGTCCTCCTGCACAGAAACTCTTTTGAAAGTTTTTATGATGATCGTTTTAATGCTCTTATGTGTCCCTTAGGTCTCCCAGAGCACTTGTAGGCCTAGTTGGTTTAATGAGTCTGCCAGGTAGGTCCTTGCATGGCCTGTCTCCTTAGTTAGCAGATCTGACAGAAGGAGGTTGAACAGGGTGGAACTAACACACATCCCTGTTTCAGCCCCATAGATGTTGGAATGTTCTTTGTCAGGTAGTATCCTGCACCCAGTTTTGCTTGCAACCACATGTTTGAGTGCAATAGGATTAACTGTTTTAGGAGTGAAGATGGGATGTTCCTCTTTGTCAATTTTTGCCATAGTATGTTTCTGTCAGTGTGATCAAATGTTGGGCAGGGCTGTTTGGCTGCAATTGTGGCATCAATCATCAAAGAGAGAGTTAACATTTTAGTGTTCATCCCCATGTGTCTTCCAAAGCCTGTTTCGTTTAGAGGGATGACTCCGTTTTCTATTACCCAGTTTGTTAACTCATGTAAGATAAGCCCAGCGTAATATTTAGCAACGTTATCTATCAGGCATAATAACCTGTAGTTTTTTTGTCTTGTTCCTGTTGCCCTTATTATCAATTGGGGAGGTGATAGAACACCTCCATGATGCTGAAATTGATTCTGTTAGTAGTGCTGTTTCAAAGACTGGTTTCAGTGCTTCAGCCCAATATACCTGGTCTAGTTTAAGCAAGTTTGGGGGAATCCCAGTAGGGCCGCGGCAACATATTGTCTGCCCTTAGTTATGTTTCTGGAAATTAGGCTGATTGAGATCGAAATCAAATTGAACATTGAGTTGGTATGTTCTTCTTGGATTCTTATTGGCTCCAGGTAAACTGAGTCAGTGTTTGTGCTAGAGCCTATCTTGGGTTCTTTGCTGAAGTGAGAGCAAAGGAATGTTGTCCAGGCCTCTTCAGTCAGATGTGAATTGATCCTGTGAGTTGATGGGTTTGTTAGGGTATTGATTGTGTGCCAAAATCGTGAGCTGTTATTGCTCTTGATGTCATGCAAAAGTTTGGCCAACAAGCACTCATCTGAATCGTTTTTGAGTCGCCAGATTAGCCTTTTATACAGGCATGGCCCATGCAGGTAAGAGCAGTGGGGTTGGTGGAGTCAACATTTGATGATGAGGGAAACTTAAATTAAAAAAAGAAAACCATGCCTTCTTTTTTTAAAAATAAGTTTCCCCTCATCGTCGTAGGTCCACTACCACTCCACCCCGTCCCACCGCTCTTACCTGCACAAGCCACGCCTGCTTTTACATGTTGCTTTTAATTGTCTCAGTTCACTTTGGGTTCTGGTGTCCCAGCCCCCTCGTTGGATTCTCAGGATCGCTTGGTTAATGGCTATCTGGAACTGTTTTATTTGCACAATATTTGAGACAGCTGGGTTCCCCTCTTGAGGATTTGATGTTTCTCGTTTGTGTCTGTAAATGCTTTCCCTAGTGCTTTTATGAAGCTCTCCCAGCCTGTTAGTGCATTATGTTCAACTGTTTGCTTTTCTTGGTGACGTTTTTTTGCAACCGCCAGGTGCCTTTCCGAGTCATGGGTTTGCATCTCAGTCTTTTGTTATTGGTGGTATAAACTGGACCTGGTATGTTAACTAGCTGTGTCGGAGTTATTAGATGTGTCTTCATTGTGATCTCCTGTGGCAGGTGATCGCTATAGTCAAGGGCTCTGAAGTGGTAATCTACTACTTTACCAAGCCGAGAAAGTGAAACAAAGGTGTACTCAATTGTTGTACTAGTTGCAGTGTCATGGAATTTTGCAGCTGGAGGGCAATCTACTGGAAGTCAACCATTTAATGCCTGGAAGCTCAAGGTTTCTAAGATTCTGAGAAGTTTCTGTGCTAGTTTTGATTGTCTTCCCCAGTGGTGGTATGTTCCATGCAAGAGAGTGGTCTTCCATGAGATTGTCGTAAACCGTTGTTTCCAGCACATGTAGATTGAAGTCACTAGTGATGATAAAGTTGGGGGTTTGATCGTCCGTTAATATTTTGAATAATTCTTCTCCCAGCTGGTTAATTCCTGTGGTCTTGTCTCGAGGAGATAAATATACATTTATTAGTACCCGTATTGGCTTTTGTTTGACCCTTGTAACATTATTCTGAAAGCTTGTAATTGCATTGGGGTGCTTGTTTGATAGATAGCGCATTAAGTGTATAGATGCTCCCTGTAAAAGTGTAAATTACAAGGCCTCCTTTGCGGTGATTAAAGTTGGCATTTTTGGTCGCTGGTAGGTAATGTAAGTTAAATCCTTGTAAATAAGTTTATTGTCCTGGCTAGAAAATATAAATACAAAGGGAGTTAGAGGATAAAAGCTGGGGCTGCCCTCCACACAGAAAAAAGGCACCCAACCAATTTTTAAGAAAGTCTAGTTTGTGTCCTAGAAGAAAACATATAGTTTTCTGTGAAAACCTCAGCTACCAGGGTTACCCCTTGGTGGCATGCTACATTATAGGGTCCTTCCCGTTCCACTGCTGAATGGGGCATGCTGCCAGGTATTTCTAAAGTTCCCCTTTTTCCCCACTCCTCCCTCACTCACCATCTCATCTCTCATAGTCAACAAAAGTTCTCCAGCGTAACACGTAGGTAGCAGCACGCCCTGCAAACTAGACTTTCCTAAAAATTGGTTAGGTGTCTTTTTTCTGTGTTATTGTCCTGGCTAGCCAGCACCAGTCTTGTGAAGCTAGAGTTCCTGTTTTATTTTCCCCAAAACCAGACTGTGCTTTGCCCTCTTTGCTCCTAGGAGATGTGCTATGGGCCCCTTGCAGCATGGAGAATGATTGAACAGTCAGCAGATTGTGGCCGGGCTCATGTTGGTTCTTGTGCTAAGCTAGTAGCGGTTCTGGATATCTTGCTTTGAAGAGAGTAAAAATGTCATGCCCCATACATTGAGTTGTGCTTGCTCATTCAGAATCCTTTTGGCTAATGCAGGTAAAGACCAGACTGTTTTTGTTGCTTTGATCCCTGAATGCTCTTTAGACTCTAAAAATTCTATTGATTTCAGATCACAAGAGCTTAAGTCCGTGAAGCTGTTGATTGACATTAGAAGCTATAGGATGTTACCCCTGTTTAGTATGTCCGTCTCGCCTTTGGATTCATATTCAGGGTGAAATAGGGTGGTCGATGACTCTGCTTGAGTCAGCTGTTCTCTAAGTAATACTGTTTGTTTAATCCTTACACTCGTTTCTTGGGGGTTCCTTTCGCCAGGCTGTGCTGAATCTGTGCTAGGTCCCATGATTCGATCTGGTTCCCATTGTGTGAATATTTCTCCCGCCTGTGTCTCATCCTTGGGGATTGTACTGTTGTCTTGATTCTTACGTAGGGGCCCCTGCACTTAGGCATTGGCCTCTCTTCTGCAGTGACGTTTCCTGTCGCGACATAACTGGGTCTGTATGTACATCTTCTGAATTTGCAGTATCCCTTAAATCTTCCTGCGATTGATTGCAGGGGATTGATTCTGGCCACAGTTGAAGTAGGCTGTTAAGCCAGTCTTCCTTTTCTGTCCCTTTCTTCTGTTTCTTCTTCGTTACTTTGAAACTTCCCATACCAGGCACTGAGGTGTTTCTCTGTGGTAATTTGCTGGCTAATGCTGATGAAGTGGTTACCTCAACTTGATGAGCTAACTCATTAGTTTCTTCCTCCGTCTGCTGGTTCCCATCATGGATCTGTCCTAATTCTAGATTCAGACCAACATCTGGGTTCTCCAAGCTGGGTTGATTCAAAGCGGTGACCGCCTTGTTGAGGGAATAGGCAAATATTTTTGCTGGCTGATTAGTGACTGCTTACCTTATGTCATGGGTAACCCATTGTTATTGGCAGTTGATAGTTTGTCTATGATTGCCAGACAGGTGCAGCTAGTCTGGGTAAATTGGGCCTCTGTTTGGGCCCTCCTGATCAGATTGTTACGGTCAGCCAGTTTGGTGTCAATATTTGAGACGAAGATAGACAGTGAGTTTAGGACTGACAGTTGTATGTCCATTTTGTCGGACTGATATTGCATCCCGTTTACAGACATTTGCATGGTGTTCATAGTGAGTTCCAGATGTTATCCTTGTCATTCATTTTGTCTTGGTTGCTGTTGGATTCAGGTGTATTGCTGGCTTTTTCTCGCACTGCATCAGAAGATTGCAGGGTGTTCGAGGCTACCAGCTCCTCCCATTCCTGTGTTGTGAGGTACTATATTTCCAAATCGGGTTCATGCATTTTTGGTATATTTGGGACTTGATTTTTATTGACAACTTGGTTTTGTGTAGCTATTCGAATACTCTGGGGCTGTGTCTGTGCCCAGGGGGATAAACCAGCTGTCTCTACATATAAATTTTCCAGGCAGTGTTTCAGGCAGCGCTAGGTGAACAAATGAAGCCTCAAGCGTAGGTGAACCATTCTACCTTATGATCATTGTTTCTAAACTCGACGAAGTATGTTGGATGACCACAGGAGCCCTAACCTCTTCCTTTGGCATGAGGTATTGTTAAGTTGTGCTCTATCCAGAGCTCTTGAGCACTGCTCTTTCCTTTCACTTGTACCTCAACATCCACTTTTTCAGACCTTTCTTGGAAGTGTCTTCTTTGATGTTATTGCCCTTTTGTTCTTCGCTGGCTCTCATTACTGTGATGAAGTCGTTGGTCTACCCTGACACTTCTAGGACCATAGCTGTATTGCTTGTTTGCCTTGATGATCTTGCTGGACCTTGCTGAATTTGGGGTCCCGGTCTATCTGTTTTTTCGTTCCCTCCGTTCTCCCTTTCCTCCTTCTGCTTGCTTATGCTCTCACTAGTAACCAAGTGCTACTCACACACTGTGTTTTGTTTTGCAGTATTTTAGGCTGCAGAATGGATGGGAGACCATTAATCCTATGGCGGGTCACCGTCATCTGGTCAGAATGGTTGTGCCAGCCAGAGGGCGGAAATGAAGCAGTGAAGCCAAGGAACAGTCTTCTTACATTTTCTTGCTTTTTGCGTTACTCACTTTGGTTACGGCATTGCTCTTTCTTTTGTTTGCCCTTGTTATTGGCTGCTGTCTCTCTCTCCCAGCTCTCATAGGTATTGGCAACCGTAGGTCTTTCTAATCTTTTAGACTTTTTCAGATGCTGCCTCTGCTGTTTGTCTCTCTTTACCACAATGCAAGTAAAGTTGTGGTTTGGCGTGTTTTGCGCCGATGGGGAGGCCAAACAGAAGAGAGGTGGTAAGGTAGTGAGAAAGGACAGGAGTGATGTAGCAGGCTTCTGAGTAGGCGCAAGTCGCACCAGACAAACTCCAGATACTTCCACTCCTACCCCGCAGACACCAACCTCCTAGGGTCTCTCACAACCCTAGCCGCTAAGCCCTTTGTAGCCTCCCCTAGCTCAGCCAGGCCGACTCCTCAGTAGATATCCTGCCCAGATCGACAGAATGGGGCCCACTAGATGCATGCACTGCAGGGTGGGGATAAGGCCAAGGAGCAGGAGGTTAGACCACAAAGCTTGTCCCTAAGAGAGACATCACGGGAGGAGCCGCATTGATTTTGGGACGGAGATTGCAGGACCGCTCATTTCTCTGTGTCCCCACAGCCTCAACTGAGCTCTCCTGCTCCAGCCTGACTTCAGTGGTGAAGCATTAGTGCCTGCTCCCCCGCAGCCATTTGAGAGGTCATCCCCCATCGATCCGCTTGAAACCCTGGTTGCTGACTCCCACTGCCCGACACATCAAGGACTACTCCTAACGCAGCCAGTGTCGGTGTCGGTGTCAGCGTACGGACTCTATGGCTCCGTGGCTCAGCGGCTCCTTCCTCCTCAGGATTTCGCTGCACGTTCCACCTCCAATAGCGACATATGGTGCACATTAGCGTCCAGCCACGCACACTCCTGTGTAGTACTTCTTCAGGTCCATTCTTGATCATTGAGAGCCAGTTCAGAAAAAGAATCAATGCTGGGGCAGGATAATGCTCTGGCTTCAATATTTGATGTTTCATTTATTGACATGGAATTGGACTTGTTAGCTTTCCACTTAGTAACTAGGGGCCCGATGTAGGTAAATCTGATTTACCGACACTAGAATACCGAATTTTACCGATTCGGTATTCTAGATTCGGTAAATCAGATGTAGGAAAAAATTCGGTAATTTTTTCCGAATCTGTATGATTCTGTAATTACCGAATTGGTATTTACTAATTCGGTAATTGCCATTGATTTCTATGTGCAATGAGGCCCATAGGAGTCAATGTCAATTACCGAATCTGTAAATACCGATTCGGTAAAATTACCGAATTTGCAAGGGGGACAGGGTGTCACTTTGACACCCTGTTGCACCCCTAATTCTGGCTTGTGTGCCATGTGGCACACATACAGGCCCTAAGGGCCTGTATGTGTGCCCTAAGGGCATGTATGTGGGCCACATGGCACAGGTGTACATGCACAGATGTGCATGTACACAGGAATTCGTTATTTACCATGACAGAGTATGTCATTGTAAATAACGAATTCTTAAGGGCCGGTGGCGCTGCTTTCAGTGCCACCTACATCACAAATTTGCGATTCGGTAAATTTACCGATTCGGTAATTTACAGAATCTGTAAATTTACCGAATCTGTAAATATACCGAATTGGTAAATTTAAGGCCCCCTACATCTGAAACTCCAAATACCGGTCGGTAACGGCCGAAATCGGCTGTTACCGACCGGTATTTGGCCTCCTACATCTGGCCCCAAGTCTGGCATTATCCCTGGCAAAGTCGAGATTATTTCTAAAAGAAGATGGCAACAGCATGGATCGAGAAACTTGTCTGCCATTTGCTGGGCTTTCATGATGAGAAAGTTCAAATTATCTAACCATGTCTCTATTGTTTTGTCATGATTCACCATTGATTGGATGATTAGTATTTGCGTGTCTAATTTGTCAGAACGCATGATAGCTGACTGGCTCATAATTGTGAGAGTATTGTCTATGGCAGACCATCAGCACAGATCGTTTTCTCCTGCGGTGCCTTCTATATTTGTTACATGGAAACTATGTAGATCTTGTTTAGATTCTTCTGGGTGGAGTTTCTTGCTTGATGGCACTGATGGGCATTGTTTATTGGTTGTTGTGCCCTCAAGGTCGAAAGGGTTGAAGGCTTGGTGCCCACTTGTTGCCAGTGGCTCCTGTCGGCTTTCAAAAGAATCCCACTGTATTAGGCCTTTGGATGGGGAACAGACAAGTCCATTACATTGAGAATTTTCTCATACCCTATGTAATGCTCTTCTAATATGTCATGGTATTCTCTGTTTTTGGTCACTAGGGATATAAGCTCACGTACTGCTGGTTTCGAGGCTGGACCAAGCGTGTTATTAGACTTGCTAGGTAAGATAATGATGTCAATGGCCCGACAGACTGAGCCAAACATTTGTTGCTGTTGAGGGCCGTTATATCAGCTACTTCTTGGGGGGATTACTCCTTGGCCACTAGCAACCCTTGTGGTAATTTGAATGCCAAGGTGAGTACTATGTCTGGTGACAAGGTCCTGAAAGGAAAACAAGGCAGGTCTTCTACCTCCAAGTTTGCGGCGTGGTTGTTGGATATAAGGTATGAATACATTGAGGCTTCTTTTAGATGGGAACCCATTTCCAAATCACTGCATAAAGTTGCTTCTGTGTAAATATTTGGAGGGCCTACCCGCACTGTTAGTGGGTGGGAAAGTGCTTTTATAGTTGGAGAGTAAGGTCTCCGCCTGTAACTTGAATGACTTCCTGATCCAAGGGCCCCTAAGTTGCCCCACAATTTTGCAAGGGGTGAGGATGCTGCTGGTTGTTCTCTAATATCGGAGATCTTGTGCATCGGCTGTAGCACTTGTGATCAGGCAACTCAGTCTTGTTAGACTTATAGTATCTTCATATTCCTATGGCGGTTGATACATGTTTCTCCATTGCTGCCCTTGGTTCTGTTAGCAATGATTTTTAAAATATTATTTCACTGTCACGCTTGTGGGAATGTAGTTTCCCCTTTTTTCTTTAACCAAAGGTTGCTCTCACCTCTGGTACGCTTGATGCCCTTGTTGTTCGGCCTTTCAAAAGCAGTGAGCTTCTTGTGCGCATTTCTAGTGCTGAGTTGCCATGTTGCAGCCCCACTGATGACTAGGTATAACTTGAAAGACCTCCTGATCCAAAGGCCCCTTGGTTGCCTCACAATTTTGCAAGGGGTAAGTGTGCTGCTGGTTGTTCTCTAATGTCGGGGAACTTGTGCATAGGCTGTGGCACTTGTGATCAGGCAACTCAGTCTTGTTAGACTTATAGTTTTTTTCATACTCCCATGGCGGGTGATACATGTTTCTCCATTACTGCCTTTGGTTCAGTTAGCGATGATTTTAAAAGTATTATTTCACTGTCATCTTGTGAGAAGGTAGTTACCCCTTTTTTCTTTAACCAGAGGTTGCTCTCACCTCTGGTGCCCATGATGCCCTTGTTGTTCGGCCTTTCAAAAGCAGTGAGCTTCTTGTGTGCATTTCTAGTGCCGAGTTGCCATGTTGCAGCCCCACGTATGACTAGGTGATCACAAGTCTGCATGTTAGGCTTGCCTATGAGCCTAACATACCACCGCTGTGATACCGCCCCCGCACACCCACTGCCATGAATGACCATCATAATCTGGCAGGTGGGGTCACAACGGCCTTGGTGGTCCTCCTGTCGACGCGATGATGGTGGGCCGACAGGACGACCGTCAAAGTCGTAATAATGCCCATAGTACAATTGCATATAGATTGCAGATTTGAGTAAAGGAAACTACAAGGAGGTTCATATTGCAGAGTAATTATACAAGTTATCTCTTCATATGGAACAAAGGGCCCAAACAGTAGTTCTTTGAACTCATTCTTGAAGAGTTAGACAGTGGATAGTGTTCTTTTTGTGGGGTGCATTCCATGTTATGTGTGGATTGCCCAAGAAGGTTTTTTTCAGAAATGAACTGGGGAGATTGGTTTGCCAATATTAACTGCTTTGTAAGTCAAGCAGGCTAGTTGATATTGGTTTCTAGTTTATGACTTTGGTGGTGTGTGAGCAGGTCACCATGCTAGCGCCCCGCTCCCACACCGCCAAAGTCGGCAACCACCCGCCCACCAGATTATGAGGCATTTCCTGGTCTGGTGAGTGGGCAGTGCGGCGGTCCTGTGGTGGCCCAGTTCTAAGACTCATATGTGAGCCTTTGAACTTCACTGCCAAAAGAGCTCCCAAGCATGTTCGTGCACGGCATGGACTCTGCAGTCCATGCCGTGCAGGAACTGGAGTGCATGCACACATGAGGCACAACATGTGTCCCCCTGCATGTATCCCCAGGCCTGAGGCACAGGGCCCCCTTAGTTTCCTCACCACCAGCTTTTTCATTACGTGAGCACAGCCATGAGGCTGCTGGGGGTGGAGTAGTCCTATGGTGGTCCAACAGCTGTAGTTGGAATACAGTGGGTAGATCGCCAGTGCGGCTGCCCCTGACTGCCACTGCATCTCCGCCGTGGGTTTGGCGATCCGATGGACTGCCAAACTCATAATTAGGCCCTAAGTTCTTAGATATGAATAAGGTGTTTAATTCCATGCATTAGCTTCAGTTAGAATTGACCTGTAGGTTGAAGTATTTGTCCAGCACAAAGTCAATTGGTTTAGTGGTTTGGATAATCACAGGCATGTGATCTAGTGTAGACATTTTTTGAGCAATTGTTGCACTGGAATATTACATTTTGAGGCTGCAAAGAGTAGGAAATCAGTTTTGAGAGAGCTCAGTTTTAGGTGGTGTTATATCATCCACAATTGAACTTTTTTGAGTGCAAAGGCTACAGCAGACATGTCATTTAAAGAAGAGATCTTCATGTAAAGTTGAAAACCCTCCAAATAGAAATGATAAAACATATGTGCGTTCTTCAGTAAAGAGACCAGTAGTACCAGGTACAAGCTGAATAGTGATTGCGATAATATGGAACCAGAGGTGCTGCTCAGGCGATTTGCTTGGTTGAATGGTGATTCTAACATTAGGTCAGGTGACTTCTGTTTTCAGTGCATATGCTTGGGTAATTTGCTTTTTTGATTTGTTAGGCAAATTGAGAATTGGTATTGAATCCTATTCTTATTGTGGATTTGTGGAGATATCTCTAAAGGCTTGATTAAAATGTATGGCTGTGTGGTGATATATTTATGGACTGTTTAGATCATTGCCCGATCAAGATCCATAACTTTTTTTTCTGAGTATTAGTTAATCAATCAATCACACAAGAGGTCTTTATTCGATTTGCATCATAAAAGACAATACATAATAAAAAAACAGTTCATATACTTTTACATATAAGATAATAAATACGTTACATTTTAAAACCATGTTAAGAAAAGTATTATATTTTAGACAATGATGTACAAAAAGACCCCTTACTACATAAAAACAATGCTACGTTGAGACTAAGAGTCATAAAAACATATACAATGGGAACTTCATTTACCAAGGTTGTGAATACGGATTGACCAAGCCCAGCTCACGAATTTTGCAACACCAATGGCGATAGGGGGGGAAGTGTCAGTTTTGAGAATCCTAGTCGCTGCAACAGCAGATCTAGTACCTAGTAAGCGGCAGAATGGTAAAAGCCAAACTTTTCTGGGTAACAAATACTTAGGGCAGCAGAAGAAAAAGTGTTCAATATTCTCTACTGCTGTTACACAGAAAGGACACTTATCGCTACCACCAGTTGACCAGGAGTGCGTAAGCCCCCGCACAGGTAACGAGCCTACTCGTAATTGGTGATACAGTTTACGATCAATTGGCTTAGTAATTAAGTCCCAGTAGGCGTCATATTTAGGGACATCCTTTACAACCAAAAATTCCAATGACATAGTAGGACCAACAACCATAGTGGATCTCCTCTCAGCGATCCTATGCCAATAAATATCTTTAAGTGCCTTTTTTGATGGAAAGGTCGCATGTGCTGGATCAACCCATAACGCCTCCAAGCTCAAATTTTTCAAAAGCGTCCCTTCAAGCCCCCTCACCTCAACGATGGCCTCAGCAAACAGGGATAGTTCAGGTGTAGTCCACAGACGACGCCAGAACGCCAGTGGTCTATACCGTACCACGTCCTCGATGGATTTAATACCTAAGTCAAGCTGCAGGGGTAAGCAAGGTGTTGATTGTGGGAGACCAGTTGCCATTCTGAGGAACCTATTCTGTGCCACCCTCAGAGTGGATAAATCACTATACCCCCACAGTTCTGCACCGTAGATAGTTGCAGGGATTATCTTGGAGCCATAAATTTTTACCAACGGTGCCAGGGGTTTAGTGAGAGATTTTGCATGCTCCTTCAATAAGGCTCCCCCAAGTTGAGCATGTTTCAGGGTCATAAGATCCAATTGGGGTTTCCAGCTCAGGTTCTCACTTAATGTGACACCCAGGTATGTAAAAACCTCCGTTTGATCCAGAATGGCTCCGCTCATCGACACCTTAGCCTTCACAGCCTTGGGACCTCGCAGAACCATAAATTTGGTCTTGTTGACATTCACCTCTAACTCGTGCTCGCTGCAGAAACACTCAAAACGGGCCAGTGCGGACTGAAGGCCCTGCCTCGTTTTAGAAATAATAAGAGTGTCGTACGCGAACATGAGGAGGGGAATTTTCCTTCCAGCGAGGGAGGGGGCGTCCATTGGATAGTTAGAAAAATACTTAGTCACCCCATTAATAAACAAGGAAAAAAGGGTGGGGGCCAACACACACCCTTGTCTAACCCCCTTGGCAACTTTAAAGCTGTCAGTGACCTCCCCTGGACCACCCCATCTTACTTTGGCATAGGTGTTTGAGTGCAGATTGATCAGAAACGCCACCAGCTCTTTGTGCATGCCCAAATCCAACAAGACTTCCCAAATCTTAGTCCTAGGCACTAGGTCGAAAGCAGACCTAAGGTCCACAAATGCCGCAAACAGCAAACCTCCCCCAAACAGTTAATGATGTTCTTCTTTGTTTTTGTTAGCAATTCTAGTATATTGTTCTTTGCTGTAAGGCATAAGTTTTGGGTGAGTTACTTTTAGGTGTTCGGGAATATATATCTCTCCAAATGTTCTTGGTGTTCTAGTGGCTCTGTTTCTAGTAGTTAATATTTTTTAATTAGATATTGAAAGTATCTGTCCCATTACTTCTTCAGAAATGGTATGAATAATTTATTTTACATGTGTTCCTGTTGGTGCTGTAGAGCTTGTGATAGATTAATTTAGGGCTTGTACTACACTACGGAATTTTCTTCGGCTATATTAAGAGGAGGATTATGTTCTTTTATATGTTGTACTGTGTCAATAATGATGTTTGCTGGAGCATAACAGTCATTAGAGTAGTACTCAGTGCACTTCGAGTGTTTTCTTTTGTTGCCAGTGCTCCCTTTAGTGTAGATAAATCCAATACGGTATGTTTAGCAGAGTTTTCCCTTTTTGTGATTATGTATGTTGCTGTATTGAGCATATTAGTACCTTTCAATAAAATAAGTATGGACAAATATATTACTTATATATTTTTACTTTAATAGGATTATAAATTGCAAAAACATTTTTAACATTTTACTTAGTATAAATACAATCCTTTTTCTTATTTGATGCACTTGTTTGTGCAGTTTCAGACTGGTTTCTTTTTTCTTGAAGTTGGGTTTTCATATTTAACACTTTTAGTTCTGTTTAGGTAATATTTGAAAAAGAATACATTTGATAAAGTTTGGTAATAATAATTTTTTTCAATTATATATTTACAGTTCTTTTGGATATGGCAGTTATTAAATCTTTAATGTATTAATTATATAGGTCTATAAGGTAAGGTTGAACATTTGTTTTAATCATTTTACATTTTTATACTTACAATTTTTGTGTTTGATTTTTGGCTTGGTTATGGTTTGTGCAGCGCTTAAGACTGTGTTTTTTTCTCTTTCATGCTGGCTTTTGACATTTTAACATTCAGTTCTATATTGGGGATATGGAAAAACATGAAATGACTTTTGGTTTCTAATTGTTTTTGATATTGCAAACAACCTGTGCTTAAGGTTTTGATCTTTTTTATTTTTTACGAGTTTGTAAATTACTTTTAGGAAGGATACAGTTATTTTCCCTGTGGAGATTGAGGCTGTAGTTGCTGGACAACTTTCACTCAAAAAGATTCAGTCTCTTTTGAAGTGGAGTATCTGTGCAGCAGCTTGTGTGTTTTCGTGCTTTGTATCTACTTTTTTTAATGAGCTCTGTTTTCCTTTTTGTTTACTGTTTTTGTTTAGAATATGATTGGTTTAAAATATTTTTTAGTATTTACAGTATATGCAATTCTACATAAAACAATATTTTTTATATGTTTTACGTATAAAAATAATTTCATGCATTTGCAATTTATTTGTACATTTATATTTTAATCTCTTATAAATTTGTTTAAAGTTAGATGGGTGTTGTGGGCTTATTCACAAAGGTAAATCCACACACGTAGACTTTCTAGTAGTAACTTTGGGCCTGATTATGATGGCAGTGGCACCGCCACTGTCAGCCCAATGGTAGTGGTACCACCATCAGCAGCGGCTCTTGCAGGTCTGCCCACCGTATTATGATGAGGTGGTCAGAGGCATCTGGCATGGGGACCGTCCGCTGCGCATCCAAAAGACTCGAGGAGCCCGTTGTACCAACTGAGGGACAGTAATCCCTACAATGGGGGTGGTGCCTGCTCAGACACTGCTATAGGAATTACAATGTCCCTTTCCACCTGCCCTTTCATGGCGGTCCGCCTGCCATGAAAAGGCAGGTGAAAAGTGACTATGGGGGCCACTAGCCGGACCCCTTCCCCCTGGACCTACGTAATGGTGTCACTCTAAACATCCCTGCACCGTGTGGCTGGCACCGCATGGTGCCTGTCACAGCGTGCAGGAATGTTTACAAACATGCCTCTTAGCACTGACACTTTTGTGGCAGCCCTTCTTTGGGCTGCAGCACAAGCCTCTATGCTAAGAGGCATGTTTCCAACCACCTCCACAGTGGTCGGATTGTAATTTACCTGTTGGGACCACCGACTTCCTGTCGGCCGGTCCTGTTTCCACAGCACTAATGGTTGGACTGAGGTCCGAGCACCATCATAATCAGCCCCTTTATTCATATGATTTGGGTTTTTCTTCAAATCGTTCTGTAAAGTTACTCAAAAGTGTACACTTGCATGTCTCCACCCCCTTGAAACAGGGGGTGAGGTCACTTTTACGAGTATAAAGTTACTACTGACAACAAGGAGAAGTTGTAAATTCAGCCCCACTGTTGGCTGACCACTGATACAGCACCACCCTCCCTTAGGAAATAATGGATTTAGGGATTTAAAATAAAACCCCATAGGAAATGCGATTACATGAAATGATTTAAAATAGTAAAAAATTGAGCATTTAAATTTAACATTGAAAAAATTATAAGAAAGTCAAACATTGTTTTTAATTATTTTAACATATTTAATAAACTTTCACAAATGTAAAAATGTAGGGATTTAGGGATTTAAAATAATACCCCATAGGAAATGAGATTACATGAAATTATTTAAAATAGTAAAAAATTGAGCATCTAAATTTAACATTGAAAACATTATAAGAAAGTCAAACAATGTTTTTAATTATTTTAACATATTTAATAAACTTTCACAAATGTAAAAATTAATGTAACACTAATTTTTATTAAATCAAATTAACTTTGTTTTAATTATTTTCTATACATCACAATTCTTGATTAATAATATAAAACATTTTTTACCTTAGGTTGGAATTTTATTTTATAATTTAAACTGCAGAAAAATAATGTTATTTGAATTTTATGTATGTTTAAATATTTTAATGTTTGTTCAAAATTATCTTAATAGTGCTGTAATTTTTTTATTTTGTTCTGCATTTAAAAGAAATGTATCAAATTAATTTACACAAATATTTAGCAAAACAAAATTTTATTACGTTTTGTACACATTGTACTTTTCCCTATAATTCACCATAGAGACATCCTTGATGTTTATTAAACTTGCAAAATATTAGAAAGAATATTCTTATGTAAAATATAATGTAAATTCATTTTACATATTTATTTTAAATGCACAACTAAATAACCAAATGCTACAGCACTATTAAATAAATTTTTCATTAAATATTTATTTAATAGATGTTAGAAATGGGATTTCTGGTTGGCAAAGATTTGCACCAAAGCCAGGCCAGAAATAACCCCTACTCACCCCCTTGGTAGCTTGGCAGTCAGGCTTATCTTAGAGGCAGTGCATAAAGTATTTGCACATAACCAACAGTAATACAGTGTAAGCACTACATAAGGACATCACACCAGTTTAGAAAAATATCCAATATTTTTATATACTTGAACAAGACCAAATATGATAAGAATCCACAGTACAGTACTTTAAAAATAGTTGCATTGCAAAACGTCTTTAAATTGCCAAGTTACGTTAAAAACACAGTTCGTATAAGTCAGTAGCTCGGAGCCTACCGTGATGCTGAAAACAACAGAGTCTCGCAATTTCAACTGACCACGTTAGTACGGGCCAGCAACAGCGGGACAATTTCGTTCACAGTACCTTTATTAGTGCGACTCACACTGAGGTGCGAGTCGGTCTTGGCATCCGTCGTGGTTGCGATGCAAAGTGGAAGAGGTGCACGGTGCGGTGCCTCTCGATGCCGCGCGAGCAGCGCTCGGTGGCGATCGTCCAGACGGCGTCGTGAGACCAAGGTTTACGGTGCAGGGCGAGACGGTGCTCGATGCGGTGCTGGCAGGTCATATTGCAGGTGACAGAGCCGGTTGTGGTGTCTGTCGCGGTTACGGTGCAAAGTGGAAGCGAGTCGGTCTTGGCATCCGTCGCGATGTGAAGTAGAAGCGGTGCATGGTGTGGTGCCTCTCGATGCGGTGCGAGCAGAGGCTTGGTGACGATCAACCAGATGGCGTTGGTGAGACCAAGGCTTACAATGTAGGGCGAGATGGTGCTCGCTGAGGTGCTAGTAGGTCGCGGTGCAGGTGACAGAGCCAGTCGCGGCGTCCGTCGCGGTTATGGTGCAAAGTGGAAGAGGTGCACGGTGGGTGCCTCTCGATGTGGTGTGAGCAGCGACTCGGTGACAATCGTCCAGACGGCATCGTTGAGATTAAGGCTTACGGTGCAGGGCGAGGCTCGATGCGGTACTGTCAAGTCGCTATGCAGGCGACAGAGCCGGTTGGCGGGAATTGGTGCTGGCCGAGCCAGACAGCTGTGTGGGATGAGGCGGTAACGGGTGTCAAGCCAGCGGCGACCATGACGGTGATACCAGGCCAGCGAAGTGAAGCGAGGCGATGCGGGTTGCGGTGCCTCTCGATGCAGTGCAAGCAGCGGCTCGGTGATGATCGTGCAGACGGCATTGGTGAGACCAAGGCGTGCGGTGCAGGGCGAGACGGTGTGCCCTGCGGTGCTTTCAGGACACAAGGCCAACGACTGAATCGGATGACAGAGTCGGTCGCGGTTCCTCTTCTCTGTGGCAACTAAACCAACGGTTCCAGGAGCGATACCCAGAGGTGGGTGAAGTCTTTGCAGTCCCTGAGGCTTCTTAGCAGGAGGCCAGCTCGGTTTCAGGCCCTTGGAGATACTCAGCACAAGTAGAGAAAGTTCAGTCCAGTCATTTCACTGCCCAAGGCAGAAGCAGCAGCTGCAGACCAACCCAACAAAGCAACAACACAGTGAAGGGGCAGTTCTCCCTGGCAGTTCTTCCAGCTCTTCTTCTTGGCAGGTTCCTTGATTCCAGCGAGATCTAAAGTCTTGGGGTCTGGGCCCCAATATTTATACCAGCAATTCCTTCGTCCTCTGAATGTAGAGAGTCCTGGACCTAGTTCAAACCAGTTTGGGGTGCATTCTGCCAGGGTACACCTTCTCTCTCTGTCAGTGTGGGCCAGGGTCCTCAGACTCACCACAGGAGGTAGAGCCAGCATTGTGGAGGGCGAGCCCAGCCCTATTCAGACCCAGGTGCTACTCCTCCCACCCATCTATGTGTAGATGTGCCTATTCAGCCCTGCTGACTCACCCAGTCTCCCACAGCCCCTGTCACTCACAAACCAGACAGCTAATACACAAGCTAGCAGAGGCAGGCTGGATGGTTAGGTCAGAAAATACCTACTTCCTAAAAGTGATATTTTCAAACGCAGAATGTTAAAACCAACTTCACTAAAATATGTATTTTATGATTTCAGGCATCCTAAACTCGAATTGCTACGAAGTTCCCTGAGTCATGTAGGATCATAGGATGTAATGATCAAACTGCCCATTCTGGCCTAGGGAGAACAGGTAGTCTTGCAATAGTGAAAAACGAAGTAGGCTGTAATTCACTATCAGGACATGACACACATACCAGGGCATATCCTACCTTTTACATACAATGCACCCTGCCCATGGGGTTACCTTGGGCCTAACTTAGGGGTGACTCACTTGTAGAAAATGGAAAGTTTAGGGACTTGCAAGGTTGTGCACTTGCCAAGTCAACATGGCAGCCCCCGGCTGCGCACAGGCTCTGCAATGGCAGGCCAGAGTTACACTTTACGGGCTGTTTGCGTGGGTGGCACAATCCAGTGCTGCAGCCCACCAACAGCATTTGATTTATAGGCCCCGTCACTCGCAGTTCACTTTACTAGGGACTGACACATAAATCAAATAGGCCAATCATGGAAATACCAATCCACAACACATTTTATACAGGAGCACTTGCACTTTACCACTGGATAGCACTGAGGAAAGTGCGCAGAATCCTTACACCAGCAAAAACAGAGTCAAAACCGGGAGGTCAGAAAGCAAAAAGTCAGGGGAAACACGCTAAAAGATGCCAAGTCTAACACATGTCCCCTCGAGCTGAAAGTAGGGAGAATTACCCACCCTCCTGGGAGTTCTTTTCACTAAGGCGGAAGAACCTGGACAGACCATCTGCATTGGCGTGTTCTGTGCCAGGGCGGTGTTCCACTGTAAAGTCCATCCCCTGCAGGGAAATATCCCACCTCAGCAGTTTTGGATTCTCACCCCTCATTTGCATTAAGCACGGGTGTCGAGGTTGGTCAATCTTGGGTTGTAGGGGCGCCACCTGGCCGCTTCCTACCCCAAGTATACCACCGAACCCTGCCCGATATGGCACTTACTAGCCTTAATCGTAAGGCCTGCACCTTGCAGAGCCCTCCACACTTTCTCAAGGTGCTGTAAATGTTCTTCCCAGCTGGAACTGAACACAGCAATGTCATCCAGGTACGCGGCACTGAAATACTCCAGTCCAGCCAACACCTGATTGATCAACCTCTGAAAGCTGGCAGGGGCATTCTTCAACCAAAAGGGCATCACCCGAAACTGGAAATGACCTTCTGGGGTTGAAAACGCTAATCTCTCCTTGGCCCCATCGGTTAAGGCAATCTGCCAGTACCCAGACGTCAAATCAAACGTGCTGAGGAACCGGGCAGCTCCCAACCGATCAATGAGCTCATCAGCTCTTGGGATAGGGTGCGCGTCAGTCCTGGTGATGGCATTGAGCCCACAAAAGCCCACACAAAACCGCAGTTCTGGAGTGGCACAGGGTGCAGCAGCCTTTTGGACCAAGACCACTGGGCTGGCCCACGGACTGCGCGAGGGCTCAATCACCCCTAACGCCAACATCTTAGAGACCTCCTCCTTGATGCTGGCCCTGACCCGGTCAGTCAACCTGTAAATTGTGTGCTTTACAGGAGGGCTGTCACCAGTGTCCACGTCATGGGTACACCAGTGAGTAACACTGGGGGTCAGAGAGAACAGTGGGGCGAAATGTCCCAACAACTAGCGACAGTCCCCCTGCTGCTCTTGAGTCAGTGTAGGGGAGAGGATCACACCCTCCACTGACCCATCATACTCCTTGGGAGACAGGAGGTCAGGGAGAGGCTCACTCTCCTCTTCTACCCCGTCATCTGTCGCCAGGAGCATACTCACTTCGGACCTCTCGAAGTGGGGCTTGAGGCGGTTCACGTGAAGGGCCCTTAGAGGGTTCCTTGGAGTCGGCAAATTCACCAGGGAGGTGACGTCACTTTTGCACTCCACCACCTCGTATGACCCAGTCCACTTGTCCTGCAAGGCACAAGGTTCCACTGGGGCCATGACCTACACTTTTGGCCCAGGTTGAAATTCGACCAGAGTGGCATTCTGGTCATTTCACTTCTTCATTTCTTCCTGGCTTGCTTCTAGGTTCACCTGAGCGAGTTTCCTAAAGCTGGCAGTCTGGTTTCGGAAGGCCAGCATGTAACTAAACACATCCTGGGGAGTTTTACTGGGAGCTGCCTCCCAGCCCTCCTTCACCAAACTTAGAGGTCCTTGGACAGGGTGGCCATACAGGAGCTCAAAGGGGCTGTACCCACGAGACTTCTGAGGCACCTCCCTATATACAAAGAGCAGGCATGGCAAGAGGACGTCCCACTTACGCCTCATGGGTTCTGTTAGACCCTTGATCATTCCCTTCAAGGTCTGATTGAATCTCTCCACTGGACCGTTTCCTTGGGGGTGGTACACCACACTCCTTCCATGGGGATGTTAAATACTTGGTTATGAAATTGGTCCCCCTGTCAGAAACCACCTCTCTGGGGAATCCCACGTGGGAAAGGATCCCCATTAATGCCCGGCCCACCACTGGCGCCGTCGTTGTCCTGAGAGGGATTGCTTCTGGGTACCGGGTGGCGCGGTCCACCAAGACCAGATTTGTACCTGTTGCCCATGACTGTCTTGGGATACAGTGGCCCCACAATATCCATCCTTACCCTTTCAAAGGGTGTTCCAACAACAGGAAAAGGTTGGAGAGGAGCTTTGACCTTCCTTCCACTCTGACCACTTGCCTGGCAAGTTTGGCATCTGCAATCTACATTGTGCATCTGACTGCCTTCGCATTTGGGGCCAAAAGAAGTGGGTGACAAGCCTGTCAAAGGCCTTGTCCTGCCCCAAATGTCCTGCCAAAGGCATGTCATGAGCCAGACCCAGAAGGAAGGTCCTTAAACGCTGGAGTACCACCAGCACACGGGCTGACCCAAGCTCAGCAACCTTAGGCTCACTGTATAGGAGACCATTCTCCAAGTTGATCAGCTGTGAACCGGACTGATTACCATCTGTCTGGTCTGCAGCCTGCCGCTGCAGACCCTCCAGAGTAGGGCACTGGCTCTGCTCCCGGCAGAACTCCTCCCTGGTGGGACCCCCTTCTTGCTGCCAATGGGTCAGCTCAGAGATGTCTCCCAGTCCGGTTACCTGCTCCCCTGTAGGCACCGGGGCGTCCCCCTTGAGGTCTGCCTCCTCCGGGTCTTTGGGAACTTTGGGGCCGGTTTTGCACGCCCCCTGCACTTTCTCTTGGCAGGGACTTGGGCTACTGTTTCATGCTCCCAGTCCTCTCGATCACCCTTTCTGGCCGCCATTGACCGAGTAGACATGCATGCCCACTCTGGCAACCCAAGCGTCTCCAAGTAAGACCTGAATTCAACATCGTTCCACAAGGAATGTTCCAGGTCGTTACCTAGCAGACAATCTACAGGCATGGTAGGGCTCACAACCACCCTCAAGGGACCTGAGACCCATTCAAAGGGAACCTGCGCCACCTTACACTGGCGCTCTGAGTTGTCTACAGCAACTACTTTGTGGAATGCCCCTGGGACTACCTGCTTCTCAGAGACCAGATGACACCGGACTGAGGTAACAGTGGCTCCAGTATCTTTGAGAGCCTCTACGCTTTTCACGTTAATGGTCACCCAGGTGCTATATTTCTTTGTGTTAGTGGGCACCTGGTCTCCTGGGACCATCTCACTGTCCCCTAGTGAGGCGAGGGTCATTTCTGCGGGATCCCCACCCTCCAGTGGGCACCCCTACTCCCCAAGTGCTACACTAGCCAGAACCTTGGTCTGTCCACCGGTGGGTGGCTGTGTCCCCTTTGGGCACCTGGGGTCCCCCCTCATGTGACCCACGCGGTCACATGCATAAACACTTGTGGGGGGCGGTTTCAGCAGGCTTCCTTGTAGAGACCTCTTTCTTCTTCTCACCTGGGGGCTGGGAACCTTTACCCTGGGTACTAGTTTGGGGCCCTTTGGAGAACTCCTGACTTTTACCCTTGACCCCCCCACTTCTCTGCTGGGGACCCTGCCCACCTTTGGCTGAGTCTCCCCCAAACGCTTCCTTGTGGACCCTGGTACTCATCCAGCGGTCCGCCCCCATAGCAAGCTTTCTGGGGTCATTTAGCTTACTGTCAACTAGGTGCTGGCGCAGATCTACAAAACATAGACTAGACAAGTGCTCCCATGCAATCAAATTGTAGAGCCTCTCAAAATCAGTTACATTACTGCCCTTCACCCAGCCATCCAGCGACCTACAGAATATATCCACACATTCCAACCAAGTGTTGGTCTCAGACTTTTTATTGGACGTAAACTGATCCCTGTACTTTTCAGGAGTGAGTCCATACCTAGTGAGGAGAGCGTATTTCATGTCAGCATAGGTGAGGTCCTGCCCCTTACCCAAAGAGAGTCCACAACCCTGCCCCCGAGTTCCTCTCAGGGACCCCATTCATATGAATGGATGACTCATACCCTTGAAACCACCTTTGAATGTCATCACTCTTCTTGTATTCTTTACCTACGTTCTTGGGGATGTGTACAACCCTTTCTGTGTGTGCTGAAGAGTTGCTGCCACCATATGAGCTGGTTCTACTCTTTAGCTACAGCTCCTTGATCATTCTCTCATGATCTAGTATCATCTTCCTTTCCTCCATGGCTATTCTCTTGTCTTCCCTCTCACTTTTTATCATGAGTTTCTCCAATTCAAACTTCCTTGCTTCACGCCTGTCCTCCAGCTCCTCTGGGGGCAAGCCACTGCTGCCTAGCCTGGAGGGCTCCCCTCCTTCCAAAAAAGCACATGCCCCCTAGGACCAGGCTCATCCCCCTCTCAACTGATATCACCAGATTGCCTACTGCTACCCAGGCCCTCAACGCCTTTTGTAGCTCATCCTTCCTGGTGAGGCCTCTGACCTGGACTTTCAGGTTCTCACAAATCGATATTAACTCCTTGACATTGTAGGCTTCCAATCGATCCTCCTCGAAGGTAATTTCTACTGATGCAATAGATGATGCAATGGATTCAGGCATGTTGAAGTAGCAAGTTCAAACTGACAAGATCAAAAATAGGCCAAAAAGAAAAAGAACCTGTATGTGGTATGTAATGGTCTACGATATGGTAGTAGTGCACACCAATCACTGTAAGTCAAGTCCAAGCACAAGTCCTATCCTCATCGCTGACAACCAATGTTAGAAATGGGATTTCTGGTTGGCTAAGGTTTGCACCAAAGCCAGGCAGAAACCACCACTCTAGTCAGGATAAGGGAGTTACACTCCTAAAATAACCCCTGCTCACCCCCTTGGTAGCTTGGCACGAGCAGTCAGGCTTATCTCAGAGGCAGTGTGTAAAGTATTTGCACATAACCAACAGTAATACAGTGTAACCACTACAAAAGGACACCACAGCAGTTTAGAAAAATATCCAATATTTTTATATATTTAAACAAGACCAAATACGATAAAAATCCACAGTACAGTACTTAAAAAATAGTTGTGTTGCAAAATGTCTTTAAATTGCCAAGTTACAATGAAAACACAGTTCGTACGAGTCGGTAGCTCGGTCCGAGCCTACCGTGATGCTGAAAACAACAGAGTCTCGCAATTCCAACTGACTGCGTTGGTATGGGCCAGTAACAGCGGGACAGGTTCGTTCACAGTACCTTTATTAGTGCGACTCACACTGAGGTGCGAGTCGGTCTTGGCATCCGTCGTGGTTGCGATGCAAAGTGGAAGAGGTGCACGGTGCGGTGCCTCTCGATGCCGTGCGAGCAGTGCTTGGTGGTGATCGTCCAGACGGCGTCGGCGAGACCAAGGTTTACGGTGCAGGGCGAGACGGTGCTCGATGCGGTGCTGGCAGGTCATATTGCAGGTGACAGAGCCGGTTGTGGCGTCCGTCGCGGTTATGGTGCAAAGTGGAAGCGGTGCACGGTGCGGTACCTCTCGATGCGGTGCGAGCAGCTGATTGGTGACGATTGTCCAGACTGCATTGGTGAGACCAAGGCGTGCAGTGCAAGTCGAGGCAGTGCTCGATGCGTTGCTGGCAAGTTGCGATGCAGGCGACAGAGCCGGTTGGTGGGAATTGGTGCTCGCTGAGCCGGCAAGCTGTGCGGGACGAGGCGGTCATGGGTGTCGAGCCAGCGGCGACCATGTCGGTGATACCAGGCCAGCAAAGTGAAGCGAGGCGATGCGGGTTGCGGTGCCTCTCGATGCGGTGCAAGCAGAGGCTCTGTGATGATCATGCAGACGGCGTCGGTGAGACCAAGGCCAAGTTACGTTGAAAAAACACAGTTCGTATGAGATGGTAGCTCGGTCCGAGCCTACCGTGATGCTGAAAACAACAGAGTCTCGCAATTCCAACTGACCGCGTCGGTACGGGCCAGCAACATCGGGACAGGTTTGTTCACAGTACTTTTATTAGTGAGTGCGTCGTGGTTGCGATGCGCAGTGGAAGAGGTGCACGGTGCCTCTCGATGCCGTGCGAGCAGCGGCCCGGTGGTGATCGTCCAGACGGCGTCGGTGAGACCAAGGCTTACGGTGCAGGGCGAGACGGTGCTCGAAGCGGTGCTTGCAGGTCGCATTGCAGGTGACAGAGTGGAAGCAGTGCACGGTGTGGTACCTCTCAATGCGGTGCGAGCAGCCTCTCAGTGACGACGGTCCAGAAGGCATTGGTGAGACCAAGGCGTGCAGTGCAGGGTGAGGCTGTGCTCGATGCGGTGCTGGCAAGTTGCGATGCAGGCGACAGAGTCGGTTGGTGGGAATTGGTGCTGGCTGAGCCGGACAGCTGTGCAGGACGAGGCGGTCACGAGTGTCGAGCCAGCGGCGACCGTGTAAGTGATACCAGGCCAGCGAAGTGAAGCGAGGCGATGCGGGTTGTGGTGCCTCTCTATGCGGTGCAAGCAATATTTATACCAGCAATTCCTTTGTCCTCTGAAGCTAGAGAGGCCTGGACCTAGTTCAAAGCAGTTTGAGGTGCATTCTGCCAGGGTCCACCTTCCCTCTTTGTCAGTGTTGGCCAGGGTCCTCAGATGCACCACAGGAGGTGGAGCCAGCATTGTGGAAGGCGAGCCCAGCCCTATTCAGACGCAGGTGCTTCTCCTCCCACCCATCTATGTGTAGATGTGCCTATTCAGCCCTGCTGGCTCACCCTGTCTCCCCCAGCCCCTGTCACTCATAAACCAGACAGCTAATAACAAGCTAGCAGAGGCAGGCTGGATGGTTAGGTCAGAAAACACCTACTTCCTAAAAGTGGTATTTTCAAACACAGAATGTTAAAACCAACTTTACTAAAAGATGTATTTTATCAGTCTGGGTTCAGGCATACTAAATTCGAATTTCTACCATGTTCCCTGAGTCGGTTAGGATCATAGGATATAATGATCAAACAGCCCATTCTGGCCTATGGAGAACAGGTAGCCTTGCAATAGTGAAAAACGAAGTAGGCTGTAATTCACTAGCATCACACAAGCCTAGCTAGGAAGAGGAGTCTGTTGCCGCGGTCTGCAGTCTGCCGAGCAGAGCCGGAGGAGCGAGGCCGGCATGCGGCGTGCGGCTGTGTCTGGAATTTGTGGTTGCACAGGAGCTGCGACCAGAGCTGAGCCGAACTGGGCCGATCGAGAGAGGTGAGCGGATTTGAGCGGAGCGGAGCTGGTGCGGCAGCGGCTCGTTCCCCAGCTCCTGCTCCCTTGCTCCCTCCTTTCCTCACGCTGCAGCCAAGGAGGGCTCCATCTGTGGAACGATGAAGAGAGTGAAGTCCGGATGTTCCAGAGCGCCCACCCGCCTGCCCGCCAGCCTGCAGTCAGTTGTTGAGGCTGTTAAGGGTGTAGGCTCCTCGCTCCTTCCCGCTCCCGCTTTCACTCCTTGCCGATCTCGGGGCGGCGAGGATGTGGGGGAGAGCGGGGAGTTACAGGGCTGTAGGAGTAGATGACTCTTCCGCCGCTTACTGCACCCCCTCCTCGACGATTTTCAGAGAGGTGAGAGTGCGGGGGAGTATGGGGAGTTGGGTGCTGCAGGACTACAGAGGAGCTGCTGTAATTTGCAGGTTAAACGCGCACAGCGTGTTTCGGCTTTGCGACCGCCCAGGAGGGCAGACATTGAGTACGGTCGCGTGAGAGCCAATCTTTCGAGGGTTGCAGGAGACTCTACGCTCTCAGCAGGGCCGCAAGGGAGTGGCGGTGTGTATCGGCTCCGCGGCCGCCCAGGTAGTGGGAGCGTAAGCCGTGCTTGCTATAGTCACTGACTAGAGTGAAGGATTTCTGTATAACAGTTGGCTCATGTTTGTTGTAGGGGCATGTGGCCCGGGTCTTTCTCTGCACCACTCTTGCCTAGTATAGCCCAAAAAGCAGCTTGCAAGGGGGTGCCTTTATTATCGTAGCAGCCCATTTCCCTTGTCCAGAGTCCAGATTTTCAACCCCATTGGCGCATTGGTGTACAAAAGGACGCCTACCATTATTTAGAGAGCTTACAGGAGGACCTACAAGAGGGTTGGCGAGGCTTGTGTAACCATTTAAAAAAGGAATATGAGATCTGGAAAAATTTGACAGACGTCGCTAAATAAATCAAAGAGGAGTGCTTCAAAGAAAGATTCAAATGCCATCCCTAATAAAAGGAGAAGGAGAGAGAAACTAAAATCAAAGAAGGAGAGGCTAGTGTCAGCCCCCACTCCAGAACGAGCATTCTTCAAGTTTGGGGAAAAAATCGACAAGCAGCAATTTCATTTTCTAGAAGATCCAATGGCCACAATTTACGCTTTTGACAGAGGTCTAGGTTTGCCTAGTCCAATAATTCTGAACAAAACAAGTGAAATAAGTCACCAGGAGTTGGGATGTATAAAAATTGAGACAAAACCATATCAACCAGTTCAAGAAGGGGAAAGCCCCAGATTTAACAAGAAACCACGCCAAGATTCAAGCCAAATTGATAGCATAAGTGAGGTTAATAGAAAAGAGGAGCAAACAAACAAAGGGATGATAAAAATAACAGCGCTGGTACATATGCCCATGGATTCGCCAGATCAAAAAAATGAAGCAAAATGCGGAAAACACCTCAGTAAAAAAGGGGCCTCAGGAAAGACAGGAGAACAAGACAAAGTTCAAACTGATGAATGGACTGGGTCATTTTCTATTTCAAATGAAGTAGACATCATCCAAGCCCTGGAAATTAACACACAAAACAAAAAGAACGATCTCTCCCAAAATAAAGTGGAGGCTCTTTTTTAAGATCAAGGCGAATTTCCTATCTTCATTTTACCCACAGATCAGAAAGATAAGGAGACAGGGGGGTTAGCTTCCACCCCAATTAAAAGCATGATCAGAGTGGAGCAACAAGAGAGCAACAATACCACTCAAAATGGTTATCTCTTGGGGAGCCAAAAGGTCCAGTCCCCCCCGATTACAATTTCATTAGTTAGTGGATATGAAACAGCTGCGGGGACGTCGGCACCATCCACAGATTTAGCTACATGGAGTGAAACCTTGTTAAGAACCCTGCAGCAATCGATTGATGTCCTAAACTTTCAATCCAATAAATTAGATGTTCAGATGGATCTAATGAAATTAATCGCGGTTCATATTACAGATATTAAGTCAAAACTGGACACTATAACAGTACCTATTACAAAAAATCACAATAGTAGTGGTCATATGTTAAACACAAATTCAAACGGTGGATGCGGTCGGATAATTGATAAACTAGAATAGCTTCCAGAAATTCTAACGGATATTTTACATGCTGTAAAACCTGTTCAAAATATGAAATTATCGGCCGAAAAAGAATTAAAAGAGGTAAATAAAGACAGAATTGGTCTGGAAAAAAACTCAAGTAATTTTCAACAAGAATGAATCAGAAAACAAAATGAATCTATGGTTAAAAATGGAACATAGAGGCCTGTAAGTTTGGAAAAGTCTCCGGCTACAAGCTTAATATAAACAAAACACAAATTATAGCTAATTATGTGCCAGTGGCAGTGGTTCCAGAGATTTGTAAAGTCGCCAAGTATCTAGGCGTTAAAATCACTTCAAAAATAAGAGAAATCAACTATATTAACTATAATGAGCTAATTAAATCTACTACTTAGTTACTAAAAAAAATGGCACAAACTCCCCTTGAACCTAATTGGCAGAATCAACTTAATTAAAATGAAGGTTTTACCTAAATTTCTTTATCTTTTTCGTTCAATCCCTTTAGCTCTGAATAATTCTTTTTTTAAGCAATTAGATGGAATCTTCAGCAGCTTTATCTGGGGATTTAGAAAAGCTCGAAGATCGTTGGCACTTTTAAAAAATAGTTTGGATAAGGGTGGTCTTAACTTCCCCGACGTTAAGCTATATTTCTGGGCCTCTTTTGTTAGGCACCTTCGGTCTCTACTCAACAGTGAAAACCCATTCTTTTTTTCATTTATTTATGTTAAAATCTGATTCAAATATGTTTTTGTTTCGAGTCAACGACCCCAACTATTTTAAGAGGGTGAAATTCAAGACCGCCAAGGATTTAATCAGGATCTGGTCCAATATACTAGCATTCTGTCGGCCTACCTTTTATCATCCGAAACTAC
Source organism: Lissotriton helveticus (assembly GCF_964261635.1). Taxonomy (NCBI): domain Eukaryota; kingdom Metazoa; phylum Chordata; class Amphibia; order Caudata; family Salamandridae; genus Lissotriton; species Lissotriton helveticus. The sequence continues at coordinate 1,119,945,346 of NC_136070.1, forward strand.
AGCTATGGGGTAATCCGGGTCTTCCTGGGATTTTTAATGGCGGTATGGCCCTTAGATGGTCTGCTCAGGGTATTAATGTTTTGGGGGACGTATACGGGGCACTCGGGTTCTTAGATTTTCATACACTAAAAACATTGTACGACTGCCCAGAAACAATGAGATTTAAATACTTACAGCTACATGATTTTCTGATACGGAAAAACAAAATGTATTAAATTTTAGATTGCGATATTTGGAATTGTCTATATGCCTCTAAAAACAAGTCGACTATAAGTGAAGCTTACAGGTGCCTCAGTGCTTTAAAAACTGATGATTGTTTAAAACTAGCTGAGAAATGGAGTGGAAAAAGGGGTTTAAATATAACATCAAAGCAGATAGCCAGCTCTCTCTCTAACATTAATAATTCTGTGTAATCATCAAGCTTAAGGCTACAACAATTTAGAACCACCTGCATGCTGTATTATACACCAGAAAGGATTTCTAAGTGGTCTCTTAACAATATTTATAGTGACCGCACTAAATGTCCTAAGTGCCAAGCAGTTGCAGCAGATCTGGAACATATGTTGTTCTCTTGCTCAGCCTTAAGAGAATTCTGGGTGGATCTACATAAAGTTTTGGAAATTAAGGAGATTTATCTACCTTCTATTACTGCTCTAACTGTACTACTCGATATACACCCTGTTTCTCTGCCCCGGGCAGCACTGGTTACGATCCTTTTTTCTTGTGCAAAATTAACTTTAGCTAGAGCCTGGATTTCTCCTAAACCCCCTAACATTTTGGATTGGTGGTCTTTAGTAAATGAAATTCACTCTATAGAGCTAGCTCTGGCAAAACTTAGAGGGGTTCGGTCATTAAAAAAATTTGGAAACATTTGGGGTAACTTTATCTAAAAATCTAAACCGGAAATTCAACATTATTAGGAAGTCTTTTTCCCGTAGCCGGCTATTAGTTGGCCGTAGTTTCCTTGCTGCTCCGCTTTTTGTGTGTACAATATGAACTATGGTTTTTTCTTTCTTTTCTTGAGCTATCAAACTAAATTCTCTCTATGTGTACTAAGTGGAATTTGATATATGCTTTGGGCATCATTTATATTTATTTTGTAAACGCCGTTTTATTTTCTTTGTATTTGTACTGTTATGTTTTCCTCATCAGTTTGTCAATAAAAAAAATTTAAAAAATGGAACAGGAAAACAGCAAACTATCCAGCAATCCACATCAATACTTCGTTCACCAATCGGTGTCCAAACCAAAAGGCAACGAAAATGAGCATGTAAGGCAAGGAACAATGCATGCAAACAAGCAAACCAGGAAGACAGACGGATTTATCCCTTATTTTTCCAACGGCCAAATGATAAAAGTCAACAAAGTAAAAAGACAGTAAAAGAGCAACAAATCAGTCCTAGGTTACATTGGCAAGATTCTTGTGAGAGCTTTAGCAAGTCCATCCAAAGTGTTTTATCTATAAGCAACCAGGAAAACAACAAAACACATCAAAGTGAAGGCTCTAAAAAAAGCAAACATAAAAAGGGCACCCAGTAAGTTTATTGGAGATAGTCGACATTCTTGATACATCTGTTGATTGCGTTGAACCTGGTTGTGTTTTACAAAAAGATAAAAACCCACAAAATGAAGGGTGGAAACCAACAACACACGAGAAAAAGTATATCGAAAATATAATCTGTTGTAAAGAAGAATTAAATAAATCTCTTAAAACCGAAGGACAAAAAAACAAGAAAAAGAGCACGTCGAAATGTTTAAATCGAAACATAATACAATAGTGGAAATAAAAAATAAAGAGGGTGAAAATAGTACTTGTATGAACTTACAAAGTACGCATTTAATAACTCAAGTAATTCGAAATCAACCCCAAAGGGTAACACCTAATATAAAAAACACAAGAGGATGTTAAAATAACTCAGGATAATAGGCCATTAACAACTACGGATGAAGTGCTGAGAAATTATATGGGCATTATGGAAAGAGAGCCTAGAAGCCTAATAAAGATTTTCCTTGGGAAATCAGGACGGGACTGCAAATTACCATCTGTAATTCCCACAACACAAGAACGCACTAGGCTAGTAATAAGCCAAAAGGTAGTAAATTCAGAAGGAGAGATTATCAGCAAGGGTAAATCGATTCATTCAATCAATATAGGATCACTCCTAAAAATATAGTCCAGAGTAGAAACACAACGTGTGCTCCTCTAAACGCACAAATTTGTATAAACCCAATCGATTTGCAACAAAGAGACTCAGGAGAAATAACTCACAAACTTATTTTCTAGCCCTAATATGAAACAAAGGGCAGATTGGACACCCTTAACAGGGGAAATATTCTGAGACTGTTCCATGAGGGTACAACCGCAGCATATCCTCCCTATGAATTATCTTTCACTCGATTTGAGATCTCACCCGGCTGTATCGCCTGTTGCGGTTTCGATCCCTGGCCCAGCTAGACCCAAGAATACAGGGAAACCAGGGGTCTGACTGGTCTTATAATCTTTAAGCCCCCCTTCCTTCCTTTATATCTTCTAAGAACTACCCAACACTGTGGTTGAGCCCACCCTGACTGTTAGGGGTCGGGGTGACCCGATGATGAAGCATGACACCACTAGGGTGTGTGAGGGTAATTAAAAAGAAATAGTGTTTTTTCCTCCCAGACACATGGACATGAGTAGCATGGTCCTTCTGCCTTGAGTGGTCAATCGTATAATCTCTACTATCACTCATGGTGTAATCTTCCTTAACGCTACAGATTACACACCACCAGACATTTTGTCCTGGTGTATTGTTATTAGAGTATTTTTTGTGAAAGAACATACTTTAATGAGCAAGGGCTAGAGATGAATAAGAAAAAAACAAAAGTTTTGCAATTAGCAGGCCCCAGGCCCAGGAAAACGCAGGTGGTATGGCAAAATGGAACAAATAGAGGAAGTCAGTTCATATAAGTATTTAGGGATAAATGTGGGTCGAGGGATGTCATTTAGGGAACAGAAAAGAACAATGGAAGCAAGAGCACAATCACTAATTTTTGCTTACAAACAACTCAAACAAAAACTGAGTTGCCCACCATATAGTCATCTTCTGAAAGTAATGGCCTCACAATTAATCCCTGCTCTTGCATATGGTTTGGAAATATGGCACGGCCGGGAATGTGAAGTCTTAAACCATCTTCAGACAAAGGTGTATAAAGCCTTTTTTAACCTTCCAAACAGCGCATCACCTGCACATATTCGTCTGGAATTTGGTCTACAAAACCAGGAAATCCAGTGTCAATCGGTGTTTATAAAATTATGCTGGAAACTCCGTGCAGCAGATCCTGGCTCATTGAACAGCCTTTGCTGGTCCGAAATAAAGGCCCAGTTGGTTTTGCAAAAATCGCACACATGGGGCGAGTATTTACAATCAGCATTAACAATTTTAGAATACAAGAGGCATGGGACAGTAAGATGGAAAGGGCGACTTTTAATAAAACGTGTAATTGTGCTGCAAAAAATCTGTCCCTTTTTGAAGATAAAAGAGCCTTGGTAAAACGCAAACATTCCTGGTCAGTTATAAACTCTTATGTCAAACCAAAACCGCAAGCTTATTTGGAGGCTCATTTTCGATTGTTTTTAAAAAAGAGCTTTATGATGTATCGGTTTGGAGAATATGAAACAAAGGATTTGCCACAATCATGGAAAGGAAAATTCCCAAATGAAAACTGCCGTTTATGTGGATACCACACTGAATCTATATGTCACCTGATGTGCGTTTGCCCCTCTTTGAAGGAAGCAAGAATGAGACTTTTAAAACCAATTTTAAATGATCTTAACATCCGCACCTATAGACAAACTGTGACTAGTTGATTGGGGGGGCGCATCAACTATTCTTATTTGTTGAGGGGTTACATTTCTTAACTTGATTAATAACCTTGTATGTAAAGAGGATAAAACAAAATGAACTAGGCTATAAATGAGTTGGCAATATGGATGAACTGTAAAAAACGTTTTAATTCTCAAGGGTTTTTAATGAATCTTAGTTTTAAATCATGGAAATTGATTTTAAACAAATAATTTATCTTTATTACAATGCTTTATGTTTGTGATAACCAAATAAAGTTTTTCTTGAACTGAACTGAACTAATTTACTAGCAGGACATGCCACACATACCAGGGCATGTCCTACCTTTTACATACAATGCACCCTGCCAATGGGGGTACCTTGGGCCTACCTTAGGGGTGACTCACATGTCGAAAAGGGAAGATTTAGGGACTTGCAAGTGTGTGCATTTGCCAAGTCGACATGGTAGCCCCAGGTTACGCACAGGCTCCGCAATGGCAGGCCAGAGTTACACTTTACGGGCTGTTTGCGTGGGTGGCACTATCCAGTGCTGCAGCCCACCAACAGCATTTGATTTATAGGCCCCGGCACTCGCAGTGCACTTTACTAGGGACTGACACATAAATCAAATAGGCCAATCATAGAAATACCAATCCACAACACATTTTATACAGGAGCACTTGCACTTTACCACTGGATGGCAGTTAGGAAAGTCCGCAGAATCAATACACCAGCAAAAACAGAGTCAAAACTGAGAGGTCAGAAAGCAAAAAGTCAGGGGAAACACGCCAAAAGATGCCAAGTCTAACACTAGAAATATAGTATGTTAAAAATAATTAAGTTTAAATGAAAAATACTTGTCATCTAAAGTCAAAACATTATTATTATCACCTCTATTAGTGTGTTTTCATGATACTGTGGAAAAAGGTGTTTCGGGAAAGAACTGCCTTAACTTATCAACAAGGGCATGAAATGGTGCCATTGAAAAATGTTTTGTCTTGGAAGCTGTCAATAATCAAAACCCCTCCGGGCACAATAACAGGCAACTAGAAATAATGTGAGGCCAATTACGAGCCCACCGGGTCAACATAGGGGAATGCTCACTACTGACGCTTAATAAATAATATTTGGATGGAGGGGATAAGGTCGGCTCACTTCTGATTCATAGGCTGTGCCACTAGCAAGCCCGCTCACACATCACTAAGCTACAAACAGGAACCATGGATGGGCAATCTGAGAACCAGACAAACCGGAAGCATTTAGGGCTTACTACCAGACACTCTACAAAGGTTGGGGGAGGCTCAGACAGAAATACCCTTGTGTTTTTGAGACTGCCCTTGGCTGCCATTGGACTGGCAAATAACCCAGACTTAGAAGCCCCTTTTACGGTAGTAGAACTTAAAAAAGTCTTAGGGGACTCTCAGTGGTGAAGAAACCGGGCCCAGATGGCCTGCCGGTCATTTTCTATAAGGTTTGCTATCCTTACCAGAAAGACCACTTGCTCCAGTTATTTACCTCCTTTACACATAGTACAGGCCTATTGCCCATTATGTCAGCGGCCGAAATATCATTGATCCCCAGACCGAGTAAAGACCCTACTCTTTGTTCTTCTTATCAGCCCATAGCATTATTGAATATAGGTGCCAAACTTTATACCAAGATGCTGACCAATCGGCTGGAACCCCTCCTGCTGGAGCCGATTGACACAGATCAGGTGGGTTTCATCCAACACCAACAAGGCCTGGACAATACCAGGTGAGTCACTCGCCTGATGTGAAAGGCCCACTTGCACAACATTCCTGCCCTTCTCCTCTACTTAGATGCAGAGAAGTCATATGATAGGGTCAGTTGGGTTTTCTCGAGAGCTGTTCTTATCAAGCTAGGGTTAGTAAAATCATGGCCTCCTAGAGTCCTATGCCACCTGACAGCTACCATCCAAGTGAATGGCCAGCTTACCAAACCCATGCGCTCCAGCGTGGCACTCAGCAAGGTTGCCTATTGTCCCATTAACTTTTCACCCTGGTTGTGGAACTGTTAGTGATCTGCCTTTGTAGGGCACTGGATATCGCTGGTTTACTGTTTGGAGGGTGAGAATATGAGGTCCTGATTTATGCGGATGACCTTCTTCTGACTCTGACTGAGTTGGGCCCACTTTCCAGGCTGTGGTGCAGAACCTGAGGGAGTTCGAAATGGTCTTGGGCTAAAAGATCAACATTGCCAAATCACAGGCACCCAACCTAATCATCCCGCCACAACAACCCCTGCAATTCCAGGGGGTGACCCACTCCATTCAATACCTGGGCCTCATTATTACTAGTACCTCCAAGACTTGAAACTGAGATAATTGGCCACACTATTGCTAGGCCATTCTAGAAGACCTGTGCTAGTGAAAACTGTTGCATATCTCTTTGCTAAGCTGGATAAATGTGTCTAAAATGAACATCCTGCCTCTGCTACTTTATCTTGTTCAGGTCATCCCTTCTCCCCTCCCTGAGGTGGATATCCTGCAGATGCAATGGGGTCTCGGATCTTTTGTCTGAGAAGCCAGGTATTTCTAACACCCTACATATGCTTTCCAGGGATCGAGGAGGTCTTACTTGCCCTACCCTTTTAGACTACCACTGGGCAGCCCATCTACGCTTTATTTCGAATACATAGTCAGGGAAAGTGAGAAACACTGGTTTCACATGGACTAGCAGTGACTTGCAGACCTCTTAGGGACTTAGCTTGGCTTCCTAAGTTCCACCAAACTGTAGTGTGTGTATGGCGACCCCAACCCAGACTGTTCTTGAGATATGGGACAGAGGGCCGGTTGACCACTTTCCCCTCCCCGGACACTCCCATAGCCCACAATCCTTATTTCATGCCTGCACTCCAAATGGGTTCCTTCCCTGATTGGCAAAGTTGGGAATTTTGTATACTACAAGACCTCTTCCAGGGGCAGACAATAAAATACTTTGAGCAATGCAAGACAGAATATCACAATTATGACAAACTCTGACACCAATACTTTAAACTTTGACTGTGGGTACTTTCTCCTCCCAATGACTTTGGAGCGAACCGCTCACTGACACCGTTTGAGACTTTGGTGCACAATTGCAAAGGTTCCAGAGCCCTGATATCCAAAACCTATAGGGGCATATTATCAAGACAGGAGATAACATTATCGCCGTTTTAGCGGCAGAAAACTGCCGCTAAAACGGCGACAATGGGCTTGATAATATGCTCTAGGGATTCCAATTGAAGCCCATGTTAAATGTGAAGGACATCTAACATGGGCTTCAATTGGAATTCCATAGAGCATATTATCAAGCCTATTATTGCCGTTTTCGCGGCAGTTTTCTGCCGCTAAAATGGCGATAATTGTATCTCCTGTCTTGATAATATGCCCCATAGTGTCTTGCAACAGTTCCCCCTCCTCCCTAGTCATCCATATCAGATGAAATGGGAACTCGATAGCATGCCCGGCATTACCCAGAAACAGTGAGAATTCCTGTGGCAAGAAAGTCCTAAAATGCATAGGAGCTTACTCCAGCAAGAAACTGCTTACAAACTCATGTTCCAATGGTACTATACCCCAGTTTGACTGTGCGCTATATTTCCCACTACGTCGGCTTCTTGTTGGAGATGTGGGGACCTGTTGGAGAACTTTCAACACATCTGGTGGTCTTGCCCTCACCTCATTGTCTTATGGAAAGCAAGTCTGGAGCATATTAAAATCACCTTGGGGTTTCTGATACAGGCAGACTATTGCACTACTATTTTGGGTATTCACTATTCACACTTGAAGCTCTAATGTACCAGACTGGTATCATCGAGTCCGGCACATGACGGGCACGGTGAACCAGTTCATTGCTCTGGCCTGAAAGTCCCCTGCTGCTTCCCCATCGCTTCTTGGTTCATCAGGCTCTGCCATACTCCAGCCATAAAACACTTGTCACATAAACTTTCCTTCACGAATAAGAAATTCACTATGCTGTGGCAGCCTATACTTTTTTATATGTCAAAGATGGAGCATCTCTGTTTTCAACCACGCAGACTACACGCTCTCCACTTGTTTGATTGACACTACCACATTGCTGCCCTGGGCTCTCCTGATTCTCGGCTTTTTATACCACAGGGTCAATCTCGAGCATTTTTTTTAAATACTCTTTTCCTCCTACCTTTGCATTATCCTTCTCTCTCTCGTGCTTCCTTTCCACCCCTTCCAGCCCATGGTCTATTTAGTGACACATTCCCTTCCCCCCGCTGTCTTGTCTTTATTCGGTTCCTCGTCCTGTCTGTCGGAGAGTTGGCCTGCTTGTCTGGTCTTTCTCTGTCATATCCCTCTTTTTCTCCTCTTGTTCTTTCCTCTCCTTTCTTCTTTTGTTGACTATCATTGGCCCCATGGGCCTTTCGTTTTTAGGTCGCAGCCTGGCGTTCACTGCGCAAGCAGCGTCGCGCAGGCGAGATTTTTTGATATCCAGTATGGGGCTTTAACCCGCCTCTCTCTTCCATTGGCTAGCTCCATAAATGGAGGCTAGCCATTGGAAGAGAGATGTGGCAATCATTCTCGGAACAGATTCGTGGGCGTTCCTGTCTTTTTTAAGCCCCGCCCCTTTTTTCCGTCATGAAGTTGTGGACGTTTACTTTTTATTTTTTTTACACCGATGTTTTTCTTCATTGTTAACCCCGTCCCTGTCCCGCCTGGTTGTATCCTGATCACCTTCCCGCTGTCCGTCCCCCCTCCTGCTGTCCTTGTCTTTGTTCCCGCCCCCCCCTCGCAGATCACTACAGTCGCCGCTTGGGCAAGAGGTGCTTTTAACATAACCGTGCGGGGAAAGCGGGGGGGGCTTGTTCTCATTACGGCTTCCAGATTCCGGGCACCATCTGCAGCGTCGCCCGGATACTGAACCCAGGCGAAGGGACTTCACCTGGTACCGGCGCTCTGCTGCCTACACGTGTTACCATGCACAAGTCAGTGCCCGGATTGCTTTGAACATGTGTGTGTTTGTTTGTATAGAGAAAACCTGGCTAAGGAGCAAGGAGGCACTGGAATAGTCCTAATGTTTAGTGTCTTTGGGCCTGTACAGCGCTTCGCTGCCTCTCTGCGCTATAAAAGGCGCATGCATCAGAGAGCGGGTGTCCTGTGAAGAGAAGGGTCTTCCGATCCATTCTGGGCGGCGGGCGAGTGAAGGGGCTCTGGTGCTGGTTCGGATTAGGTTTCCGAACTTGTTTTTAATGGCAGATACTAGTTTGCAGTCCAGCGACGCTGTGCTTTCGTGTGTGGCGTCGACAGCCACAGGCCGTGTTACTGGTGTGTACACACAACACACCACCAAGGCTCACTGCTCCACACAGACACACCTTTAGTGTTACACTCTTTTCAGGAACACGATAGCCATCAAATCAGAGTCCTGCAGGGGTTTGAACAGGCAAGCACACACAGACACACACACACATGCCCACGCACACCAGACACGCACACACACGCCCACGCACACAGACACACGCACACACAGACACACGCACACACAGACACGCACACACAGACACGCACACACAGACAGGCACACACACGCACATCCACCGCCTTGTAGCTGCCGCTCTGCTACACACATTCTTGTACGTGAAACTACAAGTTACAATGTTGCGTATTCACATTCCAAGTGTTGACTTTCTTGATTACTACAGATAACTGCTTCGAAGCGCTAACAACGTGCGTGCAGCTTTAAATACAAACAGTAGGTTTAAACGACATAACAAAATGTCCCACATTGCGTGAAACAGTGCCCCCCTCATTTCTCTAGTCGGTGCCCCCCCCTGCTGACACTCCCAACCCACCCCTCCCCCTTGAGATCTCAGGCCCGGGGTGCGACAGGTTCACCACTGTCTCCCCTCTCCAGCCTCCCTGTCACCCACACGTCACTGCTCACCTTTGACCTCTCCTTCAATACCTACAAAGCCCTCACTCCTCATACCTTCTGTCACTCACACTGAACCCCTCCTTCTCGCCCATTACTACCTTAACCCTGCCCTCTCCCCACACCCGACAGCTCCCCCTCCCTCACCGGCACACATGGACACTTCTTGAATTGGAAGACCCCCCCCTCCAGTCTGGAGCAGGGGGCGAACCCGCTACCACTCTCTCCTCTCACACTCCCTTGCCCCACCGGCATAAGTTAACACTTCATGGAAGTCCCTGTGGACTCTCCCTCCCGAACCTCCCACCCCCCCAGCCTGGAGCCAGGGGTGAACCTCCCCCCCTCCCAGCTCCCCCCTCTCAGACTTCCTTGCCCCATCGGCATAAGTTGACACTTCATGGAAGACCCATCCCTCCAGCCTGGAGCCAGGGGCCAGGGTGCAGCCCCCCACACACTCCCTCACCCCACCGGCATAAGTTGACACTTCATGGAAGTGCCTGCGCCCTTCTCTGTGTAGATAGCTTTTTTTGTAGGTGGCTCTATGTGTGGGTGGCGCTGTCTGTGTGAGGGTGGCTCTGTGTAGGTGGCTCTGTGTACGTGAGGGTGGCTCTGTGTAGGTGGCTCTGTGTGTGTGGGTGGCTCTATGTGAATGACTCTGTGTGGGTGGCTCTGTGTGTGTGTGTGGCTCTGTCTGTGTGGCTCTGTCTGTGTGTGTGTGTGTGGCTTTATGTGTGTGTGTGCAAATGCAATAGGTCTCGCATTTGTGCGAGATTAGGCTATTGGCATTGTAAATGACAATGCCATTTATTTATCTGTTTTCAAAACCAACACATAAATACAAAATTTGTCATTACAATGCCAATAGCTCTAACTTTTACAAAGGCGAGACCGTTGCATTGTAAATGCTTGTTTACAATAAGACGCTGAGGGATCGAAGCATAGCCATAGCTCAACCTATGCCTCATAGACCTTCGAGAGCTCTCCTTTGGGAGGCTTAGACAGGTGACACACCATGACAACACATTTTTTACACCACGAGGCACCTGAAAGAATTGTGGGGCTTGTCATGTTAATAATGCTTGAATGGACCACATATCCACATGGAAATGTCATAGATATATGCCTACAAAACGAAACCTACATCCTGTCGGTAGATATAATGTGTATGCAATGCTTTTTGAATGTACTACTGTCACTTTGCAATCCGTGCTCTGTATCATACGATCTGCATTTTCTGTTATGTTTAAAATTCAATAAAACAGATTTTGAGTAAAAAAAAAAAATCGTGATCCGGCCTTGAGTGTAAACTTAGTGCTCCTGTTGCTCACTTCATGTGTTAGGGCTCATAAAGTAATACAAGGACACACAGTACAGTTCCAAACTATTCAACATACTTTGAATGCATTATTTCAGATGGTTTGTTCATATTTCAATAATTCATTCGACGTCATGTACCATGCTTGCTTAACAGCATACTGTCACTGGAATACTTAAGAGGGCTTCAGAATTTATTATGGGTACCTGCAATTCTGATGCATTTTTCAAGGCATTGTTCCGAATACATTTTTATGTAGGTGGTGTTGTATATTAAACAAGAACAGCATTTTAAAGCACAATCACATTTACCTGCCTAAAGCTTAATTTGAGCCGGTGATTTCCGGTGCTCAGCCCTGGCCCTTAATTTTCAACATGGGCACTAATAACATTCCACCACATGGTGGCGCTATTTTTCTAATTTCGAGATGAGCACAACAACAGTGTTTAACATTTCAAAACTTTAAAAATTACAGTTCCGCAGCGCTCATGTTTCTTTAGATGGTCTGGAATAGTCTGAACTGTCACACTTGTAGGAGTGTGATGGTTAGTAGTTGTGTTGCATTGGCAGAAGCAATGGAGTGGTGCAGGTTGCAACAGCCTCCTAAGATGGATCCTGTCACTTACCTTTATTACAAATTCTGCACTGACCGTGCCTTCATAGAGTCAATATAACTATATGCTGGGCATAATTCTACTCACATCATCTCCGACTCCATCGAGCAATATGCACATCTTTGCAATATAAATAAACATATAAATAAGTGACTCATTTGGAGTCCTTTAAAAATGTGAAAGTTTCAATCAGCAAAATACCAAGCCTAAGCAAATAATATTTTTTCTGCAGGTTTCTTGGCTACTATGAGAAAAGGTCCAGATATTAAACTGAGTGCTTAACGTTTAAATAAAATAAACTAACTAAGGGAATCTGGCGGTTAATTGTCACAAGTGTGTGAGGAAAGCAGAAAACTTAACAGATGATATTGTATTTATTATAAGTGTTTCAATGCTTTTACCATGGTAAAAACTGGACCCTTCGAAAGGCATTTGTTTAGTTTAGCCCCTTGCCAGCAGCTGTTTCCCTGGTGGACTTCTGTCCACGTATCCCATGAGGAATTTGAATTAGTGAGTGGGGAAGATATTTCACACAGCATCAATTGGTACATTGTGTGTGAATGAGAGAGTTGATGGGACGTCTCTTGCAGGCATTTGGATCAACTGAGGATGATTCCCGGATTGCGTCTACAAATTTAATACGAAATAATACTTTTTCAATGCTTTAGTTTTGGGTAACATGTAAAAGAAACTGCTTTTACTCAGATTTCCTTTCTGAGTAATCATCAACTGCCTTCAGCCCATCACAACTATCCTATATACTGCAAGTCTGATTCATCCAAAGTCTGGGTGAAGTGGAAGGGTCAGGCACCACATCAATGCACAAAGGTAACTTTGCTATAGATGCTGGATGAGCCCAAGAATGCATTTCTCATACTGTGACTATATGAACATAGACGTTAGTACATTATTTCCGGCACGTATTAAAGTGTTTTCAGAATTGTAATTGTGTATCTGTCTGTGGGCAGAGGGGCTGCTGAGCAGCCAAATGAGCAAGGCACTGTAGTGGGCGGGAGACTATTTCCAGCAGCCAAAGGAGCAGGCAGCTCATCCCAACAGCCTTTTACTCTCACAGTATAAAAAAATAAACAGGATCCTTCATTTTGGCTACCAGGCTTGGGCGATGCATAAAATAAATGCTAAAACGAAAGCCTGTGTTATTTATGGCGCAGACAAAACAGTTTTCTCCATGTCCTTGACCCAATTAAAAATGGCAGCATCTTCCTTAACTTGAGGGGTTTATTTCTCCCCAGATTAAAGAGGGCACACAGGAAAAAAAACTGTATACTCTCCCTTGTAAATTTGGCAAGTGTGGAATCTATTTTGAAAATGAGGGGCCCGATTACGATATTACCAGTCTGACCGCCGGACTGCTGTTGCGGCGGTTAGGAGAGCACCGCCAAACCAGATGCATCCCAACCGCCACATTACAATTTTACCATTGTGCTGGTGGTGTTGTGTCGGCGGTACCACAGCGGTGCCATGCTTTGGCTCATAGGGAGCCTGAAGCATATGCTGTCGCCATGGCAGTGTCACTTGCCCACTGGGTGCATTGTGTACATTGCACCATGTCATGCATGGCACACTGCATTAAGAGGGGGGCACAGCATATGCCACCTTGTACTTTGCCCAATGGGCAAAATCACCCTGTTTGGGGACCTTCCCTACTTTTCCAACACCCTTTTCGTGGCAGTTTCCCCACCATGAAAAGGTTGACGGAAAGGCAGGTAATGATTAGGACAGCGGCACGGCATTGGCACTGACTCCCATCCCCATCGCTTTCTCCACTGCTGTCAACGCGGGATCCAGGATTCTAGCGGTGGCAAGGGTCTTGTTGTGTTCTGACCACCATGCTTATAATCCAGCGGTCACAGGAGGCGGCAGTCGGATCGACACCTCAAGTACGGCAGTCTTCGGGCTGCCGTTCTCGAATTCAGGACCAAAATTAGAATTAGCACCAAGATCTATTATAATATGCACTTACGGTGAAATTAAAACACACCATGACTCTGCAAATCAACAGCACAAAACATCTTATCAGAACAACTTGTACATACAAAGAATAACCTAATGAAAGTAACATAAACAGCTATGCAGAAGATCACCTCATCTTGGTCGACAGTGGCAATCCTTGACCCTGAGAAAGTAAAAAAGTAAGGATAAGTTCTTTGACTAGTCACATCAATGGCACAGGTATTCCCCACATGACAAATAGGATTAGCAACAGACAACCCGAAAGCCATCTCCAACAAACTATTGTATGACAAAAATGACACCCACAGTACCGACCTTGAACCACAGAACTACACTCAAAAGCCATAGGACATAGTATTCTCAGTACAACCCATTATATCTTGATGGCCATTCAGATTATGGTCTGATCGAACCCATAGAGCTAGGCGACTTTGCCTCCAGGCCCAGTCAGATTCATGTTGGAATATAATAGAAGACCCTGGTATCAACAATCAAAGGCCTAAGCCGAGCTATAGAACCTTGATGTGACAACTTAAGCCCAAGGCAACACACGCTGCTACACTGCCATGCTATTGGCAGAAACATATTTTGCAAACACCACTACAATATCATGGCTAAATTGGAGTTCCTCTCATCTGGAATCCACAAGAGCATTTCACTAATAGAAATGAACTTACCTCATGTACAGACTCCATGTTCTCACTTATTATATTACCTATTTCCTATGAAGGACTGGGATTTTAGCCCTCTTTAAAGTGTATATCCAGTTAGTCTTTAAGGGAGAATGTATTAAGGATTTGAGCACCTTTAAACAGTCACATTTGTGTCACATTCATAAAGGACAATTAATCACCTGTCAACGGAGAGGAGCAAAATGGAGAAAACAGTTTAAATGAAAAAGAGAGTGGAGAGAACCATAAATGAAACAAAATACAGAACAAAAAACAGTTGCCTAGACATATAATTGTTTTAGTCATTTTAATTCTAACAGAATAAAGACCTGTAATATATTAAGCTTGGGAACACATTAAATCAATAAATCAATAAAAATGGCATTTTCATGTCTGTTAATAAAATGAAATTCCTGATGCGTAGAACACATATGCAGATACCAGAAAAAGAAAGAGAAAAAAACAAACTTAAAAAAAAACCACTTACTTTAGCAAACAAAGGTGCATATTATCAAGAACGGTGTTAACTTTTAATGCGGTTCTCGATAATATGGCCCAAAATTACCTGTACTGAAATAAGTAAGGAAACTCCCCTATTTTCCTTATATACAGTAATTGTCATTGTTGATATATAAACTGGAACGAAGTAAAGACATTTCAGAAAGTGACACTAGCAATAACAATAACAAAATTTGAAGTGATGTTAACATTGATAGTAAATTAGGGCCACATGACATTGGCAGTTGGACCGCCACCAACAGCACGATTTTTTGTGCGAGCGACGCAGTACAGGTGCAAACAGGCCCGTTCACAAAGGGCCTGAAAGCTTGATTTAAGAACACACTGAGCCACACAAAGGGTCCATGAGCTGAGGGGCACCACTTTAGGGTCAGGAACTTGCTGAAGATTGGTCAAGGAGCTGTTGGGGATCTGTTTAGATCCCTGAGGCTCAGATCAAAAGGCCAGCAGACTAGCCCTTTGAGTCACTCTGGGGTCCTGGGTTCAAGTTGAAGTTGCAGGTCCAGTTCCTCTTTCCCAGGTAAGAGATCAGCTGGTAGCAGGTCAGCAGAGCAATGCAGCAGGTCTTTCGGAGTAGCAGTCCAGCCATGTGACACTCTTTCAAGCAGCACAGCAGTTTTTCTTCCTGGCAGAGTTTCCACAGGTCCAGAAGTGTACTAAAGTAGTGGGGTGAAGGTCCTATTTTAATTCCCCATTGCCTTTCTCCTGGAAGGTGGGGGAGAAGCTTGTGGAAAGGTTCCTTAAAGTGCCTGGAATTTCCTGACTCCCCTGCCCTTGCTCCAAGTTGGCTGCAGTGACAATACAGGGTCATTAGGCCCTTTGTGTGAAGCCAGAGCATAGGCGATTCAGGTGTAAGTGGGGCTGTGCTCAGCTCCTCCCATCCTGTCACCAGATGGCCCATTTAGGCACACCTAATCCCTCTATTGTGTGACTGTCTGGGAGGAATTCACAAAGTACTTATGTCCGCTAAATCCAGTAGTGGAACCCAAGACAGCCTTCAGGCACAAAGGGCTACGGACTGAAAAAATTTCAGAAAATGCCACATTTCTAAAAGTATGAAAAAATATGAAAAAATAGGGGGCGTGAGGAGCACTCCGTTGCTTTGTTAAAAATTTTTTCCAATTTTTCCAATGGTGCAACGATTGATCAGGGTAGTCAATCCTGGTGTATCAAAATGGGTTTATGGCGGGTTGTTGGACCCACCCAATCGTGCACTGTTCACGTAGTGCTACGCACCTTAATTACTCATTACTCTTTTGCTCTTATGATAATCTTTTTATTTCTCTTACTTCTTTTGATTTTTGCATTTTGTTTGTCAATGTATGTGCTCATATGTTATTTACAAATTTCATAACACAAGCATATGATTTGTTCATTAATCACATAAACATTGATATCTTATACATTAACAGCATGTACAATACTTTGGCATTATTTCAATATATCCACATAAATTTACAACTGAGCCCAATGCATTTCGGCACCCCTATTGTGCCTTCGTCAGGGGCGGTTCTTGTGTCTGTCTGTTGTGGATATGCGTATGTGTTCGTCACTCTCCTTTACTCGAGAGTAAAACGCTGGTGAACGGTTTTGGTACTCTCTTATCTTCACCATCGATAATAATCTGTTATGCCAAAGGTTTTCTCCGTGTATGCATTCACGCTCCTATCACTGTCGCCGAATAACCCCGCTGGACAGTAAAGGAGAGCGACGAACACATACGCATATCCACAACAGACAGACACAAGAACCGCCCCTGACGAAGGCACAATAGGGGTGCCGAAATGCATTGGGCTCAGTTGTAAATTTATGTGGATATATTGAAATAATGCCAAAGTATTGTACATGCTGTTAATGTATAAGATATCAATGTTTATGTGATTAATGAACAAATCATATGCTTGTGTTATGAAATTTGTAAATAACATATGAGCACATACATTGACAAACAAAATGCAAAAATCAAAAGAAGTAAGAGAAATAAAAAGATTATCATAAGAGCAAAAGAGTAATGAGTAATTAAGGTGCGTAGCACTACGTGAACAGTGCACGATTGGGTGGGTCCAACAACCCGCCATAAACACATTTCTAAAAGTGGCATTTTCAAAATTGTAATGAAAAATCTGACTTTACCATTAAAGAGCTAAAAGAACAGATGATGGACGGAATGCTGCATTAGTTAAATATTCACCCCTTGTCACAGATCTGGGTTAAATCCACTATTTATTTGCACACTATACCATTCCAGTTTAGACCCAGCCATATGCAAATCAGTCTTGACCCTCTTCCCCATGGAAGCAGTCCAGCCCGAACTGCCAGACCAGGCCTTCCCTGGACCAGAAACAAGCATCTTGGGACTGGTTTCCAGGTAACACTCCTCATCAGCCAGGCTTGCTTGAATCTGGTGGCGTAGCGAGCACAGAACCCACGTCTGGGTATACCCTCTCTACTTACGGGCGACAAATGCAAAAAGAACAGATGATGGACGGAATGCTGAATTAATCAAACATTCACCACAGTTGCAGATCTGGGTTAAATTCATTGTATTTTTCCACACAACGCCTTTCCAGTTTAGACCCAGCCATATGCAAATCAGTCTTGACCCTGTACCCCATGGGAACCGTCCAGCCCGAACTGCCAGGCCAGGTCTTCCCTGGACCAGAAACAAGCATCCTGGGACTGGTTTCAGTGTAACACTCCTCATCAGCCAGACTGGCTTGAATCTGGTGGCGTAGCGAGCACAGGACCCACGTCTGGGCAAACCCTTCCCACTTATGGCGACAAATGCAAAAAGAACAGATGGTGGACGAAATGCTGAATTAATCAAACATTCACCCCCAGTCACAGATCTGGGTTAAACGCATCAGTTTTTTTGCATGCCACGCCATTCCTGTTTAGACCCAGTCATATGCACATCAGCTGTGACCCTGTTCCCCATGGGAACTGTCCAGCCCAAACTGCTAGACCAGGTCTTCCCTGGACCAGAAACAAGCATCATGGGACCAGTTTCAGGGTAACACTCCTAATCAGCCAGGCTAGCTTGAATCTGGTGGTGTAGCGAGCACAGGACCCACATCTGGGCATACCCTTCCTACTTACGGGCGACAAAAAGAAAAAAGAACAGATGATGGATGGAATGCTGAATTATTCAAACATTCACCCCAGTCACAGATCTGGGTTAAATCCATTGTATTTTTGCACACCACACCATTCCAGTTTAGACCCAGCCATATGCAAATACATTTTTACCCTGATCTCAATGGGAACAGTCCAGCCCGAACTGCCAGGCCAGGTCTTCCCTGGACCAGAAAAAAAGCATCTTGGGACCGGTTTCATGGTTAGGCATGGGCAAATTTTGCGGATTTGCGTTCCGCAAATTCACGCGAAATCGCAAAAAAATCCACGAGTTAGCGCGATAATCCGCGAACTTGCAGAGTTGCACAATATGACCATGACCACGTGTGTCTGTAACTTTGCCACCGCGCCGAAAGGCGTTGAGGTCCCTCGAGTGAGCTGTCCATCATAGTGAGGAAAGGGCGGGACTACGTTGCATACCCTAGTGTGTGTGGGGCGGAGTCAAATGGGTAGGGCTTCCATGCGAGTTCATATGCCTCTTGTAAGGGTCAGAGACCGATCAGAGCAGCAGATGAGAAGGATGCAGCCTCGTGGTCACAGGAAGTACACGGGGATTGCGCTTGAGAAACTTGTGGATGCAAAGACCTCCATCAAGGATTACATCTAATTGTAGGTCATAGATATAGGGAGGAAGCACATCTGCCTAGCCTAGACCGTGCTCACTGGTTGTTTGGGCTGATTATAATGCGTGACTGAATTTGAGATTCAACTCGGGCACCTGCTTTATTTGTATCTGTAAGTGCTTCCTGTTGAGGTTTAATTTTTGTGACAGGAGAATCGTGCCAGAATGAATCCTGCCTGCATATTTATCCATGAAGATGCCACCATGTTGATACCTCTACTGCAAAAAAAAAAGAAAAAATCCACCCGCGAGCGGATTTGCGGATTTTTCAGCAATTTCGCGAGATTCGTGGATCGCAAAATTGCCGAAAATCCGCAAATTCCATAAGCGGAATGAATTTTGCGCCCATACTTATTCATTGTTACATGTCAAGCACTAAAAACAATGTTATGCCTCAGGCAGGCCAAAACAAAAACAATTTAAGTACCTGCATTAACCCTGGGTGGAGTATTAGGAGTGGTGCTCCACATAGTTCCAGTGAGTTTAAAAAAAACTCAGTGGAACTACGCTCTGCTCCACGCCCTCCCCAAGTTGTTAAGAATAATTAAAAAGGCACTTACCTGACGTGTCTGCCTCGGCTGCCTCCTCCACACAATGGCTGCTCTCTCCTGTCTCCTCCTCTCACTGAAAACCCCCTACGTTGTACGTCTTACGTGTGCACATGCACATCCACAAGATGTACAACGTAGAGGTTATTCATTTTGAGAAGGAGGCAGGAGAGTGCAGCCATTGCGAAGAAGAGGCAGCCCAGGCAGACACAGCATGTAAGTGCCTTTTTAATTATTTTTAATACCTTTGGGAAGGTGGAGGGGGTGGTTAAATACACTCCGCCACAGAGTCGTAGTTTTGCCTGAACTCTGCATTCACAGCGGAACGTGGAGTAGGCAAAACTACGCAAACTCCACTGGCAGAGCGTAGTTATCCACCCGGGGTTAGCCTGCATTTCATTAGCGGATCGTTTATTCGCAATGAGCACCACCGCCATGTATTCCACATTGAACCAAACCATTTTGTTCACAAACTCATCATCCCACACATCCATTGCCATACCTCGTGGAAACAGTTCTAAAAAGACAATGGTCCCATGTCACCATCCCTCTGCCCAGTTTTACCCACACCAATGTCTTAGAATGTAGAGCCCAAAACCGAACCCTCCTGCTGCATCTGTAAATATTCAAACCCCCCATTCCTTTTCCTAGCCCCTCCAAAAACCCCCTCCACATTTTCAAATCTTCCTTTAATCCTTCCTTAAGCCGTACTTTGTGATGTGGCAGGGTCAATCCTGACATTGACAGTCACAACGTCCTATAAAAGGTCCTGCCTGCCTGCACCACCGACAAGCAAATTTCAGATGTCCCAGAAACACTTGTGCCTCCCTCACCTTCACTTTTTTCCTGGCCAACATTGTGTCATTAGCTCACCCATAACCTTTTTTTTTGTCCTCCAGCAACCACGTCTCCATTACCACTGTGTCAATTTCAGTTCCTAGCAGGGGCCCCACTACGTCATCCTGGAGCTCCTGAAAACTTGCCAGCATTAGTGGCAATCCACTGAGCCTGTTTGTCCTACAAAGAAGAAGTCATCCAAATAATGGGTCACCGTCCAGCAACCTGTCACAACCCTAAATATCCACTGCATAAATTATGTACAGTTTTTTAAAAAAGGCCACAAGAGATGGAGCACTCCTTGGGCAAAGCCTTGTCTATATACCAACAACCCCCCAAACTGGATCCCCAGCAGCTCAAAGTCACCCAAATGTACCGGCAACAGGCAGGAGGCTGACTTGATCTCACTCTTAGCTATACTCACCCCGGAGCCCACCTTATTCACCAACTCAACCTGTGCCAGGCCGTGCATCCCCTTTTGTCTGTACCTTTGTCCCTCCTTCGTCTGTCCGACACCTATGTCTTATATATATTTCCCCCCTCTAGAGACAAACCTTCAACACCCGCTTCCATAGCCACCGATTCCATGACCACTTCTGTAAACTGCTTACCTGGCTTCAGGGTCAGCGCCTGCACTGAAGCTTTCCATCCAGCCAGCATTCTATGGTCTGCGACATCCGACTTCAGGTCAACCACTGTTCTCCTCTTCTCCATCTCCTATAACACAATCACAGATACTTATTTAGACCTCCCCCCACCTCCCTCTTGTCGTCCTTCTGCCCCTCACATCACCGGTGATCTGACTATCCCTGATCCATTCCACCATTTTCTCTTTCTGAACCTCATTCTCATCATAATCCAGCCCCAAATTCTCTCCTATCTCATACAACCTTTCAAGCAATCCACTTGCTTCTGGGTTAACCTTATTTGGTGCAGCTACATCCCACCACTCTGGTGGTGCCTGTTCCCACCATGACCTCTTGAAGGTAGTGACCTTACCGGCACCGACCTTGAGGCGGACTTCCCAGTCCTTCAACAGGTCACTGTGCTGTGGTTCACTGCCCTTGCTCCCCCCAGGATAGTGGAGCCACACCAGACTCTCCTAGGTCTGCCCCTGACTACCATCCTATGACTGAATGATCAAAAAGGCCCACTGTGCTGGTACCTGTACTGTCAAAATTCCCTTCTACTTCCCCTCCTGGGAGCCACACTCACCTGCCCTCCCACAAGGTGGCACTCCCCCTTGCAACCTCACTTTCTGAGCCCTTTTCGCAGACACCCCCTGCCCCCTTTCATGGCACTTTCCCCCACACTGGTAGTCATGTCCACCGCACTTGTGGGATGCACCCATCTCATGTCAGCCACACAGACCCAAACCTTTTTAGCACATACCCTAATTTGTTGCAATTCTTAGGGGCAAACAGCTCCTCAAAGCTGTTCTCATCTTCAGCTTCCTCCTCTAACCCTTGTTCCGATCCTTCCACCTTACTCCAGTTCAAGAGTGGCTGTACAATTGCTGCCGCTTGGCCCCCTGCAATTAATACATCAATTCATCTGAGCAAATCTTGCTGCTTGCGTGATCTCAATGCATTTCAGGCTGGAAAGGCCCTTTATCATGGGATATTCAATCTGAAAGGTAGTGGAGTGGAATAAAAAGAAGCTGTTCCTGTCTTGAACCCTTTCATAAGATAAAGATGTCATCGATTTACCTCAAAAACATCATAAGATTGTTCGTCCGCATGTTTTTGTTTAGGATGTTATCAACTTCAAACTTGTGCATAAAAAGATTCACATAACGGGGGTGCACAGTTACCCATGAAAGTGCCCGTGAGTTGTAGAAAAAGTTAATTCTCCTGGTGGAAGAAACCCAGGTAAAACATGTTGTGTAGTAATTCGAGTAAAACTATTTTCAAATCTTCATCCAGCTCAGTGTCAGTCAAAAATTATTTGACTGCCTCCAAACTTAGATCAGGGGGAATTGATGTGTAGAGTGCCTGAACAACCATTCCTGAATTTTGATAAAAATTGGGTCACTACCCGTAGGGCGTCCAGGAGTGCTTCTGGGGATGCTTCCCCTGGGGGGGGCTGTGGTGCTTCTTTACACTTTTGGAAATTTGTCATTTTCCTGCTTTAGCTATTTCGTGTCTACAGTCTGTCTCTGGGTCACATGACTTGGTGTAGTTGAAAGTTGAGCTATGTGTATTCCTCCTGGACAGCCACACCCAATAGTGAGCCCAGGTGTGCCTGGACGCCATCACTGAAGGAATGGGAAAGCAGAGCTGGGCACAGCCCTTCTTACACTTGAATGGACTGTGTCCTGCCTCCACACAATGGGCTGCATACCTCCTGTAATTAGTGTGGAGCCAGGACAGAGAAGGCAGGATGCCTGGGTGCTTCAAAGGAATCCTCTAGAAGCTTCTCCCCACTTCAAAGGCACAAATGGGTATAAATATTGGACCTCATACACCAACTCTTGAGTACTTTTCTGGACTTGTGGAGATTGCCAGGAAGAAGGACTACTGTGCAGCCTAAGGATTCCCACTTTGCTGGACTGCTGCTCTGAAGAAACTGCTGCCTGCTGGCCTCTTGCGTGGGTGATAAGAACTGGAATTGCATCCGTTGAACCCAGGACCCCAGAGTGACTCCAACGGCTAGTTGGCTGGTCTCCTGACTTGAGCCTCAAGGACAGAAGGATAAAAAAGAGCTTGGGCCCAACACCTGTACTCTGCAACCTGTGAGTCTATCCTGCCAAGAGGTGCCATCCCAGTCCTGAACTTTGGAAGTGGGCCTAAGGTGTTCAGCAAACCTCTCTGGATCCTGCGAACCTGATGCATCTTCTCTGCTGCACGGCGCAACCCCAAGCAGAACCGATGCATCATCACCACATCATGGGAGTATCCCATCACAATGGCCTGCATTGCAAACCTCATCGGAACCGCCATCGCTTAATAAATCCTTGGCACAGGCCCTTGCGTCCCTCTTTGACGGCAAACTCATGGACAATAAAAGACTCCACATCTCAGCATCGCAGTTCCACAGAACCGACGCATCGCCCAATGCACCCCCAACACCCAACTTGGCAGCGCAAGCCCCCATTGATGGGATCCTTGACAACGACTCAAGCCCACAGTTCTATGACAGATTAGGCAGGTATGGGTTTAGTCATTCACTTACTGGGATCACCAGGTACTATGACCTGCAGACCAGCCCAACTTAGACAATACTAGATGGTTTGACCTCAGGCAAGTTCCATTACTTTGGTTATCCATGTGATTGGGACGGGTTTGTCTGAACATCAGTTCTCTAGAATATTGTCATTTGGTCTGGCAGTGGCTCGAATTTACTCTGCGAATTTCACCCCTCATTCCTTCAGTGTTTGCGGCTGGGTATGGTCCCAATCAAGTGAAGGAACGGAGTTGATGGACCTCTGATTGTTACAAGTGCTACATGCTCCTGGAACTATAGTGATTTTGTCATTGCAAGTTTGTGTCTCGCATTGCTCTCTCCCCCAAGTCCAAGAACAATGCGGTGCCCAAGCAAATGTGCATATTGAGCCAATTCTTTGTCTGGAAGGTGATGGCCAGAGTAAAACAATATGGCATACAAACAGTTTCAGAGAGGTCTCCTATGCATTTGAGGTACATTGGCATTAGGTGGATGCATCTTACACACTGCCGGAAGATGGGTATCAAGAGGTGGATTTATGAAAGTGTTCAACCTCCTTACTTTATCATCCTCCATTTCCTCTAGGGAGGAAAGGACTGCAAGGACTGAGTTTGAGCGAATTTGACTGGCTGGGTAAACTTTTCTCAGAAGTTTTTTTAGCTGGATCTCACAATTTCTTGTGGGAACTGAACCATAGGTGTTCCACAAGTGCCACAAATGTCTCTGTCTATAAATTCAACACTGAAATGGCTAAACTGTGTGCAGAAGCTACCCGGTTTATGCATATGCACCATAAATTATTCAGGGAAGCTGATATGTTTCAGAGTGATGGCGTGCATTTGTTGGACAAGGGACTGATGTGTTCATTGACTACTTCCTTGCCTTTGTACGAACACTGTGTACAATTTGGGTGGGTCAAAGACCTGTTTGCCCTGGTTGCCGTTGTGGCAGACTAGGGTCACTAAGATGGATGATTGAAGAGATGATAGCTTGCCTAAGAACCTATGCATAGTGGCACCGATGGATACAAAGTGGAATTTTCACTTTGTGTCTTTTCCCTAGGTCGACAAGAGCATACCAATAGTAGTGTAGAATACTTACGCCACCAATACTTTGCTAGGACCACCCAAAGGCGATATTCAAAGGCAGCTAAAAATATTTAGATGTAAATACTTTGTTTCATCTGCCAAACAGTGACCTAAATGATTTGAACCCTTAGATAGAAACCCTAGAGACATAAGGCCTTGATAAGTCTGGCATTAGTATGCCAGGAGAAAGACATTGCAGGTGGCCGCCTGAGGGCATTGGGCTTCCATGACTAAAAGAGGACATTTAAGACCATACTTAGGGCAGTTATTTGGAATCAGAAAGTTTTGGTCGCCAAGGTCGGTAAGGTAGTGCCAGAAAATGGTACTCACAGAGAAGAAAAGGGGCAAAATGAATTACATCTTCAGCAGAAAAATATTGTATACGATTTTATTAATATGGGCATAGAGCACAGTGTAGCACAAAGTGGATCATATTATAAAGGTCTTCTCTCTGGACTTCAACCGGCCATTTAAGGCCCCCTCCATTGTTTAACAAGGAAGTAGGCCTTTTATTGCCGGTAGAGCCTGCTACTGAGGGCTCTAAGGCTATTCGAACATTCCACCCCTAGAGGGCAGAATATTCTAATTTGTAAAACAAAGGACTCACGGAGCCCAAGAGGACTAAAATCACCTCAGGCTCCGTGAGGCCTTTAGTTCACAGCAACAGCTGTGAAGAAACATTGAAATGTTGGAGCCTCTGGCTTCTACCGGCCATTAGAAGCCAGGAGCACTCCATTGTTTTCAATGGATCTCCCAACATTCCAATGTTATGATAATGTATAAACTAGGCTACATATATTACATTGAGATGGATAAAATGGTACATGAGAATGTCTTAGGCTTGGAATTCGAATTCTCATTGGAAAACTGTATTTATCCTCAACAAATAAAAAATCATTTAACACAGGGTATAAATGAGGCTTACGATTCGGGCATTAAATAGAAATTCTAAGATAAATACGAAAGATACTGTTATACTGAGAGTTCCTAGTCAACTCTGTTTTCATTAAAGAACACAGGTCCCAGAGAATATATATTACTTTATATGTTTTCAAAATTGTTTGTAAAATGTAAGGACTAACCCTGAATCCATTGGTCTTTTTAGTAACTTGATGATGTTTTGTGTAAACTAAAACATATGTTGGGCTAGTGAGCTATGGTAGTAAGACTATTATAGAAGTAAAATTGTGTTGACAAATACTTGGCAATTATGGATACACTTTACACTTTTAAATTAGTTGTTGTGAGGACTTTGTGTCGTGTGTACTAGTGCCACACTCCTCAGGAGTTACATCCATATCCTCTAGAAAGCACTTGCTGCCATCAGCCTTTTGGTGCCCGGAGGCCAGATTATGAACTTTTGAAGGATCAATGTAAACCTGCCCACCCAAAAGACTTTGGAAGTTCTGAGGCAGGTGTAAGGTCTGGAATGGGGCAAGAACCTAATAAATTATAACTATTTTTATATGGAAAAAGAGGGTAAAATAAGCCATATATGAATGATGTGTGAAAATATTCAAGATGGTAGTGTTGGAATAAAATGCTCTGCATATAAATGGCTTATGGGCCATTAGTGTGTCTACCTCCTTTTAAACATTCCTATATCCCTTGTCTATGTCCCAGTCATTGCTTTTGCAGTGGATCCAACTATCTTGACAGGAAAAAGAACAGGAAGTGTGCAAGTGGTAACCACACCCATCCCTCTTGGCTTTAGAAAGGCATAGATTTCACAGAATATTTACAGGGTTTTTTGCTATCTCATAGTTGATACAAGTATGGGTTGCAAAACTAGAAGATTCAGTGTTCTAGATATCCTTCCACGCTTATGGCATGTTGAAAGCACTGCAGAAACTTCCAGAACAATATTCTCCATGACAAATTCTTTTGGATTCTAGCAATAAATCAGGGCCAGACCGGCCCACATACAAATACAGGGGATAGATACCCCCATGAACAATACAACACAGAAACTTGCACAGTCTGTCCCTAGCATCCCACAGTTGTAACACATGCCACTGGGAGAGCTGATCGGATCTAGAACAGTATTCTTTAATCTGTTTTTCTTCTACCAACAGTAATATTTATTCTATTCTACAAGTTCAGAATGAATGGTTTAAGAAACCTTTGCACTGTTGACCCTTAAGCCAAAACAGGCATTAATCAGTGATTAGGTTTTGAGATGTGTGAGAAAATGCCATGCTTTGTATGGTCAACCCCATTTTGTTTGCTGATTGGTATTTCTGTTTTTTAAAGTCTGCACACTAGGCTACTTTTGTTCAGTCCCTTCTGTGGGCCTGATTCACAGAACTAACTTAAGACAAAATCCTAAACTTACTACCATTTTAGTATTCACAGAAGGAACTTACTCATTTTGGTATTAGTAGGTGCCTTCTGTGAATATCAAAATGAGAAAGTAAATGTAAATGTAAATGTTTATTGTATTTGATTTTTAATTGTAATTTTTTAAACAAATTGATTAAAATATATGTTTAACACATTTTTAGTAATATGATGTGCAACTTACAGGGGAAAGGTTGGAGATATTTTTAAAGTATGTTTCTTTAAATAAATATTTCATGTATTTTTTATTAGTAATTTCATATTGTAAACATTGTACATTTTGTAAATGTAAATGTAAACTTTCACATTTTTGTTGTTTTAGATGTTTCCATTGTTTTTTTATGTAAGTAAAAATTCATTTTTAAATGGTATGTGTTCATTTTTAAAATGTATATCTTGTTAATTTTATTTTATTTTATGTTAATTTATTTTGTAAATATTTTGTGTTGATGTTTAATTTTTTATAAATCTATATATGTTATTGCAATATTTAAGTTCCATTTTAAAATTAAAATTATCCTCAAATTACTTTGTTTTGACTTTGTTTAGTTAATCATAATTGTGTGTCTAATACATATTTAGTACATTTGTTTGCATAATCTAACTTTTAGATTCTTTTAAACAAGTAACAAAAAAATTAATAAGATTTTTATTAGCAGAATGTAAGATTTATAGAGCAGTAGGGTGAGAAGGTATTTGAAAAATTGCCATCCATTGTTATTAATGTGTTAGATTGTAATTCTAAGTATTGTATTTGTAAAATGAAGGGGCATATTACCAACAAATAGCGTAATTATCGCTAAGTAGGGTTAGCGGCAATATTTTTATCGCCGCGCATCACCTGTTTTTATCGCTGAGATAACTTGCTATTAGCAAGGTTTATCTCAAAAGCGATAAAAATCAGGCAAAATGCGTGAATATCGCTGAGAATACAGCGATATTCACGCATTAGCGACAAAATGCTCTTAGCCATGTTATCCACCTCCCATTGGATAACATGGCTAAGAACTGGTCTGAGCAGGCGTTGGTTGTTTGCGATAGCGGAAATATTTCCATCGCTACGCCTGCCTTGCTAATAGGCGATAGCGACGTTAGCGACTGCTTTCAGTCGCTAACAGGTTGGGTACGCCCACTTTGCATGTCATTAGCGATAAATATCGCTGACATGCAAAGCGGGCCCCAAACCGCTCACTATCGCCTAAAAGCTGTTGCTAACATCAGTTAGCGACAGCTTGCTAATAGAGTGATAGAATTATCGCCGCTTAGTGGCCGAAAACGGCCGCTAAACCGGCAATAATTGCCTATCGCCACCCTTGGTAATATGCCCCGTAGTTTTTAAAAATGTTAAATATTGAAATAGAAGATTTTTTTTTTTTAAATAAATTTTATTGAAATTCAAACAACAAACAACATTATACACTTCACAAGGCAGTTATTCATTTCCGGGAAACATGAGGGGCGGGGATTAATTCCATAGCATATGCATACAATATTTCAAACATCAATTTCGGGTTGAGGGGGGGCAGCGAGGAAACCGTGCAATATATTTATTTAGTTAAGGTGGGAGGACCAGGAATGTCATCTAGGGAGACAAGGGGATGTTAAGAGTAAAGACTTGAGGGGGAGTACATACATTCCCACGATAAGCATTCCATTGAGACCAAATTCTAGTCCATTTCTTAGGTCTGCCCCGTGACAAGTACACCGTCTTTTCTCTGAACATGCACCAGTCCATGTTTTCCTTCCAAGCCGATATTGTGGGCAGTCTGTGGGAACCCCATAACTGCGCAATGTCCCTTTTCGCGATCATGTTACCGAGGGTTGCCCAACAGATCTGCGCCGTGTTATAATCATTCGGTCCCCATACATTAAGGAGACAGAGTCTGGCCTCAGGCAGGAGTGTAACCCCCGTGACCCTTTCCATGGTGGTATGTACTCGGGACCAAAACGCAGCCACCTCAGGGCATTCCCACAGTATATGGAGGAAGGTACCAATCATACCGCACCCACGTTGAAATAGATGATTTAATATTGAAAATTGTTTTGTGTTTGATAGTTGTTAATGTTTTAACTTAATTTTAACTTAAATCTTTTTTTACATTTTGTGTGTATATTTAATTTGTCTTAATGTTAAATTACATTTTACTATTGTATGTATATTTTTAATATATCTAAAACAAATTATATGTATTTTTAATTTTTTCAAAATTAAATCTCAGATATATGTTTTAGATGTGGATTTTTATCTTATTTACATTATTACTAAAGTAGGGAAGTTATTTGAATTATTAAAATTAATTTTCATATTTAATTTTTTAATGTGTTAAATTGTAATTTTAAGTATTGAATTTATATAATTTTAATTTTAAAAAATTGATATATTGAAATAGATTTCATATAGTTTTAACTCAAATCTTCTTTATATTTATTCCAAATGTATTTACATTTTGTGTTTATGTTACGTTGTATGTACATTTTGGGGGTAATTAACTATGTCGGACACAGACACCCGACCGACCGACATCGGGTCAGTTGTCCCAATCGCCTAAACAGAACACTGTTCGGTCGCATAATAACATTCCTCTATGGGAGCTCTTGTTACTGCTGTAAACGGGCCATAACACAAGCTCCGATAGAGGAATGGGAGTCTGTGTTCATCCCTGCACCATGTGACAGGCACCCTGAGGTGCCTGTCACATGGTGCAGGGATGAACAGGCGGGCACCATAGGTTTCCCCTCAGCCCCAAACGGAGGCCGCAGAGGCATGGGGGCCCCAATACTTGCACTCCAAAATGCATTCCATGTCGGAAAGCCCGACATGCAAAGCCTGCCGGAGACCAAGTATCCTAATCCCAAGGGTGGAAAGACCGCCCTTTGGGATTACCGGCCAGCCTCTGACAGGCTGACGGCTCCTTCAACCCGTCAGAAGCCAGTCATAATGACCGTCCGGTTAAATTTCTGACTGCCAGCATTGTAATGCCGCGGTCGGAAATTAAACCGAGATGCAGCCCGGAAAGGCTCCGACCAATGGTCAGAGCCTTTCTGGACCGCATCATAATAAGGCCCTCTGTCTTATTTTTTAATTACATGTTATTATTGTATACATTTAGTTACATATTTTAAACAATATATATATTTTTTCAAAATTAAATATCAACTGTTAGGATATCTAGGCCTTGATTACGATGTCAGGTGGATGCCGTATCGGTCTGGAACAGCGGTTAAAAGGTAGGGCCGATGTCGACCAAGAACCTTCAGTGTTTGCCCGGCGTTAGCCGCCTCTCATACCATTCAATATTACCAAACAAAGAGGCAGGCGCTGGAGACAGGAAGGCAGGAAACAGGAGTTTATTCCGACGGAGCAGAACACGTCAAATCAGACAACAGGGTATCTTCTCGAGGTGCTCTAGCCGCATCTCTGAGGCCTGGCCTCTTATACACAGGTTTATGGCTTTATTACATACATTGCATCCGTAATGTTTCTTTGAAGGCCAGAAAAGACATCCTTGGAATCCCAGGTCCAGGCCTGTTCCCACCCCAATCTCAGCATGTGGTGGTTGTCGCGCAGCTGGACATTCCGCTGGGAACGGGAAAGTGGGCGATCGGTTGGATCTGGAGGTGTGAGGGTATTGATTAACCACCGCTCCTTTGATGTGAGGCGAGGTCCTACTGTAGGGGGCAATAAACTGCATCTGTCGGGCTAGGTGATGGCCTGGGATCAGGCTGGACAATCGGGCAGGGAGGAAGAGGTTGTCAAAAAAGGGGGGGGGCTGTTCCATGAGTGGGATGAAAGAGCGAGGGGGTTCAGTACGGGATGTGGCTCAGAGACAGGGTCGCGTTAGAGGTGCGCTTAGCAGGAGAGACCGGGGGCTGTCGGGGCGCGGGGGAATGCTTGCGAGGCTGGGGAGTGAGGGGGAGAGAGGCGCAGGCTATTGGCAGTGGGCAGAGAGGTCATGACACATAAAATGGCTGCCACCTACGTTCGCGATGGGGCCTAAAGGGACAAGATGGCGTGGTTACTGTTTCATGATTTTCGCTTTACTTTCAACAGTGGCTGTGGTGAACATAAATGAACGCCGCTTATGTATACCTAATTTTAGTCATTTTCCACAGTCCCCAGTTTTTATCATAAGTTAGTTCATTCCTGTTCATATCATAGGTGAGGATGTACAAGCTGACATTAGTTATACAATTCGCTTTGGTAGCCCATATGCATTACAGGCAGATGGAGATAATTCTGTTATCAATGTAGACAGACTCGTACATAACCATGTGTAGTCAATGTGATGGGCGGGGAGGCAGTGCATACAAGATTGCATTAGTTGTGTCATACATTAGACCTGGAGATGGGGACATTACTTAAATGATGCAGGGGATTTCGTTCGAATACAAAAATGAGGCCATACAAAAATGTTCTGGCCGAATAAGGGCTATTAAGTACATTTCTTGAGGTCTGGACTCCATGGGGGTCAAAACTAGACAGTATGTTCATGTGCATAACTGGTGTTCTACAATCATCAAGGTATAGAGTTAACGCCTTCTTAGTTATCCTTGTACAGTTGAAAAGTGACCGATGTAGGGTTACGAAAAGCTCAATTGGGTGTTAATCAATACAAAGTGGTTGGGAGAGGAATCCAACTTAATACAAGGGACAGTCAAGGGGTGGCAATGTTCAAAAAGGGTTCGTCTTTCCAGTGTCTTATTTACAGCGAGCCATCACTGGTAGGCTCTCATCGTTCTTCCTCTTTCGTTGGCGCTGTTGAGCACCGGCGGTGGAGCTACGCGTCCAGCTCTACTTCAGATCTTGCGTTGCAGGGTGTGGCCATTCTTTGCTCTTGGACCACAGTCCTGTGTTTGTCCTGTTGCCTAACTAATCTATCATAGGTACCTTAGGCGGGGTACCCGCATTCCGTTCTTCCTTCGTGACAAACCCTATTCTATCTTTTGTGCTGTGTTTCTTCTCAGAGTCAAGTTCAAAAATTCCATATGAAAAAAAGGGGGGGGTGATGGGGGCGTGCTTTGGGAGGCCGAGGGAAGAGAGGGTGGTGTGGGATCAGATCTGAGACGGACCAAGGAGGGCAGAAATTTCAAGCAAGTGGGCCCATCAATCGGGCACAATGGGCTGGGACTTTCGGTACGAGCTCATCAATGTGCCGGGGCTTCTGGGCGGCCCTTCTTTCCTTCCCTTTCCACGCTGAGAATGGTGCCTTGTCCCGCAACTCTTTGCTCCGTGGTTCCACCTTGGTCGAGGTCATAGATATTCCCCGATCTGCAGCCAGGCTGTGCGTCACATCCGGCCCCTCTCCTCCGACGACTGCACGTTATCCTTAAATGAGTATAAAAAACAATTTTTAGAGAATTGGCAGGGGAAGACGTTTACACACTTTAATTTCTCTCCCAACCCCAAGTAGTTGGGGAAACGTTCATTGGTCACGATAGGGTGGATGCTTAGTAATCCTTACATCGGTGTATGTTGTTAACTCATGCATCATTGCTGTAGTGCAGGTCGGCAAGCATTTTTTTTTATTTTCAAACATCATGTCTGTCTGGTGTTTTACTCCTGTTATATTTGCGAACGTGGCAAGAAGTCTGATATCTAAAAATTACATGGTTTATCGAATTCAAACCGGCTCCTTCAGTAAAGACTCACGTTTGTCTAAAACAAATCCTGTTGAGCTATATGTTTCTTCAAGGTCTGTTAATTTATAAAAAGTGTGAAATGCTATTATCATGGGCTTATAGCTACAGTCTTTAAGATTTTCTGGGACGGCTGGTACAGAACTGGGACCATTCTGGAGAAACGGGGACGTATCGGACATTCTATTTTTGTGCAATGGGCGGTGGTAATCCGAATGATGAGGGTGGTGTTACCAAAGTACTTAAAACAAAAGCCACTGACATATAGTTCCCTTTTAAGGGTCAGATTAGGGGACATCAGTCGTCTTACCTGTCCTTTCTTTCTCAGCCAATTAAGTTCCATCATTTTACAGAAAGGAGAGGTAGTAATATGGCTAAATATGATCGTTTTGTTTCTGTCAATTTGTTCAAACACTGTCGTGTCTAAAGCCAATTATACCTGTACCGGCGAGGTACAGTGTCGTCATTTATTCACAAGGGAGCAAGGGAGCCCTCAGAGGGAGAGAGCGCCGTGCGTACCAAATAGGCTATTAGTACACGTACAACATAAAAAGAGAGAGAGAGAGAGAGACGTGTATAATAATAGACTATTCAGTGCACACACATATAGACCAGTACGGGTCGGTTTCACGTATAAAACACAAGCTGAGGGAAAACATAAATTCATAGTTTACGTACCCACAAATACCAGATAGGGTGCGACAGTACATACATCTAGTACGAAAACTTAAGACAAAACGCAGAGCTATTTTGGGCAAAAGGACTTTGCCATGCATGTGGCGTATTCTCAGTATTCCCTTTAATTAATTTGGGGGGTCGAGCTCTTCGTTCTCCTTCCTTTCTAATAGTAGACAATTTTTGTTGGTAACCTCGCTTCAAAAATACTTACTCCTTTTTAATTGGTCGGACACTAGTCCAGTCGTGCTTATACTCACGGTGGGGTCTTCCAACATCTAACAAATGACGATCCAAGCTGAGGTAAAGGAGGGGTGTCAGTCGGACGCGCGATGGTGCAATTCTGACTTTTCTATGAGGGTGGAAGAAGAGGGGGTAAATCTAAAACATGACAATATCCCTAATTTCTGGGCTGAGGGGGGGATTTTGGATGAACCCCAACCCGGGGTATTCTTAACTTTTGTCATCTAGTCCGCACATAAGTTGACTCACTGGTGCGCATCATTTAGGGCGTTCATTTGGGATATCAGTTGGGGTTGGGTTCGTCGTACTGAAATAGGCCTTCAAGTTTCTGGCGTAGGCCACTCCCCCATTCGTTAGCTCCAGAGAGAGTCGTTCCTAAGTAAGGAAAGTGCTATATCTTTATTCGTTTTTCACATGCAGGTACCATGTTCGGGCTTAATTTTCCTATCCCAGTGACCGTTCGATCAACCCCTCAGTCATACAAAAAGCATTCTTTCGTCAACCCAGACGTGCACATCACATAAGCATTCATACGACACAAATCGGGGCCCACGCGCACATTCATACCATACAATTCTTCTTCTTTCTGCGTGGAACACGGTGCATTCTGGGTCTTTTCCATACTTCAGCTGAAATTCCGATATTAACCTGCAGAGAAAGAAAAGAGGGGGGGTGACAGCGTTCAAAGCACATCAGCGCGCAAAAACAAGAAAATGTTTTTACCTACCACGTACCTGACTTATCTTCTTTGGGAAGCAGTACCTTGCATCTCGGCATTGAAGCCCAGAGGAACTGGTCTATTGTCCTATTCATAGATATATCTAAATATCAGGATCTTTTACCTATTGCTTATGCTGTAGGAATGTGAAACACAACAGATCCTGACTGTTTTTTTCGCATTATTTGTATGTACTATGTCTTTCTAATTTTTCATAATCAAAATTTCTTCATTTTACTTGCCCTTTATTTATTTTGAGAATAGTAGCCTTTATTCGAGAACCTACCAATCTAAGTGACTGTTATGAGGCTAGTTCCATATATTTATTTGTGAAGATGTCAGCATTCGAATACGGGCCTCCAACCATGTAGGCCGGCCACGGGGCAGACGGGAAACGCATGAGGTAAGGAGACATTACACTGTAGTATAGAAGTAAGTAAAGGACGAGCCATTTAATTGAAAAACTAAACGCGACTAACGGTTGCAGGACCAGTGAAGGTTTATTTTATAGTTGGAAATATAACAGGATCAGTTACAATAAAATCGTCCATACGTACACCAAGGGCGAGTATCATCAGTAACATTATTTCAGAGCGTTAATAATACAAAAATGACAAAGAAAACACATCAATAGGGTTGTTTGCATGTTCAGTCCGTACCCTTTCCCGCCCGCCACGTGTACAAAGACCGCATACATATCCCATAACATCAAGGTTTAGGCAACTAGAACGTCATAAGGAATTGCGAGTCCCGCCCATAATGGCGCCATTTTGGTCGAGGCTGGGCGGGCCCAGAGCATAGTCCAAATGCCTCCAATAACAAGTGGTCGGACCAGAATCCCTTTCGGTAGTTCAAAAGATTCTGTTAATGCCAGCAGAGAGGACAGGCGGCGTGGACTGCAATTTAAAAGCGAGGAAGGCAAAATCTTCCCTACCGGGCCACGCTGAGGTCCCACCGGAGCTGATCGAATTGGCAGTCTACAGTGTCTCTTAGTAATTTGGACAAAAGCTGGCGTCAGCACGAGAGCACCACCATCTTGTGGTAACGTCGTGGCCACTCCAGAGAGCGGGACAGCAGGCGTGTCCCTTCACCGATGCGCTGAATCAACCTCTCCCACGGCACCAGATGTGGACAAGGCGGTGGTCACCCGGGGCAGCGGCATATCCATGGGGGATAGTCGAGCAACAGTGGCGGTTGCCCCCACCGGAAGCCCGCGGGAGTCGAGGGCCCATGAGCCGGCAGCCATCTTGTGAGTCCCGTTGCAGCCGCCCTTCACCATGGCCACCAGAGCGGGTCCCTCCCGGTCAGCCAGCCGTGGGGCGGGGGGACCGCGAGTGGAACGCTAATGGCAGTCTTAGCGTTGGAGAGGAACCTCTACCTGGAGGGGGAGGAGGCCGTCCGCGCCACCTCTCCGCGGGCGCCCCACGCCATCTCCTGGCGTAGATATACAAAATGGCTGGATCCTTGACCCTGAGTTTAAGAGTCTCATGCTCTACCGACTGAGCTAGCCGGGCCCGGCAACAGAAGAGGGTGCGGGGGGTGAGGAGAGCCATCAGCAAGGCATCCCCCCGCACACAACTTGTTGGGCACCACCTCTGGACGTCCTGGGGACGGGCCTCCGCGCGTGGTGTCGCCTCCGGGCTATTCGCACAACGGTCCTCCACCGACGCTACCTCGCCGGCTGATGGCTTTTGTAGACTTTCTATAGCCCAAAGCCTACTAAAAAGTAGCCCAACATTGCTACAGCGTCAAGCAGGCGGCAAATGCATTTGGGTTTGTTGTTGCAGCCGTTTGCCATGTAAATAGTTGTTTAATAAATAGTTGTATAATAAAACGTTTTAACATGTTACTTTGCTGGAGTGTTGTATTTATTTATAATATTTGCATAGGGTTTGTCGTTATTTAGGCGGGGTGGGCGGTGGAGCCGAGCTGTCTTGCAGCCATCATGGCGTCGAGTTCGGCTCTTCTCACTAGTTTCATATTTCTCATGAGGGGTTGTTCCTAATGTTTCTATTTTACCGAGGTAAAAAAGAGATCCCATCAGTGGCCTACTGATTTTGCTCGATTCCTTTTGTTTTTCCTAACGATTTTTATGTTATTGTTTGCTAGCATGATACAGCGGCTAATCCGCATTTTTTATATTTATGTCCTTTTTATTAGGGGCGTCCTCCGGTGGAGCCGGATGATCTACCTCTAATAAACGGTCCGGGCTGAACCAACTACCAACAAACGGGGCAAAGATAGGCATGACGGGTTACAAAGGGGACAAAAGTCTGCACTACCTATCCTTCACTATCCGCAAAAACTAAACAGAGTATTGCGACTCTGTGCTTATTTGTGAATAGAGAATAACCCAAAGAGAACCAATTCCGAACGATCAATGTTCGGTCAAACAATCAATCAAATGAGGGATAAAAATAGGCACGACGGATTACCACGGGGGCAAAAGCCTGCGTTACCTATCCTTCATTATCTGCAAAGACTAAACAGAGTATTGCGACCCTGTGCTTGTTTGCAAATAGAGAATGATCCAAAGAGAACCAATTCCAAAACAGTAAATGCTTGGATAACAATCAATCAAATGGAGAGGGAAGCAGGCACGACGGGTTACAACGGGGGCAAAGGCCTGCGTTACCTACCCTTCACTATCTGCAAAGAGAGAATACTCCTATTCTTCCCTGTTTGCAGACAGAGAATCTCTCAGAAACAAAGAAACAATCAAATGAGTAATACTAGTATTTTCAAACAATCAAACAATCAATTCGCAATTCGTCGTGTTACACGACCTTACCCGGACCGCATGGATAGTTTCTCGTCTTCCGCTTCCAGCGCCTGATCGTCCTCTATTCTCCGTAATTGCTGTGGCACTCCTGATGGTTCCCAGTCAGGACCGTAGATCACTCGAGAGAGGTCTGCTCGGAAGTGGTGAAGTTCGGATGATCGGCTGCCAGACGAGGGTCTATCGGGCAGGTGCACTTCCCGATCGTTGCAGTCGTTCACTCTGTCGTTGGGACCTCTCCCACTGGATCCACGCGTCGCTGTTGGGCCCCACGTTTGGGACGCCAATTGTTGAAAGGTAGGGCCGATGTCAACCAAGAACATTCAGTGTTTGCCCGGCGTTAGCCGCCTCTCATACCATTCAATATTACCAAACAAAGAGGCAGGCGCTGGAGACAGGAAGGCAGGAAACAGGAGTTTATTCCGACGGAGCAGAACACGTCAAATCAGACAACAGGGTATCTTCTCGAGGTGCTCTAGCCGCATCTCTGAGGCCTGGCCTCTTATACACAGGTTTATGGCTTTATTACATACATTGCATCTGTAATGTTTCTTTGAAGGCCAGAAAAGACATCCTTGGAATCCCCGGTCCAGGCCCGTTCCCACACACATCTACAGTAGAGTTCCCACCCCAATCTCAGCATGTGGTGGTTGTCGCGCAGCTGGACATTCCGCTGGGAACCGGAAAGTGGGCGATCGGTTGGATCTGGAGGTGTGAGGGTATTGATTAACCACCGCTCCTTTGATGTGAGGCGAGGTCCTACTGTAGGGGGCAATAAACTGCATCTGTCGGGCTAGGTGATGGCCTGGGATCAGGCTGGACAATCGGGCAGGGAGGAAGAGGTTGTCAAAAAAAGGGGGGGGCTGTTCCATGAGTGGGATGAAAGAGCGAGGGGGTTCAGTACGGGATGTGGCTCGGAGACAGGGTCGCGTTAGAGGTGCGCTTATGGCCCAAGCAGGAGAGACCGGGGGCTGTCGGGGCGCGGGGGAATGCTTGCGAGGCTGGGGAGTGAGGGGGAGAGACGCGCAGGCTATTGGCAGTGGGCAGAGAGGTCATGACACATAAAATGGCTGCCACCTACGTTCGCGATGGGGCCTAAAGGGACAAGATGGCGTGGTTACTGTTTCATGATTTTCGCTTTACTTTCAACAGTGGCTGTGGTGAACATAAATGAACGCCGCTTATGTATACCTAATTTTAGTCATTTTCCACACAGCCAGACCATAGGTCGGCGGTTCCGACCTCGCAATTTGGATGCAACCGCCCATAGGGTGGTCAGAAACATCCATTTCATTATGGCAGCTTGTGCGGCGGCCAGAAAAGGCCTGCAGCACAAGCTACCACAGTGAAATGGATGTTTGTAAACATCCCTGTACCGTTTGGCAGGCCCCGTGTGGTGCATGTCACACAGTAAAGGGATGTTTAGCCCCCATACTCCATAGCAGAGGGCAGGCAGGGCCCTAAAGACACTTTCTGACAAAACTTTAATATCAAAAAGGCAGACATGGAAAGGCTGTTGAAAATGACATCATAATCCAGACAGCAGTGCAGCCATCATTAGGGAATTATGGTGTCTTGGCAATGCACCGACGGGCTCATTGAGACATCAGAAGTGCAGCTGATGGTCCTTCCGCCCGATGCCTCCCGTCAGCCGCATTGTGATACAGTGGGTGGACCGCAGGGGCAGATGTTGGTGGGTCCAACACCAACATGCCGTCAGTGGCAGACCCACCAACAAAGTAATCAGTCCCTGCGTTTTTAAGCTTTATAACATTTATACTACTACTAACGCTGTTTCTGAAAATTAAAATTGTGTAGTTTATAAATGTTTAACACATAATAATAGTATGTGTTTGACTTTTTGATTTTTTTACATGCATTTTCTATATATTTAAATATTGTGAGTAATGTTTGTTATGTTTATCATGTTTTATTTTATGTGTTATGTTTAATTTTTAGAGAATTCTTTCTGAATTGAAACTATTTATTGTAATGAACATGTATTGCTATTTTATTTTTTATGATTTTCTAAAATGTTGCATTGTGTTTTGGGAATAGTAAATCAGACCACTTTATTCTCTAACAGCTTATCCAAAATGGCGTAGATTGAAGGGGAAATAGTAAATCTGACCATTTAATGCCCAACACCTTCCCTAAAATGGTTTAGTTTAGAATGAAAATAGTAAATCCGAGCACTTTAGTGTCCAACACTTTCCTTAAAATGGTTTAATCTGGAGTGGGAAGAATAAACCAATCCTTTTAGTGCACAACACCTTCTCGGAAATAGTTTGAAATGGAGTGGGAATAGCAAATCTGACACCTTTCATGTCCAACAACTTCCACACAATGGTTTAGATTGTAGTGGAAATAGTAAATGTAACCCTGTTAAAATCCAAATTATTCCTCAAAATGCATTTGATTGTCATAGGAATCATAAATATGATCTCTTTGCCAGCCACCACTTTCCCTAAAATGGTTTAGATTGGAGTGGGAATAGAAAATCCAACTCATTTATTGTCCAATACATTCCCTAAAAGGATAGTAAATCTGACCCCTTCAGTGTCCAACATCAGCCTAAAATGGATTAGATTGGAGTGGGAATAGTAACTAAGACTCATTTAGTGTCTAACAACTCCCCCAAAATGGTTTAGATAGGAGTGGTAATAGTAAATAGTATTCCCTTAGTGTCCAACGCCTTCCCCAACATAGGTTAGATTGTCATATTTTTCTACTATGTTTGTAGACTTGTATTGTTATTTTTTTTATTGTATTTGGATGTATATATTGTGAGGATGGGTATGTTATATTTTTTATAGATTTGCAAGTCAGAGTGCAACATTTGCAACTATTTTAATGTGTTTTTTTAAACAAAATTAATTTGGTTTGATTTAAACAGCAAAACAAACAAGATGATGGACAGAATGTGGCAAAATGGCAAAACATTCACCCCCAGTCACAGATCTGGGTTTAATCCATTGTTAATTTGCTCACCAAGCCACCCCAGTTCAGACATGGCCATATGCAAATCAGTCTTGATCCTGTGCCTCACTGGAACAGTCCAGCCCGAACTGCCAAGCCATGTCTTCTTGGACCGGAATCAAGCATCCTAGGACCGGTTCTGGCTATCAGCCTGTCTTCAGCCAGGATAGCTTGACTCCAGTGGCGCAGTGAGCACAGGACCCACGTCTGGGCAAACCCTTCCCACATAGGGTGAACAGCAAAACAAACAAGTTGATGGACGGAATGTTGCACAATGGCAAAACATTCACCCCCAGTCACAGATCTGGGTTTAATCCATCGTTATTTTGCTCACCAAGACACCCCAGTTCCGACATGGCCATATGCAAATCAGTCTTGACCCTGTGCCTCATGGGAACAGTCCAGCCCGAACTGCCAAGCCATGTCTTCCCTGGACCGGAATCAAGCATCCTAGGACCGGTTTCTGGCTATCAGCCTGTCTTCAGCCAGGATAGCTTGACTGCAGTGGCGCAATGAGCAGAGGACCCACGTCTGGGCAAACGCTTCCCACATAGGGTGAACAGCAAAACAAGCAAGTTGATGGACGGAATGTTGCACAATGGCAAAACATTCACCCCCAGTCACAGATCTGGGTTTAATCCATCGTTATTTTGCTCACCAAGCCACCCAAGTTCCGACATGGCCATATGCAAATCAGTCTTGATCCTGGACCTCATGGGAACAGTCCAGCCCGAACTGCCAAGCCATGTCTTCTTGGACCGGAATCAAGCATCCTAGGACCGGTTTCTGGCTCTCAGCCTGTCTTCAGCCAGGATAGCTTGACTCCAGTGGCGCAGTGAGCACAGGACCCACGTCTGGGCAAACCCTTCCCACATAGGGTGAACAGCAAAACAAACAAGTTGATGGATGGAATGTTGCACAATGGCAAT
Organism: Lissotriton helveticus; assembly: GCF_964261635.1. Taxonomy (NCBI): domain Eukaryota; kingdom Metazoa; phylum Chordata; class Amphibia; order Caudata; family Salamandridae; genus Lissotriton; species Lissotriton helveticus. The sequence goes on from NC_136070.1 coordinate 1,119,985,858, forward strand.
ACATTCACCCACAGTCACAGATCTGGGTTTAATCCATCGTTATTTTGCTCACCAAGCCACCCCAGTTCAGACATGGCCATATGCAAATCAGTCTTGACCCTGTGCCTCATGGGAACAGTCCAGCCCGAACTGCCAAGCCATGTCTTCTTGGACCGGAATCAAGCATCCTAGGACCCGTTTCTGGCTATCAGCCTGTCTTCAGCCAGGATAGCTTGACTGCAGTGGCGCAATGAGCACAGGACCCACGTCTGGGCAAACCCTTCCCACATAGGGTGAACAGCAAAACAAACAAGTTGATGGATGGAATGTTGCACAATGGCAATACATTCACCCACAGTCACAGATCTGGGTTTAATCCATCGTTATTTTGCTCACCAAGCCACCCCAGTTCAGACATGGCCATATGCAAATCAGTCTTGATCCTGTGCCTCATGGGAACAGTCCAGCCCGAACATCCAAGCCATGTCTTCCCTGGACCGGAATCAAGCATCCTAGGACCAGTTTCTGGCTATCAGCCTGTCTTCAGCCAGGATAGCTTGACTGCAGTGGCGCAGTGAGCACGGGACCCACGTTTGGGCGAACCCTTCCCACATAGGGTGAACAGCAAAACAAACAAGATGATGGACATAATGTTGCACAATGGCAAAACATTCACCCCCAGTCACAGATCTGGGTTTAATCCATCGTTATTTTGCTCACCAAGACACCCCAGTTCAGACTTGGCCTTATGCAAATCAGTCTTGACCCTGTGCCTCATGGGAACAGTCCAGCCCAAACTGCCAAGCCATGTCTTCCCTTGACCGGAATCAAGCATCCTAGGACCAGTTTCTGGCTATGTGGAAAGGGTATGCCCAGACGTGGGTCCCGTGCTCACTACGCCACTGGAGTCAAGCTATCCTGGCTGAAGACGGCTGATAGCCAGAAACCGGTCCTAGGATGCTTGATTCTGGTCCAGGGAAGACATGGCTTGGCAGTTCAGGCTGGACTGTTCCCATGAGGCACAGGGCCAAGACTGATTGCATATGGCCATGTCTGAACTGGGGTGGCTTGGTGAGCACAAAAACGATGGATTAAACCCAGATCTGTGACTGGGGTGAATGTTTTGCCATTGTGCAACATTCCGTCCATCATCTTGTGTGTGATTTGAACAAGCATTCTTTTTTAATTTCCTTTGATTTTTCAGATTTCTTGGAGCTGTTTTTACTATGGGTTGTTCAGGTTTTTATGATTTCCTGTGACTGGGGATTGATTTGGTGGATTTAGTTTGACTCACCTGAGAGCCCTGCTAAGCTTGTCTCCTCGGTCACTGCTTCGTAGGTCATGGCTGAGATCCTTCCTGCCACTGCAACATTAGGCACTGAGTGACGGGGCTCTGACAGCCACCACATTTATGAGATCAAGGCTAAGAGTAGGACATGTGTGAGTCTCTGGTATGTGGGGTTTTCATTTTTTTACTGCATGTCACATATCTTATTGGCTAACAAGTTGCTCTGTCATAAACCCATTGGCTTGTCCACCTTCATTCGCTGCTAAGAGCTCACTATATCCAGCTCCTCTCACTCTCTCCCTCCTCCTTAACATGGATATGGCTGGCCTGAGGCTGCCCCTGTCCGCAGAAACATCACACAGTGCTCTCTATCCACGAGCCTTAATTTTTGTGCACACACTATCTGCCAGATTTTTCCCAATCTTGTTGTTTTTTTAGCATCGCGCCAGTATTGAGCGCAACAGAACACTGACCAAAAAGTAAAACCCCCAATTGTCCCTGGGCATTCATGCCACCAGAGCACACATCTGATGAGGTTACATTTAACTGGGCCGTACAGCGTTTTGTAGGTGTCTTGGGGCAAGAGAGGAGGTGTAAAGTGCGGAGTGGACTCTAACCATGGATCACCCTGGAGCTTGAAAAGATATCTGTTTTTGTTGTTGTTGAAGAGCAAACTGATTGCAAGTAATATGATCCATGTCCCGTTTGCATTTGAGTCCTCCTGAGCTGGGGCTGAATTCTTTATGTGCACGTTCATGTTTTTTTGTTTTATTTTTGCAGTTTTGTATAGCAGGAACTCGACCTGAAGGTATATTGAAGCTAAGACAGGGCGGTATGCCGTTGCACGCGGAACTCCACTGAACTTCACAGAGTTTTTGCTAACTCCTCGGCTCACAGAGTAGAACACCAAATTATTTCAATGAAGTCTACTCCTTTGTTATTTCCAAAGAGTTTGACTTGGAATTGTACGTTTCCCTGGTTGGCTTAGTTATTTTAGGTATGATCTGGTTACTAACTGGTCTTTCCTTAGTTGTTGGCCGATTTGTTCTTTTTGGAGAGCTTCTGTGAGTGTTGGTTGGGTCATTCCTAGTGTGGCTTGGAAGGCATTATCCCATGTTTCCACTACGTTGTTGGTTTTGCTTTCCACCATGGTTTTTGGAATTTAGATTGGCTTCTGTGTCTGGAACAATGCCGTCTGCCAATCCAAGTGTCTTTGAAGTAGTCCATTAGAAAAACATAGAGGTCTATTAGGATGGCGGTCGGATGACCGCCCCCGGGCCGGTAGGGGTCATCTGCCCGCGATCACAACCCAGAAAAATGCCGGTCCCATTACCAATGATTCAGAAAAGGGGGTGGTGATGAACAGAGTGTCTGAATTAAGCAGACCACTCTTACCCAGTCCAAAGATCAGGGCTTGATCCATCACCGTTATTTAGCTCACTGCCCCATCCCAGCTCAGAACCTGGCTATATGCAAATTAGTCTGTCCCTGGCCCAGTGCATCATGGGAACAGGGCAAACCAAACTACCAAGCCAATTCTTCACCAGAAAGGAGACAAGCTACCGGGGACCGGTTTCTGGCATTTCAGCCTCGTCGGCCCGGCTTGCTTGAATCCTGATGGAGCAGTGAGCAAGGGACTCATGTCTGAGTATACCCTGCCACACCTATAGTGGCCAAAAACGATTCAGAAAAGGGGGTGGTGATGAACAGAGTGTCTGAATTAAGAAGACCACTCTTACCCAGTCCAAAGATCAGGGCTTGATCCATCACCGTTATTTAGCTCACTGCCCCATCCCAGCTCAGAACCTGGCTATATGCAAAGTAGTCTGTCCCTGGCCCAGTGCATCATGGGAACAGGGCAGACCAAACTACCAAGCCATTTCTTCACCAGAAAGGAGACAAGCTACCGGGGACCGGTTTCTGGCATTTCAGCCTCGTCGGCCCGGCTTGCTTGAATCCTGATGGAGCAGTGAGCAAGGGACTCATGTCTGAGTATACCCTGCCACACCTATAGTGGCCAAAAACGATTCAGAAAAGGGGGTGGTGATGAACAGAGTGTCTGAATTAAGCAGACCACTCTTACCCAGTCCAAAGATCAGGGCTTGATCCATCACCGTTATTTAGCTCACTGCCCCATCCCAGCTCAGAACCTGGCTATATGCAAATTAGTCTGTCCCTGGCCCAGTGCATCATGGGAACAGGGCAGACCAAACTACCAAGCCAATTCTTCACCAGAAAGGAGACAAGCTACCGGGGACCAGTTTCTGGCATTTCAGCCTCGTCGGCCCGGCTTGCTTGAATCCTGATGGAGCAGTGAGCAAGGGACTCATGTCTGAGTATACCCTGCCACACCTATAGTGGCCAAAAACGATTCAGAAAAGGGGGTGGTGATGAACAGAGTGTCTGAATTAAGCAGACCACTCTTACCCAGTCCAAAGATCAGGGATTGATCCATCACCGTTATTTAGCTCACTGCCCCATCCCAGCTCAGAACCTGGCTATATGCAAATTAGTCTGTCCCTGGCCCAGTGCATCATGGGAACAGGGCAGATCAGACTACCAAGCCAATTCTTCACCAGAAAGGAGACAAGCTACCGGGGACCGGTTTCTGGCATTTCAGCCTCGTCGGCCCGGCTTGCTTGAATCCTGATGGAGCAGTGAGCAAGGGACTCATGTCTGAGTATACCCTGCCACACCTATAGTGGCCAAAAACGATTCAGAAAAGGGGGTGGTGATGAACAGAGTGTCTGAATTAAGCAGACCACTCTTACCCAGTCCAAAGATCAGGGCTTGATCCATCACCGTTATTTAGCTCACTGCCCCATCCCAGCTCAGAACCTGGCTATATGCAAATTAGTCTGTCCCTGGCCCAGTGCATCATGGGAACAGGGCAGACCAAACTACCAAGCCAATTCTTCACCAGAAAGGAGACAAGCTACCGGGGACCGGTTTCTGGCATTTCAGCCTCGTCGGCCCGGCTTGCTTGAATCCTGATGGAGCAGTGAGCAAGGGACTCATGTCTGAGTATACCCTGCCACACCTATAGTGGCCAAAAACGATTCAGAAAAGGGGGTGGTGATGAACAGAGTGTCTGAATTAAGCAGACCACTCTTACCCAGTCCAAAGATCAGGGCTTGATCCATCACCGTTATTTAGCTCACTGCCCCATCCCAGCTCAGAACCTGGCTATATGCAAATTAGTCTGTCCCTGGCCCAGTGCATCATGGGAACAGGGCAGACCAAACTACCAAGCCAATTCTTCACCAGAAAGGAGACAAGCTACCGGGGACCGGTTTCTGGCATTTCAGCCTTGTCGGCCCGGCTTGCTTGAATCCTGATGGAGCAGTGAGCAAGGGACTCATGTCTGAGTATACCCTGCCACACCTATAGTGGCCAAAAACGATTCAGAAAAGGGGGTGGTGATGAACAGAGTGTCTGAATTAAGCAGACCACTCTTACCCAGTCCAAATGTCGTGTATTTCTATAGGTTCTGAATCGATCCCCCTATTCCTGACCCTATTCTGGTTAAACTTACTAGCTAGTTAACTAACAGTCAGCCCATGAGGCAAGAAAACCCCCATGATGCAGATACCGTTATCTGAGGCAGTCACACTACGGCACAGGAACGTGTTATCTGATTAGGTCATAACGCTTGAGATCTAATTAGACAAGCGACATTCCTCCAGCCCCTGATAAGGCATACGACGTTCTCATAACAAATCAAACCTATGACAACCTGGATAATCCGTGCGGCCATTGTTTTGATTTCACAGAGAACTTTAGTAAAGAATGTGCTAACGAGCAAGTCGTATGACATCTTTATTGACGTACCTATGTCCATCCTTACGTCAATCCCGGCACGTTTAAGGTATAAATATTGCTGACCTTGCCCTATGCAAAACACACGCGTGGTGACAAGACGGAGCAGCCATACTTGCCGAAGCAGAGAGCAGAAGCAGACCCCGCAGGCAGCAGCCCCGCCTTCCTGACGCGCTGAGAGACGCGCTGCTATCTCAAGCCGAGAGACCCAGCACCGGCGCTTCCGGGTAGCCCTCGCAGGCAGCCTGGAATATCGAGAGCAGAGAAAGAGATACCATTCCTCATTCATCCTAAATTCCAGGTACAGAACTGAATAACCCCTCCTAGAGAATTCTTTAGTTATTCACTTGGCAAAAACAAACTTAACTTAAACTGTAACTTTCTATTCCCGCCCACGCATTAGACTTAGGTCAGGTACACGGGGTAGGCGTATTTAGAAACACCAGTTGAGTACGTTTAGTCAAATGTATATGTGTATGTAAATATATTTTAATCATTTTAAACATCATATGGCTCAGAAACCATATCAATGTTTTTACAGTATTATTTTTTACTATTGCTTCTAATGTATGCACTTTACTTAACTATAAGTATCGCAATAATATCGATCCATTTCTCTTGTACGAGAAAAGAGACTGATCAATAAATAACATCTTTTATTGAACACGCCCGTCTCTTCCTTTTCTCTACATTCTGATGAGACTAAGAATGCACGTACTGACTGAGTAAAATAATTGCCTTGTGCTCACACGACTCTTGAGATTGACTCTTGATTAGGGGAGAGCAAAGTTGTCATGTTCTATGGTTGTCAGAAACTAAATCCCTTCTTGTCTAATCAGGGAAGTTAATCCTTCCTTGAACATTCGAGAAAGTTTCTAGCGAACTCTGAGCTTAGCTGGCAAACCCAAAAATTAAGTCTAGTATCGACAGTAGTAGACCTAGTTAACGTCTGGCCTAGGCCTTTACTGCTGTAGGTACTATTCCAATGCGCAGAGCCTATTGGGAAAATAGGAGCTACACTACATGGCGCCCAACGCGTTTGGAAAGGGCGATAAAACTAACGTAAGACATTTAGAGTAACTCAGTCGTGCTTTCTCACTCAGACCCCTTTTCCCAAATACTCCAAAGACGTCTGGAGTGGGTGAAAGGTTATTATATCCTCCAAAACCTCGCAGGAGGAAACTCCTATGTATGGTTCTTGGTCTAGTCAACGTTGAAGGATAAAACAGTTCCAAAATATTGTGCATCTAATCTCTGTTTCCATAAAGAAACCTGATCTGCAAATAAACATAATACCATCCTGTCAGCAAAATGGACAGCGATGAAGAACGAGAGGTTACTAGATTAGCTACTGAAATAGCAGATGCTGATGCTACCATGCAAGCAGCAGACGCGGATATAATACTCATTCCGGTCGCCAAAAGGAGATCTATAACCTTAAAACTTATAGAAAATGGACTGACACCTAGAGGTGGCACAGTCATATTCGTAATCGAGGCACACGAATATCGGCAGACAGAGGTATACTATACATGGATACATTTTCCAGCAGCTAATACTATAACAAAGTACTTCCACTATTACAAAGTAGAGGAACCTCCTAATGAGTACACTCCTTTCGAGGAGGTGGAAGTACCACTCAAATTCCAAGAGCATTTGCTCTTATTTGATGGCGCCCTAAAACATAATAATCACATTACAAGGCTCGGTCCTTTAGGAAGACCAGGAGCAACGTGGCCGGTCTTAGCCGGATACACACCATATCCAGACATCGAAAGAATGCCTGCAGCAGAGCTGTTAATACAGCTGAAACAACTACTAAAAATTCACAGACAATTAGTTCAGTATGTAATGCGGACTTCAACAATTCAGCCAGCGATTAAATTTCCACAGCTGACCCCTCACCAGGGGAACACAAATAAAATTACACCACAGAACATCCAATCCTGCCTAGGTAAAGTTCCAGCTAAACGGGAACAGATACCATTCTGGTTGGCACAGAAAATTACCCAAATAGAGGCGGTGTTTCCTGACACCACCCCATTAGAAAAACACAGAATTCTGACTATATGTCTCCCAATGGGAATCGCACCACACATTGAGGACTGTGACACTTGGGGTACAGTCTTTGCTTCCATCTATACAAAAACGCACGGTGTTCCATCCATTTCGGTAATACCAGATGTGCTAAAACAAATTCAAGATGAATACGGTCCAGAACCTGCTTTAACTCTTGGTATGAAATTACTAAAAGACTTCAAGCAGGTCTCGGCTATATTACTAGCCAACATAAAGGGTGAAGCAGCAAACGTGGCGATCCGCCAGAGGTTAAAAGAGACAGATATAGCAGACCAACCAGCTGAAATTGCCAGAATCATAGAAAAATCCTATGAAGAACTAGGCAGAGATAGTCTAGGTGGAATACCAGTAAAACCGCAACTGACTACAAGTCCAGAAAAAATGTTTTTTAATAATAATAATAATTCACCAAAAAAGAACTGGGATGGAAACAAACAATCCAATCCAAAAGAAAAGAAATTCCAGTCCAGAGGAAGGTCTCCTAGGCGAAGAGAGAAATCTCCAAACCCGAGACAAAGGTCACCTCGGAGTGAACCCTCTGGGAATAGATATAACCTTAGAAATAGGGATAATATTAAAAAACCTGATAGATATCAAGACATTGATACACGTCCCTCTCAATCTTTTCAGAATTCCTCGCAGAAATCGGAAAGAAGAGGACGATCAGAAGAGCACGCCAAGTCCAAAGACAAGGAACCTGCTCAACTGAAAAAGAAATCACAATTTCCAAAAAAGAAGGTAGCCAGTATCAAGGTAGTTAACAATGCCGAGAATACTGAGGACACAACTGAAAAACGGAGAATGGGCTCAGACAATGCTAGACAGCGCAGCAGAGGTGAGCATAGCTCGCAAAGTCCTTATGGATCATCTGGAGACAGTGGACACGAATGAATACCTTCAAGTGGAAACTGCAGATACCAGAGTTAGCAAGCCCCACAAAATATACGAGATAACATTACGTATAGAGGGAGATAAGACTAGGAAAATAAGGGGACTATTTTGGGATAATCTATCCAAAGGCTATGACATCCTTCTAGCTGAAAAAGACTGGCCACCAGAGTTTGTCAGGGAGTGCCCTCATGGCGAAGAAGTAATTATGCCTGCCTTCTCGAATCAAATACCGATTCATAAAAAATATACACTTGCTAGAAAGTGGGCAGTGGCCTTAGCACCTGCTTTATATAAAAATCATGTAGGATGGGATGAGGATTCTCCTCCTCACAAAATCCAGTTAAAATCACAACCTACTGCACAAAGGCAGTACCCAATTAAGCAAGAAGCTAAAAAACAAGTAAATGAAATACTAGATCAGTTAGAATACCAGGGGGTGATTGAAACTTGCACCTCACAAATGAACAATCCTTTGTTTCCGGTCTCCAAACCAGACAATTCGTACCGTCTAGTTTTGGATTACCGACACCTTAACACATGTTGCAAAACTTTTGCAGTGCAAAACTCACACAGTGCTGCACTAATGAATAACATAGTGCGCAAAAAATACAAAACAACCTTGGACATCTCCAACGGATTCTTTTGTCAAAACATAGCACCAGAGAGCAGATATTTAACTGCATTCTCAGTAAATGGCACTCAAAAACAATTCTGTCGGTTAGCCCAGGGGTACAAGAACAGCCCGGGGGTATTCTCAGCGAGAGTAACAGAATTACTACAACTATATGATAATGAAGCATTATCTTATGTCGATGACATTTACTTAACAGATGATGACTTGGAAACTCACTTGAAAAGAGTGAACACCATAATACTTGGTTTCGCTGCAGAGGGTTACAAATTCAACTTCAAAAAATCCAGAATTGCCCATCTGAAAATCCAGTACGGAGGATATGAATTATCAAGTATTGCCTGGTTGACAGTCTTTTAAGAACTGAAAGAATTGGAAAATCTAAAATATGAAAAAACGTATCCTCTGCCAATCGACATTCTGCCTCTACGACATTACGCCTGTGTAATCTATACAGACGGACATGCTCAACCCTCCGTTTGGGGAAAACATGCATACAATCCCACATGCGAGATTACAAAAGAAGTGTGGCACGGAGGTAAACTAAGACCTCTATTAACAAAATCACACTCAGTAGAAACTAATTCAGAACTACAAACTGAAATATTAGCTTTGAAAATGGCGCTAGATAATGCGGATCGCGAATTCCCGACACTTATAGTGTCAGATTCATATTTCTGCGTCAAAGCATATAACAAGGATTTGCAGACCTGGATTCAGAACGATTACAAAGATGACACGGATGCACCAATAAAGCAGAGACTGCTCTGGGAACAGGTAGCTCTTTTGAAGAAAGAACTACCAAAGACTCACGTGACACACTCACTGAGTCACCAGCGTGATGGCGTTCACGTTGTAGGGAATTCATTGGCTGAAACAGCCGCAGCGGCAGCCAGTAAACCGGCTCCCGTAGATCGAAAAAAGCGTACATTAAAATACATTGACGGCGAAACATTGCTGGCAGTAAAAACGTCATCAAAAGGCGACTGCTCGGCGTTACCGATCAACTATCCACTCAATTACACATACATCATAGATGCAAACTCCATTCCTTTTGCTCGAATCCCTGGAGTGGGGGATAGAGTGATTCCAAACATGGACAGGAGAAACTTGTTAATCGCAGACGCACACATGGGCGAGGGTCTCAGACACCTTAAATTAAAAGATTCTCTGGAAGAATTACAATCACGGTACTGGTGGCCAGGCATGAGCCTGCACTACACCATGTTTGTAAAAAACTGCCCAAACTGCAACAGAGATCGCAGTGGGGAGAGAAGCAGTTTAATACCTCGTCGTATCAAGGCAGATAACATCACCACTAAAAAGAATGGCTTGCGATTAACATATACAGGCTAGTTCCCACTTATAATGTAGATCCACAGCACTCGGCTGACGTCCGGACTGTTATACAAGATTTGCGAGTCTAAATGGCATATACGCTAAGAGCATGCTACGTTCGACCATTTTTTTTCTTTTTCTCAGGCAATCCAGCCTGGGGGGGGGAAAGAATGGCCAAATGAGCACAGCCCAGCGGGAATCTTCTCACTTCCTTCCTGAGGGTATGGGATGGTGTAAAGAAAAAACCAAGACAGAAAGCAATCTATAATAGAAAGGATATTAGGTTCGGGAGCTGGGTGGGTCAAACATCTAATAAGTGTCCAACGTAGTCTAAATAACTTGCCAAGAAATTCTCTGAAGGGATTCAGTCCGTACGAATTATTATTCGGAACTAGGATGTTGATCTCTGACCTTGATAGTCAGACTTCAGTGGTAACAGAAAAAAGCTTTGATGTCAAAGACCGTTTGGCTATTTTGCAGGACTTAAACAAAACAAGAAAAGACCTGAGCAACATACAGTTGAAAGAACAGCCAACAACCACTGAAGAATCACCACCTGTCCCAGCAAGACCTGTCTGGATTCCAAAAGTCGGGGATCTAGTCAGGGAGAAGATCGCGGTAAAGAAGGAATTTGGGCCTTCTTACAGAAAAGCAGTTCCTGTCTTGTCTGTCAACGGGACAAGATCAGTTGTACTACCGCCACTTGCTGGAAAAAAGGAGAACCGAGTTGTATCCATCGACCTGGTAAAACCACAACATGTGGCCGATAACCAACGGTAGGCCAAGTGGACTCCCAATAAGTAGCAGAACACCAAGGTTTGCTACCAGTACAGAGGTCCTATCAAAGAGGCTCATCACATTCGAAACGCCTACAGAAGAACAACAAGGACTATGCAACAATGCAATAGAACTAAGACCTCTGAAAACCCAAATAAAGACATTTAGCAGAGACACACCAATCTATACAGAAGTACCAAGTGAAAATGCAAGAAACAAAAATCCTGAACCAATTGGAACAATTGACAGAACTGCATCCGGTTACTTCATCAACTTCGATGATTCCTCTGACGGTTTCAGCGAACAAAAGACACAGCCATCATCAAAATCCTTTAAAGACAAAGCGAAGGAACTTTTGAAACAACTAAAAGAAACATATCTGATTTCTCCATGGATTGAATTTTGGGTGGGTTTTGGTGCATTTATCCTCATACTTTGGCTCATCATGGTATTTACCTTGGGACGCTTCATTGAGGGAAAATATGCTAAAATGGACACAGCAAGTCAGAACATCAACTTGGTCCTCAAACCACACACATCTTCACACGTCGAGAAACGAGAACTTTCTTCAGAACTTTCTTCAGCCAACTTCACAGCAATTCCAATACCTGGTGGGGTAGCCTGGGACAACACTGACTATGAAATTTATGGTCCGGTCGAGATCCTGAAATATCCACACCAAATCAAGATCTCCTTGAGTGACTTTGCAAAACCAAACTCATTTGCTGATGATTGGGACTTTGAAAGTATTAACAATATGATGTCTGACTTAGTAATGTCTGCTAAATTTACAAAACATGATTATTTGCAGGGTTCTACAAATTATGACAGCATGTACTGCTATAACCATTATGGTAACCATTTCTTGCATAAATCTGCACAACCTAGAAATGTTTTAAATTTTAATCAATGGGAACATTGTGCTACACCTCCAAAAGGGAGCTCAAGAACCGTGTATGGCAAATATTCATATTTTTCAGGTTTTAACACAAGTAATGCGGAAACCTTTTATTTTAAATTGTCAAACAAGACAGGGACCAAAACCATGATAACCAACACAAAATTGATTTATTCTGACTTATTCTTTGAACAAATGAATACTTTTGGATTTAATTATTGGGACAAAAATGTTGATTTGAAAAGTGTTTGGGGTACAAAGAATGGCAAGTACAGGGTATAGAAGCTTTGTTTAGAGCCTGCATGATCCCAGAACAAATGATATTTTTAAATGACACTGTTCAACAAACCACCTGTCTTGGCTTAGCCAAAATCAAAGATTTAAATAACCCGTCTATTCCAAAGCCAACAATGTTTAGCAATAACTCTGATACAGATGAAGAAATAGACATAAACCATATACTTAACCAAAACAGAACACATCCTGATTGGAAACAATGGTTGATCTGGCCCACAGATACAAATAACTGTCAAGATAGATTCCTGAATAAAACACAGGGTTTCAAAATGACCAGGCCAGACCCTAGATATCCCCAAAGACATCACCCAGGGATAATAACAACCTACAGTGTGGGCAAATTATGCCTTCAATGGCTACAAACTTCCACACTGCCTGAAATTAAGCAACACCTAACTTTACTTACTGATGGTGCTGACTTGCGTGATTTCATACTGGGACCACGCAAACAGCGTCATAAGCGTTTCATAGCAGCCTCTGTATATGCAGCATACAATGAGGCCTGGAAGGTTACTCAAATTGAAACAGCAGAAAGAATACGGGAAATTGACCGTATTAATTTGGAAAAATCACTTTCTGTAGTGGACAATGGGTTAATGACTCTGTCCTCCAGAATTTTTTCATTGGACAGCATTGTGTCTTCAGCAATCGATATATTATCGCAAGACTTACTGTTATTACAACATGGTCAGTCACAATTGCGTTCTATTGTACAGCTTGGCTGGACGTTACAAAATCTGCGTTCTGGCTATGTGCCTTGGCGTTTAATCAACACAACGTCACTATTCCAAATCTTTAACCTTACTGATAGACAAATCGGTATGGCGCAGAAGGGTGCTGATTATACAATCTTGAGCATTGAAAAACTAGAAAGATTACCGTTGACAATGTCAGAACGACCTGTCAGTGAATGGATAATCCACGGAATCATAAATATTCCAATCTCAACCTTCAGGTTTCAATACTGCCAAAAATATATACAGGCTGGCATGTACGAGAAATTGGGAAAGGGGTACCTTAAAACAACTTGGAACCTGCCCTATTCACATGCATGTGTCAGTAACAAAGGACAGAAAGTGTTTCTTAGTGGCAACAATTGTGCTATGTCACTAAGCGGCACGCTTCTGTGTAACGGTATTAGTTTGCACGGAGCCTGTGAAGGAAATTCATACAACCTTTCATGTCACCAGCAAGGCGCACCTGCAACTGAAATAGAACCATTCTTTCAAAGACTCTATAATGGGAGTTACATTCTTATTGTAGACCGCAGATGTTGTAGTCTTATGCCCGGGACTCCTTATCTCGTCACTACGACGGCGAAGGTCAAGTGCTGTGGACGTTCTTTGTTTCCCAGCTCCTTTCCAGACAGGGAGGCAAGGGCATGGCCCGGTTTGAAAATTACTTCTATTCGAATAGACACTTTAAGCAGAATGAAAACAGTGCTTCTTCAGACGCCTACAAGGCTCACGTCATCTAAAGAAACGTATGATCTACAAGTCGCAAGGACGACTGCAGAGATACATACATTATTATCAACTAATTCCCCCGTACATTTCGCAGAAATCCTGAGCGAAATCTTAAATATTTCTGATACCACTGGGGTCTCAAAGGTATTTAAGACAGTATTTTCGATGGCATTAACACCATTCAAAGCCATACTGGGTATTTTTCCAGATTTCGTCCATTCGATTTTTGGCGGACTTCCCTTGATCCTGGGACTAATTGCAGGAATCCTATTCCTAGTCCTTATTTTTCGTTATGGCAACCCATGTCACAGAACAAACTCTCGCGACAATGGAAGATACGATCCTAGCCATTGGATACCGAGACCGGATATCAAAAATCCTGGGACTCTCCCGGCTTAGAGACCTAAACATGACTTGGTTTCTATCATTTCGACCAATGTGGCAAAGGTGTGTTTTACCTGTACTAAGGTGTCTGCTATGCGGAGAAGAATGCGTGTTAGACACCTGTCTGACGCTACAATCGGATGCGCCGGTGGATGCAGATACACTGTTGGTTCCTACCAAGGTTCACGCACTGTGCTGCCCTCAAAGGCTGCCAATTCTGATGACGGCATTCCTGGAATCTTCACCACTGCGATTGAAGAGTAGTGAAGTTCAAGATGAAAGCAGCATCGAACAGGTACGACCTTCTGTCAGCAATGCAAATCAGAATGTCAATGGAGACAATCATGCGCACGAATGCATGGTTACCCCTATTTCCGACTTAGAGGAACTTTCCCATGAAGCTGTTGACAGTTTTTTCGAAAGCCTGAATGATATGATGTTCTCTCCGGAACAGAAATAGAGACTTTTGAGTAAACTCGCACACGGCGTTCCCTGAATTCGGCCTTCAACTTTAAAAATAAAGTCACATGAACAATTACAATCCAGTTCACGGACAGCAACGTTTTTCAGCAAGCCCCTAAAATATTTTTCTATATATTTTTTCCCGGGACACTGATCTTCTGCTTAAAGTAAGAAACTATTCCTAGAGAACTAAGATTTCTATTTTTTTAGATACTTTATAGACTTTATATAGACTTTAGCTGCCCGCTGGTATGTTCACAAAATATATTATGTGATGAAATGGTTTCGACTTTTTTTCTGTATAGCCATATTAAGAGCCATTTCATGTGTATTTCTCATATACCAACAAGCAATAATGCATAACAATGCGTGTTTACTTTTGCATTTAATTCATAGCTTAAGTGCATACGATATATATGACTGCAATTTTTCAGTATATTTGAAAATTTCGAAATGCATTTATGTATTTTGGGGTGGTAAGGTATACACTATACTCTATAGTATGTTGTACTATGTTATACTATGCATAGATTAGTAGATATGACCATAGTTAGCGTGGAGTGGGTGTCGTGTATTTCTATAGGTTCTGAATCGATCCCCCTATTCCTGACCCTATTCTGGTTAAACTTACTAGCTAGTTAACTAACAGTCAGCCCATGAGGCAAGAAAACCCCCATGATGCAGATACCGTTATCTGACGCAGTCACACTACGGCACAGGAACGTGTTATCTGATTAGGTCATAACGCTTGAGATCTAATTAGACAAGCGACATTCCTCCAGCCCCTGATAAGGCATACGACGTTCTCATAACAAATCAAACCTATGACAACCTGGATAATCCGTGCGGCCATTGTTTTGATTTCACAGAGAACTTTAGTAAAGAATGTGCTAACGAGCAAGTCGTATGACATCTTTATTGACGTACCTATGTCCATCCTTACGTCAATCCCGGCACCTTTAAGGTATAAATATTGCCGACCTTGCCCTATGCAAAACACACGCGTGGTGACAAGACGGAGCAGCCATACTTGCCGAAGCAGAGAGCAGAAGCAGACCCCGCAGGCAGCAGCCCCGCCTTCCTGACGCGCTGAGAGACGCGCTGCTATCTCAAGCCGAGAGACCCAGCACCGGCGCTTCCGGGTAGCCCTCGCAGGCAGCCTGGAATATCGAGAGCAGAGAAAGAGATACCATTCCTCATTCATCCTAAATTCCAGGTACAGAACTGAATAACCCCTCCTAGAGAATTCTTTAGTTATTCACTTGGCAAAAACAAACTTAACTTAAACTGTAACTTTCTATTCCCGCCCACGCATTAGACTTAGGTCAGGTACACGGGGTAGGCGTATTTAGAAACACCAGTTGAGTACGTTTAGTCAAATGTATATGTGTATGTAAATATATTTTAATCATTTTAAACATCATATGGCTCAGAAACCATATCAATGTTTTTACAGTATTATTTTATACTATTGCTTCTAATGTATGCACTTTACTTAACTATAAGTATCGCAATAATATCGATCCATTTCTCTTGTACGAGAAAAGAGACTGATCAATAAATAACATCTTTTATTGAACACGCCCGTCTCTTCCTTTTCTCTACATTCTGATGAGACTAAGAATGCACGTACTGACTGAGTAAAATAGTTGCCTTGTGCTCACACGACTCTTGAGATTGACTCTTGATTAGGGGAGAGCAAAGTTGTCATGTTCTATGGTTGTCAGAAACTAAATCCCTTCTTGTCTAATCAGGGAAGTTAATCCTTCCTTGAACATTCGAGAAAGTTTCTAGCGAACTCTGAGCTTAGCTGGCAAACCCAAAAATTAAGTCTAGTATCGACAGTAGTAGACATAGTTAACGTCTGGCCTAGGCCTTTACTGCTGTAGGTACTATTCCAATGTGCAGAGCCTATTGGGAAAATAGGAGCTACACTACACAAAGATAAGGGACAGGAACAGACTAATTTGCATATAGCCAAGTTCTGAGCTGGGATGGTGCAGTGAGCTAAAAAAACGGTGATGGATCAAGCCCTTATCTTTGGACTGGGTAAGAGTGGTCTGCTTAATTCAGGCACTCTGTTCATCACCACCCCCTTTTCTGAATCATTTTGTCCACCATAAGCGTGGAAGGGTATACTCAGATGTGAGTCCCTTGCTCATTGCACCATCAGGATTCAAGCAAGCCGGGCCGACGACGCCTGAAATGGCAGAAACCGGTCCCCGGAAGCTTGTTTCCTTCCCAGTATAAGAATTGGCTTGGTAGTTTGGTTTGCCCTGTTCCCATCATGCACTGGGACAGGAACAGACTAATTTGCATATAGCCAAGTTCTGAGCTGGGATGGTGCAGTGAGCTAAAAAACGGTGATGGATCAAGCCCTGATCTTTGGACTGGGTAAGAGTGGTCTGCTTAATTCAGGCACTCTGTTCATCACCACCCCCTTTTCTGAATCATTTTGTCCACCATAAGCGTGGAAGGGTATACTCAGATGTGAGTCCCTTGCTCATTGCACCATCAGGATTCAAGCAAGCCGGGCCGACGACGCCTGAAATGGCAGAAACCGGTCCCCGGAAGCTTGTTTCCTTCCCAGTATAAGAATTGGCTTGGTAGTTTGGTTTGCCCTGTTCCCATCATGCACTGGGACAGGAACAGACTAATTTGCATATAGCCAAGTTCTGAGCTGGGATGGTGCAGTGAGGTAAAAAACGGTGATGGATCAAGCCCTGATCTTTGGACTGGGTAAGAGTGGTCTGCTTAATTCAGGCACTCTGTTCATCACCACCCCCTTTTCTGAATCATTTTGTCCACCATAAGCGTGGAAGGGTATACTCAGATGTGAGTCCCTTGCTCATTGCACCATCAGGATTCAAGCAAGCCGGGCCGACGATGCCTGAAATGGCAGAAACCGGTCCCCGGAAGCTTGTTTCCTTCCCAGTATAAGAATTGGCTTGGTAGTTTGGTTTGCCCTGTTCCCATCATGCACTGGGACAGGAACAGACTAATTTGCATATAGCCAAGTTCTGAGCTGGGATGGTGCAGTGAGCTAAAAAACGGTGATGGATCAAGCCCTGATCTTTGGACTGGGTAAGAGTGGTCTGCTTAATTCAGGCACTCTGTTCATCACCACCCCCTTTTCTGAATCATTTTGTCCACCATAAGCGTGGAAGGGTATACTCAGATGTGAGTCCCTTGCTCATTGCACCATCAGGATTCAAGCAAGCCGGGCCGACGACGCCTGAAATGGCAGAAACCGGTCCCCGGAAGCTTGTTTCCTTCCCAGTATAAGAATTGGCTTGGTAGTTTGGTTTGCCCTGTTCCCATCATGCACTGGGACAGGAACAGACTAATTTGCATATAGCCAAGTTCTGAGCTGGGATGGTGCAGTGAGCTAAAAAACGGTGATGGATCAAGCCCTGATCTTTGGACTGGGTAAGAGTGGTCTGCTTAATTCAGGCACTCTGTTCATCACCACCCCCTTTTCTGAATCATTTTGTCCACCATAAGCGTGGAAGGGTATACTCAGATGCGAGTCCCTTGCTCATTGCACCATCAGGATTCAAGCAAGCCGGGCCGACGACGCCTGAAATGGCAGAAACCGGTCCCCGGAAGCTTGTTTCCTTCCCAGTATAAGAATTGGCTTGGTAGTTTGGTTTGCCCTGTTCCCATCATGCACTGGGACAGGAACAGACTAATTTGCATATAGCCAAGTTCTGAGCTGGGATGGTGCAGTGAGCTAAAAAACGGTGATGGATCAAGCCCTGATCTTTGGACTGGGTAAGAGTGGTCTGCTTAATTCAGGCACTCTGTTCATCGCCACCCCCTTTTCTGAATCATTTTGTCCACCATAAGCGTGGAAGGGTATACTCAGATGTGAGTCCCTTGCTCATTGCACCATCAGGATTCAAGCAAGCCGGGCCGACGACGCCTGAAATGGCAGAAACCGGTCCCCGGAAGCTTGTTTCCTTCCCAGTATAAGAATTGGCTTGGTAGTTTGGTTTGCCCTGTTCCCATCATGCACTGGGACAGGAACAGACTAATTTGCATATAGCCAAGTTCTGAGCTGGGATGGTGCAGTGAGGTAAAAAACGGTGATGGATCAAGCCCTGATCTTTGGACTGGGTAAGAGTGGTCTGCTTAATTCAGGCACTCTGTTCATCACCACCCCCTTTTCTGAATCATTTTGTCCACCATAAGCGTGGAAGGGTATACTCAGATGTGAGTCCCTTGCTCATTGCACCATCAGGATTCAAGCAAGCCGGGCCGACGACGCCTGAAATGGCAGAAACCGGTCCCCGGAAGCTTGTTTCCTTCCCAGTATAAGATTTGGCTTGGTAGTTTGGTTTGCCCTGTTCCCATCATGCACTGGGACAGGAACAGACTAATTTGCATATAGCCAAGTTCTGAGCTGGGATGGTGCAGTGAGCTAAAGAACGGTGATGGATCAAGCCCTGACCTTTGGACTGGGTAAGAGTGGTCTGCTTAATTCAGGCACTCTGTTCATCACCACCCCCTTTTCTGAATCATTTTGTCCACCATAAGCGTGAAAGGGTATACTCAGATGTGAGTCCCTTGCTCATTGCACCATCAGGATTCAAGCAAGCCGGGCCGACGACGCCTGAAATGGCAGAAACCGGTCCCCGGAAGCTTGTTTCCTTCCCAGTATAAGAATTGGCTTGGTAGTTTGGTTTGCCCTGTTCCCATCATGCACTGGGACAGGAACAGACTAATTTGCATATAGCCAAGTTCTGAGCTGGGATGGTGCAGTGAGCTAAAAAAACGGTGATGGATCAAGCCCTGATCTTTGGACTTGGGTAAGAGTGGTCTGCTTAATTCAGGCACTCTGTTCATCACCACCCCCTTTTCTGAATCATCGGTCCCATTACCATGGCGGTGACAACCGGGGCGGTGAGATTTTCCTCCCGCTACTTTTACGCCGGTAGCAGTACGCACGCTTGCCTGGAGGGCGGAGCTGGACCGCTAAAATGAGTCTGCTGCAGGGCCAGGCTCCGCCGGCATGATTATGATGCCGGCGGTAGCCAGCCATTTGGCGGCGGTGGGACCGCAATGGAAAGGCATGCGGAGAATGTCTCCGGGGGCCCATTGCGGGCCCCGAATGTGTTTGGGGGTGTGGATGCACTGGGCCCCCACATGTCCCTACCAGTTACATACCAGATGGCAGGCACTGTGCAGTGCCTGCCATGCATTGCAGGGATATGTAGGACATGCTTTTTTGGACATCGCGGCAGTGCTGCTGGCAGCAGCAAGCACCGCAATGTTAAATGCCATGATCCGACTCCCGCGGTCGGAGATCGACTGCGGAGTATACTAATTGGACCGGCGAGTATGCCGCGGTCTTAGCGGGCTGTGTTTACCCGCTACCATGGCGGTCGGACTGATTTTCGGCCAGCCATCCTAATAGACCCCTATGTTTTTGTTAATTTCTTTCTTTAAGTAGGGATCCTGTTAGCATGAAGGTGTTAGCTACGTCTGTTACAGCACATATACTAGGGCTATAATATAATTTATAATTTCAAAAGCAACCTGCATCATTGTTGCATATACTCAGGGCCCAATTACGAGATTTGCCTGTGTGGAAGGGTGGTTTGCTACCGCCATGCCCCGTGCTGCCGAGACTCGCCACTACCTGCCCCCAGATTACGAATTTAAAGTGGTGTGCTGGGCAGCATGGCAGTCCCATGGTAGTGCCTCATTCAAAGGCGGCGGTGCCTTTGAAAAAGGCACCGCAATAGGAATGCCTCACAAGGTTCCTGCATGGCATGGACTCAAAAGTCCATGCCATGCAGGAACTTTTGTTCATGCACACAGGGGGGCACATGTTATGCCCCCCTGTGTGGAACCACCAGCGTGGGAGGCGTGTGGGCCCTGTAGGGCCCACTTTGTTTCCTCTCCTCCATGGTTCACATGGAGTAAGAACCTCCATGTAAACCCTGGCAAAGAGGAAACTCCTAATATGTTAGGTGGGACCACGATGTCCCATCAAGTATATTGCGGCCTTCTGACCTCCACACCACCTCCAGGGAACAGCAGTTCCCTGGCGTTGGCGGTCCCAAGGTGGTCTGACCGCCCAACTTGTAATGGGAATGTCGGGCCACTGGTGCGGCGGTTGCTGGGCCGCCATCCCCCCCGTGATTCGGCAGTTCTCGGACCGCCAGGCTCGTAAATATGGCCTTAGTGCAGATCTTTGCAGATATCTAGAAATGTTTTGGTTACAGTTGTAATAGCAGTCTTGTATGGCTGCCCGTGGGTATAGTTTCAGTATTGTTTGTATCATTGATTGTTCAAAGACTATCATAATTTTGTTTGGAAATTCAGAGTAGTTGCACTTTGTTTATTAAGCAGAAGTGCATAAATGAGGGACATGTTAGTGTTATGATATTCACCATATATGGTGTATACCTGTGTGAATGCTAGAGGTATCTTTTAAAAGTTCAGCCGATCACCCATTTTTCACATTGACTCAATTTTAGGAGGTTGTTTTCAATTGCAAATAGGATTATTCTTCTGTCGTTATTTTGATTGTTGTGTATGTGAGGAAGGGATTATTGGTATGTGTTATAAATAGGTGTTCTGCAATTTGCATGTCATGGTAACATTTAGGGGTAGACATTTTTGGTGGGCTCTAATTAATGATTTTGTTCTATTTTTAAATATGTGTATTTGTTGGATTCTTGTATTATTAATTTAGTTTATATCGGAAATCTATTTTTATGTGTGATGTAATATTAATATTCTTGTAATAATATTTGCTTTTAATGAGTTATTTTTAATAGTATATGTATTGTGACTAGATATGGTTTTACATTTGAATAATTCTTTGTTTCTCATTTTAATGTATTTTTTTGTATAATCTGCTTATTGATTTTTTTTAATGTTTATTGTGTTTTGAAAAAGAAGTTTATGATTTTAAATATTTTTTTGCCCACTTATTGTTGTCAAAATTGTGTTCAGATATGTTTTATATTCTGTGTATATTTACGTTTTAGACAATATTTTTTCTTTCGATATTTATGTGTTTACTGTTGTTACATTTAGATATTTTTGACAGAAATGTTTTTGTCATCAACAGTTCTGGGGTTTTTTTCTGTTGAGTATAGGACGGTGATATTTTTGTGATCAATATTATTTTTAAGGTTTTTTTGTGAATTAACATTGTTTTTAATGATAATCTATCAATTTGGTAGCATGGTTGCTCCAGCTTTTACACGTGTGGGTTAACCTGTCATAATAGCCTTTTTTAAATCTGAATGAACCCCACTTTCAAACATCAAATAGGTAACACCTAAGTAGGCCTTGCAGCTCACAAGGTATATTTCCTTGGATTTAAAGGTGGTACATGCAAGATTTTAGTGTTGACATGTTTCTACAGTGACTAACCCCCAACAGCTAATTTATTTTCTATTTTCTTTATCCAAAGTAAATTAATTTATTTCTCGAATTTGGTTTGTTTTGTTTAAAGAGATTTTCTGTGTTTCCGCATTTAGATCAGGCTTCTCCAAGGAGTAGCTTGTGAGCTACTGGTAGCTATCCAGCTCTCTATGAGTAACTCTGAACATAAACCTAGGCACACATAAATTGAATGTAACGGTCTGTTTGTACAGACACATATAGTACAATATGCATGCCAACGAATTCAGAGAAGATCTCTTGACGGGATTCAAATTCGTTCAGTCTTTAATTTTCGAGAAAAGAACGAGCCGACGCGTGTTTCGTCACATTTGGAACAATCTTTCCATGACTTCCTCAGGGCTGTACTAAAGGATATTGAGTCGATGGATTGTCGCTCAGCAGGTGATAATTCCGACCCGGCCGGGCCCGAGACAAACTGGTCTGCTTTAGTGATAAGCAAGGCGTTTTATGACTTTTATTACCTCATCGTGGGTGAGAGGTGGACTACATTTCCTACTTACTAACCTTCCTATTTTGAGAGGTGATTTTAGAGCTTTTACACGTGGAAGTGCTGATGGGACAAATACACTCTATGCAGCTCCATCTAGTCTAGGAGCTTCGAGCCGTCCAGTGTTAAAAATGTTGGACTAAATTACTCCGACTGTCGATTATCTGTTGTGCGGATTGGTTCCCGTCACATTCCTTTCAGATGTTTTAACTTTGACATGATTAAAGATTCTTTGAAGGATCGTATCATAGCCTTGAGAAAGTCTGAGTACTAATTGTATAAAGACGAAACACGTGTTGGCTGCAGTTTACGTCTGAATTTAAGTTTGAAAAGAACAAGGAATAAAAAAAACTATATTTACGAGCATCGTGATTTTGTCACCTTGTCCGGATGGAATTTTGGATCAGTCTTATGTCATTAACTACATTGTGCAAATACATGTGTATCTTGGACTAATTGGATTACACAGTCTTGTGTTGTAAAGAACTCATAGTACTGTAATTAGGGTGTGCTTTATTAACTTTCTTTTTGGATACTGATTTTCATATGGCTGTGTCCAAACTGGGGTAGTGTGGTGAGCAAAAGAATGATGGATTATAACCCAGATCCTTGTAACTGGGGGTGAATGTTTGCATTGTTCAGCATTCGTCCATCAATTGTTTTTCTGCATATGTCGCCCTAAGTGGGAAGGGTATGCCCAGACGTGGATCCCGTGCTCACTACACCACTGGATTCAAGCTAGCCTGGCTGATGAAGGGTGATGCCCTGAAACCGGTCCCAGGATGCTTGTTTCCAGTCCAGGGAGGACCTGGCTTGGCAGTTTGGGCTGAACTGTTACCAGAAGGAACAGGGTATAGACTGATTTGCATATGGCTGGGTCCAAACTGGGGATGTGTGGTGAGCAAAAGAATGATGAATTAAACCCAGATCTTTGTGACTGGGGGTGAATGTTTGCATTGTCCAGCATTCTGTCCATCAATTGTTTCTTTTGCATATGTTGCCCTAAGTGGGAAGGGTATACCCAGATGTGGGTCCCGTGCTCACAACACCACTGGATCAAGCTAGCCTGGCTGATGAAGGGTGATGCCCTGAAACCGGTCCCAGGATGCTTGTTTCCGGTCCAGAGAGGATATGGCTTGGCAGTTCGGGCTGGACTGTTCCCAGAAGGAGCAGGGTCAAGACTGATTTGTATATAGCTGGGTTCAAACATGGGTGGTGTGGTGAGCAAAAGAATGATAGATTAAACCCAGATCCTTGTGACTGGGGGTGAATGTTTGCATTGTCCAGCACTCCGTCCATCAATTGTTTCTTTTGCATAGTTGTAAAATATAGCAGTATTTGGTGTTAAGAGGAGTTATGACAACTTTTGGCCATGGTGCCCCCTGCACCTGCTGCACCAATCAAATGTAAGGTCCTTGCACTTGTGACTGCCTGTTTAGTAGTTAAATATACAAAAATGTGTTGTTGTTAGAGGAGTTGTGACAACTTTTGGCCCCTACGCCACTGCACCTGGAGCACCATTGAAATCATGGCCCTAGTGCCTGTTAGATAACTGCACTTGTGATTGTATTGTTTAGTACAATTTAGCAAAAATATGGGTTTTAGTGGGGTACCTACAGCTTTTGGCCCCAGCGCCACTGCATTATATTCACAAAGGAGCAACAGAGGGAAAAATGAAAACCTGGTTGCCCTCCACTCATCAAACATCAACACCAAAATGACTAGGGGCCAGATGTAGGTAATTTAGATTTACCGACTCTTAAATACCGACCCATACCGAATCAGTATTTAAGAGTCGGTAAATTTGAAGGAGGCAGATGTAGGTAAAAAAGTACCGATTCTGTAAGAGTCGGTATTTACCGATTCTGTAAATACCGAATCTGTATTTCACATTGATTCCTATGGGCCTTGAAGCCCATAGGAATCAATGGGAAATACAGATTCGGTATTTACAGAATCGGTAAATACCGAATCCTGCAAGAGTGCAGGGGGTGTCACTTTGACACCCTCTAGTACCCCAACTACAGGTTTGTGTGCCATGTGGCACACATACATGCCCTAAGGGCATGTCTGTGTGTCACATTGCACAGGTTTGCATGCACAGATGTGCATGCACACCTGAATTCGGTATTTTACCACCCAATAGGATTGGGTGGTAAAATACCGACTCTTAAGGGCCTGTGGCACTCTCAGGAGTGTCATCTACATATGGATTTACAGTATCGGTATGTTTACCGATTCAGTAAAATACCGAAGTGGTAAATTTACCGAATCGGTAAATATACCGATTCTGTATATTCCGACCCACCTACATCTCAAAAGCCAAATACTGGTCGGTAACGGCCGAAATCGGCCATTACCGACCGGTATTTGGCTACCTACATCTGGCCCCAAGTCTCCAAGGCTATTTTAAATTTTTAACTTGCGTGTGTGAATATCGGCCTTTAGCTGAGTTATACTACCCTTTTTCCTTATAATTATTTAAGGGGAATCACATAACTAACCTTTAACCTTTCTTCTACAAAAAACTTTTTGCAATAGGCAATCCTCCACAAACAACAACAAAAGGGTTTCTCCAGATGACTTACTGTAAACCCCACAATAACAAGCTGTGTAAAAAATTGTGAAAGACAAAATGACCCCTCACGTGTGCACCACCAATAGAACAGCTGGTTGGTACTCACCAGTTGTGCCCACTTTTATCTTCATCGGTGGTCATTTTGTCAAAAGAAAGAGAAGAAAAGAAAGAGTGTGCAACCAAAGAAATATTGTAAAAATCAAGTGCAGTGAAGTGAAAAGGGTTACATCCCTCGAGGTGACCCGAAGTGATATTTAAAATTGACAAGAGCACCCACAGAACAATCCTTTATTATTTTTTACTAGGTGTTCCTATCAAATTAAAATGAAAAGGTTACCATTCATGCATACCTTTTCAGTTACCAACATGTTTCTTTGCCGCGATTATTTAGGCAAATTCATCAGGGTTACACACACTTCGTCAAAGCACCCGTATTGGACACCATGTTCAGGAGGTCTGTCGAATGCAAAAAGGAAACAAAGCACACTGCTACGTCATTTGATCCAATGCCAAAACCCATCTTATGAGCACACATTATATTGATGACATATACCTGGCAATATTTACCCTTAAAAAGCCAATAATTTGTATACCAGCTACGCTTTTAAAGGTCACCTTTGACTCCATTTGTGAGTCCGCCATGTGAAATGACCATACCTCTGTTGTGTCAATCTACAGTGAAAACACGAGACAGAAATTCAGTCAAAGGCACCATTTAGAAACACATATTTAAAAAAAAACAAATTCCTGAGACTTTTTGTACAACATAGCCCATGACATGAAACGGTATGCAGAGACCAACCCCGTATGCCTAAAAACAGTTCACCAATAAACATCGCGGTAGCATACTTGTCCATCATAACCCCCGACATTGCTGCCACCCTTCAGAGTTTAAAATCGTAATTTCGTTCATTTACAATGTCGCCTGGTTAAAAAGCCAGATTGTAACACCACCCCCTCACTCTTACTTCTCAGGGCCTCACGGAGCGCGTTGTCAGCTGCCGTGGCTTCTCGGTGTACCAACAACCATTTTAAAGCACGCCCATCCATATCACGTGAGGCTTCCTCGTCACGTGATGCGAATTATTCTCTCTACGTGCTGGATCGTGGGCGCCATTTTGGAATGGGAACTTTTATGTCTCGATAAAGTTCTGATATTCAAAAGGACAATATCACCTAACCTAAAAGGTCTGGTTAATGTCTTTCTGTATTATTTTTCACGGCCAATTGTCGAGAGACATACTTCCCAATGTTATCAAGTGGGCTATTTATAAAAAGGTTCCTCATCTGCAGAAAGCATAGGAATCCAAATTGCCATCGTATTATGTGGAATGCGTACCTCTTAATTTTTTTTTTAAATGTGAGGGCCAAAGAGAAATTTGGTTTATATCTATAAAGTTCTTCAAGAACTAGATAAACATCCTGTATCTCCATTACAGTTTACACACCACATCATGCCCGGCATTATTGGATTAATTCAATACCAGAAATATTAAGGGACACTGCTTATCTGGTTGTTGTGCTATTGAGAGGGAGGAAACCGCAGCACATTATTTTTTGTATTGCGGCACATCTCTCTATAGAGCATCATCAGATGATTTGACTTCTCTCACACTGATACCAACGATACAGAGGGCACACCATCCTCAACGAAATCTTATCCAATTATGGGCCTTTATAGACTGAAGGGGGTCCCACAAATTACATTTCATCCTATTACAGGACTTGTATTAAAAGGATGATCAAATATGTTCAAAAAAATTGTTCAAAACATTTTTTCCAAAAGAATTAATATCCAACCTTGTTCCACTCAATAAGTTCGTTGAGACTTGATTTATCGCTTTTTTCTTGGAATATCCAGCGGGCTTCTTTTAAGGCCAAAATTCTCTCGACATTCTTTTGATTCCCTATAACCTTTTCCAGGACAACCCACGTGAAATTGTGTTTTTGTAGATGGCAGTGTTGAACCAATTTCGTTGTGAGTTTGCCTGACTTAATGGTACTGAGATGTTCTTGTTTTCTAATCTTGACTTTTCTGGACGTCAGCCCTATATACTGGAGATTACACTCACATGTCAACCTGTACACCACATTCGTGGTATTGCAATTGCTGAAATGTGTGAGAAACCATTCTCTACCTGAACTCAGGAACACACGTGTGGTTTTTTGGTAAGCGGGCATACTGTGCAAGACCCACAGGGAAAATGCCCATTCAGAATCGTGGTTTGGGTATTTGTGATCGATGGGGGCAGGCGTGTATGAACAAGTTTGTCCTTCAAATTGCAAGCTCTCTTGAAGGCAAATCTTGGAGGTGGCATCTTAAACTCATTGTTAGACAAAATGTGCCAATGTTTTTGTATAGAGTTTCTGATCTTGGTGGCCAATGGATCGAAGGTCATAACAATCGGGACACACTCCTCTTTTACTTTTTCATTTTTTTCAAGCAATACACTCCGTGGGGTGTTCAATGCCCTCTTCCTTGCTTGTTTTATTGTTTTAGTTGGGTAGTTCCTCTGCTTCAATCTTTCACTAGGGTTTTCTGATTGTTCTAAGAAAGCACTGGCTGACGAGCAATTGTAGCAATAGTGTAAAAACTGCCCCACCGGCAAATTATCCCTTAAAGCTCTTGGGTTATAGGAGTTGTATGACAGGAGAGAGTTTCTATCAGTTGCTTTTTGATGCACACATGTGATCAACACATCTTCATTCACTTTTATGTCTAGATCAAAATAGACAGCACAGGAGTTACTATATGTCCAGGTGAATCTCAGGCTTTG
Source organism: Lissotriton helveticus (assembly GCF_964261635.1). Classification (NCBI taxonomy): domain Eukaryota; kingdom Metazoa; phylum Chordata; class Amphibia; order Caudata; family Salamandridae; genus Lissotriton; species Lissotriton helveticus. Next base: position 1,120,013,437 of record NC_136070.1, read on the forward strand.
ATCTTGTTGGTTCAACCAATTTAAAAAGTTCAGCAGGGTCTCCTCCGTTCCTGACCAAATACAGAACACGTCATCTATATACAGCTTCCAGAGGCGTACATTCCTCTGGAAGGGGTTGATGGACTGATAGGCGACGTGCTCCTCAAATTGGCCAACATAGATACATGCCAGGCTAGGCGCCATTGTCGCGCCCATCGATGTGCCTGTGGTTTGGAGATACAAGTTCTCCTTGTAACAAAAGAAGTTTCTCGTCAAGGCCAATTCCACACGCTGCAATACAAATGACTGAGGTGCATCGTAGAATCACTCTTGCTCCCCCAGGGCGCGTGCTGCTGCCACCACCGTTGCATCCTGGGGGATGCAGGTGTTTTGTGATTCTACATCGATAGTAACCAAAAATTCATGGTCACCATCAAACTGCATCCCATCAATTATATTCAAGATCTCTGTGGTATCTTTAACAAAGGCAGGTTGTTTAATGACGGGTTCACGTGAGAAGAAATCAGCGAATTGGGACAATGGTTCCAGAATTGATGGGATACCCGTCACAATAGGTCTTCCGGGGGGAGGGCGTGTGGGTTTGTGGATTTTTGGAAGGATATAAAAAGCTGGAATCCTAGGTTATTTATTAATTAAAAAATCAGCTTCCTTCACCGTAATCCATTTATTCTCCTTTGCCTTGCCCACCATCTCACGAATCGTCTGTTGAAGTTCTCCTGTAGGGTCACGACTTAGGGGTTGGTAGTAGGTGCGCATCTCCAATAGTCTATTGGCCTCAGCATCATAATCCTTGGTATTCAACACAACCACCGCCCCGCCCTTATCAGCAGGTTTTATGATCAGGGAGTGGTTGTTCTGCAAGCTCTTTATTGCACTCCAGTCTTCTTTTGTCATATTCCTGTGCTTATGATTATTTATAGTTGTTTCAAAAATGGCAATTTCTTGTAAAACTTTAGACTCAAAAACTGCCACGTCTGGTCCTAAAGAGGTAGATGGAGGGCAGAATTGCGATGGTTTTTTTAGGTTGGTGCTGAACACTGCATGGGAATCTTGAATCTTATTTGCAAAAACATTTTTATATTTTATCTTACGCATAGTATCATGAGATTCCACTCTGCATTTGAAAGAGTCATGTGTTGGAGTGGGGACATACCCCAGACCCTTATTTAAGACCCTCTCCTCATCTTTCGTCAGTTCATAATCAGACAGGTTAACCACAATGTTGTTTACATTTGGTTCCTCCCCCGACTGTGTGTTATTCTCGGGGAAATGGATTGCCATTGTGGGACTGGGTTGCCTCTCCCTCGACCTCTCCCTGTTTGTCCTCCCCCTCTGTTGGTTCTTTGTCCCTGTCCTAAAAAAGACCTAAGAAGGGCGCCTAGATCCTCGTTATTTCTGTCAGTGTTTCTATCTTGTACATTGAATCTGACCCTACTACCCTGAGGGCCCTCCTCTTCTTCTTCGCTCGATGTTTTATCGAAGGTCCAATTGGCTCACGTGATACGGATGGGCGTGCTTGAAAATGGCTGTTGGTACACCGAGACACCACGGCAGCTGACAACGCGCTTCGTGAGGCCCCGAGAAGTAAGGAGTGAGGGGGTGGTGTTACGATCTGGAATTTTTAACCGGGCGACATTGTAAATGAGTGAAATTACGATTTTAAACTCTGAAGGGTTGCAACAATGTTGGGGGTTATGATGGACGAGTATGCTACCGCGATGTTTATTGGTGAACAGTTTTTAGGCATACGTGGTTCATCTCTGCATACCGTTTCGTTTCATGGGCTATGTTGTACAAAAAGTCTCAGGAATTTGTTTTTTTTTAATATGTGTTTCCAAATGGCGCCTTTGACTGAATTTCTGTCTCGTGTTTTCACTGTAGATTGACACAACAGAGGTATGGTCATTTCACACGGCGGACTCAAAAATGGGGTCAATGGTGACCTTTAAAAGCGAAGCGGGTATACAAATTATTAGCTATTTAAGGGTAAATATTGCCAGGTATATGTGATCAATATAAAGTGTGCTCATAAGATGGCTTTTGGCATTGGGTCAAATGATGTAGCAGTGTGCTTTGTTTTCTTTTTGCATTCGACAGTCCTCCTGAACATGGTGTCCAATACGGGTGCTTTGACGAAGTGTGTGTAGCCCTCATGAATTTGCCTAAATAATCGCGGCAAAGAAACATGTTGGTAACTGAAAAGGTATGCATGAATGGTAACCTTTTCATTTTAATTTGATAAGAACACCTAGTAAAAAATAATAAAGGATTGTTCTGTGGGTGCTCTTGTCAATTTTAAATATCACTTCGGGTCACCTCGAGGGATGTAACCCTTTTCACTTCACTGCACTTGATTTTTACAATATTTCTTTGGTTGGACACTCTTTCTTTTCTTCCCTTTCTTTTGACAAAATGACCACTGATGATGATAAAAGTGGGCACAACTGGTGAGTACCAACCAGCTGTTCAATTAGTGGTGCACATGTGAGGGGTCATTTTGTCTTTCACAATTTTTTACACGGGTTTGTTATTGTGGGGTTTACACTGTCATCTGGAGAAACCCTTTTGTTGTTGTTTGTGGAGGATTGCCTATTGCAAAAAGTTTTTTTAGAAGAAAGGCAAAGGTACGTCATGTAATTTCCCTTAAATAATTATAAGGGAAAAGGATAGTATAACTCAGCTAAAGTCTGATATTCACACACGTAAGTTAAACATTTTAAATAGCCTTGGAGACCTAGGGGTCGATAATGATGGCGGACGGACCTGCGTCCGTCCGCCACCCCCGAGGTGGAGGGACCGTCCGCTGGGGCAATTGGAATTAGGATGTGACTGCCACTCTGACGGTCACATCCTCTATATGTAACATTATGGCGGGTGCTGCTTTAAGCTGCACCCGTCACAAAGTGAAAAATGCATGTTTTCCTTTGACATGCACAACGTGGCGGGCACCGCGTGGTGCCTGCCACCTTGTGCATGCCAAAGCAGGGGGGTACCATAGGTACCCCCCATGTGCACCCCCAACACCCTGGGGGCCGCAAAGGGGCCCCCAGAAGCAAAGTTCCACATGCTTTTCCATGGCAAAAAAGCCGCCGCGGAAAAGCATGTTTACGCACCCATCCTAATGTGGCTGGCGGTGTCTTGCAGACACCGCCACCATATTGCGGTCCATACCCCGCGGATCAGCGGCAGACAGACCTGCTGTCCGCCGCTGATCCCACCGCCATCATAATCTGACGGTGGGTGTTTTCTATGCCGCGGCGGTGAATCCACATCCTCCGGCCCGGTGGTGGCTTCCACCGGCCCAGAGGATGCAGATTCACAGCCATCGTAATCGACCCCCTAGCCTTTTTGGTATTGATCCCAGAGCCACTGCACCTGCTACACCATTCAAATCAAGTGCCTTTTAACTGCCAGATAACTGCAATTGTGACTACCTGTTTCGTGGTCAAATAAAGCAATATAACATGTGTTCAGATGAGTTCTGACAACTTTTGGTCCCGGTGCTACTGCACCTGCTGCATCATTCAAATCATGATCCTAGTGTCTGAAAGGTAACTGCACTTGTAGTTACCTGTTTAGGAATAAAATATAGCAATATCAGTTGTTTAGTGGGGTGCCTGGAGCTTTGGGTCCCGGTGCCGCTGCACCTCCTGTGCTATTGAAATCAGAATCCTAGTGCTTGCTAGATTACTGCACTTATGACTGCCTGTTTAGTTGTAAAATATAGCAATATTAGGTGTTTAGTGGAGTTATGACAACTTTTGGCCCCGGTGCACTGTACCTGCTGCATCATTCAAATCATGACCCTAGGCCAGAACCCGAAAGATAACTGCACTTTGTTGTAAAACATAGCAATAATCAGTGTTTAGCTGGGTGCCTGGAGCTTTTGGTCCTGGTACCACTGCACCTGCTGCACTATTGAAACCATGACCCTAGTGTTTGCTAGATAATGGAACTTGTGACTACCTGTTTAGTAGTAAAATATAGCTATATTTGGTGATAAGTGGAGTTATGACAACGTTTGGCCCAGGGTACACTGCACCTGCTGCACCTTTTAAATCAAGCCCCTTTTAACTGCAAGGTAACTGCAAATGTGACTGCCTGTGTAGTAGTTAATTTTAGCAATATTAGGTGTTCATAGGAGTTCTTACAACTTTTGGGCCCGGTGCCACTGCACATGCTACACCATTCAAATCATGACCTTGTTGTCTGCAAGCTAACTGCACTTGTCGCTGCCTGTTTATAAGTAAAGTATAGCATAGCTCTTGGCTATTTACTTTATTTTTAACTCAAAATGTTTATTACAACATTTAGAATTTGATCATAATTACCAAATAGATAAAGTTGTAAAAATCAATCTGATAAGGCCTATAAAGTGCAAAGAAAGGTACTGAGGCATAAATAGGAAATGCCACAATTTCAAAGGCTAAAGCATCTGCTTTAGAAAACTAAGTAATAAAAATGAAGTATTCCAGTATACTGGTAGAAGCTGTCTGCCTTTTCTGTGGGAATAGATCTTATCTTGATAGTGAATGGGGCTTAAACAGTGTGAATAGCTTTAATAGAAGTATTGCAAAAGTGTGCAGCAAGGAAAGTTTAAAAAAACAATGTTCCACACAAAAGCAAACGTACAAGGTAATTTGGCTTTGGGAACTGATAAGAGCCCTTTTTAATATAAATTTCAGACAAGAGATTTCACAAGCTCAGCGCAAGCGCTGTGCAGGCATAACCTAAAAAGACATCACACCATCCACAATAAATAGGGCAAGCGGTGTAATGCACTTCCTCTGATGACCCCTACTCCATTGGGCTGCGGGAGGAAGCGTCTGTCATTGGAGCCAACAGGGGCTCCGGTGACGGAAAGCTTATGTTCCACCAAGTTATAAATAAGGCAGGAGAACCAAAAGTTTGGTGGACAGAATACTCTATCGCATTTCGCCACACTAAATGAGCTCTTAAGTCCAAAGAAAGACATCTTGACCAGGCGAAGGAGCAAAAAGTACTCACACAGTGAGAGGACTTCAGTGGCCATGAAATTTTAATTTGGCTGCTCTGAGCTTTTTGTGTCAAAACCAATGGCTCCAGTGGCTATTGTACAATGTGTATCCCACTTTGAGAAGACTTCACCAGACAGAGCTTTCAACCTTGCCCCGCCTGATGATTTTGACTTCTAGCCCGCAGTGGTAGCAGTTGAGAGAATGCCGCCAAGCTGGTGGCACCCCAACTGCCGCTTAACAACATTACAGCGGGGCTGGCGGTGTTGCGGCAGCGCAACCAAGGTTGCAGCATTCGCAGGCTCTAGGAGAGAACCTGAAGCCAATGCCAGCCGCACTACTGTGCTACCAGCAAACTGGGCGCACTGTTGCCATGCACCATGTTGTGCATGGCAATCAGTGTGCGACCAACATAGGTGGCATAGGGGTGCACAACATGTGCCCCGGTCACAAGCCACATGGGCTTGTTTGCCGTGGTGCCCTTTTCTGTGGCCCTTTACCTGCCTTTCCGCTGACCTTTTCATGGCGGTGTCCCTGCCACAAAAAGATCTACAGAAAGGCAAGTTGCAATACCCATGGCATTTCCGATGACAGTACCCTCACCATTGACCCCCAATGTCCACACCACAATGGAACCAGAGATCTTGGCAGTAGCAGTGGACTTACTGCAGTCTTGCAGTGGTCCGCCCCTCTGCATTATAATCCAGTGCTCGAACCACCAGAGTACAAGCCGGTCAGACCGCCAAACGACCACGGTGGTCCCTGGACCACCAAAGTCATGATTACGCCCTAAGTCAGATGGAAAAAAGGTTTGACTGAACCATCCACTTGGTGTATCTGACCTCTTCTCCATCGTGGTCGGCCTGTAATCGAACCTAGGTGTCAGACGGTCAACCATCACTTTTGACTTTTGATTAGTGCTTTTTGTCTTTGCTTTTTTGACCTAAACCTTTAAAATATTATGTCTCCAGTTCCCCAATTGGGTTATAATCACTTTTTCACTTTTCTAATTAAAATGTTCTCTTTTTCTACAATTTTTTTAAGGGTTTTTACTGTCTTGAAGTTTGCCTTTTTAACTGTGTTCGTACTGGTAAATTATTTTACTCACTTTTTCTTGAGTTAAGCCTGTCTGCTTTGTTCCATAACTGCCAGGGTTGGAGCCCAGGTTTATGTATTGAAGTTGTGTGTCGGACTTAACAAAAATACCTAAAAATAAAAGCACATTTCGGTAGATGCATTGAAAGGGAATCAGAAAACGTTTGTGCTAATTGAAGTGGTAACCCCTGCCCCTCCCCCCATAGCATATTTCTTGGTCAATGCGTTCATTCGAGCATATTTTCAATGTACACATGTATGAATGTATGCCGTTGTGAACATTCCTTTTTTACTACATTGGAGCCTACTTTGTGCTCGCGAACTTACCAATACTTACACTATTCCGTTTTTTTGTTATTTCCACGTGCCCCGAATGAGTCGGCTTATATTTGGAAAAATCACCCACGCGGATGAATTTTCAAGGAGTTCACTTCCAGCGTAAGGTGTGTCATTCATACTTCAAAGGGTTCGTTTTAAATGAAATTTAAATTAAAACTCTGAAATATTTTTTTCAGAAATGACCTCGGGCCGCAATTCCCTTCTTTTACGTCCTCTCTCCAACGCCCAAAGCCCGGCCCTCACAACACCACTTCCCCGCAGAAACTTCTCTACTTTCCCTCGCCGAAACATGCACACTCCTTAAGCAATCAGAGCAGCCGATTGACAATGTGGCCAGGAGCAAAGGACTTCGGGGGCATCCAACTGGTTTACGTCGCTTCCGGTCTCACATATTGACATAAACTTGACATCCACTGAGCTGGTTTGACGTCATACTGCGGCCATTCGTTGAAAGTGAGGTACTGTTATTTTTTTTTTAGAGAAAAAGGTTCACACGTGATCTATTAGTTTTTAAAATGTGTTATTAGCCCCTCATAAACACAAATGCAAGCAACTAGAAAAAGCTTGGTGTACACCTAGTACTTCATGAACTGGAAACAATTCACAGGCAACAACTTACAGATGCTAAACGAATGTTTCTCCTTATGCCCAGAACACCAGCACTGCTGCGCAATCTACGTAGACTTTGCTCTGCGGCACCAGCACACTGGGTGTTCCTTGACAGCGTTTGTTTCTCCTTGCGCCCAGTGCATGAAAATACAGAAGTGCTGACACTCTGTTCAGAGTGCCTATTTGATCTTCAGAAGTGCCTGCACTCTGCATTGCAGCGAAGATCAAATGCGCAGGTGCTCTCCCTTTCAAATTAAAGAAGTGCCGGTACTCAGTACCGGACAATACCTGCCCATTTAAAGTACTGCTTGCGCCTATTGTCGTTAGAGCAAAAACCCGGTTTGTACACGCTCTGAACCTCACAGAGCGAAACACAGGCATACTCTGTATGAGTAGGCCGGTGTGTACACACTCAACGCCTTAACAATGCCTGTTTTCCCTTGCGCACTCTGAGGTGCGCCTGCGCAAACATGGGTCTCAACAAACTCCAACTTTGACAGTGCTTGTGTTTTTTTGCGCCCAGTGGGGTGCGCGTGCCTGGATTATACACATTCCGAACCTCACGGTGCCTGAACCTCCCACAAAGAGCGTTGCGTGGCAGTAGGCCTATGTTTACACACATCCCGAGTCTTAGCATTGCTCGTGTTTCCTTGCGCACATTTGTGTCCTCTGAGCCGGTGTCAGCGCACAGGCAGTGAAGGTCCACAGAAGGAGAGTTGGGTGCTCAGCTGCTGTGCACAACGGAGCAGATGTGTCAGCAGCAACCAGCCACTCTCCCCAGCTTATGCCTTTTGTGGCGGTATTACAGCTAGATGTTATAACCAGGTCGCAGAAACCAACACATATTCTAAGAAAAGGAAGTAAAGTCACTCATAAAGGCAAACGAACCCCTGCTTGAGCGCTGCTCGACAGACGTTTACTCAACTTAAGTAATGACGCATAAGGTACCTTATTCATATCAGGCACGAGAAGGGATATAAAATATATATGTCGCTATAAGATGCTGTTTCTCGACCTTGTTTAACGTTTTTTCCTTCTTAACGACAGTTCACCCCACATAAGTGAAAGGATAAATAAAATAAACATGCTTACTACCACACTTTGTTCAGACGCCTTTACGCTTCTTGTTTCACTGCTCGAGGCGTTTGAAAAATATAACTGACTCGTGAGACTGGACAGTGACCAAAACCAGAACCTAAAATAGAATACTGTGCACCGGAAATCGACTTTCTCTCAAAAGTGGCACGCTATTACGAAATCTCGACACAGACGTGTATAATCTAATTAAGCACGGTTTGAAGTAGGGCAACCCCAGTGTATATCGCAGGGACATACAATAGTTCGTATGCAATAAATGCATAATATGGATAGGCCTTAATTATATGAGGTTTTCCAGCACCACTTCATACATTATTATAAATCGAGGATATCTAAACGCCCACCTCATGGCTTAAAAGGTGTGACGCGGCAAAATAGCGCTAAACGAGGGTCTGTGGAGACAAAGGTGTCCTTAAACAACAAGCGGGGCCAGTGAAGAGGTGCGTCTGTGTCATTCCGGTGCGGCTGGCGGGCGAGGAGCCAGCTCAGGTGCCCCGACACCTCTCGCCGGGCTTCCAGGCGCCTCGGGGATGATTGACTGCACGCTCATTGGCAGCTGGTTCTGAGCAGCACGCGCGGCCCAGGGGGGCTGGGCGCGCGCTATGAACTAGGATAATATTGTCCCTGCAGCCGTGCGCGGAATGCGCGCGGCTCTATTAAGCGTGGAGGTGCACGCCACGAGTGGCTGGTGTAATGCAAGCACTTGATTAAGGCGGCCCGGCAGAGGGGCGGCTGGTGCGGCGCAGCCACCCCCAGCGAACGATTACATGATTAATATAATGCGCTCTGAAAGGGCTCTGTTTTCTCTCTTAATTTGGGTCATTACTCAGAAGGCGAGCGTGGGATCGCTTCAGTAGCCCCCAATAAAAGAAAATTGTTTAAATGCGGCTCTATTAGGGGGCCGGTATGTGACACACTCCAGCATGAAAACTGCAATTACGTTCTAATCGCGCCATTCCCTGTTCACTTAAAAAAAGGGATCCATATTAAAATAAAAACATGAACATCTTCACGTGATCGTTGTATTAACCTGCGAGCACGAAAGCGTGTTAGTGGGAAATACTTACCCGGTGAGTGTTGACTGTCACCACAGCCGTCTTTTTGTGTGTGTGGTTTTTTTTGTGTCTTTTTTTGTTTCAGATCACAGGCGCGGCAGATCACAGCTGTGCGCTGTGATTCTGCTTTGTGGATTTTAACCAATTCTGAACTTCCAGGCGGTTCACCCAAATGGTGTAGTTTTAAACATTACGGAAATTTCAGAGCAAGACTAACTGTGGATGTGACGTCTTTCCATGTGTGAAGTCGTCTCCGGTTTCATGAGTTAACAATGTTTTTCTTCACCACGCCAACATTACACGACAATTTCTCATATGTAAAGGCATGTTTTGTACATATGGCCCACAACAGAGTGATATACGAAAATAATATCACAACACATAATTAACGACGTCTTCCTCTGTACATGTGTGTGTTTTAGATGAAAGAGAGACAGTGCAGATACTAGTTATATTATTTTATGTGGGCTTTGTAGAGGTAGATTAATTGTTTATTTACGGCATTTATTAGACCGGGATCCTGATTCCAAGAAAAAAAATCTATTTTATAATGGTATAATAAACGGATATCTTAAACTTAAATGCGGCCAGATTAAAACCGATTTTTCAGGAGCCGGTATGTGACGGTGGTTGGGGCGTACGTTTTAAGGATTTAGATTCCAGACGGTGCAGTTGCACATACCCACCTTATGAGGAACTGGGCTGTGAAGTAATATGCCAAGAATCACACGTTGTCTTGAAGCCGGGATTAGAACGGAGCAATCCATTCAGTAGATCATAGCATGTTGGGGCGAATGGACAGACGGATGGATGGACATACTTAGTCCACTGGAGTACCTGTCCCCTAGACGCCCACCCCAGTCTCCCAGTGCTCTGATACTCGGGGGCAGTTTGGCTGCTACGAATACCATGAATGAATTAAAGTCGTTGGTCATACAGCTAGTTAATATGATGATAGATAGATAGATAGATAGATAGATAGATAGATAGATAGATAGATAGATAGATAGATAGATAGATAGATTGATTTCTCAAGCAGCACTAGACTCTTTTTCTTTGTGATTCTCTCTCACCCAGTCATCTCTGATCTACAGAGATGGGCCTGAGTAGGGGGGTGAGCTTGAATTTTCAAGGGCAAAGTTTGCTCAGACTCCACAGCTGGTGCTTTAAGCGGTTACTCGGTGAATGCTAAACAGAAAGTCACGCTCGTGTGAATGTAGTAAAATTAATTTGTGCCTCTGGAAAGAAAAGGAACAATGCTTCCGAAACTGCTAATTGTATTTCGGCAGCCCCTCCTCCTGGTGCCATTATTGACTCGCTTGCTAATTGTGACACAGGAAAGAAAGAATTTCGACAAAGAAATACAGGTATCTTGGGATTCTAAGAAATGTTTCTTGCAGCCGTGTTAAACGACAGAGAGATAAACCTCATGACGCACATGCAAGCCTTCTGGCATTAACAGAACTGGTGCAATTCTCAGTGACACCGGAAGTCCGGATTGCTGCTACTGGTTTCCAACCAGTGACCTCGAGCGATTCTTCGTAGGCTCACAAACGGTCTTTCTTCAAATTTAATTTTTATTGTTTTACAAATGTATTACTTAAAATCTACATTAAATTATCAATGTACATAAATGTATAAAGAACACTCTTCTGTCATATATCTTACATATCCGGTGTCACGAATCGGGTCTGTGATTTTTGCACACACTGCTCCCAAGGCCTGTCATAAAAATGAGGATTAGGATTGGTAATTTGCTGTTTAGGGTTCACCTCAGGGCTGTGAGTTGCCCCCCTATTAATGTGGGCGCGGGGTGTTTGGGGGTTGTCAGCTGTGGGGTCCTCTCTTCTAGCACCTCTGCTCTGGGGTCATTGGTTCGTAGCTCTAGGGGGTTCAGCTGTGTGACGTTAATCTCTGATTTACCCTGCATTTGGGGGCCCTCACCTCCTGTGCCTTAGCTTCGTTGTCCCCAGACTGGGTCCCTCAGCTCTGGGATCTAAGCTTTAGCCTAAGGGGACATGGCCTCTGGGGAACTTGACATATAAGGCCTCAGCTCTGGATTTCTCGGACACAGGGACATTCCATCATGGGTCCTACGGTCCAGGGACAGTCACATGTAGGGTCATGAAAAGAGGTAATCAGATCTGGGATCTTCCACAATGGCCTCTTCAGCTTTCAGGGTCTCATTACTGGGATCCTTAACTTTCAATGGTACTTATCTCTCAAGGGAATATTTATGAAATTATCAGGCAACCAGAAAGTCCCCTTGCTGGGGCTGCTCTGTGCTCCCTGATCGGGAAATCGTGATAGGGATACCTTCCTGCACAAAATCAATCCCGAGTCATTTTCCTCTTTCTATGTGTGCTGCTGAATGCATCTTACATAGAAAGAGAAAGTAACAAACGGAAATAAAGATATTTATCCTCACCTGGGGAGGCATAGCATTTTGACTCATTTCCAGGTCTCCCTCTGATGGCAAATCTGTGAGTGTGCCAAATTCCATGGGTGGATGCGTCGGAGCACGTACGCTCATTCCACGGAACGCCTCTCTGTGGCAGTGTAATGCAATGCTGTGATTTGCTCTGCGTTGCGTTACTCTAGATTTATCAAACCACACAAGGTGGCCCTGCGGGGCTTGATCAATCAAATGTAAGAGTTTCATCACTCTTGCGCCCAGTTGCCTGGCACAAGGGCAGTGTAAATACGTAATAACTATGCCCCTCAGTTTGGGGATTGTTGGCTCTACTGCTCACAGCTGTGGTTGCCAGCATGGTGTCCCTTAGCACTGGGGCTTGCAGCTTTGGGGATCCAAGGTCATAGGCTCCGATGCCTGGGATGATTGCCTTAAAGTATTCAGACCTCTGGGGTGTGAGCTCTTGAAGTCCTTAGATCTGGTGACCCCATAACTGGGGCCCTCAAATCTGACAGCTTGCAAATTCTCGGGTGTAAGCTCTTTGGCCTTTCCCAATAGAGTCCTCTGCTTTGGTGACTCCTACACTGGGGACCTCAGTTCTAGGGCCTCAGATTTAGGATCCTCGACCAGGATACCTCTGATCTGGGTTCTCCCGCTCTAAGGACTCCATAGCTGTTTCTAGCTGTGATATTGTCAGCACTGGGGCCCTCGAATCAAAAGTCCTCAGCTGAGGGGCCTTTGACTTTTGTGACCTGAACACTGAGGTCCTTAGTGTAAGCTTGATAGATAGCCCTGGTTCTGGGGTCCTTAACTCTAGGGAGGAGAAGCTTTAGGGTAATTGGCATCTGGGCCTTGGGCTCTGGGGTTCTCATCTCTGAGGGCCCTGAGTTCTGGGGTCCTTATCTCTGGGGTGGAGTAGCCTTAGAGTCATTGGCTCCTCCGCCTTCAGTTCTGGGGTTCTCATCACTGAGGGCCCTGAGTTTTGGGGTCCTTATCTCTAGGGAGGAGAAGCCTTAGAGTCGTTGGCTCTTCTGCCTTCAGTTCTGGGGTTCTCAGCTCTGCGTGCTCTGAGTTATGAGTTCCCTATCTCTGGGGAGGCCTAGGCAGAGCTGGCTTTTGGCATGGGCGATCTGGGCCAAGGCTCAAGGTGATAAATCTTCAGATGGGCTTAAGGAAGTGCCTGCAATAAAGTCATGTAGACATCAGAGTGCCTGTCACCTCGCTCCAGTGATTGACATTAAAGTGCTTTCACTCCTTATTTAAAGAGCTGCTGGTGCTGTTTTTAAACCCCCTCAGCCTGCTTTCTTGCCCTCCCACCTCCCTTTCCTCCCCTGCTGCCACACTCTATGACCGACCCTCCCCCCAACAAATAACTTGGCACCAATGTGAGGAGCTCATCTGTGAGCTGATTCCTTTGAGTTCAGGAATGTACAGAGATCTATATTTTCAGAGGCCAGTCCCAATTCTGATTTAATCAGCCAGGGACTGACCTCTGAACAAAAAGAACACAAAAGAGACCCAATGCTGCCTCATTATATTCAGCAACAGGAGCGAGGGTACCAACATTTTTTCCGCCCTTAGTTCTATCCTGGTAAAGGCCGACTCTGGGCCCAGCAAGGCCATTGGCTCCCAGGATTCCAGCTTTGGGGTTCTCACCTCTCAAGGCCCTGATTTCTGGGGTCCTCATCTCTGGGGAGACCTAACTTTAGGTTGGCTCCTGGGGCTTCAGGCCTGGGGTTCACTCTGAGAGCCTTGAGTTTTGGGGTCCTTATCAGTGGGGAGACTTAGCTTCAGGGTCGTCGTCTCCTGGGCCTTCAGGTCTGGGGTCCTTCCTTCTGGGGACATTGTCTCTGGGATCATTGGTTCTGGGCTCCTAGTCTCTGTGGCCCTTATTTCTGGGGGACATATCTCTGGGGTCACTGGCTCTGGGCTCCTAGTCTCTGTGGCGCTTAGTTCTAGGGGACATATTTCTGTGGTCATTGGCTCTGGGCTCCTAGTCTCTGTGGCCCTTAGTTCTGGGGGACATATTTCTGTGGTCATTGGCTCTAGGCTCTAGTCTCTGTGGCCCTTGGATCTGGAAGGACACATCTCTGGGGTCATTGGCTCTGGTCTCCTGCTCTCTGTGGCCCTCAGTTCTGGGGGACGTACTTCTGGGGCTTTGGGCTCTGGGTGCCTCAGCGCTGAAGCCATTATCTCTGGGCTCCTCTGGGGCCTTTATGTCTCGACTGCCCCCATCTACGCCCCTTATCTCTGGACTCCCTGCACCTGGGGCCCTTGAGGCTGGGCCCCCACTCTCCGGAGTCCTTGGCTCTCTGCTCCTCGGCTCGGTGCTCCTCAGTTCTCAGGCCTTAGCTCGGAGGTCCTGGGCTCCGGGGCCCTCAGCTCTGGACAGTCCTGGACAGTTCTTTACTTGCCGCGGCTGCACTTGAAACGCTGTCGTGAAGCTTCCGCACGTGCTTCTTTAAATCAAAGTTCCTGCAGAAGCCCTTGCCGCACGTGACGCACGTGAAGGGCTTCTTGTCGTTGTGCGTGTGCATGTGGAAGGTCAGGTTGTAGATCTGGTGGAAGGCCTTGTTGCAGATGGTGCACTTGTACTGCTTCTCGCCGCTGTGCGTCAGCTTGTGGTTCTTGTAATTCCCTGGAGGGGGAGAGAAAGGGCAGGCGGGTTAGCGGGTGGGCTGAGGCGAGAGGGCCCCGGCCCGGGCCTTGTTAGGCCGCGTCCTGCGAGCGAGAGTCAGGAAGTTGTCAAACTCGGTCTGCGTCAAGGTCGGGCGGCAGCAACGGCCAGATTAGGAAATTAAAGAGAGGCCCGGTGTTGTGACCCGGCAAAACCAGGGCCGACATTAGAGCACAACTGGCACTTCCTATTTACAGGCCTCCACTTGAGGCCCTAATTCTCTGTAATGCGTGCAAGCTAACATGAGGAAAACTTAATTCAAAGGAGCAGGCAATTTCCCTAACTAGTGGAAACGCGGGTTTGGGCACCACAACGGGAAACGAACAGTGCAACATGGGTGACAAGGAATGCAACAGGTGTGTGTTGATTTCATATTATGTGCACATTGCAAGATATGTCTGCTAGGAATTGTATACACAATATGGTAAATATGAATGTCTATGCTACTCAAGTCACTTGAAGGACTTTTTTTGTACATCAATGTGGAGGTGATTATCATGCTTGCAGTCCGGGTGTGTGGACATGAAACTTCAGAAGAAGTTAATTGGATGTGACAGGGAGGCCGGTACCTCTTTCTGACGCTAGACCCCCCCCCCCCCCCCCTGCCCCCTACCCTCCCGCTACGGGAGTTACCGGGTAGAGTCGAGTCACGCATTACAAAACGTTTTTTTCTTTCGCCTAAATTTACTAGCCCAGCTACAATACACTGGCGTAAACACTATACTAACATTACAAATTCACTCAGCAGATATTCACCGGAAATTATATAAAATATATGTATCGCCAAGGCAGTGAAAATAAATGTGGCCCAATAACACATTAAGTACAGCATCTGCACTATAAGCGCACAATAAAACTATCGAGCAAAGGTAAAATTCATTACCAAAATTCAGCACAATTCAAATGCGGTAAAACAGTTTCACGTGCTCGCAGATTGCATGTACCAGTTACTTAGTTACTTCTATGTGATTTTACCATACCGCAGAAATTTAACCTATTGCATCCTGTTTTTGGTTCAATATATTTTGTTAAAGTAGGTACACGTGAAAATACCATGGCATACAAGCAGATATGCAAATGTGCAGAGTATAATGTGGTATTTATTCCACTTCTCAAATGTTTCTCGCCCCGACCCCCAGTCTAATCCCCCCATCCCCCATTTCCCCCTCTCTTACCCTCTTCCCATTCTTAGGCACCTTCTCAGATATTTTATTTGCATTCTTCTTTCACGCCATGTTTATGGTAAACAATCTTGTCTACCTACCTACATCTACACCCCACACACACCATAGTTAAACGCATACTCAAGTGTTAATTACAAATCGTACATGCTTACAGGAAAGTGAATCTGAGGGCGTGCGCTTAAAGACAGCCATCGAAACTAGCGCCTAAATAAAATATTGTAATATGCGCAGGCGCTACACAAAGCACGCTCCCTGTAAAGTTCTGATTTGTTCGCGCTTGCTGTCTGACTGAAAAGAGTTTCTTTGCTACATTTTCCATTTTCAGAGGGTTCCAAGCCCCTGTTCCCAGGCCAGACGGGCACTCTGTCTCACTCCACTCACCTTTCTGGTGGAAGCCCTTGCCACAGAACTCGCAGACGAAGGGCTTGTAGCCGGCGTGGATGCGGATGTGCGTGTTGAGCGTGGAACTTCGGTTGAACGCCTTCCCGCACTGGTTGCACTTGTGAGGTTTTTCCTGGAGAGGAAAAAGCGAAACCCAAGAAGGGTCTGTTAGAGTTTCTTTTCGTTTGTCTCAACTTGTTCTGCGCTCTTAATAAAGGAGCCGCGCGCCCCGAAGCAAATCAAGACGGACGATTTGTTCCGTGTCGCGACCTATCACTAAATATCACAGGTCCGTGGTGTACATAAAAGGGCGCGCTTGTGCAAATCCCGTGTCATGTATGTAGGAGCACATTCGTGTAAGTAACGTGCTCGTGCAATTAACGACACCTGGATTGTTTACACAGCGAATGTGTTTATGTTAGGATTATGTTGGAGGAAATGGAGATTATGTTTTATAAATTTCAGCAGGTTTTTATACATTTCAGGAAGATGGTGCAATTAACATACTTGTTTAATAAACAAGTTCCGTGTAGACAGCATGTTCATGCAATTCTCGTTTTTTTTATGGTAAGAGCTTGCGAGGGAAATATAAGCAGAATTTGTAAATTGTAGTATGATTTTGTAGACTGCAGCAAACCTATATAAGTAACATGCTTATTCAGTTAACATGTCCTAGGTGCATGATATGTATGAACAAGTAACATTTCTATTCTATTCACATATTTTGACAAACTAGAGCAAGTGTTACTTAATCTCAAAAAGTTATGGTTACTTAATTTTAAAAAGTTATCGTAAATAAGAAGGCATGTTTTTGCAGAGCAATGAACATGTCGCAGTAATACCTCCCGCGTGTAAATAGGAGGACGTTTTCATTTATAAGCATAATTTTTCAAATATTTTTAAGAGAATGTCACAATTTTCTTATAAATAAGAACGCGTGTTATTATAGACAAATGAGCACGTTCGTGGTCTTAGCATGTTCAAATCAACAAGAGGGCACGCTAGTGTAAAAATATTGTCATTTAAACAAGACACATGTTCATTTGAATAGTGTCGTATTTTCGTGCGAGAAAGCCACACGCATCTACAGAAAAACATTCCCCTGAACGCGAAACAAAATTGATGTAAATAGAACGGCATGTTGTCACCTGCAGATAAAGTTTCAATGAAAAAGGCGCTTGTTAATTATAAGAACACGCGCATGTTGAAAAGGCATCCATACAGTGAATCAGACCATGTTAGGATAACAAAAACATGGAAACATTGTCACCACAGAAAAAGGATCACATTATATGGTAAACAATCGAGTCTGGTCAAATTAACCTGACAATATGCTGATTTACATGAGAACGCGTGTTTGTAAAAATGTGAGAACGTGTTGTCATCAATAAAGAGCGTGTTCTCTCAAAAGCGACCCAACTATGTGTAACGAAGATAACACTTCAATACAAATAAACGTATTCGTGTAGTAAGTGAAGCTGTCGAAGTAAATATGTGTGCCTTTAATTTAACGGAGTAATATTCGTAAATATGTACGGTCGTGTGCATTCATATATGCGAGAGCTGACGGTGTAAGGGAAACACTATACGTAGGTAGGTGACACCGTTCCCGGTAATAACATGACACGTTTGTAGATTAGAGAAACGTTCGTGTAAACACATCAGCATGTTGGTGTAAACAGGAGATTACGTTCAGGTAAATATAACACACATTGCGGACGTCACTGGCGCATCTCCACGCGCTGCTTGCGCCTACCTGCGTGTGGATGATTTTGTGCCGACATAGGGTGCTGGCTTGTCGAAATCCTTTGCCGCAAACTTTACAGACGAAGGGTCGAGCACCTGTGTGGACTGGCATGTGGCGGGTTAAATTATAATGTGCATTAAAAACCTAAAAAAGAAGAAAGAC
Source organism: Lissotriton helveticus (assembly GCF_964261635.1). Lineage (NCBI taxonomy): Eukaryota > Metazoa > Chordata > Amphibia > Caudata > Salamandridae > Lissotriton > Lissotriton helveticus. The sequence continues at coordinate 1,120,031,191 of NC_136070.1, forward strand.
AAAAGGCGTGTATATCAATAATTGTGTGTGAACGCACTCATACATACGTGGTGATACGGCGTAGGACAGAGCAGACACTCGCGACACCGCGACCAGGACATGCACTCTAACTGTATTTATTAAACAAGGTGTGAATTGAAAGATAAACGCTTTTAAAAGATGCGCACATTTTGTGGGACTTGTTTCTGAGCGAAGGAGAATATAGAGCGCCCTGGAGCCCTTTGCTCGTTGGTGCCCGCCCGGCACAGGTTCGCCCGACAGGTGTGGCTAGGGGTGCAAAGATGGACAATGCGTCAGCAAGGGTGCTAGGGGTGTAAACGGTGCTAGAGGTTGGAGCGGTCCTAGGGATGTGAGCGGTGCTAGAGGTGAGGGCGGTGCTAGGGGTGTGAGCAGTGCTAGGGGTTTGAGCTGTGCAAGGGGAGAGAGCGGAGCTAGGGATGTGAGCAGTGCTAGGGGTTTGAGCTGTGCAAGGGGAGAGAGCGGAGCTAGGGATGTGAGCATTGCTAGGGATGTGAGCATTGCTAGGGCCGCGAGCGGTGCTAGGGGCGTGAGCGGTGCAAGGGATGTGAGCGGTGCTGGGGTGGAGGCCGTGCTAGGGGAGAGAGCAGTGCTAGGGATGTGAGCAGTGCTAGGGGTTTGAGCTGTGCAAGGGATGAGAGCGGTGCTAGGGGAGAGAGCGGTGCTAGGGATGCGAGCACAGCTAGGGGCGTGAGCGGTGCTAGGGGCGTGAGCGGTGCTAGGGGTGTGAGCTGTTCTAGAGAAGGAAAGCGCGGTAGGGAAGAAATGGGGCCACCGTGATGGACATGGTGCCAAGGACGGGAAATGCGCTATGGTTAAGAGGAGCACCAGGGATGAAAAGTGTGCTAAGGATGGGAAGGTCGTTGTGGTTAAGAGGAGTACCAGAAATGGGTAATGTGTTATGGACGGGAAGCTCTCTCTGGTTAACAGGAGTACCAGCAGTGAGAGCTGTGCTAAGGACGGTAAAACCGTTCTGGTTAAGAGGAGTACCAGGGATGGGCAGTGTGGTAAGGGCGGGAAGGTCGCTCTGGGTAAGAGGAGTACCAGGGATGGGTATTGAGTTCATGACGGGGTGGCACTCTGGCAAAGAGGAGTTCCAGGGAGCTGGGACCAGTGGGGAATACCAGGGGCAGGGGGTCCGAGAGATGGGCCCGGGATTGGCAGTGTGATTGGCCGGAAAGGCACCTGGCGACACATCTGCCAAGGGTACAGTGGCATAGAAGTGAGCTTTGGGCAGGGCAGTGTGGAAGGCAGGGGTGCCAGAGGTCACTGCTGTGCGACAGGGACACTAATGGCAGAAGGGGCCTCACTGGACGTCTAAGAGGGGGGTTTCTGTGGCAGACAAAGGTAGGGATGCAAATGATGCTAGAGCGGTCAAGGGTCTCGTGGGTGACAAAGGTGCCAGGGTGACGAGGGAGGCATGGGTGGGGAGGGTGATACGACCTGGAGGGTTCCAGGGTCGGAAGAGTCAATGGCTGAGGACGGCGATGGGGTTAGGAAGGTTCTAGGGTGAGGATAATAAGGTCTCGGGTAGACAGGCTAAAGGGGGCATGGTATGTGTCAGCACTGCTTCCAGAATGGCTGCAGTGACCCCATAACCCCCTTGGGCACAGTGGGCCCTTAGGGTCTGCTGTCGAGAAGGGTGGTAGTGTGTGAATTCCTCCCGAAAACAGTGGATACGCACAGCCACGGCCGGTGGTAGGTGTAACTGCAGGGCGGTGACGTAGGGAGGGGGAGGGCAGGATGGGGGGTTGTAATATATGGATCACGGACTTTAACAGGTAAGTAAACATATAAATTAATAAAACGAATTTCGTTGCGCGCACTGCATCGCAATATCCTCCAACACGCAATATCCGCCAGAGGTTCTCCACCGGAAGTATTGCCTTGATGGATGATGTCACAACCCTTAGCTACATCAAACCCTTACTATGTAGAGGGAACCAGACCTACAAAATAAAGGGTAGACGCTTAATTTAGCTCTGCTGTATTTTACAGCACTATTTTTCGCCCCCCCTAGTCTTACTCTTTACTCTTTCCAGTGCCCCAGGTAACACTCAGTGTAAAGGGCAAAGTATGTGTCCCATGCCCGACTCTGCTGGGTCAATACCCCGCACTGCACCAGCAGCTGGAACCTGCTACCCTCTTACCTGGCTCTGAACCCTAAGCTCTGGTCTCCTTGTCCTTTAATTTTCCCTCCACCAAAAAAGTTGGCATCTAACGGCCCTTTACATTGCACCGTGTCCGGGACATGGAATGCACTTAACTTTTGGATTCTGCACCTAAGCACCGATGGAATCTACCCGACTCCCTCGGATCAGATGCCGATATCCCTGACACTGCGCTCGGGGCTCTGACCTAGTGTCATCTTAGATAGGACTGTACCCAGGGTCAGACCCTAATGTCCCCTTACTGTGCGTGGTACCCAGCACTTGAAAGAAAGAGTCTGAAAACTTGGCTCTTTTCTAAGGACTGATCTTTAGTTCTACCCCATTGTTACTCTGGTCTGCTCATATGATGGTCATACTCAAGTCTAAGCGCCAGGATACCTGTAGGGTGGCAGTTTGCGCTATGTAAGAACCTAGTACAATACAATAGAATACAATACTTGCACCTGTTGCCCTGTACTGCTCGCTCGGATCCGCTGGTCTATTACCAACCATTACACATAGAGCTTGACTCTCCAGGTCCCTTACCACACTCATTGTACTTGTACTCAGAGTTCGGACCCACCACTCCCTTACCACACACACTGTACTCAGAGCTCGGACGCACCGCTCTCCTACCACACACTGTACTCAGAGTTCAGACCCACCGCTCTCTTACCACACTCACTGTACTCAGAGCTCCCTTACCACACACACTGTACTCAGAGTTCAGACCCACCTCTCCCTTACCACACACACTGTACTCAGAGCTCGAACCCACCACTCTCTTATCACACACACTGTACTCAGAGTTCAGACCCACCGCTCTCTTACCACACTCGCTGTACTCAGAGCTCCCTTACCACACACACTGTACTCAGAGTTCAGACCCACCTCTCCCTTACCACACACACTGTACTCAGAGCTCGGACCCACCGCTCCCTTACCACAGACACTGTACGCAGAGTTCAGACCCACCACTCTCTTACCACACACACTGTACTCAGAGCTCCCTTACCACACACACTGTACTCAGAGTTCAGACCCACCTCTCCCTTACCACACACATTGTACTCAGAGCTCCCTTACCACACACACTGTACTCAGAGTTCAGACCCACCTCTCCCTTACCACACACACTGTACTCAGAGCTCGGACCCACCGCTCCCTTACCACAGACACTGTACTCAGAGTTCAGACCCACCACTCTCTTACCACACACACTGTACTCAGAGCTCGGACCCACCGCTCTCTTACCACACACACTGTACTCAGAGCTCGGACCCACCACTCTCTTACCACACACACTGTACTCAGAGCTCGGACCCACCGCTCTCTTACCACACACACTGTACTCAGAGCTCTGACCCACTGCTCCCTTACCACACACAAGGCACTCAGAGCTCGGACCCACGCTCCCTTACCACACACTGTACTCAGAGCTCGGACCTCAAGGTCCCTTACCACACTCACTGTACTCAGAGCTTGGATCTTCAGGTCCCTTACCACACTCACTGTACTCAGAGCTCGGACCCACCTCATCCTTACCACACACACTGTACTCAGAGCTCGGACCCACGCTCCCTTACCACACACTGTACTCAGAGCTCGGACCTCCAGGTCCCTTACCACACTCACTGTACTCAGAGCTCTGACCTACCGCTCCCTTACCACACTCACTGTACTCAGAGATCCGATCTCCAGGTCCCTTACCACACTCACTGTACTCAGAGCTGGAACACACCGCTCCCTTACCACACACACTGTACTCAGAGCTCAGACCCACCGCTCCCTTACCACACTCACTGTACTGAGAGCTGGGACACACCACTCCCTTACCACACTCACTGTACGCAGAGCTCAGACCCACTGCTCCCTTACCACACACACTGTACTCAGAGCTCGGATCCCCAGGTCCCTTACCACACTCACTGTACTCAGACCTCAGAACACACCACTCCCTTACCACACTCACTGTACGCAGAGCTCAGACCCACTGCTCCCTTACCACACACACTGTACTCAGAGCTCGGATCCCCAGGTCCCTTACCACACTCACTGTACTCAGACCTCAGAACACACCGCTCCCCTACCACACTCACTGTACTCAGAGCTCCGACCTCCATGTCCATTACCACACTCACTGTACTCAGAGCTGGGACACACCGCTCCCTTACCACACTCACTGTAATCAGAGCTCGGATCTCCAGGTCCATTACCACACTCACTGTACTCAGAGCTGGGACTCACCGCTCCCTTACCACACACACTGTACTCAGAGCTCGGATCCCCAGGTCCCTTACCACACTCACTGTACTCAGAGCTGGGACACACCACTCCCTTACCACATTCACTGTACTCAGAGCTCGGATCTACAGGTCCCTTACCACACTCACTGTACTCAGAGCTGGGACACACCGCTCCCTTACCACACACACTGTACTCAGAGCTCAGACCCACCGCTCCCTTACCACACTCACTGTACTGAGAGCTGGGACACACCACTCCCTTACCACACTCACTGTACGCAGAGCTCAGACCCACTGCTCCCTTACCACACACACTGTACTCAGAGCTCGGATCCCCAGGTCCCTTACCACACTCACTGTACTCAGACCTCAGAACCACTGCTCTCTTACCACACACATTGTACTGTAGTCAGAGCTCTGACCCACCTCTCCCTTACCACACACACTGCACTCAGAGCTCGGACCCACCACTCCCTTACTACACAAAGTACTCAGAGCTCGGACCCACCGCTCCCTTACCACACTCACTGTACTCAGAGTTCGGACCCACCGCTCCCTTACTACACAAAGTGCTCAGAGCTCGGACCCACCGCTCCCTTACCACACTCACTATACTCAGAGCTCGGACCCCCTCTCCCTTACCACACTCACTGTACTCAGAGTTCGGTCCCACCGCTCCCTTACTACACACGCTGTACTCAGTGCTCGGACCCACCGCTCTCTTACCACACACTGTACTCAGAGCTAGGATCTCCAGGTCCCTTACCACACACACTGTACTCAGAGCTCGGATCCACCGCTCCCGTACCACACTCACTGTACTCAGAGCTCAGACCTACCGTTCCCGTACCACATTCACTGTACTCAGAGCTCAGACATACTGCTCCCTTACCACACTCACTGTACTCAGAGCTCAGACCCACTGCTCCTGTACCACACTCACTGTTCTCAGAGCTCAGACATACTGCTCCCTTACCACACTCACTGTACTCAGAGCTCAGACCCACTGCTCCTGTACCACACTCACTGTTCTCAGAGCTCAGACATACTGCTCCCTCACCACACTCACTGTACTCAGAGCTCAGACCCACCGCTCCTGTACCACACTCACTGTACTCAGAGCTCAGACCCACTGCTCCTGTACCACACTCACTGTTCTCAGAGCTCAGACATACTGCTCCCTTACCACACTCACTGTACTCAGAGCTCAGACCCACTGCTCCTGTACCACACTCACTGTACTCAGAGCTCAGACCCACCGCTCCTGTACCACACTCACTGTACTCAGAACTCAGACCTGCTGCTCCCTGCCCACATTCACTGTACTCAGCTGCTGGTCCCTACCTCTACATTGTACACAGTCCCTTACTGTATAGAAAGCATGGTTCTAGCGGTATCCTTGCAATACAGTGTACACAGGGCACTGTTCTGCTGGTCCCTTACTGTACTTTACTGAAAAGCACCGTTCTAGTGGTATATTTGCAGTACACTGTACACAGGACATTGATCTGCTGATTTCTTGCCATATACTACACTTATAGCACTGGCCAGTTGTTCTCTTCACAATTACTGTTGTCAGAGCTACGAACTACTATGCCACTGCCCTACACTGCAGCCAGAGCATTGATAGTCCCTTACTCTACTCAAGCACTGATCTGGTGGTACCTTGCAATACACTGCACCCTGAGCAGGGACCTGCTAACTCCTTGTAATACACTGACTGTACCCAGAGCACTGATATAGTGCCCTCTTAGCAAACACTGGAGTCAGAGCTCAGATCTGCATTTTCCTTGCTATACACTACCCTGAGCATTGACCCAGAGCTCTCTCACCACACTCTGCTCTCAACACTGATCTTGTAGTTTCCCTTCAATGCACTGCGCCCTCACTTCGCCTAGGGTCAGAGCTGCTGGGAGCTGCACTGCGCCCTCACTTCGCTTAGGGTCACATCTGCTGGAGCTGATCATGTTCCCTTCACTTTATGCAGCCTGCTGATCTCCTGGTCCCTTATAAAGATGTAGCCGCTTCTCAGCCTCCTTTTTCGGAGCCCTCACCAGCCTCTGTGCCCACAATATTGATCGTGTGCCCCTCACTAAACACTGCACTTATGGCTTTCGTTTCCTGGGCCTTTAACATACTCGACCCAGAGCGCTGGTCTGCAGGGCCCTTTCTATACCCTATCCCTGCGTTGCTGCGCCCTTCCCGCACTCTGTACCCAGAGCTGTAAGCTGCAAGCCGGTACTATGCCCCTTACATAGAACACCGACCTGCGTATCTTTTACATACCCTGTGCACGGAGAACTGCTCTGGTGGGCCCTTACCATACTCTGTACCCATAGTACTGACCTGGCGTCCCTTAGTATAAAGAACACAGAGAACTGCTGTGGTGGGCCTTTACCGTGCTCTGTACCCAGAGCACAATCCTGGGGTCTGTCACTATACCCTAGACACTGAGAACCGTCCTGTGGCACTTGTAACACTCTGTACCCAGAGTACTGACCTGGCGTCCCTTACTATACCATGCACACGGAGAACTGTACTGATGGGTCCTTACATGCTCTGTACCGAGAGTACTGACCTAGCGTCCCCTGCTACTACACCCTATACCCAGAGAACTGTTCTGGTGGCCCTTACCATACTCTGTACCCAGAGCACTGACCTTGTGCCCCTTACTATACAGTACACAGAGAACTGCTGTGGTGGGCCCTTACCACGCTCTGTACCCGGAGCACTGTCCTGGGGTCTGTTACTATATCATGTACACGCATAACTGTCCTGGGGCACTTACAACACTCTGTACCCAGGGCAATGACCTGCACACGGAGAACTGTACTGGTGGGTCCTTACATGCTCTGCACCCAGAGTACTGACCTAGCGTCTCTTACTACACCCTGTACCTAGAGAAACGTACCGGTGACCCTTAACCCTCTCTGTACCCAGAGCGCTGACCTGGGGTCCCTTACTACACCCGGTAGCCATAGAAGTGCTCTAGGGGTCCTTACCTTGCCGCAGACGTCACAAGTGAAGTTCTTCGGTTTCCCATCCGGGGCACTAGAGCTGAGTTTGCTGTGACTTTTGACCCCGTTCCTGTCCGCGGAGAAGGCCGTGTTCTCCTTCATCACCTGGTCCAGCTGCCCCGGCAGGCGCTCCTTGTGCGGGTACTGAAGGGTCGAGAACTTCTCCGCCGCCAGGCTCGCCAGCTTGGCATTTTCCAACAAAAGCAGTTTCTGGTGGGCGGACAGGGAAGCCTGGGACTGAGCGTTCAAGATGCCGGAGGGGAACAAGTGCCCGCTGAGGAGGTCGTGCGGGTGGTACGACGAGTCCACGTAGTTGAAGTAGTACAGGGACCCGTTGGCGGGCATCCCCACGGCCTGGTTTATCACTTGCGGCTTGATGACCCGGCTGGTGGGCAGCACGGACTGCCCAAGGTTCAAGTCGCTCTTGCAACAAATGCCACAGTTGGACTTGCACAGCGAGCTGCAGACGGCGCCCCTCAGGCTCGACTTCCAGAGCTCGGAGTAGTTCAGGAGAGACTTGGGGTGCATCTCGTAGCCCACGGACTGCATGGGCAGCATGCAGGGTACGGGGGCACACAGGCTGGGCGCCTTCTTGGACTCGGGCTCCGTGCCCGGCCTGTGCTCGTGGAAGGCGGCTAGCCGGGGCTCCGCGCTCTTTGCCATGATCCTGTCGATGGAGAACGCCAGGGTCTTGGGAGTGCCGGTGCCCGGGCTCCTGCCCTCGTGCCTGGGACAGGAGGGCACCACGATGGGCTCCAGGGACGCCGAGCTCGCCATCCTCGCAGGGACTGGTTCCTTGGTCACTGAAAACTAGTCTGCATTCCGGGGAAGCCGGTGCACGCACCACTTCACCGAGCACCCAGCCCGCGCCGTGCCACCCATTTACATTCAAATGAACATACCCAGGAACAATGCCACCCGGGGGGCCCGATTAGTGCTCATTAAGTGGCGCACACAAAGTAGCAGACATGCTCGACCTTGTTAGGGAGCGCCCAGCGATCTGCGCGCAGTGCCCGGCTCCTCACACGGGAAGCGTGACTGGGGGTGGAGGGGGACTCGGAAGTGCCTGGTGCCACCAGAGCTGCTAGGAGATGCACTCCGGGGAGACTGCCTGGCTGCACTGTCACTCTGTGATTGCCAGCATCTTCACCAGCGCCACATCGCCGTCTCGTGCAGGAAGCTGACATCACGTGGAGTCACGGCAGGCAGAGTGTGGCATGGGAGGGCCACTGTGCAGCAGCTCAGATCACCAGCAGCACGCGCGGCTGTCACCAGCCACAGTGCGCGACTAGTCAACAAGCTGAGCAGGCGGCGCTCTCTCTGCAGAGACAGCAGGCGGGCACCTGGGAGCCGCGTGCGAGTCCGGGAGCCTACGGGACAGTCACGCTGGAGCGCACGCGGCCACTTTTAATAATCGAGAAGTTATTTTCAAACAACTTGAAAAGTGAGCCAGTAAAGTGCCTATCAATTTAATGGAAAGGACAATGTACCAGAATATATATATATATATATATATATATATATATATATATATATATATATATATATATATATATATATATATATATATATATATATATATATATTTCAATTATATAATGGTTGTGTACGTCAGTTACAATTACTTACCAGACCTTGCATTATTTATGTGTGAGGCGTATTTTTGTAGTATTTTACGATGCAATTAGCGATTGACCCAATGGTTAATGGAATGAGCATCTAAAGAAAAACGGCACTGCGATATATATATATATATATATATATATATATATATATATATATATATATATATATATACATTCAGACACTTAATATCTATATAACACACACACATTTAAATTATATATATATATATATATATATATTTATACACACACACAATTGGCACAATAACTTGTTATTTAGAGCAACTGCACTAATAAAGGCAGATATCCGAATTCATTAGTAGTGTGAACATGTTAATTGCAGGTTTATAACGACAGCACTTCAAAATTAACACGAGAAAAAGATCTTTCTATAGCCTCAGATTGAATGTAACAATTTACAGGAACGACTCTCATAGTTTCGTCAAAGTGAATGTACCAGCAGTGCACTCCCTTGCATCCTAGTTGTGGTTCAATCCTTTTTGGCAAAATAACTACATGTGAAAAATGACAATGGCATAAGCTATATATATCCAGATGTGTGTAGTATAGGATATTAACTCTTACCAGTTTTTTTGTGTGGGAGGAGGGCATTCTTATTCTTGGTTTTGCCACTCATCACAATCAACAAGGGTAATAATAAATAGCTTATTATATATAACTATATATCACATACACACATATGTGTATATGTGTGTGCGCGTATATATATACACACACATACACACGTGTATATATGTTTGTGTATCTATCTATAGATAGATAGATAGACCGATATATATGTGTGCGTGTGTGTGTATATTATATATAAATATATGTTTGTGTGTGTGTTTTTTTAAATTTATTTCTTTACTTATTTTTCTCTTCTGGGGGACTCTCCGGAACCAATGGCACCTCCGTGCGAGTGAGGGAACATGCCCCGGAGAATGTACTGACAGACCCTGCCTCTCTCATCTCTACTTACCGTTGGCATAATTGAGAAAGTCCAATTTCCACCTGTTTGAGCAGCGGATTGAACCCCCAGCACCTCCCCTGGACGCGATTAAACGTTTTCCTGCTAACTTCATTCAGAAGAACCAATTTTCCGAGGGGGGATTCGGGCAGCCCCGTTTCTGCCAAAGACGGCTCTTTCACTCGCAGGCACTAAAGCGCCGCGTGGAACCCGCTCTTGTGTTCGTCCCCCTTAAAATAAAGAGAGGGATTACCAGAGGGGGGAGGGGCAGGTAGGGGGGATCTAGAGAGCGAGAGCTTTAGCCCGGCTAGAGGTAAAGCAAGCAATGAAAAGGCCCCTTTTCAGCAGTTCTAAGAAAGTTTGGAGGAATTCGGGGTTTTGTCTGCTTGCCACAATGACGCAGCGCCCCCTCTCCACTTGGAGGGGCCGAGTTCATCTGTTTTCAGACCTTTTCACCTGCGGACCACAACACCGCGGGGAGCAGGCCGGGGGCTCCCATCCACGGCCACGCTGTGGCCACACATCACCCCCGAACCGCGGCCCTGCTACGTGCAAACAGCGCCTGTATTTATTGTCATCCGGGGGGACATGTTGTTTGCGGACCTCGGCGAGGTTTTGTTGCGCGGACAATTCCGTCGCCGCAGACTTCATTTTACATCACAAAGCGCTTTCTATCCGCAACCGCTGTTTAAGAGGATTAGGGGCTATATACTGTGAGCAAACAGTGGAAGGGTTTGGACAACTTTTCCTGAAAGGGAAAAACAAAGTCTTCTAATCGTCCCAAGCGGCAGTGCTTTGTGTGGCACCTCGGCAGATCCCCTCACGTGCCCGACCTGGCACCCCCGACTTGCTTGTTAGTAGAGTCCTAGTCCTAGAAAGATTCCTTGTTGTGATATAAAATATGAGATCGCGTGCTCCCCCCACCTTTGCCTGCCCCCACTGCGGGTCAATAGACACTGCATCATATCTCTGAATCTAACCTCAGGGATGGATATATAGATAGATAGATAGATAGATAGATAGATAGATAGATAGATAGATAGATAGATAGATAGATTAATTGATTTGACATCCATCCACCCATATGCTAACCTCTTCTCTACAACCTCTTTACAACTTGCACGTATGTGGTATTTTTTATATCCGGGTCGCCAACTGTTATGTAATAAGAGTTACTCATGAGCTATGACAACCCTCCTGAGCTATGAGTAGTGTTGTGATAGTGACCGCACCAGACAAAATTCCATTAGTGACCACCATATGCAGGATTACTAGCAGTGGTCACCTCGTTGTGTCAGCTAGGGTCGCCTGCAATAATGTGGCAAAGACTTTGTCAGTTTGGGGTGCATCTACATGGGTAAGACTTAAAAGGAACAGCGGAAATTGGCACTGGCAACAGGTGGTGATATTAGTAGTTTATCACTTAAATAACAGCTTTTGATATCTTGTGGACATTCAGACATTTTTTCTCCAAACATTAGCATATGAGTTCTGAAAATAAATCATATTCATTTAACTAAGCAAAAACGTGTATTTTAATAATCTGCTGCCCACATAGGAAAGCCTCTTTAAGGTAGTTGGAAAGCTACCAGTAGTTTGAGTGCTAGTTGTTAAGGATGCCAGTTCCATAGCTTCAAACTAGACAGATGTCAGTGCAAACCTGCACATTGTGAGAGTCACGAATTCACCCAGAAAGTGACATAGAAGGTGGCTGGTTTGTGGACTCTTATGCATCGTGATTTAGAATTATATACAGAGGTGTGTCTTCAACTCTTTTCTAACTCGGAGCAGTGTTTTGGGCGCTGCTGATGGAAATTGGGATGTTATTCCAGGACCTTGTCCAGTGGTGTGAGATATTTCAGCTATATGCATTATAGTTCTCTCGCACACCCTGATGTAGAGTTGTACAATCTGCCTAAGTCCGTGAAGGCACACATTTCTCCAAGAACGCACTCACTTTTCTTCTAAAGACATTACATCTTTCCGATCGTGAACAGGAAACGCGCATTCGCCTCGTATTAATTTCATTTATTGTTAAGCTTTTTTTTCCAAATGTGCCTTCGGCCCTGAGCTGGACAGCCTGGCAGCAAATAGGTGTCGGACTACCCCCACGAGGGTTTGCCTTCTTCGTATGACCGTTGGTATTTAAAGATAACTGCAAACCAACAAGGACCCGGAGAGTTTCAGTTCTGAAGGAAATGCGTTAAGTGCGCATAAAGAACAATTTTTTCGATCAAAGCAAATGCCGTGCTTACTTTTAAGACACATACAAGAGGTCTTGAGACGACAGAAGGAAATAAATGTTTGTTTAGGTTTTCAAGGTTCCAACAAAATAAATACAGGAAAAGCAACAGGTGCTTAAAATTAATAGACGCAAATTCTTCGAATATCACTCTTTGAAATTTATTACAAGTCTGTCTAGGGACAAGGATATAAAAAAAGCCCAATAACAGTAAAATATCGAATTGTATGTATAAAGCGCTTACTACCCCTGTCCAAGTCGTTGAAGCGCTTACATTGAATTTCTATAGCGCTTAATACCCATGACGAGGAGGGCGACATTTACTCTTAAAAACACATTCACCAATCTTCTGCCACCAAAATATACAATGAACGTAACCGTATTATCATATAGATTGTTATGAAGTGTGTGTAACACAAATGAACATATGGTGTACGTTTAAAACAAATACAAAAGGTGGATTCGGTCGAGTCCTAGTGCAGAGATAAAGCCCCCCCCCCCCCTTTCCCCAGATTCCTTGGAGAAAAGGAACTCTTCCACTCTGCCAGTCACATGTTAATTAAGCTGCGTCTAACCCTAATTGCAGTTTATTCAAGCACCGCTCGACGGCTCGCCCACACAATAAACACGGATCCTACGTTTAAACATCTTACTTCGCCTTAACACGTTGAGTAATTAACTCCAGTACCATCTAATGGTGCAAACAAATATTTTCTGCAGTCGAGATGATTACAGGCGGGTGGAAAGAGGCGCGCAACCTGCAGACTTGGAGACCTGAAGCCGGCTTGGGTAAATAAACCACGTAAAAATAGAGGCTTGCATTTGCAAACTTTGGTGGCCAACAGGGCGCAGCTTGTCATGCCCGCAATGAAGGTGTCTTGAGAAAACGGTTTCGGCATGTACTGCGAGAGATTCCGTAACTCTGTCTCCTGCCAGTGATTTGTAAGGGGGGAAATGTTTCTGGCAACCATTGCATGACTACAGACTTAGTCCCCTTTCCTGAAGTAAGAAAATAATAATAATTATATAAGCGCGTAGGTTAGGGATCCCCTGACCCCCTAGGTCCCATTGGAGGGACCAAGAGGGACCTCCAGGGGCAAAAAGAAAAAAATAATCTGCAAACAATGTTGAAATCCAATGAGACACTCGAGGCTTAAAAAAAAAAATTGTCGGCCTGGCCGCATTTATTAATTTTTTGTCCCGGAGAGCCCACCCCAGAGCTGTATTCACTTGTGGGCCGAAATTTAACAAAAAGGGCAGAGGGACCACACAACCCTCCTCCCGAGCCTCAAAAGGCCTTAGGTAGCCATACCCCAGGGACGAAGTTAAAGAAAATGGGGGATAGACCCCTGCCCTGAGCCATTAATGGTGCCAGGACCCCCCCCCCCCCCCCCCGGCTGGCTCTTTAGCTATGTCCCTGAGAGACCAGCCACAGGAAATAGTTGTTTCCTGCACACACTGGTGGGGAGTGAAACCTGTGTTTGCTCTGGCTATGCAGGAACATTTTATTATTTACTGCCAAGCGGGAGCAAACATCAAGTCTGCTCCCAGTAGGCGGGAGCTGTAAAAATGCTCCCCCCAGCTGGGAGTGGGCTTTTGACCTGTTTCCCTCCCAGCACGGAAGCAAAAGTCAGCTCCCGTCCTGTCCCCTCTCCCCTTTATTTAAATAAGTGGACTGGGAGATTTGGTCTCCAGGGTCAATAACTGCTTGCAGAGGGGGCCTCATGACTTCTTCTCCCCTGTATTTAAATAAATTGCCCAGGGAATGGTGTCCCCAGTGCCTCTAACAGCTTAGGGAGGGTGGCCCCTCTCCCCTTTACTTCTTGGAAATGGCCCTGGGGAATGGGGTTCCCAGGGCCTAAGAAGGCTCATGGAGGGGGACTTGTGGCCCCCTTCCCTCAATTTAAATAAGTGTCCCTGGGGAATGGGGTCCTTGGGGCTGGTAATGGCTCAGGGAGGGGGCATATGGTCCCCCTTACCTTTATTTTTAGAGATTGCTCAGGGGTCTGACAAGGCTTGGGGAGGGGGGCAAGAGGACCGCTCCCCTTTAATTAATAATCAAGTGGCCTTCGGTAATGGGGTGCTCCAGGGCCTACTAAGTAGGAATTGTAGGAATGTAATATGTAATATCTCCTCACAGTGAAAAAGCACTAAAAGCTATTTTCACTGTAGCAAGGCTGGCTGCTCCAAAGGAAAATACTAGGATAAATTATTTCATTTAATAATAATGCCAATTTTGGTTAGGAAACAGCTAGAAAAATAATGAAACAACTCTTTTTAATAGTATTAAACATAACATTTGATGGTGAAGTATGATTTTTGATAAATTTCAAGGAAAAGGTACTTTTAGAAAGTTACCCGTTCCCTATCGAAAGAAAAGTTCAGCGAGGGGTTTTGAGTGTTCAGAAATGTTACGGCGCACAACAGGTAGTGGTAGGGTAAAAGAAGTGACAATCGTGGTTGGTGCTTCTTGGTCTGAGGAAACCCAAAACCTCTGAAAAAAAGAGTGGGGGGAGCCCGCCCTTTTAATTCAAGCCAGCAAGTAAATGCAAACCAACCAGGTTTTGACGTTACAGGTTTCCGACATGACGACTCGGATGCTATAAACATCCAGGAGAATGTGCGGAAAACCATAGCTATAAAGCTTATAGAAAATGGCCTATCAGCAAGTGGTGGTAGGGTAATTTTTGTCATAGAGGCACATGAATATCGGCAGACATTGGTATTCTATTTATGGATTATCTTTCCACAAGCAAATCCAACAACACATGTATTCCACTTCTATAAGATAGAGGATCACCCAGCGGAATATGTTCCTTTCGAGGACATTGACATTCCACTAACTTACCAAGAGCATCAGCTCTGGTTTAAAAGCACCCTACAACATAAAAATCACATTACCAGGCTCGGTCCACTAGGTAGACCAGGAGCAACATGGCCGGTACTAGTCAGCTATACACCACATCTTGCCATTGAACAAATGACAGGTCCAGAACTATTAGCTCAGCTAAAAGAATTAATTAAAATCCATAGACAGTTAGTACAATATGTCATGAGGACGTTAACAGTCTAACCTGCTATAAGGATTCCACAGCACACCCCTCATCAGGGGAACACAAACAAAATTACACCACAGACTATACAATCAGTCATCGTTAAATTACCCACAAAAATGGAACATATTCCGTTCTGGTTAGCTAAAAAAATTACTCAAATTGAGGCAGTATTTCCCGATAGTACACCTCATGAGAAACACAGGATTCTAACAATCTGTTTACCAATGGGGATCGCACTACATCTAGAGGACACTTGGGGTACAGTCTTTGCTGCAATCTATAAAAAAACACATGGTGTATCGTCTACGGCGGTGATACCAGACGTCCTGAAACAGATTCAAAATTAATACGGGGCAGAGCCTGCTTTAAATCTCGGTATGAAGTTTCTGAAGGATTTCAAACAGGTCTCAGCTATAATATTAGCTAATATTAAAGGTGAAGCAGCATAAGTGTCAATCCGCCAAAAACGAAAAGAAGGGATAGTTTGGGAGGGAAACCAGTAAAACCTGAACTAACAGAAAATCCTGAAAAAGTTTTTATTAAAAACATTCTCACTACTCCTAAAAAGAAGTGGGAAAATACTAGACAGACACTTCCTAAAGAGAAGCGTTCTCAATCAAGAAGTAGATCTCCTCAAAAGGAGCCCTCTGAAAAGAGGTATAACCTCAGAAACAGGGATAACTTGAGAAAGCCTGATAGATATCAAGATACTGATACACGTTCCATTGTACCTTTCAGACTTCCTCGCAGAAATCCGAAAGAAGAGGACGATCAGAACAAAAGGAAGAACGTGTGAAGTCCAAAGATGATCAACACGTTCCAAAAAATAAGAAAACTCAATTCACCAAAAAGAAGGTAGCAAGTCTTAAAATCAGACATGCCGAGGATCTTGAGGACACAACTCAAGAACGGGGAGTGGGCCAGACAATTCTGGACAGCGCAGCAGAGGTTACCATAGCTCGCAAGATCCTGAAGGATCATCTGGAGACAGTGGACCTGAATGAATGCATTCAGGTTGAAACTGCGGATACCAGGGTTAGTGTACCATATAAGTTATACGAAGTAACACTCCGAATAGAGGGGGATATAACTAGGAAAATAAAAGCACTCTTTTGGGAAAAACTATCTAAGCGTTATGACATCTTTCTGGCTGAAAAAGACTGGCCACCTGAATTTGTCAGGGAGTGCACACATGGCGAAGAGATCATTATGCCAGCCTTCTCAAATCATATTCCTATTCATAAAAAATACACCTATGCCAGAAAATGGGCTGTGGCCCAGGCTCTAGCGTTATATAAAAATCATGTGGGATGGGATGAGGATTCACCTCACCACAAGATCCAGTTAAAAAATCAACCAACTGCTCGGAAGCAGTATCCAGTTAAACAAGAATCTGAAAAGCAGGTCAGGGAGATTCTAGATCAACTTGAATACCAAGGGGTGATTGAAGCATGCACCTCGTCTATGAACAATCCTTTGTTTCGTGTCTCCAAACCAGACAATACATATCGTCTAGTTTTGGACTACAGACATTTAAATTCCTGTTGCAAAACCTTTGCAGTACAAAATGCACACAGTGCAGCACTGATGAATAACATTGTGCGCAAAAAATACAAAACAACATTAGACATTTCAAACGGTTTCTTCTGTCAAAACATTGCACCTGAAAGCAGGTACTTGACCGCTTTCGCAATAATGGGGACGCATAAACACTTTTGTTGCCTCCCCCAGGTATTCAAGAACAGTCCTGGGTTATTTTCAGCCAGAGTAACAGAGTTACTACAAATGTACGATGATGAGGCATTATCTTATATCGATGACATCTATCTTACAGATGATGACTTGGACACGCACTTGACCAGGGTGAACACCATAATACTTGGATTTGCCTCTGAAGGGTATAAATTCAACTTTAAAAAATCAAGAATTGCCCACCTCAACATCCTATTCTTGGGATACAAACTTTCAAGTGAAGGCAAAAGCCTGGCAGCAAACTTTCTAGAAAAATGTGCGCTGCTCCAACCTCCAAAAACCCTGAAAAACTTACAGTCAGTTCTAGGATTCCTGAATTTCGGAAGAACTTATTTTCTAAATTAGGCAGAAAGGGTTAAACCTCTCTACGAATTAATTGAACCTGATTTCAAACCTATTAATTGGACTCAAAAACACACAGAAATTTTACGTTCAGTGCAAACAGACATGTTTGCAACAGCACATTTACAGACACGTGTAAATGAACGCAACCTTGTAATCCGAATCATCCCAGGGAGATGCGGATTCACATGCCTAACCTTTAATGAAGGTGACAGTGGTTCAAACTGCGGTAGCAAAAGAGAGAGCACTCGCACAGGGTAAACAAATTAAAGTCGTTACTCCTGTACCTGCCTTAGAGGCAGTGACAAAAGCAAGCATTCCAAATGCAAAAGCTCTACATCTGAGATGGATACAATGGGTTAATTCTCTTGCTGAAACAGACGTTGAATAAGTTTTTGACCCTTACTTGAAGACACAAGAATTTCTCCAATACGAACAAGAATGTCCTCTGCCCACTGAAATTCTGCCTCTAGAACATTACGGATGTATAATATATACAGACGGATCAGTACAACCCACAATTGGGGGTATTCAAGCTTATAGTACTGCATGTGCGATTGTTAAAGGTCGCTAGCGCGATGGCAAATTCAGACCCATGGTCACAAAAACTCAATCTCTCAGAGACTGTACAGCTCAGCGAGCTGAACTACAGGCGTTTAAGATGTCGCTTGAAAATACCGATCGCGAATTCCCCATACTCATAGTGTGCGATTCGTATTACTGCGTCCAGTCTTATAATGAATACCTGCAGAACTCGGTTCAAAATGGTTTTAAAGATGCAAAAGGTGGCACAATCAAGCATAAAATGCCTTGGGAACAAGTAGTTCTTTTACAGAAAGAACTACAAAAGACTCACATGATCCATACACTGAGTCACCGCAGACGAGGCGAGGTCGCCCCCACACACCCCTGCTACTGCCTCACTGGCCTTGTTGCCGGCTGTGCCCTCGTTTTGCTGCCTCTCTTCTTTGTATTGTGCCCTCGTTCTCCTGACTCGCTTGTTTATTCTATTGTGCCCTCGTATTGTTATTCTGTGGTGCCCTCGTATTACTGCCTCGTTCATCTATTGTGCTGTTTGTGACTCTGCTGTGCCCCCGTTTCCCCTTCCTTGCTGCCTTGTCTTTTTTCGTTTCTTTTTCCACAGGACGGGACGACCCAGCCGCCGCTGAGCCGCCCCCTGCCCTCCTTTCCCGCCGCTGCCTCCCCGCGGTCCCGACCCCCTCCTGCCCATTCGCCGCCCCGCTCCCGCCACCCAGCTGCTCCTCCCTCCCGGCTCCTTCTTATGTCGCCCCCACGCACGCGCAGCGGGCGCGCCGATTGTGAGCCGAAGGTGCGCCAAGGGCAAGCCCGTCTGCGCCCGTCCGCGCCTGGACCACGCCCAGCGCCATGACCCCTGGCCCCCGCCGCCGATGCAAGACTACACGACAGACCTACAACGCCGCCGCCCTCAACGCACTCAATACCGGCAGGAACCCCGCCTGCTGCCGGGCCGCCCCGAAACGCATTCACGGACCCTTCACCTGCAGAACCTGCAAGTTCACCTGCCTCCGAACCTGCACCGCACCCGCCAAGCCAAGCCCCAGCAGCAACCTCAAGTGCATCCTCAAGTGCATCCTGCTCAACACCCGCTCCGTCCACAGACACTCCGTGGAACTCTGGAACCTGCTCAACACAACATCACCAGACGTCGCCTTCCTCACGGAAACCTGGATGAACGCCTCCTCAGCCCCCGACATCGCCATCGCCATCCCGGACGGGTACAAGATCATTAGGAGGGACCGCATCAACCAGACCGGAGGAGGCATCGCCTTCGTCCACAAGAACACCATCAGCATCACAACCGACTCCAACGACACCTTCGCCGCCGCTGAGCACCTCCACTTCCAGATTCACACCAACCAAAAGACGACCCTCAGAGGCACCCTCATCTACAGACCCCCGGGACCACGCACACAATTCAGCGAAGACATCACAGACTTCATCAGCCCACACGCCCTTCCCTCCGCCGACTTCATCCTCCTAGGGAACCTCAACTTCCACCTGGAGAACAACAAGGACCGCAACACCGCCGCCCTGCTGGACAACCTCGCCAACCTCGGACTCAAGCAACTGGTCAACACCCCCACCCACTACGCCGGCCACACGCTTGATCCAGTCTTCTCATCCAGCAAGCACATCACCTTCAGCCACTCCACCGGACTCCACTGGACCGACCACAGCTGCGTCCACTTCAGCTTCAGAAGAACCACAACCCACCACCACCCGCAACAGGTTCCTCACAGAAGCTGGAGCAAGATCCCCGCCGACCAGCTCACCAGCTCCCTCAGCCACAACCCACCCGCCAGCACAACGGACCCCAGCATAGCAGCCCTCAACTTCACCCAGTGGCTAACCGCCTGCGCCGACGACCTCGCACCACTGAAGAACCCTCCCAGCAGACCCAGAAGCAAGAAGGCCTCCTGGTTCACCGACGAACTCAAGGACTCCAAGAAGACCTGCCGCACCCTTGAGAAAGCTTGGCTCCTTGACCAGACCACCGACAACATGACCGCCCTGAAACACGCCACCCGCAGGCACCACCAGCTCATCCGCACCACCAAGAAGAAATCACTGAAGGAACGACTGGACAACAACGCCCACGACAGCAAGGAACTCTTCACCATCGTCAAGGAGTTCTCCAACCCCAGCACAGGCAACAACGACATCACTCCCTCACAAGATCTCTGCGACTCTCTCGCCTCGTTCTTTCACCTCAAGATTGCCGACATCCACAACAGTTTCGGCGCACCATCCATGCACCCAACCGTCGAACCAACGCCCCCCACCGCCACCCTCCACACCTGGACCACGGTGACCCCTGAAGACACAGTCCGCACGATGAGCACCATCCCTTCTGGATCTCCGACTGACCCATGCCCCACCACGTCTTCAACAAGGCCGACTCCACCATTGCACCCCAACTGCGAGACGTCATCAACACTTCCTTCGACACCGCCACCTTCCCGGAGAGCTGGAAGCACGCCGAGCTCAGCGCCCTACTGAAGAAACCTACAGCGGACCCCACCGACCTCAAAAACTTCCGCCCCATCTCGCTCCTTCCTTTTCCTGCCAAAGTCATCGAGAAGATCGTCAACAGACAGCTTGCCGCCTTCCTCGAGACGAACGGATCCCTCGACCCCTCACAGTCCGGCTTCAGAGCCAACCACAGCACCGAGACCGCCCTCATCGCAGCCACCGACGACATCCGAGCCCTGCTCGACAACGGGGAAACAGCGGCACTCATCCTCCTGGACCTCTCCGCAGCTTTCGACACTGTCTGCCACCGCACCCTAATCCAGCGCCTCAGCAACACCGGCATCCAAGAGAAGGCACTGGAGTGGATCATCTCGTTCCTCGCCGGAAGAACACAGAGGGTCCGCCTCCCCCCATTTCGATCAGAGGCCACCGAAGTCTTCTGCGGCGTTCCGCAAGGCTCATCACTCAGCCCCACCCTCTTCAACGTCTACATGAGACCCCTTGCCGCCATCGCACGCCAACACAACCTCAACATCATCTCCTACGCCGACGACACCCAGCTGATCCTCTCCCTCACCAGAGACCCCGACACCGCCAGAACCAGCCTACACGAAGGGATGAAAGACGTCGCCGAGTGGATGAAGGACAGCGGCCTGAAACTGAACTCAGACAAGACGGAAGTCCTCATCCTGGGGCCATCGCCCTCCGCCTGGGACGACTCCTGGTGGCCCCCAGCCCTGGGCACCGCTCCCAAGCCAACAGACCACGCACGCAACCTGGGCTTCATTCTGGACTCCTCCCTCTCGATGACCAGACAAGTCAACGCCGTCTCCTCATCATGCTTTCACACCCTACGAATGCTTCGCAAGATCTTCCGATGGATCCCAACCGAAACCAGGAAGACGGTGACCCAGGCCCTCATCACCAGCCGATTGGACTACAGAAACACCCTCTATGCCGGAACCACAGCCAAGCTACAGAAAAGACTCCAACGCATCCAGAACGCCCCCGCCCGACTCATCCTCAACATCCCCTGACGCAGCCACATCTCCGGCCACCTGAGGGACCTGCACTGGCTCCCCGTCAACAAGAGGATCACGTTCAGGCTCCTCACCCACGCACACAAGTCTCTCCACGACCTGGGCCCCAAGTACCTCAACGACCGCCTGACCTTCTACACGCCCACCCGCCAGCTACGGTCCACCAGCCTCGCCCTCGCCGCCGTACCACGCATCCGAAGAGCAACCGCTGGAGGCAGATCCTTCTCCTACCTTGCAGCCAAGAAATGGAACTCCCTCCCCATCCACCTTCGGCTGACCCAGGACCACCTCGCCTTTAGGAGACAACTCAAGACCTGGCTGTTCGAGCAGTAGCAGACCCCCCTCCCCCAAGCGCCTTGAGACCCTTCCGGGTGAGTAGTGCGCTATACAAATGTGATGATTGATTGATTGATTGATTGAGTCATCAGAGTGATGGCATTCACGTTGAAGGGAATTCATTGGCTGATGAAGCCGCGAAGGCAGCTGTGCAAACAGCTTCCGTAGCTGCAATCACTCATTCAAAAAAAAAAAAAAAATAGACGGTGAAATCATGCTTGCTGTCAATGCCACAAGCAAAGGCAGCGGAGCTGCGTTACCTCTAAACTATCCACTCGAATATACATACATAATTGATGCAAACTCCGTTACTTTTGCTCGAATCCCTGGAGTGGGGGATAGAGTAATCCCAAACAGGAATCAGAGAGGTACTTTAATTCAAGAAGCACATATGGGAGAGAGTCTGATACATCAAGGGATCTCAAAATCTCTATCAGAATTGCAAGAGATGTACTGGTGGCCAGGGATGAGCGCCCACATTTACGAATTTGGTATTAATTGCGGTGTCTGCTACAGAGATCACAGCTTGGAGCACCACCAGATTCCTGACTACAGTGTAGCCGGCCCAGTACAGACACCATTGTTAGATAGCATTAGACTATCCACGCTTAGACGTCCCCATGGACAAAGCGGTCCCACAAAAATTAGGACTAGATTCATTTGGATGTGGCCTCAGTGCTCGGCTGACGCCTGAACTGTTATAAAAGATTTGTGAGTCTTTATCGGCAAATACGCAATGGGTACACTACATTCTAACCAGGGTCCTGCTTTTAGCTCTCGGTCTTACAAGGAGGTAATGGCCAGCTTAGGCGTTGCATTCCATCCTGTGGGAAATTCAGTTGTGAAAAGAAAAAAACGTGACATAAAGCAATCTATAACAGCTAGGGTATTAGGTTCGGGTGACGGGTGGGTTAAACATCTAATAAGTGTCAACGTAGTCTTAATAACCTGCCAAGAAATTCTCTGGGTGGAATCACTCCATATGAAATCCTTTTGGGTACTAGAATGTTCGTTGAAGACCTCAATCGTCATACTTCAGTGGTGGAACAAAAACCATTTGATAATAAAGAACGTTTGGCTGTTTTACAGGACTTAAATGAAACAAGAAGAAGTCTAAGCAGCACCTTACAGAAGCCAACATCCACTGAAGAAAAACCACCTGTCCCATCAGGTCCTGTCTGGATTCCAAAGATTGGGGAGCTGGTCAGAGAGAAAAGAGCGGATAAGAAGGAATTTGGGCCTTCTTATAGAAAACCAGTACCTGTACTAGCAGTCCACGGATCAAGAACAGTGTTACTGCCACCCCTTGCTGGAAGAAAGGAGAATCAGTCTGTATCAATTGACCTGGTAAAACCATGCTATGTTGCCCATAATAAGTAGTAGGCCCAGTGGACTGCAGAGATGTAGCAGACGACCAAATCTTGCTACCATCCAAGAGGTTCAAACTGAAAGACTCATCATCTTTGAAGAATCTGCAGTGAGAAAAGAAGGACTATGCAACAAAGCCATGGAACTTGTGCCTCTTGAAACCCAAAAAACAGTTTGTCAAGAAACTCCCGTCTACAATGATGTAGCATCTGACTATACTAATATGTCAAGGGAACAAGCAGCTCCAGCAATTTCAAATAATCCGGATGCGATACCAACTATTGACAGAACTGCCTTTGGCTATTTCATCAACTTTGATACCTTTTCTGAGGATCCCAGTGAACCTGAAACTACGCCAACGAACAAAACTTTCAAGGAACAAGTAACAGAATTTTTTCACCCGCTTTAAAATACATATCTGGTTTCAACATTGGTTGAATTTTGGATTGTGTTAGGTGTTCTTTCTCTCCCACTATGGCTCATTCTTGTTTTCAGTTTGGGAAAGCTGATAGATGGAAAATATAGTAAAATGGACACAGCAAGTAAGAACATCAACTTGCCTGTCATCAGTGAACATCACAGCCGTTCCTCTACCTGGTGGTATAGCTTGGGATAGAACTGATTATGACATTTATGGCCCGGTTGAGCTGCTGATGATTCCACATCAATTTAAGGTTTCCCTGAGTGATTTTGTTTCAACAAGTACATTTTCTGATGATTGGGACTTTGAGACTGTTAATAACATGATGGCAGACTTGGAAATGTCGGCAAAATTTGCAAAACATGAATACTTAGAAGGTTCATCAAATTATGAAGAAATGTATTGTTTTAATCATTTTTGTCATCATTATTTGTACAAATCTGCAAACCCTAGAAATGTTTTAACTTATAATCAATTGGAACATTGTCCGACACCTCCAAAAGGTAGCTCTAAGACATTCTATAGAAAATGTCCATACTTTACAGGTTTTACTGTCACAAATCCAGAAAGCTTTTACTTTAAAAATGTTAATAAGACAGGCATGAAAAGTATGTTAACAAATACTAAACACATTTATTCTGCGGCCTTTTATGCTCAATTGTCCACATTAGGCTTTGACTTTTGGAAAGACAAAAATGAGACAAAAACTTTTTGGGGCACAAAAGACTGGCAGGTACAAGGTTTAGAAGCATTATTCAGAGCCTGCATCATCCCAGAACAAATACTGACATCTTGTCTTGGCCTGGCTAAGATAAAAGATTTAAACAAACCATCCATACCTAAGCCCACACCTGATAGTAATAGAACTACAGATGAGGAGGTAGACGTAAATTATATTTTAGAACAAAACAGAAGTAATCCTGAATGGAGAAAATAGTTAATCTGGCCCACAGACACGAATAAGTGTCAAGATATATTCCTGAACAAGACACAAGGGTTTACAGTAATTAGGCCAGATCCAAGATATGTCCAGAGACAACATCCAGGGATAATACCATCTTACAGTGTAGGAAAACTGTGCCTTGAATGGTTGCAAAAATCCACAATCCCAGATATAAAACAACACTTAACTTTACTTAAAGATGGCGTTGACTTGCAAGAATTCTTACTTGGACCTCGCAAACCACGTCATAAACGTTTCACATACGCCGGTATTTACGCGGCTTAGAGTAAAGCATGGAAAGTCACGCAAATGGAAACTGCAGAACGAATACGAGAAATTGATTGTATTAATTTAGAGAAAGCTCTCTCTGCAGTTGACAATGGGTTAACAACTCTGTCTTCCAGACAGCATCGCATCCTCTGCCATAGACATAATGGAACAGGACTTGCTAATGTTACAACATGGCCAGTCTCAATTACGTTCTATAATGCTGCTAGGCTGGACATTACAAAACCTTTGTTCTGGCTATGTGCCCTGGCGTCTAATCAACACCACGTCATTATTTACTGTATTTATCCTTACAGATAAACAAATCTCTTTGGCACAGAGGGGAGCAGACTATACGGTGCTGATCATAGAAAAACTAGAGAGATTACCATTAACCGTTTCTGAGAAACCATCCGTTGAATGGATAATACATGGCACCATCACGATACCAGTGACGATTTTCCAGTTTCAGTATTGCTTAAAACACATACCAGCAGGCCTGTATGAAAGGTTGGGTAAAGAGTACATAAAGTCGACCTGGGATTTACCATACACACACAAATGTTGGAGTGGGGGAAAGGAGGTATTTCTTAGTGGTAAAAACTGTAAAATCACATTAAGCGGTACACTTCTGTGTCAAGGCATTAATTTACATGGAGCCTTTGATGGTTCTTCAAACAACTTATCATGCCACCTGCAGGGTTCTCAGGCAGCAGTGTTAGATCCAATTTTTAGGCAGCTTTCCAATGGAAGCTACATAATGCTGAATGACCACAGCTGTTGTGGAATGATGCCAGGGACAGCCTATCTGGTTATTGTGTCAGCCAGGGTCACTTGTTGTATGCATGCATTGTTTCCAAAAACTAAGACAGACGGGTGGTCGCCACTATGACCTTCACTGAACATCTCGTCTACACAAATTGATACTTTAAGCAGAATGAAAACCGTTCTTTTACAAAAAACTGTGCCACTGACATCGTCCAAAGAGACGTATGATCTGCAAGTTGCAAGGTCCTCTGCAGAGATACATGCATTATTATCAACAAACTGCCCCATACATTTCGCAGAAATGTTAGGTCGTATCTTAAACATGTCTGATACCAGTGGTATTGTACCTGAATTTAAGACGATTTTTTCAGGACTGTTAGCACCCTTTGAAGCAGTCCTGGGCATTTTTCCTAACTTCGTGCATTCTGTGTTCGGCGGCCTGCCTCTTATCTTGGGACTCATAGCAGGGATACTACTTTTATTTCTTCTGCTTCGTTATGGCAAGTCCAGTCACCAGCGATACCCAAATTACCATGGAGAATGCACTTCTGGCAATTCAGTATCATGAAAGAATAACACAGATCCTTGGCTTGGCTCGTTTGAGAGATCTGAATATCACATGGTTCCAGTCATTCAGACCAATCTGGCAGGATTGCATCTTGCCTGTTCTACGATGCCTGCTTTGTGGAGAGGAATGCGTGTTAGATATCTGTCTAACACTTCCATCGGCAATGCCAACGGATGTTGACGCTTTACTGGGTCCGGTAACGGCTCATGTATTGTGTTGCCCCCAAAGGCTACCAATCCTGATGACGGCATTCATTGAGATCTCACCGGCAATTCCAGCTGAAGGTGTGATACACGGACCAACAGGCACACAGGTACCATCTAGTACGAACATTGCTAATGTGACTGATGCTGACGGCGATGCTTCTCATCTGTGTACGATTGATCTACTTAATGAAGTGGTTCAACTTTCATCTACTGTGGTAGACGGTTTCTTTGCCAGCCTAGACGACTTAATGTTTTCTCCTGACACCGAAAATAACTTTTGAAGTTAGCACACAGCGTTCTTTCAACTCTGAAATTCGACTTTCACTTTTTTCAAAACAAAAGCTTCTAAGTTTAGAACTCTATTTTTCTACGATTTGATTTGACTTTTTTCCAAAACACAATGAACTTTGGCACAAAGCAATCTGCTTAAAGTAGAACTATTCTTAGAGAACAAGAATTCTTCGAATACTTCCTAGAAACAATATTGACCTAATCGACAAACTAAAACAACCTGTATATTCTGCTATGGGATGGTCTCAATTTTCTTTCTGTAACTAAGAGCAATTTCATAAATGTAATTTCATGTTTCATTCAGTTAGCATTTCCAATATCATATTATAAGTTTACAATGAAATCATTGCTTTTAAATGCGTTCAGTACAAATGCTAATTTTTCGTGTGCAACCATTTCAAATGCATTTTATATGTATTTTTGGGTGGGATTGTAAACACATGCTATATGTTTTAGTGCTTAAACTTAGTTGAACATGATAACGTGGAGTGGGTGTTGTATAGTATTTTAGGACCCTATTGTAATTTTCCTGATTCATGTCCTTATATAGGTATAAATCACCATATCCTTATATAGACATAGAAATCATAACCATATTTAGACATAGCTCATGCAGTCCAAATACGGCAGGGCTACTTCCACTAGTTCCGAAAATCCACTACGATTTCGTGGAAAATTCGGCTTCAGCAGCTAGGGACTTCCCCTTGCTCGAATACAGACTTGTCCAAGAACTCATGGAGTTTTCAAAGAACTGAGACTCTTTGATGATGTTATTATGTCCACCTTTACGTCAAACTCGGCACCTTCATGGTATAAATATGCCCACACTTGCCATAGCAAACACACGGTGGTTTGGAGCAGTTCGACTATCTACTTGCCCGACGCATCCTGCTACAGCAAGTGCCGAAGGAAGCCGACCCATCAGCAGACGCACTGAGAGAGATGCTGTCTTTTCTCCTGCCGAGAAATTCAGCTCCAGTGTTTCCAAGCTACCCTTGCGGGTTGTTTGGAAATCGAGTCCTGAGATTGACCTTCTTCATTCTAAACCAAGGTAGGGAACTGATTAGACCCTGAGAGAAATCTTGGATAGATTTTTGGCAAAGGAATACTAAATTTATGCTACACCTCACTTACTTCTTCCCTCGTACTAAGCTTAGGTTAGGTACATCGGGGTAGGCATATTTTAGAAGCACCAGTTGAGTACTTTTTAGCCTTAGTTATTTATGGATGTATTTATCTATGGTTTAGGAACCTTACAATGCTCTTACATTATTATTTTATTCTACTCTTTTTACTGTATGCATTATATTTTGCAACCAGTTTTACGATTGTAGCAGTTCATTTCTTATGCTTGAGAAAGAAGACTGTTCAATAAAACCTTTTATTGAAAACGCCGGTCTATCTATTTCTCTGCACCTCTGGTGAAACGAAGCATGCACAATTGACTGGGGTAAAATATTTTATTGTTTCTACGACTCTGAAGATCAGTTTTATCTTGGGAAACAAAGTTGTCATGTTTATGCGGTTGTCAGAAACTAAATCCCTTCTTGTGAATTCGAGAATGTTTCTAGTGACCTCTGAGCTAGCTGGCACTCACAATTAAGTCTAATATATTTCGATAGAGACCTAGTAGACATAAGTCCTACGTCACATCTATAGGATATTATTCCAATGCGCCGAGCCTTTTTGGGAATATAGGAACTACACTACAGGACCTGCTTTCTCTTGTACCAAAGACAAAACACTGAACCCTATGGTTCATTAGGCAGATTGTCAGTTAAAGCTACAGGGATATGATAAGTTACAAGAGGTTGTGTGTGCATGCTGGTATGTATGTGTGCCAATAAATTAGTATGGTATGTGAGTCAGCAAGTGTGGTTGCTTGTGTGTGCTCTGTTGTATGTGTGTTTTTTTAATGCTCAATACATGAAGATCTCTGGGTTACATATTGTAAGTTTCAGGGCTTGCTGGGGGAGCATGTGGAGGGAGAGGTGCCCCCAAGTCACATTTGTAGATTGCTGCATTCCTGAGATCTGGGTGGGACACGCACTGAAGAAAGGAAGCGTGAGGCTCTTCTGCATACTTCAGAGGGGCTCTTTCATTCTAAACAAAGGCCAATGGTCAAATGGGCCTGATCACATCTCAGGAAGGAGAAGGTGCTGATAATGGAATCATAAAGAGTAGGGCTTGGGACCTTTATTATCCTTTTAGGACACATATCACTGAGGCTGACATACAGGTGTGATACTCTAGTCACTCCTATGGCCTGTGTTTGGGACTATCAGATTTGGAGACACTCCTGTTGTGATAGACTGCTCTCTGAAAGAAGAGCAAGACCCAGGAAAGTGCACTTCAGAGTGGGCTACCTCAGAATACAAACTTCAAAGACAGAGACACGAAATAACATTTGTGTCTGGAAATGGATTATAAAAAGTGGAGCATTACACTCTCAAACTGTAACCTGAAGCTGTCCATCAGCTTGCAGAAGCATATCACAAGTTCTGCTAGTCATGACCAGGACAGGGGACTAAAGGTTTGTTAGTCTCCCATGATGGGTGAGGGGATATCATATAGACACATCATGAACACTTGCCTGGAGCATCGTCTTCTGCCTGACTCTAGACCAGAGGACGAGGTCCATTGGGGATCCTGCAGAGTGGATCCCGGTTGTGGATTGTGAGATTCTGGCCCGTAGAGCCAACCGCCCATGTGCATTGCATGAGACCCCTATGTTCAAGGTGGGGACCATGGAGAATGTTAAGGGCCATTGCCCTGTGCAGTATTGATACCCAAAGATCAACGTCGCCTTAAGTGCATGGCTTGCGACCCCTGTATGCAGGGTGGAGGCTGAGGGGAACTTAAAGGCAGTCACCCTGGTGCAGAGCTATGATGACAACAGGGTCATTGCCCTGTGCAGTTTTGTAATCCAACAAGGGCAAAATCTTTGAGTGCATGAAGCATGACAACCACATTCCAGGTGGAGGCCACGGAGGGAGCTGGGTACCATTTACTGTGAATTGTGTGTAACGAAATCTGAGCTACTACTTTGCAATCAAACCTCAAGTAGCACCCCAGATCTGCTGCTGGAGGCTATCAGTAACTGCTGCAACAACAGAGAAGCTCCATGGAGGCCCAGACCCTGTGTCATCCACGATGAGACTGCAGCTCATTGCTGGATCAGCTAGAGCCA
Source organism: Lissotriton helveticus (assembly GCF_964261635.1). NCBI lineage: Eukaryota > Metazoa > Chordata > Amphibia > Caudata > Salamandridae > Lissotriton > Lissotriton helveticus. The sequence continues at coordinate 1,120,061,022 of NC_136070.1, forward strand.
ACCGTGGGTCAGGACTGCTGAACACACCTTGGACTTCCATCTCTCTCCAGCAGGATAAGGTAAGACTGATCCATAAATTCCAAAAGGAGGAATCTGTGACACTTTCGACTTTAAATAGCCATTGTGGGACTTCTAAGACTTGTATTCTCTAGTAGGACCTCACCAGGATGTTGCCTCAAATAAATAGGGAATAACCCCAGTCCGTTGTTAGAAGAATGGGACATTAGTGTGGACAAGTGCTATAATACAGACCATATGAACAGTTTGCTACTATTTAGTGTGCACCACATTTTGTTCTATGTGTGTATAAATACTACTTTTCATTAAATCCAGTATTTGGCTGGACATTGGTATATTGAGGTTGTTAACATATGCTGAGTTGTGAGCCTGTGTTCGCCCTACACCTACCTCCTTCCTTAAGAAGTCTTGGACTGCTCGACTCATGCTATCACTTAAAGTCAAGTGCGGAAAGGGTACTTGGCCCAGTAACTCAAAGCCCATAGTAGGCCAGGCCCCGGGACATCAGGAGTAAATGGCATCAGCCACCAGGGTTCGGCCCAGTAGCTCTTTCCTTGCCCATGGCTTTCTCAAAGGGGTTCTGACATGCAGTAACCGCGCACTCCCACCATGCACAGTTTTGTCATAAATTATGCCCTTCCAGATGTTGCAGTAATGATACCAATGATGCCACAGAACGCATCATAAGTGATGTGCTATGTGAGGTAAATACTAGTGAATGTTGAGGGCACAAGTTGTAGTTACTTTAGGGCACAAGTTACGCTTACTTGAGCTAACAATACCTAGTGAATTTCAGTGGTTTTGTTCATTTACAACAATATGTTTTAACTGACATTCCCACCTAACTATAACATACCTTTAACCTTTGATTTTGTCCATGAATTTCTAAGGTTTTTTCAATGCAAAGTAACATAATATTACAATTTGTAAACATTATGCCACTTTAAGTTTAGTTTTTTCCCAGTGAATTTCTATTGTCTTTTAAAATGGCTAGGCCCTGCACCCAATCAACGTGCACAGTGTGGGATTGGAGGCAATTCCTGGCCTCTGGCTCTGCGTTGTGCCCAAACCTCTATTGGCACTCAATCCCCTGCCTCACACGGCTGACTATCATGTAACAATATACAGGGTGTAATTTTAAGTAAGGCAGACCTATTGGCTTTTTTAAAGAGCCAGAGGGCTTATTGTCTTTATGAAGGGAATAGCACATAAACATACATAAACAGACCAATAGACTTTTTCAAAAAGTCACCAATAACTCTCAAAAGTATATTTATATTACTTATTAGTAGTGATTATAAAACCAATAAAGTATTATTTAAAATAAAACATTAAACAAGTCTTTGAGTCTTTTTTAAAACATATTTTATGCCACAAAGTGCAGCTATGCAACCAACCATAAGACATTCCTGTACTTCAGCTAAATAGCATGCAACTCCAGCTTAGGTAAGCTCTCCTGGGGTCATGGTTCCAATGATACGGGAGACGTACTATCATTTTTCCAATGTCGCTGGGGGCTACTGTGCTCCCAGCAGCCCTCCAGAAAATTAAAACATTACAATAAATGCTTGATGGTGCCCCTGCCCCTTCTAAAAATATTATTAAATAATTCACATATGACCTTATGGGACGCCCCTTGTACAGAACAGCTCCTGCCTTTCATTTAATATTCTCTCTACATTCTTTTTAAAAGTTATTATTTGGGTGCCCCATGATTTCTACCGGCTTTCCAACCAGCACCCATAATAGGTGCTGACAAAAGCCATCCTTTGTTTTTTAAGGGTTATCCACAGGGTAGCACCGAGGCCCAAATAGCTTCAGCCAGCAACCCTTGGCAGCACCCATTCTGGTTCTGGAGGGAGTCTTCCCTTTAAAAAAAAATGTGTGTGCCCCTGTACCCACCTGGGGCACACATAGTACAGATGTTTTTTGGGGCCAGGGCGGAAACCCCATGGCCCCGCCACCCCTGCTGGCTGCTCGGCAAGCACCCATTGTGGTGCTGATGGGAGCTGGCTCTCCGAATTTGCTACTGCTCAAGTAAGAGCAGCCTTTTTCTCTATTATCTCCGGGGCAGAAACAAAGTTGCATTTTCTGCACTTGAGAGAGAATAAAGATTGTATTCCCAGCGTGCATTCTTCTGGGCAGGGAACACCAGTGTCCTGGGGGGTGTCCCAGGATCCTCTATCATTTTTGGACCCTAGGGGAGTGAAGTGCCCAGGGCTGATCTATGCCCAGGGAGGGGCTCAACACTGGCCAGAGGGGATGGGGTCTCTGGACCCTAAAAAGTTGCGGGTGCTGCTTGCTCCATTTCCAAAAAATAAAAAATAAAAACAGCAACACTGCTATTGCTGTGACCCTAATTTCCTGAAACAACTGAGACTTAATAATGCTTTGGCTTTAAAGACCTCCCAGGGACGTCCTAAGCATCTGTTCAAACCTGCCAAGTAAGCCTGATGAACGTGGTTGCCCTTGAGCCAAAGATTCTGGATGCTCCAGCTCTTAGCTTTTCTGTAGCCACAAATCTGTTTCAGGGAGATGTTGTGGAGAAGGTATCCAGCCTTGTGGAGCCCTCTTCTGCATCAGCTTGCAGACTTGCCCTGCTGGAGGAGTCCGAGCTCAAAAAATGCGCTAACTCTGTACGTAGAAACCTTTCCCGGGTGAAGGCACCCAAAGCATCTGACTGGCGAGGGGCATTCCTTTGGGTACACATTTTGAATTTCTCCCTTTCAGAGCTTTCCTGACACAAGTCAACTGCTTCACTGTGGCCTCACCCAATGGCTATTGGGCCTTGTGCAACCCTTCTTGGCCACAGTCTGTTGCTTGTCAGGATGAGTATTATTTACTTTCATTTTAGAGACTAAGACAGAGGTCTTCAAACATTTTTGCCCTGAGTCTCCCTGCCTAAATATTTTGAAGTGGGGTTCCAACAGAACTTTACGGACAGTCTTGGGGGAGTGAAAGGGGTAATGCTGAGTGCAGTGACTGGGGCTTATGAGATAAAATCAGGGGCACCTCTTAAGTAGGTCATACTCCACACAAAATGTGAGACATATGAAAGAGCAAACATATACAAAACTGAACTACACAAAAACAGAACTTTTATTATATGAGATCCTCATAGGTAATTGGGTCCAGATGCAACTGCACCTTCTGCATAATAATAGAGGTGGCCCTGAATAGTAGGCTACCTTCTCTGCATCTTTCACCCCTTCCCCATCATATCTGGACACCACTCTATTCTTGTAACAGACTTTATGTCCCTTTCTGTAAAAATGAGTGCTCACATGTGGCCCATCCTACCTCATCTCTAATGTTCTCCGCATGTCTTATTGTAAACTAAGACAGTCTTAGTTATAATGCATTGGGCCCATTACACTCCTGGGCCATTGTGCATCTTTGCTTCCTTTAGTAATTTGACCTACAGCCTTGCGAAGTGGGAACATCTCTTCTGGTCCTTATTGGAGTCCTCCTCCCAGGCTCCTTTCTACCATCTCCCTAAAGCCTGATACTAAGGTGCCACCTCTGCTCCAATAATCCCCCTCTTAGTTCATTGGTGTAATGGCAAAAATAACATTCTCACAGCAAGGGTGCTGTGAACCCTAATGCAAGAAAGGAACAAGTAAAACAGCCACAATAGGGGTTTAGTTGGGCCCTAACACCTCTGGGTCCTGGTGCCATAGCGCCTGCAGCACCAATGTTACTTACAGCTCTGCCCATTCCACTGGCTATTATTTCTAGGCCTGAGACCCAAAGCAGACTGTCTGCCCCTATGTTTAAAAAAAAGGGGGGGAAATATCCATATCTCCCCCCACCCTGTTGCTTGTTTTTATAAGTTCCAATGCTAACAAGGAAAATGACATTCCACCCCTTTGTGCTAATACCACACCCATTATTGTGGTACAGTGGCCCCTTACATCATTGACCCAGTGCCAATGCAGCTGTTGCACTAATGGTTTAGTAATTTATTTATTCAGTTGTTTGGTCTTTAAAACCATCAAACCATATCATTTTTTATAATCCTTTTACTTGTTTAGAGCATCCTATAAAAAAACGTTAATAGAAAGTTAACAACCTTTGTTCATTATTCTAAACTTAGTAAAATCAAGTCCAGTTTATATTGTCCATAAAGTGCTGCAACCCTAAAAATCATCACCATCATAAAAGCTATTTATCAGACTTCTAGTTCTGTATATGTTATTTTTTGATAGACGATAGTGCTACTCCTGTATAGTTTTCTTCTTTTTTTATTTTTATTTCCAGTATTTTTAAGAGTCTGTTTGAATTTCTTCTTGAAATCGACTCAATTCCTTTAGATACATATTTAAAATTTCTCCCCCCCCCCCTGCAGACTAGAGCAATCGAAGAACCAACTAACCAGGTAATTACAGCCTCTCTGCATGTTTGAATGTTCATATTAATGAATGTTTCTTTTTTTAATATATAATCGTTTTATTAATAATGCAAAGGGAGATCATCACAGTGTATACAAAAAAAACCAAGAAAACCCCCCAAACAAACAGGGTAGCAGCCAAATCGCATAATGTTCATAAAACAAGATTAGTACAACGAGAACATATAAAACTGGAAAATCATTTTTAGATTATCAATCCTTAAATACCTTATGCCAAATAGTTTGAAATTTCCGGAAAGCACGTATACCTCTGTTTTTTGCCACAGCTTTTTCCCTTTCACAAATCTCAACCAACATGATCCTCCATTCTACCAAGCTACTAGGTTTGGAGGAGATCTAAACCTTGGTAATGGTGAGCCTTGCAGTAACTAATAAGATGGCAAAAAGTGCACGACGTGCAGGGCTAGGGTCGATCTTAAAACCCATCATTATCTCCTATATAGTGAATCTTAATTCTAGACCCAGACTGTCTCTGCAAACATGGCTAATGTCCCCCCAGAATGCCCAAATTGGCGGGCATAGAGTGAACATGTGCACTATATTGACCACTGTGGCTCCGCACTCTGGACATTTTGTTTTATCATTGGGGATTGGTTGTCTCTTTTTTCCCCCACCAACTTACTATCTTCGTAGGAGTATAATATAGCATACACAGTGTCCTGAAATGTTGAAGCTTTAGACTAACTGACACTAAAGCCTCTTTTAGTGTAGTAAATGCGTCATAAATTACTACACCAGAAATGTCTGTCCCCAAAATACGGCTCCACTTCAGCGCGAGCTGGACACATATTTTAAAATGTCTATTTACTGATGCAGTTTCCATTGTCTGTCCATCGTATGCTTGCAAAGATCAGACCTACAAAAGAAAGAATAAGAACCCACTCTAATAGGGGCAATAGGACGGGCTTTGATGGAAACGGCTTGTCATAGAAGATAGTTTCTAAAAAAGATGAGAAAAGGCCGAGTTGTTGGCAACAGATGGCAATCTATGCGCCCATTGTATTTGGCCGTCCCAGTCCCAGTCGTCCAGATCAGGAAATGCACTCTTGAGTAGTTTTACAATGAATGCTGGTGATCAGCGTCTACTTCAGTTTCAGGTACACCAAACATGATGTTTTTACGTTGTTGCCTATTCTCTAAATCCTCAACTTTACTTTGCAGGAAAATAAGCTGGTTTTCTTGTGCGTCAGAGGTCTTAATGACCCTTGTCATATGGTCCTCAGTATCGGATACTCATTGTTGCAACTCTGTTATATCTGTAATTAATGCAGCTACTTTGTTGTCTACCTCAGCAAGGGCCTGCTTAAGCATTGAGCTGTCTGCTTTGGCCTGCAAATAATATGCCTGGGCATCTTCGCTCTGAACCGGCAGTGCCTGTAAGATGGCAACAGCAGAAGATTCTAGTGAGCCAGCAGGTGAAACATTCAAGTGAGCCTCAGCCCAGGTAGAAGCTGGAAGTGTCGGAGGAGAAGAAGAACTTGCTGAGTGACTTAAAACGTCTGATGCTGAGATCGTATCACGTGATGAGCCAAAGTCTTGATGTAGCAAGGTAGGGCCAGAAGCTAGCCCTGAACCCAGAGTGCGGCCAGTAGAAGGACCTGGGTCAGAGCCGAGGCTGGAACCAGAGAGTCTCGAAATCAGAGTTTTCACTCCTCCTTTTACAGTAACCCATTTACGAAGTGGGTTATTAGTGATGGCCAGTTTAGTGGGTGCAGGTTTAAAACTGCACACGTCGCTTTCTTTATCACTTCATTTTTTGTAATTTCTAGAGTTTTTGATGTTAGAGTTGCATCTTTTCTTCTTCTTCTTCCAATTGGATAAACAGATCAACTGATCTGTTATCTGTGTGTCATTGGGCGGCACACTGCCGGAAGTATTTGCCGCATTATAGTAATTTTGAAGATTTCCATCTTTGCAGGATGACTGAGCACTAATGATAGTTGACGAGGTAGGGGAAGAAGTAACTTGCTCGTACCTAACCGGCGAGGTATCCTGAAAGTCATCAGACTGTGCATCAGCTATGTTTCCAAAGGGATCTTCACCTATCTGCCGGTATCCTGTTCAGCAGGTAGAAAAGCGATCTGCGCGGTCTGTGTTAGGGGAGTGTCCTGAGTTTCTTGTTGGGTAAGCACTGGTAGCACGTCTCCAATCTGCATATCCCCTGTTGTAGCATTACCACCTTGTTTAAGTTAGTTGTCCAAAGGTAAACAAATAGGGACATCTTCAGTCAGCACTTCGCCATGTGAGCCAAAGCGCAGAGGTTCCCCAACATAACTAAGAAAGCTAAAGTTAAAGTTAAAGGTTTTGTAAAGCGCTCGTAGACCAAACGGTTTCTTGGCGCTGAGGAAGGAAGTACGAGGGGGACGGGGGTGCTGCCTATTCGGCAAAGGCTTGCGAGAAGAGCTCGGTCTTTAGAACCCTACGGAAGTCCATGTAGGAAGCAGTAGTCCTAATGCTGAGGGGAAGAGTATATAGCTAGATAGTAAGGAATACTGTGCCACAGGATATTCTGTGCGAGGTAGAGAAGGGAGGTCAGAAGGTGCAGCGATAGACTCCTTTGAACCATTTAGGACTGCCTCAAATAGTGCTTCCACCATTTCCCCCTCTGGAGGTGCATTTGTAGTTTCCCCAGGGTAGATAAGCACGCTTACATTATCTGAGTGCATTTTTTGAGAATAGGACGCCCGACCTTAGCGGTAGAGTTTTTCACAGTACCTTTTGGAGGCTAAAACTGTGGTTCTTCCCCGCTCAGTGCTGTATGCTCAGAGGCGGCTACAAGGGCATTAGCAGCATCAAGGAGTTGCAGGCTGGAGGGACAAGGCTTCTCCCTACTTAATCAGTGCAATCCACTGTAATCCACTGTAAGCAAGCACAGTAGGTTGTTATCCTCATAACAATGTAGCAAAGAGGGAAGAGCAGTGTTTCCCAACAGCCATCAGCAACATGTGAGTAGCATCTCTTGAGCCAGTTGAGCCTAATTCAGGCTAGGTGTGGATGGCAGCCAGGCTCTCAGACTGCCGCGTTCAACTCTCCCTCTGAGATCAAGCAGCTTAATCCAACGTGCATGTGGTAACAGCAGCGGCAGCGGAGCTCTCAGCTGAATGCGCTCAGCTCCCCCTTTTTGAAGGGGTGTCCCTCTTGGCATGTGATGGCAGCGGGGCTACTGGCTTACCGCTTACTGCTTACGGCTTCCCCCTGCTGTGAGCAACTGCGTTCTTCCAAGCAGGGACCTAAGAACATGACTCTGCAGACCTCATGCAGGGTTCAGGTTTCATGGAAAAGCCATCAATCAGGTAAACAGAGCCGTGCAGGTGAGTTCAGCCGTGCCGCAGAGTGCCAGAGCGGCAATCACTCAGGGTGCAACTCTTGGCGGCAGCATCAGTTCTCCATCTTCTTTTCCCCCCGCGCAGGTCATTAATGAATGTTTAATTCAAAATGATCTTTCTTTCTTTTAATAACTTTGGACTTGCAGAGAGAATATGAGGTAGAGATTCACCTGAAAGAACATCTGCACATAAACAGAAGCTAAAGTTAGCAGGGTGTGTGAGGAGTAAGGTACCCATGAGTATTTAATTTCACAAAAACTGTTCAGATGCTTTTTTGTTAAAATAACAACCACAGATTTGTTCATGAGTACCTGTAGGTACATCTGTGTAAGAATTAAAGGAGGGGACCTAAAGTGATTACATTTCTGGAGTCACTCAAAGCATCACAATGATGAAAATGAATTATTTCTTAGAGGTAATGTAAGGGTGCTGAGTTTTGGAAAGTGTTCTTTTAATTGACTTATAAAACAATACCTTCACTAGGTACAGTCTGGTTAGCTATTACTAATATATATTCTTTCAAAGCACTTTTTTAAATCTCTTACAGTGTCACTGGAATTATGCGATTCTGCAGCTGCAACATAGTTATGGATTTGCCACATAAACCACCACCTCCAGTATAATCTGCGGATTTTAACAATAACAATTGTGTTTCTAGTTCAAACGGATCAAGAGTTACTAAACACATGGTGACATGTTTGCACACAGTGAAAGCCCTTAACAAAATGTAACTGGTCATCTTGCAGTTACTTATTTCTTTATTTGATTGTTATATTGGTACTACTGAGGTGAAATCTTTGCCCAACAGAACTACCATGTGAATGTCAAAATAATGAAGTAACACTAGCAAACGGTGTGCCGCATTATACCGCATGTTAGAAATAGGTGTCTCTAATTGGCAGTGGCTTGCACCATGTCCAAGTAGGGACACTTCCTTCTAGTCAGAATAAGGGAGATACACACCCAGATAACCCCTGCTCACCCCCTTGGTAGCTTGACATAAACGGAGGCTTATCTCAGAGGCAATGTGTAAAGTATTTGTACGAGGCACACGCAGTAACACAGTGAAAACACTACAAACAGAAACCACACCAGTTTAGACAAATAAAGGACCTTTCTCTAAAACAGGACCAAAACAACAAAATCCAATATACAGAACTCAAAATATGACTTTTATAAGATTTCAATCAATTCTTTCCTTAAAATCTATGGATGCAGTGATGTTACACCAAGTACCTCAGATGTGTCAAAATCCACAAGGCACAACAACTGTAGAGGAGTAAATCATCTGAAAACACAGCAATGAGTCCATGGCGAGGTGATGCATCAGTTCTAGAATGTAGGGGAAAGTGATACGTGCAAATCCAAGGCGGTTCTGGTCTGTGGTGATAAGTCGGAAAACCTTGGCACACAGGTGTGATGCATGGAAATCCGGACGTGCTGGAGGTCGATGTGGCATTGATTTCTTCAGCCATAATTTCACATTGCGTCAATTCTTTCAGCCGTATAGCAGGGGCTGAGATAGAGTCAGTCCATGGGCCTTGGACATTGGAGACAAAGTGCACTGAACTCAGGCAGCAGTGGTTTCTTCGGCCGCTCATAGGTACTGCAACGATTTTAGCGGCCATATGGTGGCAGTGCATGGAAATTGTTCCCGCACTTCAGTGCTGTAAGGGCGATGCGTCGATTTTGATGGTTTCAAGTAGGTCTTTGTAGCAGGACCAACCTCCAAGGACCCAGAAAGGGATTCGGAACCACAGGCGTGTCAGAACTCCCATGGAGTGGAGTTCTCGGATGCTGCTCATAAAGTCCTTGATGGCCCTGAGACACACGCAAAACCTTGGAGAAACTTCACAAGCAGGATACAAAGCAAAGCCTAGTCACTTTGCTCTCCAAAGCAGAAGCAGCAACTGCAGGCCAACCTAGCAAAGCAACACACTGCAAAGCGGCAGTATTCCTCCTCATAGCTCTTCAGCTCTTCTCCTTGGCAGAGATGTCTCTTGATCCAGAAGTGTTCTAACCATCTGGGGTTTGGGGTCCAATACTTATACCCCCTTTGGACTTTGAAGTAGGCATTCTTAAAGGATTTTCTTTTGAATGCCTACATTCTTGTTCCGTCTTAACTCCAGACCCACTCCAGGCACAGCCCTGTAATGCTCCTCCCACCACACTTGTTCAGAAAGCCTTGTCAGCCTGGTGATGAGCCATCAGAATATGTAGGGCACACCTCAGCTCCCTTTGTGTGACTGTCTAGATTGAATGCACAAACAGGCCAAATCTCTAGCTGTTCACAATTGAAAGTTACATTTGTAAAATGTTACAAAGAAGCTCCAATGAGAGTGTATGGGAGAGCTAGTTCTTACAATAGTGAAAAATGAAATTGGCAGTATTTCACTATCAGGATGTGCACTGTCAAACACACATGTGCTTTCACATACACTGCACCCTGCCCATGAGGGTACGTTGGGCCTACATTAGGGGTGCCTTACATGTAGTAAAAGGTGAGGTTAGGGCCTGGCAAGTGGATCCATTTGCCGGGTTGATGTGGAAGTTTAAACTGCACTCACAGACACTGCAGTGGCAGGCCTGAGACAAGTTTACCGGGCTACTCATATAGGCGGCACAACAGCTGCTGCATGCCCACTAGTAGCATTTGATTTACAGGCCATGGGCACACAAATTGCACTTTACTAGGTACTTCCAAGTAAATCAAATATAACACTCATGGAGAACCAATCAGAACTACAATTTACACAGGGAGCACTTGCACTTTAGCATAGATCATCAGTGGTAAAGTTCCCAGAGTACTTAAACCAGCAGAAACCTAAGGGGGTAGAGGCAAAAAAGATAGGGGAAACCACACCAAGGATGCCAACACCGCATTATTTGCCGCATAATTTAGTAAACCCTGCTGCATACTATGGTGCATTCCAACCACACAATTTCAGTGGCTAAGATCACATGCACAAAATCATTGTGTGGCACCCTCTCTAATAGAGTGTGGATTGCAATTTTAGCATAATGCCTTACATATTCACATTGCTTTCTGTTACATGCTGGGACCTTATAGCACTAGAAATACACAAATCACAATTATGCACTGCACCAACCAGGACTCAGTTTCTGTGACTCTCTGGTCTCATATACAGACATCTGCAGTGATCACATTAACCAAGTTTCATAATGTGAACAAGTGCATTTCCCATCAATTAGTTTAATGTGCATTTAGTTTGCACCTTATTTAAACCTTTTAGGTATGTGCTTTATGTTAAAAGCAGTTGCTATGAACATGAAAATACAACAAAATATTTCTAGAATATTTTGTTGTTTTTAGCGAAGCTATTGACCCTGCCATCACAGGGCTAAGGTTCACAGCTGTCCTACTTTCTTATGCACTTCAACTGTCATGTAAATGAAGACTGCCTGGAATTGCGAAAAATAAACGAAGTCTTGCTTCCAGGCCATCTTTACACACACACATACTGGTTGAGGTTTTTGCACCGCCTTGGGATCACTGCTGTGGCCCCACCAGGGGGGGCACCCCCAGTTTGAAGACCTCCAGACTATGGGCTCAATATAGAGTTTGGTAGAAGGTGACTCCGTCACAAATGTGACGGATATCCCATCGACCTCTTTCCAAGTGGCATGGGATTTAATGTACTTGTAATAAGGTAGATGAGCTACTAATGTACATGTGCCTTTTAGCTTTGTTTGTCATGTTTTATACCATATGTAATTTTTAAGGAAGCTGCTGTGCCCTTGTGAATCTGCAAAAAAACATTTGCTTAAAGAAAAAGTTTTTGGGGGTCTCCAAAAGCACAAATTGCCCTAGGGGACAACATTGTATGTGCATGCACTCCTTGCAAAAGTGCAGAGTGCCATCTCACAGAGTCAAGGTAACCAAAGGCTGGCATTGGCTAACCACCTACTGTATGCTTTAGTGGGCAGAGAAAACTTTGAGTTGTTTGCCAGATATACTGGATGCTTTTTTCATATCACTTTGTTTGAGCTTCGTCTTTTTCTTTTGACCGATACTTTGATACTTTGATCTCACTAACAGGTAGTTAAAATGTTATCAGGATCCATAATAATTGACAAACTTTTATCTACAACTTTTTACAGTCACTGTAAAATCACTATATGTGGGACCAAGCTATCCATTTATTGTTGGAGTTCTTGTAAGATGTATTACAATATTTTATACAGCACAAATTCCATACAGAGTCATTAACCAGTAGGACAGTGCTGGTGAGTAGTCCATAGTGCGACATACAAATAATGTATTAGTATTCCTAACCACCATTGTTGATTTTTTTCAGCACCATTACTTTATTTGTTATGTACAGTCAAACATCTTGTATAATGGAGAAAGTCAAGATGCAAGTTTGCAGGCCCTGACAGGTGCTGGCCGCATCAGACCGGTCGGGGCAGTGGCCAATGGTGGCTGCATTTTGAATTCTGGAGTCTCCCACTGTCAGCCATTGGGTGCCACAGAATTGGCAGAGTTGTTTGGGTGAGCACCAGGGGCGGCAGCACAGGTTAAATAATAGGCAAGGCTACCTGATCGCCAATTTGCTACTTGGCTGCCCTTGATGACCGCCAACATGCCCCTTGCCCTTTCAGCACTAGGTGCCATGAGAGATCCCTATATTAGGTTGGCTCTGGCATAGTTGTTTGGGGAGCAGCTGTCATGCTGGCCTAAACACCCTCTGTCATGAGGGGCAGGTGAGTTCACCTTTTAAAGGATAACTTATGGAGGACCTAGAATTTTTTTGTCCTGAGTGGAAGTCAAATGAATCAGTCAAGCCACAAGGGTCTGAGGAATGATCAACCATGACTGCTTAGGAGTATTTTCTAGAACATTTCATGTATTAGTTATAGAGTATTCGATAGTAATGTCATGAATTAGTTATGTGCATGTGATAATTACATTGTTATTCAGTTGAATCCTTCTGCTCCCTGAAACTGTGCCTTCGTCTCCCCCCTCCCCTTCTTTTGTGAACTGGGACAGGGACTGAGCTGGACTGGAAGCTGACCATCTAGGCAGGAGGGCGGCCCCCACCCGTAAGCTGTGGGAGCCTGCTGCGACCTGGGCCCCCGGCACTACTCCGAGGTAGAGCGTGGCAGGACCCCACAACTTCTGCCAGATGTTCACTTGTGTGTAGGAGCTGTCTAGTGAAAATCTGGATATTGGCAGATTGATAAATGTGGAGGATATTCGGGGATTTGCTGGGACCGGAATCGGCCCCTTCCCTAAGGTGGGGAGTCTTCTTACCTCCACCCCAAGAGCGTGTCATGGCCTTAGCCGAAGAAAAGCCTACAGAAAGAAGCCGTATGTGCCCGAGGAGCCCGATACCCTTCGCCAAAACACTGTAGCAGATGGCGCTGCGAGCAAGGAGACAAACAGTACCAAGGAAGAGGGTGACAGTGTAGCGAGAGTCAGACACCAGGCAGACATTGAGAAGGGATGGCTGTCATCGGGACTTCTTGCCCGGGGAAAAAAGAAAGCCGGTGAGAAAAATAAATGTAGAAAATGTGTGGAACATTTTGATGCTGTTGCGGAGCCCGGGAGGTGCTTTAGCCCTGCATTTAACATGGCGGCCGGGCTCCGATGCAGCTGAACCCCCGGAGCAGGACTGTGACCTTCTCAGCTGCGGCAGGCCTCGGCGCGGGGGCCTCCCCCTAATATTGAAGTGCTGAGGCAGCGGTTTGCCGTACAGGGGGTGAAGAACTTGCGGTGGAGATTTCGTGGAAGGCACATAACGGCGATCGCAAAATGGCGACCGACTGGGAGTGAAGGCCCTGGGTGAGCAGCAGCGAGGCCTCGGGCGGTGAAGCCACCGACAACGATGCAGGAAATGCGCCGAGGCTGTGGTGAGCGGAGACCGGGCTGTGTCCTAACACCAATGCCCCTAACTTTGGAGACTGCTGCTACTTTGCAATGAGGTGAGAGCTAGCACTGCTCCCTTATAGAGACCCGGGGGCCCCCGCTCCGTTTATCAGGGACTTTCACCTCTTGACTCAAGGTGCAATGACCTGAGAGGGCCCGTAGGCAGCAGGGATGGAGACTGGGATTCTGCAGAGGGGTGAGAAGAATCAACACAGACCTGCCTTTCCTCCCTGCCTGACCTTAAGATGGAGGCGTGATTCTCCCTATTCTGAGCATTCGTGGTGGCCTGGGGTTCTATAGCAAGCCGTGGTCCCTCACAGGACACTACCAAGAGGCTCTAGAGGGTGCGGCCCACAGAAGGAAAACCACCCTGACATACAACGCAACTGAAGAGCTACAAGTCCAGACTCCAAGGCCAAGTGAGAGGGGGACATACGGGCACACCAACGTGAGTCCTGCACCTGTGAACTGCCGATACGCCTCCCAAAAAATCACAGACTATGTTCATATTTGTGTGTACTTGTGCATGGCTGTGCGTGTGATGGTGTGGACATGTACTTGGGTGTTTTTGTATTAGAGCATGTGATCAATGTGTGCTTGTGTTTGTGCGTGCAGATGTTTCTGTATGTGTGCTTATGTCTGTGCGTGTGATGGTGTGTGCATGTACTTGAGTGATTTTGTACTAGAGCATGGGATTGTATGTGTGCTTATGCGTGTGGATGTTTCTGTATGCGTGCTTGTGTGCGCCCTCTGTTCGCGTATGAGAGTGTGTGTGCACATTTGTGTGTGCTTGTGCATGTCTGTGCATGTGATGGTATTTGTGTGTGTATGTACCTGTGTGTACGTCCTTGGTTATTTTTGTTCTGGAGCATGTGATTGTATGTATACTTGTGTTTTTTGGTAGTTTCTATATGTGTGCTTGTGTGTGTGTGCGTCTGTGTGTGTATGAGAGTGTGAGCACATTTGTGTGTGCTTGTGCATGTCTGTGCATGTGATGGTGTTTGCGTGTGCATGTACTGGGGTGTTTTTGTACTAGAGCATGGGATTTTATGTATGTTTGTGTTTTTTGATGTTTCTATATATGTGCTTGTGTGTGTGAATATGTGCGCATATGAGAGTGTGTGCTCACATTTGTGTGTGCTTGTGCATGTCTGTGCGTGTGATGGTGTGTGCACGCTGGATTTGTGATTCTCTGGCAGCCACTGTCCTGGATATTGAATCTAACTGCCAGATGCCTGACCTTAGGATGGCCACCAGTGTACCAGTGGGGCTTCCAAAGACTTCACTGACACCATGTGTGGTCTCAACTTTATTTCTGATATTCATTCCCCCACTCACTCACACGGTCATATCCTTGACCAGTTATGGTCGGCCAGTCGGGCTATTTCTTCCATCATTATTCTCCCCTGCACCTGGTCGGATCACTCGCTTATTTCTTTTATTATTGACCTTGGAGCTACCAACAAGCCCTCTCTGCCCAAGAACATCCTAGCACGGAACTTGAATCGGGTGGAATTTAACACTCTCTGCTCGTCTTTGGTGGCCCTCCCTCCCGACTTATCTGATCTTTCTCTTGATCATCAAGTTGACGCCATTAACGGCTGGCTGTCCACCTCATGCGATCCAGTGGCCCCTCTCAGGAGGGTCAAGGCGTGCCGCCTCCACGAAGCCAACAGGTGGTTCACTGATGACCTTAAAGCTCTGAAATTGGCTCCCAGACAGTCAGAACGCCAGTGGAGGCGCAACTATTGCCCCTCCCTGAGAGATCGATGCAGGTCTCTCCTTAACAACTACAAGAGAGCTATTCTCTCAGCTAAATTAGACTAGTTCTCTGGCAAGATTCTGTCAGCGGCAAATAAACCTAAGGAGATTTTCTCTATCGTTCATTCCTTGGCCGCATCTGATAGAGTCAACCCCTACCCAGTCCCATCCCAAGCCCTTTGCCTCTCCTTGAATGATTTCTTTCTTGAGAAGATTGATAATATCAAACGGAATATCCCTCCGTCTTCTTCTCTCTTTCCCTCCCCTCCCCTCCCCTCTCTCTCCTCCTCTCTCAATCAATTTCCACCTATTTCTAAGGAATCCTTCCTCACTCTGCTCAGGAAAATTAAGTCAGGCTCCCCTGCCGACTATGGACCGGCTCGCATTTTAAGGGAGTTGCTCTCCGGTTGCCCCGATCCCCCCCTTTCCCTTCTCAATGCCTCTATTTTCCAGGGTACAGTTCCAGTTTGCTTTAAATCAGCCACAGTGATTCCCCTTCTAAAGAAACCTGGCTCTGATCCTACTCTCCCTACCAATTTTAGACCCATCTCTCTGCTCCCTTACTTAGGCAAGATCCTGGAGAGCCACATCACTTCCTGTCTTTCGGCCAACATCGAGGACAATCATCTTCTGACCTCCCATCAAGCTGGCTTTCGCCCAGTCCATTCGACTGAATCCGTGGTCCTTGCTGTTCTGGATGAGCTGAAGAGTAAGGCTGACTCCAACTTTCCCCAAGCCCTGGTGCTTCTTGATTTGTCCGCAGCTTTTGACACGGTCGACCATTCCATCCTCCTCGACCGTGTCATGGCAGCGGGCATCCGGGGCTCTGCCTTCTCATGGCTCACCTCATTCCTTCAAGGTCGGACGCAGGCCGTTCGTCTCTCCAGTTTCTCTGCCCGCCCCTCGTCCGGTGCCCTGTGGGATTCCCCAAGGTTCCTCCCTTTCCCCTCTTCTTTTCAACCTTTATATTCATCCGCTTATTGTTTCTTTGTTAAACATAGAGGTCTCCGTATATAATTACGCCGACAACCTTCAGCTGGTTTTTGACCTCTCTCATGACTCCGATTCCGTCCTTAAACTCCAAACCACACTCAATTTCATTGCTGACTGGATGAATCAAAATCATTTAAAGCTTAATCCGGACAAGACGGAGTTGGTCCTGACTGGTGGCTCTTGTAGCCCCTGGACCTCTGCCTTCTGGCTTTCCACCTTTGGTCCTCCCCCGGTTCTTTCTGCTTCAGTTAGAACCCTGGGAATTAAAATCAGTCGGGACCTCTCCCTTCGTCCCCAGGTCAGCTCTGTCGTCTCATCCTGCTTTCTGTCCCTCAGGATTATTAGAAAGATTTCCCGTTTTTTCTCTTTTGATGCCCTGAAAATTATTGTTTTGGCCATGATTCTCTCACGGTTGGACTACGGAAACTGCCTCTATGTGGGCATACCCGCCTACGAGCTGCGGCGTCTTCAGTCCATCCAGAATCAGGCCGCCCGCCTTATTCATAGGCTCCCTAAATTTCATCATACCACTCCCCTACTTAGATCCCTCCACTGGCTTCCCATCCTACAGAGGACCCTCTTCAAGATGGGCTGCCTGGGCTTTATGGCCTGCGCTCGCACGGCCCCTTTCTTCATCAATTCCATGATCACCCACTACATTCCCTTCGCAACCTTCGCTCTTCCAACCAGGCTTTCTTAACCGTCCCCCGTTTCCGCAAGTCCAGAGTAGGTGGCACTAGATTTTCCACCCTTGCCCCTCGCTTCTGGAACAGCCTTCCTCTGACCATCAGAACTATACCTGTCTACTTGCACTTTCGCAAGGTACTCAAAACACATCTGTTCTCCCAAGCTTTCCTGTCCTAGTCACCTCCTGGTGCCCTGTCTTCTTGTAACTGTTTTAATCTCCTAGCGCCAGGAAGCCGCTTGGCCACAGAGCGCTTTACAAATATTTTAAACTTCAAACTTCAGTGTACAGTACAGTCCCCTGCCTGACCCCAAGATGGCTTCCATAGTGGTCGCCTCCATGTTGTTTTACTTCCCTGGGACAACAATTGGACATTGACCAGACCTTGAACCTATCCCCTAACCTGGTTACACATCAGGACTTGGAACCTGCGTAACTTTACCCCAGACTGTAGAGACCAAGCGATTTGGCTGATGCCCGGTGGAGCTACCATATAGCTAAAGAGGAGATGGGTTGTGGACTCCCCCCCGCCATCACCTACCCAGCCGGACCTTGGGCAGATTTTCCCCTAGTCTCTACCTCTTATCTTCCTCCTACCCCTTTACCCTATCTCCTTACCCTTCCTTGCGCCTTTCACCTTGTCCCCTATGTTCTTTAAAGGCTTTTCTAGATACTTATGTAACTTTTAACTGATGATAATTGCAACATTATTGGTCCTCATGTAAAGCGCTCTGTTTTTTTTGGATCTAGCCAGTGCTATATAATAACTCATTAATTAAATATGTTCCCATTTAGTACTCTTTCTCTCTTTGTCTAATTCCCTAGCTCCTATCCCCTCTCCCCTGAATCTCTCACCTTGCCTGCTAGTCTGCCTAGCCCCCTGCCCTTTGTGCCCTTTGTGCCCTTTGACTAAGCATTCCTTCTCCCCTTGTTGGGGAAAGATCCAATATTTATACTCTGGAGTCTCAGCAAACCCGCTGAGAGAGTCCAGTAAGCCAAGGGAGCCACTCACAGATGAATTATGGTATGGCACCCCTTGCCAAAGCACTACCTCTCTTCTTTTTGGGGAAGGATCCAGTATGTCGACCTTGGAGTTTCAGAGACCCCTCTGAGAGTGCCCACTGTGTAAAGGGAGCCTCCCGAACAGAGATAGAGAAGTGATACCACTTCCCATGGGATCGCAGCTTACTGGACTTTGGATGTTGCTTCGACTCGTTTACCGGTTTGTGTCCTGTCGTCCTTCCCCTCCTCCTTCCATGCTGTGTCCTTCACCCTCCCCTTCTATTTCCCGCCTTCATTACCCGTCTTCTTCCCCAGCGCCTACCCCCCTCCCCTGAATCTTTCCCCTTGCCTTCTTTCCCCCTTACGTATTTGTTTATCTCGACCTTACAAGTAACTATGTTGCCATGCTCTAATAACTGTGTAACCTTGGTAACGATGTAACCTGTAACTATGATCTGATCTTCATGTAAGGCGCTCTGATACCTCCGGGTCTAGCCAGCACCATATAAAACCCTTAAAATAAAGTAAAATAAAATAAATAAATACTTTTATGTGGAAAATTTGCTGGTTGTACCTCATGGGACGGTCGGATAATGACCTTTGCCAACGAGGCTGCTATCAGAGGGGAACTTTAATGCATACGCACTGGGGCTGCCCGAAGATCCAGGGCTCTTGGAGGGATGTGTGTGTCAGGTCATCAGCCCTTATGGACATTTTGCGGGATCTTACTCCACAACTTGTGACCATGGGCATCTCAGGGTATCAAATATTGGACCGCTATGCACACTTGTTCTACATTGTAACCCTGATGGTTGCACATTGTGATATTATTAGACACTGAGGGCAATATAAGACTCAGCGTGCATGGGTAGCAAACCTGGACTGGTGCACAAGGCCAGAAAATTGGTGTACCATGCACAGGATGTCCAAGAAAGTTCGAGAGTGCATGGGGATCCTGTGGAGCCACAGAGCACACCGACTCCTGAAGGCCATGGGCTTGCCTGGGTAATAGACAGAGGGTAAATGATGGGTCATCCTTGGTGCTATGCAGAGCTTCTATAGCTATGATTGTGGTGGGTTGGCTGGTGAGCCGCCCGCTAGAGGAATGCTCTGATTGGCATGATAATGTAACTGATGGGCTCAAACCGGCATGCCATAACCTTCTGAATGCAGGTGATAGGTGTTAGGGTATATGCGTCTGTATTGAAAACTTAATAAAAACATTTTGCAAAAAAAAATGGAAAATGTATTGTGTTTAGGAAAGGTAATAAATATGGCTGAAGAATGGTTTATCCTCTAAGGCAAGAATGTCCGCTTGCATTGGATCCTTTTTGCAAAATCAGCTATGTTTATGGGTGTATAATGTCTGACTAGTTTGTGGTGTTACCGGTCTTGCTGCCGTCCCCTACCTGTCAACCTTCTGTTCTTGTTGTTTTGTAACCTCTCGTAATCTTCCTGATAGAATATAAACTGAGGAGCTCTAACAATATTACCTGGGGCAAATCTTCACTCTCAAGTTGGGTCTCAATTGCAAACATTCCATGTCCTCATGGCAACAGTCAAACAACGTGTTATCATGCATATCGTTTTTCATACTGAGAGATAGGTGAGAAAAACTACCTGGAGAATGTCTCAGATTTAAAAATTAATAATTGCATCAAGCCAAGAGCATTTGCTAAACATTCATCTAATTTGGCTACTAAGCATCTGTTTAGAATTATTCACAAGCAGCACATTGTCCTAAAACTCCATCAAATACCAGGTATCTCCCACTTTTACTAGATAAAAGTTCTCATTAAAATCTCTTGATAAAGTGAACATTATTTTCAAATTATGGGTCTGATTAGCATGGCGGTCAGATTAACTTCTGACCGCCATCCTGGTGGGAAACGGGACCGCCCAACAAGCTGTCCGCGGTCCTGCACCCTGAATCACGATGCAACCACCTTCAAGGGACACACAGCAGTACAAAATATGCACCCATGCATATCCCTGCACCATGTGGCATGCACCATGCTGTGCCTGCCACATGGTGCGGGAATATGTTGGGAGGGGCAATGTCGGAGGGCCAGTGAGGAAGGGGGTCCCACTACGGGCCCCCAATATCCCTTTCCGCCTGTCTTTTCATGGCTGGTAAACTGTCCTGAAATGGCTGGCGGGAATGGACATTGTAATCCCTATGATGGTGCCTGGCAGGAAACAAGTCCCTCCGGTGGACCGACAGGCTCCTTCATCCCATTGGATCATAGGGTGGTTGGTCGCTCCGACCATCAAACATCCACCGCCATCCTAATGTGGCAGGCGGTAATCAGTATTAGGATGGCGATGTGACTGACACCGAATGGCTTTCCCTGGCGGTCCCACCATTATCATAATCAGACCCTAAGTTCTAATAAATTTGGCAGTATGGCATCTAATTACTTGTTAGTGTGTTAGAGCCATGGCCATCATGTCAATCATTCAGTTTGTAGAACCCAGCGACCTCTGCCCCCATCATCTTTTCAACCACGGAACTGACCCTTTCTGTACGGACCTCAGCAGCATCATAATCACCTTCACCACCACACCAGCCATCTAGAACAGACAGCAACACCCAGAGGTCAGACCCTTCCTAAAGAAACCCTCCACCGACCCAAGTCAACTAAAACATTATTGACTGATTTCTTTGCTCCCCTACCCGGCCAAAGTATGTGTGAAGGCCATAAAGAAACAGCTTACCGAATACCTGGAACAAAACCACCTTACTTATGCCTCCAAATCTGGATTGCGTGCCAACCACAGCAATAAGACCACTCTGATCACTGGCACAAACAATATCAGAATCCTGCTCGATCACATAGAGACTGTGGCCCTGATCCTCCTTGACCTCTCTGCTGCTTTCAACACAGTTTCCAACCACACACTCTTCAACAGACTCTACAAAAATGGCTTTCAGAAAAAAGCCCTAAAGTGGATCACCTCTTTCCTCACATGGTGCACACAGGGCTTCTGGCTGCCTCCCTTTACCACCGAACCCAAGGATATTGTTAACTTCACTTAAAAGAGAAACATGGCAGAGACTCACCAGGATGAGGTTAACATATTTAATAAGTTGCAAGCTACAGAGAGCCAAGCCAGCTACAGCAAACTTTGCCAGCCTACTGAGTTAGAGGTTTTATGAGCAAAAATATGTCCCAGCAACCAACTAAACATTCTAACAACTGAGGTCATTGCTTATTTAGAGAATACCACACACCTTCCTTCCTAATATTGTTTAACATGAGAAAGAAGGTCTCTAAAAATAAATGCAAAAACTATGAAAATGACACACAAAATGAAAAGCATAGCGTATAAAAGAGCAATATACCTAAATCTAAGCTTAGGCTTAAAAAATTATCTTTCAGATGCAGAGGAGCCTCTTTCATCCGTTATGGTCTAATCCCAGAACACTCCCTTAAATGGCCATCATCCAACGCAGTAACATTTGTACCTGGAGACTCAGACTCCACCCTGAAGACTCGGATTCACCCTCCACTGGATAATATTTGGCTACTGTGGTCAAATTCCATAATTAATGATCACTTGTCTCAACGGCCTTTTTGAAAACTACTTGATACGTTTCAGAGGAACACTGAACTTAGAAACTGTATTTCCTTTTCTAGGATATTTAATTTTAATCTAATCACCAACCTGCACTATGGTACTTTTTACAGCTTTCTGCACATCATACAAACCCTTCCTCCTGGCCATCTTCTCCTTCTCTGTCTCTCTTCAGCCTTCTTCATTGTCTAAATGATCACCACCACCATCTTCTTCTCATTCACTCACACCAGTCTGCCTCTGAAAAGTTGAAAAGATGTGATTTCCATTGATGAGCTTGGGGTTAAACGATATTCATGCACTTTCTTTCACTCTCAGTTCGCACACTCACAACGTCCTGTTGTTAACTTTCCTTTAGCAATTTTGTAAATCATTCCACAACACCATTACTTTTGGGATGACAGAGTGCTGCTTTTTTATGTTTTATGCCTTGCTTCTTTAGGAACTTCTCCACCACATCTGTTGTAAACTGCACCCCATTGTCTGTACGGAAGGTTGGAGGGAAACATTCCCTCTCAAACAACTAATCCAAAAATTGAGCAATCGCGCCAGACTCAACTGGGTTCACTACTTTGATTTCCGGCAATTACATGTCTGTTGCATGTTTTAATCCTCATCGGATCCAAAATATCAACTGCTATGTCTACCTAAGGGTAGACACAGCAGTTTATATTTCACCTGCCAATACCCTCTAATCTTTTCCTCACACTTGTTCTTGTCTCCCCAACCATCTCTAATCATCTTCACGATGGTTTGAAGAAGAGAATTATCATTCAATTCCTTTCTCCACTCTTCCTGTTGTACTATGCCCTCCGTAATGAAACATACGTTCATTTCTTCTTTGAATTCTTCACCTCCAAAGAAAATAACTTGTTCTAAAATCACTTCAGGGTTGCCTGATCTCAACTCAGCCCTGTAGTGGGAGGACAGAATATCAAGTTTAAAATATCGATTTACACAAATATCAAGTCAGAAATATCGTGGTTCAGAAATATCGACATCAAGAATAGCATGGTCAAGAATATCGACTTAAGGTAAGTAATATTGATTTTAATAATAGCGTTTGCAAAAATATAGTTAAAAAAAGATCGATTTTATATTAAAGTTATGTATTTTAGTATATGTTTTAAATGTATGGACGTATGTATTTGTGTAAGATTTGTTTGTATTTTTAATATATGTGTAAAAAAATGTTGTAGTTATTAATTTTCGTTTATTTGAATTTTGCGTTTTTAGTTCCGCAGCAGGTTGTGGGTTTAAAGGAGATAATGGTGGGAAGTAATTTAGTTATATTAAATTAATTGACTATATTTTATTTATTCATATTTGTTGAATTGAGATGTTGTATTGTTGAATGTGTAAAGTAATTTATTATTAATGAATTAATTGCTGTTGATTGATAATAATTGTTTAATTTTTAATGAATTATGGTAATTGTGTAATCAAATTTAGGTGTGTGTTTTGATGTTTATAGTTGTGAAGGGTGGGAAGTAATTTATTTTTAATTGATGAATTAATAGTTGGCTGTTAATTATTTATTTTTATTAATAATTATTTAATTGATAATAATTAAATTAATAAAAGATGATTATGGCAATTTTGTAATTAATTTAAGGTGTGTGTTGTGGGTTGTGGTGTTTCTAGGGGTAATGGATGGGTAGTAATTTGTGTTTAATTAATTAATATACAGGGCTGATTCTGATCTCTCTCAGAAGAGCTTCTGACGACATCCTTCAGGAGCGAGTCCAAGTCGCGAGTGCAATTTCCGAACGACTTGTCCAGGTACGATGTGAATATCGCCTCGTGCTCCGACCAACTCGTACCTGTAACCGAAGCCCTCTGGACGACTACAACATGGCCGACTCCTGCAGCGCAATGGGTCAGATTTCCGAGCAACCAATTACGATGCACGCGTCGAGCATCCAACTTGAAAAAGCTTCAGGAAGGGGACTTTGGGGGGCCATAGCAGACCCCGTTCACCCGTAGCCCTATGACTGGGTCACAGGGGGGACCATTGAATGTACGGTGCGGGGGGTCACCGAAGCGTCCCCACGACAGGGGGTGCCCTTTTCCACGACCTACTTTTTTCTCAATAAAGCCTATGTACGCAACGCACAACAGGCTCCCATTGACTTTGATGGGGCTCCGAGTGACCCAAGTCCATCAGTACGTACTTGCATTGTACTCGGGCGTTCGGAGCCCAGGTGCAAAAGTTGTTCAGAAAGCTCTATGGGACTGAGTCACCTGTAGGGCTTTCTGAGCGAGATCAGAATCGGTCCTATAGTTGTTAATTAATGTTAATTATTTATATTCATTTTGGATTATTGATTAGTGTGTTGTTTTAAGTTTTAAAGGGGTAAAGGGTGGGGATTAAATACATTTTTATTACTTTATACTTAGGTGTTAATAGTAATAGTTTTTAATTTAAAAATAAGTTTGAATGGAGTTTCATTATTTTAGAGTTTAATTTCGGTGTGTGTTGTGGACATTATAGTGTTGAAGTGTGTGTAGTTAATTAATGTTTATTAGTTTTTTTATGAATAATATTTTTTAATTGATTATTAGTTATGTTAATTATGGAGCTTAATTAAAAATGTTGCAGTGTGTTGTTATTGGTGCAGTGTATTAGGCTAGGAAATAAAATAATACAATAAGTATTAATTCATGTTTTTGTTTATATATATTTTTTAGTTTAAAATAATACTTTTTTTGTGCATTTATTTTATTCTATATAGTATTTGTAGGTATTTGTTATACGTAATTAATATTATAATATGTGTTCTTTTTATATATTTAATATATTTGATTATTTGTTTCAGTATTATTTCTTTCTTTTTTTATTTTATTATTATAATTTTATTGTTTAACTGTTGGAGTGTGAATAGTAACTTTTGCCTCTCTGCTATCCAACACTTTCCCTACTGTTGCACTCACTGAAGTGGGAATAGTAAATGTTACCCCTTCACTTTTCAACGCTTTTGCTATTGTTGCACTCATCAGAGTAGGAATAGTAATTTTTACCCCTTCGCTATCCAACCCTTTACCTACTGTTGCACTCATACAAGCAGGAATAACAAAATGTAACCCTCCGCTATACAACACTTATTCTACTGTTGCACTCAGTGGCGTGGTACTAGTCCTTTTTACCCTTCCCCTATCCAATACTTTCTCTACTGGTGCACTCACTGAAGTTGGAATATTAATTTTTACCCCTCCACTGTCCAACACTTTCCCTACTGTTGCACTCATTTGGATTGGGAGTGGTAAATTTACCGCTCCGCTACCCAGCACTTTCCCTACTGTAGCACTCACTGGAGTGAGAATAGTAACTTTTGCCCCTCCGCTATCCAACACTGATCCCACTGTTGCACTCAGTGGAGTGGGAATAGACATTTTTACCTCTCCGCTATCCAACACTTACCCTATTGTTGCACTGTTTGGAGTGGGAATAGAAATTGTCATTTTTACACCTCTGCTATCCAACACTTCTCCTACTGTTGCTCTCACTGGAGTGGGAATAGTACTTTTTTTCCTTCAGCTATCCAACACAGTCCCTATTATTACGCTCACTGGAGTTGGAATAGTAAATGTAATTACTCCGCTATCCAACACTAAAGCAGGTGCCCGAGTTGAAGCTCAAATTCAGTAACACATTCTTTTTTTTTTTTTTTTTTTTAAATAATAATTTAAAATGTTTTTTTTTTTTATTTTTTTTTTTTTTATTTGGCAGACAAGTCACAAACTGAAAGACATTGTAGCAAAGAATAACATACCATAATTTAGAGTGATATCAGGGATAGCATCAGTATACTAATTAAGCCAGTATTCTTTAAATGTTACAGCTTCAGCCTAACAAAAGACATTTTAAAGAAGAAAAAGAGAAAAAAGAAAGAAAGGAGAAAAGAAGAAAAAAAAAAGGGGGGAAAAACCACATGAAAGTTCATCTTATAACACTTAACATTTATACAAAATTAGCCCAAATCCTTTCCATTCTATCTACAGATTTCCGGCTCCTGTTCTTAGC
Source organism: Lissotriton helveticus (assembly GCF_964261635.1). NCBI lineage: Eukaryota > Metazoa > Chordata > Amphibia > Caudata > Salamandridae > Lissotriton > Lissotriton helveticus. Next base: position 1,120,086,711 of record NC_136070.1, read on the forward strand.
AAGAGCCTTTTCCATAGTGTATATCTCATGTAATAACATTAGCCACTCAGTCTTATGAGGTGGGTTCGGTGATATCCAAGCTCTAGCTATTACCAATCTAGCACAGGAAATTGCTATGTCTAACCAATTTAGATTATTATTGCCCCTCTCATGTATAGAAAGTAAAACCATAGATGAATTAAGTGAAGAACTAATCAGTTGTTTTTGATATAGAGTAATTTCTATTTCTTGCCAGAACGATTTCAGTGCTGGACAGGAATAGATCATATGAATAAGATCTGCTGCCACCAGATCACACTTAGGACATTTGGTACGCTCAATATCTTGTGACCATTTGGCAATTTTCTGGGGCGTATGATAAAGTTGGCTGACCGTCCTGTATAATTGAAGCTTTAAGCTCGAAGAATAAATAGTTTTATTAAGAATTGTGAAAGCATTTGAGATATTCTGTGGTGTCACATTAATTCCTAATTCAAGCGTCCATTTTTGAGACAGTCGAGGACAATCATCCGAATTATGCTGAATTAAATGTTTGTAACCTGTGCTAATTAGTGATTTCTCTTTAGAGCTGTACAAAAATTCCCAAATGTCCGAGCTAGTAATTTTTTTCAAGTTCATTTTCCGTAAAAAAATAGTCCCTTACTTGCAGATATTTGAGTATCATTTCACTTGGTAGCGAATATATTACTTGTAAAGTCGAGAACTGAAGAAAGCCCTCGGGGCCATATAGGTCTCCCAATCTCTTAATCCCATAGTTAGCCCACTCTCTCCCGACTTTATCGTTAAAAATACCAGGTAACCCTGGGTTGTCCCATAATGGTAAGTCTGAGTGAAAATAAGCGGTGTCACAAAATTTCATAACTAATTTAAAAATCGCTACCATGTCCCTTGCGGTCTTAAATTTGACGCGTTTGAAAAAATTTGGGTCTTGTATTCTTGTTAAAAATTTAGATGAGTTTATGCCTAGCATAAATTGGTAAAAGAAAATAATTTTATTCCTATTTAATAAGCTCCTAAAGCGTCCTATAAAAGATGCAAAATAATATGACTTAAAGTCCGGAAAATCCAATCCGCCCTTCTCTAGGGGTAACTTTAGTATCGCCATAGACCTCCTGGGTTTTTTGTAGCTCCAGATAAAGCTACTGCATATTCCTTCTAACTTCTTAAAGAATATATTATTAACTCGGAGGGGAATAGAACGAAAAAAATATAAGAATTTGGGCAGGATATTCATTTTTATCAAATTAATTCTCCCCAGAATATTCAATGGGATTTTGTGCCATTTTTTAAGCGTTGATGTAACCTGCTTAAGTAAAGGTTCATAGTTCAGTTTGGTTATTTCATTTATTTTAGAAGATATGGTCACCCCTAAGTAAACAGCCGACTTACATAGCCCAGTGACTGATTGGTTGGTTTGATAGTTCATGATAGTTTGGGTTTTATTAAAGTTTAATTTATAGCCGGAAATGTCACCAAATTTTTCCGCTTCGTCTGTAATTCCTGATAGAGCATCTATTACATTGGTAGTAAATATAGCTAAATCATCTGCGTATGCAGTAATTTTGAGAGTTTTATGTTCGTGTTCTACCGATGTTATCTTCTCTTGATTCTGCAGGGCATTTATAAAGGGCTCCATAGAGAGGGCAAACAACAGGGGTGAAAGTGGGCACCCCTGTCGAGTCCCCCTTGATATTATGAAAGTTGATGAAAGTACCCCCGCATAGCTAATTTTAGCATTAGGATCCCTGTATATGGCCTGTATACCTCTAAGGAAGCGATCTTTAAACCCATACTGCGTTAACACTTTCCACAGATAATCCCACCCCACTCGGTCGAACGCTTTTTCTGCGTCCAGTAAAATCATACCGAGTGGGGTGAGATTGGTTGCCGCTATATCGAATGCCGTAATCGCCATATTAACGTGGGCTGTAGTATCTCTACCAGCTATGAAACCATGCTGTTGCTCATTAACTAACTGCGGCATAAGAGATGCCAGTCGAATTGATATTAGTTTAGAATAGGCCTTAGCATCCGTATTTATTAAAGAAATAGGCCGATATGACCCACATTCCATTGGAGGTTTGTGTTTTTTTAGAAAAAACATAATTTTCGCCGTTTTCCAGGATTCCGGGGCTTTGCCTGATGTGCCTATTGAGTTCACAACTAAACAGAAAAGGGGAAGTAATTCTTCGGCACAGATTTTATATAGTTCAATAGGGATCGTGTCTTCCCCAGCCGCTTTATTAGAGGGGAGTGAGAGCACCGCTATGCGTAACTCTTCTATTGTATAATTCTGTTCCAGATTATCTAAAATCTCCTGATCTAAAAAGTGTCTTGCGGGGAGATTATCATTTAAGTAAGATTGGATCTGCTCTGAACTAGCCCTAGTCTCTGGGGTGTACAATTCTTCATAGTAAGAAGCAAATTGCTCCCTTATATCTACAGGCTGTGTATATATGATACCATTGGGGCCTTTTATAGATTTAATTAGTGTCGATGCTCGCTCTTCCGCTACCTTATATGCCAGAAGCTTTCCTATTCGATCCCCAGATTCATATTGTGAAATTTTGTATTTAAGTATCTTACACCTGCTATTTTCCCTGAAAGAACTTTTCATATCTGTGCGTATACTCATAAGTTTATTTTCCAGAAGTGATATATCTATGCTATTCCGATGCTCCTCTTTAAGCCTGTCGGCCAATAATTTTTCAATATGTAAAATATTATCTGTCATTACCTTTGTTTCTTTTTTCCTTGTTGCATTTTGTTTAAATATATATTGTTGCGCAGTTCCTCTAATAAAGGCCTTACAGGCATCCCAAACTGAAAGTATACTAGCAGTATCTTTGTTGAATGTAATAAACTCCTTTATCTGTGTTTTAAGCAGGGTTACAAAGACCTCATCCGAGAGTAAGTATCTTGGAAAAGTAAAAGAACGCCCTTCTTTTATGCCTGAGGCTAAGTCAAATGTAAATATTATGGGATTATGATCCGATGAGATTTTTGGCATGACCTTCATATCTCCCCTGCTCAGTAAGTCATCTGAAGCCCAGGCTAAATCAATCCTAGAGCAGAGTTTATGGGGAGATGAATAGTATGTATATCCAGGTAAGCCTGGGTATAGGCTACGCCAAATATCTTTTATATTATGTATTTTAGCTAGTTCTAGTATTGCAGCTCTAGTTTTACGCATACGTAGTCCAACTCCCTTTTTAGTTGTGTCCTGTTGATAATTCAGTACACAGTTGAAGTCTCCCATTAGAATAAGCTCTCCTGACCAAGATAGTAATTCAATATTTAACCAATCAAATAACCGTGGGTCATCTTTGTTGGGACCATACACTGAGCAGAAAACATATAGGGTGCCCTTCAGTCGTATTTGCATTATTACCCACCGCCCACCCTTATCTGCCGCCGTTTTAATAACTTCCCCTTGCCAATATCTTTTCTTTAAGATAGCCACCCCTCTTATTGGTGCATTTAAAGTCGTGCAGATCACCATTTCGTACCCCAATTGACTCAATAATTTTTTATCCTTAAAACATATATGAGTTTCTGTAAGCATTACTATCTGTGCATCATACATTTTTAGTTCTTGGTAAACTAAGTTTCTTTTAGTCTTATTGTTTAGGCCAGATACATTCCAGGCAAGACAGCTGCAGTACGTCATTTTATATACATTAAATCAAAAACCGCTTCCCCTTTCTTATCACTCCTTGAAACTCTCTTTCTTGTTAATATCATTATATCTTCACATTGACTTGTCATGCCTGTCTTATTTTTATTTTTCCCCCCCTTCCTTCTCCTCCTCCTGCTCCCCCCCACCCCCCGTACCATAGAAAAACACCCCCCCTTTATACCTGCTGCCTTTGGTAGGGCAGCCTCTCAAAGGTGCAGCCACCCGCCACCTTCCACCACCCTCATTAAGTATGACATTTTCACTTATGCTATCTTTTATCCTTTGTCATCAAATTAACATTAAGTTATCACATTAAGTTATCACATTAATCTAATCTTTTCCACTAACAATCCCCTAAGGAATAGTATAATGTAGCTTATACGTTAGTAAATTTATCTAGCACATTTTCTGCCTCCTTAACCTGATTGAAATAATACGTATGCCCAGCTTTTATAACTTTTAAGCATGCTGGTTCTTGAAGGAAAACCTGGGCCCCTACGGCCTTGAAAGAGTCAATTAGTTGACGCAGATTCCATCGTCTCTCCATAGTAGTTTTACATAAATCTGATCGAACAAAGAAAGTCACGTCTTCAGTAACAATCGGAGAATTAGGTTTAGCTTTTAGAGATACCGCTTGTCGCAATAAAAAATTTCCAAAATAAATCAAAAAAGGGCGAGGAAACTTATTGTTTCTATTTCTATTGACTAAAGGCAGTCTATGAGCTCTTTGAATCTGAGAGTCCCAATCCCAGTCTGCGAGATCCGGGAATGCACGTTGGAGCAGTCTAACTATGTATGCCCTGGGGTCCGCCCCTTCAGCCCCTTCTGGGACCCCGAAAAGTCTAAGGTTCTGCCTTCTTTGCCTATTCTCCAAATCTTCCATCTTAGATTGTAACGCTCGGATCTCTTCCTCTTGGCTGATGCTTTTCTGATCGTGCTTGACCGAAGTCTCCTCTATTTGTACCACCCGCTGTTGTAGCTCTTCCACTTCTTGAGTTACTTTATTAATTTTGCCATTAACTTCCAGTAAGTATGATGGAATTTTAGAATTATCCTCCTTTAATTGCGTAAAGTGTTGTTGTGCTTCTTGTCTCTGTTCGGTCAGCATATTCAAGATTAGAGCCATAGATGGAATCTCCAGGGATGAAGGCTCCTGGCGTGGGTCATTCATATTTTGTATAGCATGATCAGTTTCTACCTCTATTGTGGCAGTAATTTCGTTTACATTTGGGGCCATCTCAGTACCCTCCTCTCCTATGATAGAATCCTGCCGAAACTCCCGTATTCCTTTAGGATCAACTACGATCGATTGACTTATAGAGGAGGGTGGGGTAGCATTATCAGTATCTTGGGCATCTTGATTAGGTTGCAGTGAAGTTAGTGGTCCCGTAAAGCTATTGCCTGATAAGCGTAATGCCATTGTTTTTACTCCTCCCTTGGCTTGCATCCACTTACGTAGTGGACTGTCATCGATAATCGGTTTGCCACGAGTATTAACCTGATTTGTTGCAGAAGAGAGAGTAAACAGATTAGTATTCTTCTTGTTCTTTGTTTTATTTGTTTTATTTTTGGCTTTTCCTCTTCCTTTTTTCCGTGTCACTGTTTTCCAGTTATCCTGCAAAAGGTTCTCCATATTGCCCTCCTCCTCGTCAGTCAATTCCACATATTCATCATATTCATCATTCGACTCTGTTTGTTTACCATTGCACTCCTCTGTATTATCTTTAGGAGTTCCCATATCTGGGGCTAAGTTTTGAATATCAATCGCCTCAACTGCTAGGGCTTCACAGTTCACCTGGGTCAGCCTAGTACTAACGGGGTCACTGCCTATACCTAAGCCTGGGGCTTGTGCCTGTGCCTGTGCCGGTGGCGCTGGTTTGCCCGTTCCTTTTTCAGTATCTTTATCATTACCATTGTCTTTTAGAACAGCTATTTTATCTTGTACAGCTATTTTGTCTTGTACAGCAGTCTCAGTCTCAATCTCAGTCTCAGTTGCACAAGCCGCACTTCCTAAGGCACTCTGCAAATCCTTCCTCTTATCTGTAGCAGTGTCCCCGTTATTATTTGTCAGCTCAGTCCCTATGCTGACCCCTGCAGGTGCTGGATTTGTATCTAGTTTAGCCCCTCTGTCTTTAGCAACATCCTCTTTATCATTAGCGGCGAGCATTAGGGGTCGCAGTACTTGTTGTTGCTTACCGGCAAAGTTTGCAGCTTTCTCCTGATTCCCAGTGTTAATCAAGTTCTTTATCGCGGTGGCTGCTATCTCTGCTCCGTGGGGCTTTGCTGGTGTTTTTGCTTTAGCTGCTTTAAAAAAATCTCTACGTCCTAATTTATATAAGCATTGTGCCTGCTCAAAAGTGATCAGACCGGCTGCCCCTATAAGATCCCCAATAGTCTTTACCCCTGATGCATCCCAACCCCTCATAACGGAGTCATGAAATACCCCCGGCAGCGATGGATTCCCGTATAGAGGGGTATAATAATTCATTCTCCCTAATTTTAATTTTCTCCTTATCCCAGACCAGACTAACCTTGCGGCCACCAAAGTCTTAAACCTTACTTTTTTGTAATAGCTCCTCTCCTCATATGTGAGTAGCCATTGATTGGAGTCTTTCACTACAAGTTCATATATGTCTGGGACACCATCTCTACCTCTCCATCTATCTATAACACTCCCCCCCAGCATACCTCTGATGTATTGCAAGACCGTTGCCCAATAGTATGCCTTAAAGTCCGGTACCGCCAGCCCACCTCTCTCTTTTGGGAGCGACAACATTTTTTTACTGCGGCGTGTTTTGCCCTTAGCCCAAATAAATCTATTTGTCACCTTCTCTAACTCCCTGAACCAACAATTGTTAAAAATTAGCGGTATGGTCCTAAATAAATATAACACCTTTGGCAAAAGCACCATTTTAATAACATTGCAACGACCGATTGTTGTTAGGTGTAGGTTATTCAACTTATCAAAATCAGTTTTAGCCTTATTTATGATGGGGCTTAAGTTCTTTGACACTACTTTAGAAAGATCTGAGGTTATACGAACCCCCAGATATACTGCTGTCTCTACTACTCTTGGATCAACTAAAGATATTTCCTGATTTATTACCACTTGGGTCTTATTTGCATTTAATTTGTACCCAGACAGTCTTCCAAATACAGCAGCTTCATGTTCTATTTCTTTTAGGGCTGACACTGGATCGCTTGATGTTATGGCCAGGTCATCAGCATACCCTAGGATCTTAGTTTCGTGATTGTTCAATGCTATGGGCAAGATGTTTCTGTTCTGCTCTATCCTCCTAATAAATGAGTCGATATATAGAGCGAAGAGTAACGGGGAGCAGGGACACCCCTGCCTAGTTCCTCGTCCAATATCTATTATACCGCTCAGCTCCCCCATGGTTCTAACCCTTATTCTTGGATTGTGGTATAGAGCCATCAGAGCCCCCACAAAACCCGTCCCCAGGTTCAGCTTCTCCAACGCAGCCCAAAGAAATCCCCACGAGACCCTATCAAACGCCTTCTCAGCGTCTAAAAGAATCAGAGCCATAGGGTCTCGTGAGGATGCAGTACCATCGAATAACGTAAGCACTCTTCTAACATGCGCCGCCGTTCCTCTCCCAGGGATAAACCCGTGCTGCCATGGAGAAACGATCTTCCCAATTACAGCTCCAAGCCTATTTGCCAGCATCTTTGAATACATTTTCACATCGCTGTTCATTAGACTTATCGGCCTATATGACCCAGGGTTGGTTGGGGCTTATCTTTTTTCAGAAAGACTATCATAGTTGCCTCTCCCCATGACTCCGGGGGTATCGCACCCTCTTGTATATTTGCAACCATCTCAAATAGTTCTTCTTCTATCTCGGGTAAAAATGTTTTGTAAAATTCCAGGGGTATAGAATCTGGTCCTACCGCTTTACCTGATGGTAAGTCATAGATTGCCCTCTGCATTTCCGTTTTATTGAATGCTATCTCCAAAATCCCCCTATCCTCTGTCGTTAGCTTCTCTAGCATGACACTCCCAAAGTACCCCTCTATATCCTCACTAGGCACCATATGATCGGCTTCATATAACCTCTGATAGTAGTCCCGAAAGCTAGCACAAATACTTTCCGGTGTTGTTGCAACTCTTCCATTCTCGGCCCTGATCTCAGAGATATCCCCCTTAGTAGCAGCCTGCCTAGTTCGAACAGCTAACATCTGGCCTATCTGCTCACTATACTCATATTGGTCCTTTCTCCACGCCAGATATTTCCCTGCTGCCTTAGACGCGAATAGCTCCCCAACCGCTGCCTTAACTATAGCAAGCTCATATGTTATTCTGACAATATCCTGGTTCGCCCTGATTGCGCTGCTAAGTTCTTGTTCTAATCTAGCGACTGCCCTTATTCTCATTTCTACTTCCTCCCTCTCTGCCTTGTTCGCCTAATTGAGTACCTAATTGTCTCCCCCCTTATACCTGCTTTCAGCGTATCCCACACCACTGCAGGGGGGGCAGAGCCTTTATTTAGCTCCAAAAAATGTCTCATCCATTCTTTCATTAAGGCAATATACGCCGGCTCCTGTAACAGGGCTCTCTCAAATGTCCAATTTGTCCCCTTCTTTTGTTGGGCAGAAATTGATATATCTAAGATAAGCGGGTTATGGTCAGACATTACCCGGGGGAATATGCTAATCTTTGCAATAGAGGCTACTGCTGGTGATACTAAAAAGTAATCTAGCCTTGCTAAAGCCTTATGAGGGGCAGAATAATATGTACTACCACTCCCTAAGTTATTTTGCAACTCCCACATATCTACTAGACCGTTATCACACATCAATTGAATCAATGCCCTGTGGCTTTTCTTCTTCCGACCGAAGAACTTCCCCGGATTGTTCTTCCACAAACCATTCAGGCCATTGATATTTAGGTCCCCACAAACTACTAATGGCAGAGGCCAGTTGGCTATTTGTGTATTAACAGAGTCCATAACTTCCGGGTCGTCTACAGTTGGAGCATACACTGAACATAGTGTGAAATTAAAGCCCTGTGCCTGACACTCCACCAAGACCCATCGGCCATAGCAGTCTGATTTTTGTCTATTTACAACCACACATCCATGCCTTGCTAAGATCGCCACCCCTCGTGTTCTTGTTCCTTGTGTCGTATATGATACTAGTTGATATCCCAGTTGTTCTAAAAAACCCTTTTGAGAAACCTCTATATGTGTTTCTTGCAAGCAGATCAACTCGGCGTGCAAAGTTCTTAAATATTCCCTCATAGCTCTTCGTTTTTTACCATCATTTAGTCCACAAACATTCAACGAGACTATCCGCATAGGCATTTCTGTTTCAATTTCGCTCTCCCCCATTCTGCTTTTGTTGCCCTGACTTCTTTAGTTTCTTCTATATCTTGATGTGATGAAGTTTTTTCCCCCTTTATCCTCCCCGGCCCTCCCTTATCCCCCCCTGACCCCTCCAGCTTCTCGCTCCCCCCCTACCAGTCCGTGAGGCATCCTGGGACCAAGGGGCCCCAGGTGTGGGCGATCGAGTGATCCGAACATCACCGCCTGCTTGATCGCCTGAGATAGCAAAAAGTTTGTAACCATATAATGCTTCAGTTGGTTAACTTTAGTTCCCCCACTCCTATTTCCTTAGATCAGTGAGTTCACGCAGGTAAGCTTCAGCTTGAATTTCGCTAGTGAAGTTCTTTGATGTTCCTTTATACAATACTTTCAAGCGTGCTGGATTCAACAAAAAGACGGTTGCTCCAATTTTCTCGAATGGGGCAAAGAGTTGTCTCAGCCTCCATCGGCGTTCAACCGTTGCATGTGCGAAGTCTGGACGGACAAAGAACTTATTGCCTTGAAATTCTTTTCTGGTCGTTGGTCTAGCCAAGTCGTAGATTGCTTCTCTTAAGAGGAAGTTTCCAAAACAGACCAGAATGGCTCTTGGGTACTGATTTTCTTTGATAGGTCTCTTAGTGAGTGTCAGAGGAAAGCGGTGAGCACGATGTACTTCTCGTTCCAATTCCCAATGTGAAAGTTCGGGCATGGAAGACTTCAAAAGATTTACAATATATCCCTTGGCATCACTCCCCTCTGCCCCTTCTGCAATTCCCAAGAAGCGGAGGTTGTTTCTTCTTCCCCGATTCTCAAGGTCTTCCATCTTTATCATTAGGTCTTCGATAATGGCAGATTGAGATTTTTCTTTCCCTTGGAGTTTAATAATATCTGCTTCAAGATTTTCGGTGCGGCTCTCCACCGAAGCCATTCTGCCCACTATCTCCGTACAGGTATTATCTACCTTTTTGATAGCGCCTTGGAGTTGTTGAATTGCATCATGATTCCTTTGGCTATCGGTTTTGACATCTGAATGAAAATCCTTTATGGTCTTCAGGACCTCGCTCAGAGATGGTTCTACCGAGCCTTTTGGTCTATCGGTTTCATGATGCTGTTGTTTTCCCTTGCTCAATTCGACTGCCCCCTTTTTAGTATTTTTAAGTTCTATATCTCCTTTAAATGTAGGGGTCGGACTCTTCCGGAGGGGTCTATGCCTTTTCTTTACTTGTTCCTGGTTGCTCCCCTGATCCGTTGTTTCATCATCTAGTGGTGTATGTGATTTTCTATATTTGAATTTCTTCTTTTCCATTTTCTTTTTGGATGACGAGTCGGTTGGTAATTTTTCGTCCTCGCTAGCCGCACTTGCGTCTCCAATTTCGCTTTCAAAATCGCTGGTGATTGAAACCCCAGTTTCATAGATTTCAGAGTTAGATTCCTCTGACGCATCTTCGCCCCCAGCTTCCATTTCTTTATCCCCAGCTTTGATTTGACCGTTAGCCTCCAGATAGTCCCGTTCTTGATCAATCAGATCTGTAGCCAATCCCACCATTTCTGCACCTGTGGTAGTTGGATTTGTTCCATCACTGGATCTCTTATTGTTTATTACGTCCTTTAGTTTCCCATTGTCATTAAGGATACTACTACTATCATCTCCCTTGTCGCCTTCCTTAAAGGGTTCCTTTGTGAGTGGCGTAAATATGTTAGATATCCTTGGTTGTGTTTCGTCACACCGCCCCGTTAGCTTTGCAGCAGCCTTCAAATTTTTAATAGTTTGCACTCTTTTAGCTTTTTTAAGCAAAAGTTCCATCTTTTCATCAACTTGGTCATCAACTTGGTCATCAAATTTCTCTCCTTCGTTGGATTCATTTAACTGTTCTTGTTTCTTCTGTTTACCCCTTTCTCCATCTTTCTCCTTCCCCTTCTCCTTCTCAGCGCTTTTCAGGGCAATTTTGCTTTGACTTTTACTTTTGCTTTTCTCCAGGTTGTTTTTATATTTTGCTTTGCTAGTGGTAGTGCCCTCTATACCTTCCTCTCCATTTTTGGCCTCTTTAAATTCTTGTGCCTTCAATCCTCTAGTTTCAGGTCTTCTAGTGGAGCAATTATTTTTTAACTGTTGGCTAACCGGTTGTTTTGAGCTGCTTTCATGATCCACCGTCGCCGCGTTTTTTGTTATTACTTTGGTCGCTTCTTTCGCCTCTTTTGGCTCAATCGGCTCATTTATCTCATTTATCTCATCCATTTCACCCACATCATTGGCTTCATCCTCCGAGAGTGCTTTACTTATAGTAATCCTCGAGATTGTTTCAGACATTTTCTGTTCTATCTGCACTTGAGTTTGAGCATGCGGTGTCGCCATATAAGCCCCAACAAGATCCTTGAGATTGAGATTAAGATTGACAATGACTGAATCAATATAATAATCCCGCTCTTGTCCTGTCTTAAAGTTGAGCTTTATCGTAATCTGTGCGATCCTGTGTTGGCTTCCTCTCTGTTTAGGCAGAAGTAGCTTTCGCAGCAGTCTATGGTTATTTTGCTTGTTCTGCTTATCTTTAAATCTTTTTATGAGAGGCTCCTCCTTGTGCTTACACCCCCTTCCAAATCTTTTTAAAATGATGATTTGAATAATCTTAAGTGTGCACATGTAGACTATCAGGTTCACTTACACCCCCGCAAGAGTAAAAAGGTGCCTGCTTCAAAAAACCCTATACAACCCCTATACAACAAGGTTTTTTGTTTTTTTAGGGGCAGTTTATTGACGCTCCCTAAACCCTGTGTACTGGGGGCGTGGCTTTCTCCCTATCAGCAACCGGCAGTCTGTGCTCCGATGAAGCTTTCGCTGGGCCGTTTTGCAGTTGAGGGATTACAGGCGCAATGCAGCCTACAATGCAACCAAAAAGCAGCAGTCTGCAGCCTGAGATAGTTGAAGCGACCCAGCAGTATCAGCCAAATAACACAGTGGGTACATAGGCGTGCTCCCTCCGGCCGTGCAAGATTCCACTGCTGCACCTAGCATGAGGAATGAAGGACCGAAGGGCTGGAAACCGGGAGACCAAGGAGGGAGTGCAAAGAACTAGTCAGAGAGCCATCTGCGCCTCGAGCACCTCAGCTGCACACCACCGCTCACTGCAGCTGCTCCCCGCTGCTCAAGATGCACTTGCTGTGATTGCCTTTCGTAACTCGTAACTCAGTACCCCGGCTGTTACCTCTCATCTGCGCCGTTTATGCAACGAAGCCTCCGAGTTTCTGAATCTCCAAGCCCCCGGTGAGAGTTTTTCTTTTCCTCGCTGCTCACTCGCTCGGTTGTCCTGGTTATCTCGGGGGGTATAGCACGGTTCTCAAAAAGCACCAGCCTTAGCCATGTAGAGTTAGAATTTCTCTCAGGACCTCATATAGCAGGAACGATGTAGCGCCTCACACTGTCGCCATCTTGCCTCCAGTAACACATTCTAATCAGCCCAAGAATCTAGTGAGCACGGTCGATGCTAGGCAGGTGTGCTTTCTCCCCAGATCTACTGTCTACAATTAGCTGTAAACCGTGATGGGGGTCTAAGCATCCACGAGTTTCTCGAGCGCAATCCCCCTGTACTTCCAGTGACCAGCACTTACTGCTTTCTCCTCATTTGCTGCTCTGATTGGTCTCTGACCCTTTATAAACGAGAGGCATGTGAACTCGCACAGAAGCCCGGCCCGGCCCCACACACACTAGGCTATGCAACCTCTTCCCTCCCTTTCCCCCACTGTGATGGACAGCTCACTCGAGGGACCTCGGCGCCTATGGGCGCGGTGGCAAAGTCACAGACACACGTGGTGACTTGCCACTCTTCTGGGCCTTTACGCAGCTGTAGTGTAGGAAAAGCACGATGCATTTACTCAACGAGGCAACACTCACTGTTTTCTCCTCATCTGCTGCTCTGATCGGTCTCTGACCCTTTATAAACAAGAGGCATGTGAACTCGCAAAGAAGCCCGGCCCCACACACACTAGGCTATGCAACCTCTTCCCTACCTTTCCCCCACTGTGATGGACAGCTCACTCGAGGGACCTTGGCGCCTATGGGCACGGTGGCAAAGTCACAAACACACGTGGTGACTTGCCACTCTTCTGGGCCTTTACGCAGCTGTAGTGTAGGAAAAGCACGATACATTTACCCAACGAGGTAGCACTTACTGTTTTCTCCTCATCTGCTGCTCTGATCGGTCTCTGACCCTTTATAAACAAGAGGCATGTGAACTCGCAAAGAAGCCCGGCCCCACACACACTAGGCTATGCAACCTCTTCCCTCCCTTTCCCCCACTGTGATGGACAGCTCACTCGAGGGACCTTGGCGCCTATGGGCGCGGTGGCAAAGTCACAGACACACGTGGTGACTTGCCACTCTTCTGGGCCTTTGCGCAGCTGTAGTGTAGGAAAAGCACAATACCTTTACTCAACGAGGTAGCATTTACTGCTTTCTCCTCATCTGCTGCTCTGATCGGTCAGAGACCGATCAGAGCAGCAGATGAGGAGAAAGCAGTGGCAAAGTCACAGACACACGTGGTGACTGGCCAACTCTTCTGGGCCTTTACGCAGCTGTAGTGTAGGAAAAGCACGATACATTTACCCAACGAGGTAGCACTTACTGCTTTCTCCTCATCTGCTGCTCTGATCGGTCTCTGACCCTTTATAAACAAGAGGCATATGAACTCACACAGAAGCCCGGTCCCACATACACTAGGCTATGCAACCTCTTCCCGCCCTTTCCCCCACTGTGATGGACAGCTCACTCGAGGGACCTCGGCGCCTATGGGCGCGGTGGCAAAGTCACAGACACACGTGGTGACTTGCCACTCTTCTGGGCCTTTGCGCAGCTGTAGTGTAGGAAAAGCACGATACATTTACCCAACGATGTAGCACTTACTGCTTTCTCCTCATCTGCTGCTCTGATCGGTCTCTGACCCTTTATAAACAAGAGGCATGTGAACTCGCACAGAAGCCCGGCCCCACACACACTAGGCTATGCAACCTCTTCCCGCCCTTTCCCTCACTGTGATGGACAGCTCACACGAGGGACCTCGGCACCTATGGGGGTGGTGGCAAAGTCACAGACACACGTGGTGACTGGCCAACTCTTCTGGGCCTTTACGCAGCTGTAGTGTAGGAAAAGCACGATACATTTACCCAACGAGGTAGCACTTACTGATTAGCCAGTAGAAAGTACTACAGTTAAGTATGGTGCAAATCACAAAAAAATCTGCGATTTCGCGGGAAAACCCGCGAATTCGCGGCTTGTTTTTGCGATTTCGCGCGAATTCGGGGACCGCTGCTTCGCAAAATTCGCCCATACTTAATCCTTTGTGATATAAAATTAACACCCTTCTTGGAAAACACTTCCCTGTGGGGTTTGTAATCAGCTTTAATCACAAATGTATGCCCAAATAACCTTTCTCAACCCAGAAGACAGCTAAAGATTCTTTCTAAATTAAAGAGTAATTGAGCTCCGCTCCCCTCATTCCCCTTGCCTTCCCCTTTGTATTTCTGCATTAGTACAGCACCAAGACCTTTAGAACTTGTATCAATCCTCACATATGTCTCATCACTTAGTTCAAACCTTCCCAAACATGAAGCTTTATCAAGATTAGACTTTAGGTTTTCAAACACTTTCTCACACATCATGCAACACATAAACTCCTTCCCTTTTTTTAATAAACGTATGCACACTGTCTTTTCGGCAAATAGCAGGACAAATGTATTAGAAAACTTGGCCATGCCAAGAATCTTTACAAGTTCCTCCTTGTTTTTGGGAGAGTGCAGGCTGTTGATTGCCTCTACCAAACCTCTTTTTTGTTCAATGCCAAATGCTGTTACTATGTGACCTATGTATTTGATTTCAGTATCATTGAATTTCCATTTCTCCATTTTCAATGCGAGGCCACTATTTTCCAGCCTTAACAATACTTAATTCAACCTGCTGTCAGGTAGAGGTGAACAGTAAACTCCGCTCCATCGGTGGAGTTCACAGAATTTTAGCTTGAAGTGTGGCGTTTCAGCAAAAAACTCCACCATAGAGCGAAATTTCCCAGTGCAGCGTCACCACTCCCAGTTGCTAGACTACTTATTGCTAGGGGCTGGCCCACTAGGGGCTGACCACCCACTTCCGGAGCAGTGGAGGGCATGTAGACTGGGAGGAATTCCGGGGGATGATGCACAGCCCACTAATTGGTGTTCTGTAGCACCACTAGATGGCAGACATGCCCATAAGTTGAGAATGTGAAATAATGTGGGCGTATACTTCCTATTCTGGGGTGAAACAGTGTTTTCGGTTTTTCCTCCTCCAGTGGTGTGGTGTTATCGTAGAATGTTAAAAAGATATGTTATCTTTTTAAAGTAAGTGACAGGCAGCCATTCTGAACTCTTGTATCCATAACCTAAAAGAAATTCTGAAGTCACATGTAAAAATACACCACAAGCGGTGAACTCTAGAAATTTGGAGTACGCCGCTCGCTCATGGAACTTCGCTGAATTTCCTAGAGATTTTCTGAAACTCTGTGGAATTCCGCAGAGTGAAACTCTGCGAGCTACGCCCAGCCCTACTGTCATGCTCATCCACATTAGCCCCATGTACCGAGATATCATACTGATATCTATTGAGTCAATTTATGCCCTCAAGAACCCTCTCCATTGCCCTTTGGAAAGCAGAAGTGGCTGAGATTAGCCCAAAGGTTAATTTTTAAAACTTGAAGGAGCCAAAAGGTGTAACAAACTCATCAACTCTTGGGATGAAAGATGCAGTTTTACCTGATGATACGCTTACTTCAGGTCAAGGGAAGAAAAGTGTTTTACCCCATTGATAGAACACAACATTTCGCTGATATGTGGTAGGGGATAGTGATCAACGATCATCGCTTTGTTGAGTTATCATGAGTCAACACAAAGCCTGGCTTTGCCATTAGCTTTCCTGGCTATTACTACTGGAGCAAGCCACTCTGTGACTTCACTTCTACTTCCTTTATTAAGCCACATTTGACCAGTTTATCCAGCTAACTTTCCATGCTATTCTTTACATGTAAAGGAACATTCCTTACTTTAGCCAACCTTTGGTTGGTCATCTGGTTTTAGATTTATTAAATGTAAATAATCTTTAACCGGTTGCGTGCGCATGTCGGCCAATGGCCATCGCGAGCACTACCTGCGTAGTGCTGCGCACATCCGTTGGCCGACGCTGCCCCGCCATGCAATAGAACGCCCGCACCGCGGCATATTTTGCATTGTGGTTAACAGGTTAAGACACCCCAATTTCTTTGTAAACACCCTAGAGAATTCCTTCACTCACTCACAACCACCCGTTGAGACAGTTCTGACAGGGGCATTCCTTTAACTTTCTCTGAGAGATTGTCATTAGGAGCCAAGTAAACATATACATCACATTGGTGAAATCAATTGATATGGGAATCTACTTTTATGGAGAGATAGATCTTCCCCAGAATTATTCTGTCCTTAAACCCAATGGTACACCAAAATTAGCAAAGTAACTCTATGGGTTCTCCACCCTAACCCTTGAGTTTAATGTCAGGTCTCCAAAATGTGGCTTCCACTTTAGATGCTGATCATAGACATCCCACGGAAGTATTGCCACTTTGGCACCAGAGTCAAATACATTTCTTAAGGGTTCATCATTAACCAGAACCACCACCAAAGCATCCTCAGAAGAACTTTCTTTCAAGTGGAGAATTTTAACCTCCTCAATATCGTCATCGTCATAATCACAATCTACTTCCCTTATCTTTTTCCTGTCTTTGGCTGATTTGAAACACTTAGAGCATTGACCCTTGCAACCACACTTCTTAGACACAACATTCCAGCCAGGACAATCTTTGTTATTTGCCATGTGCCCCAAATTACCACTTCTAAACCTCTTGTCAAGGAAAGTTTTCATATTGCCAGTATTTGTTTTACTTTACTGAAAACGTCTCACTGGCCAATTTCTCTTGAACAAGTTGAACTATTGAAGGTTCACTTTTATCAGATAAAGAGGCCTCTTTGTGAATATCCTTCACACAAGCTTTTAAATGCTCCTATGTTTTGGCTATGGTTAGCATCTCCTGCAAAGATGGATTGTCCTTTTGCCACATACTTTCTCTGGCTTTAGCTAAAGTGCATCACAACATGAACTGATCTCTCACTCGCTCTTCATTTGAGGCATTAAACCGACAGGTAGCAGCCAATCTGCGAAGTTTAGTGATATATTGTTCCACAGATTCGTCCTGACATTGCACCCTCCTCCTAAAGTAATAACGTTCTAACACAGTACTCACCTTGCGAAGATAGTGGCAATCAAGTTTCTTTAAACAGATCTCATATTCATTTAAGTTGGCACTGGCAGCATCATTGTCGAATAAACCAGAGAGATTCTCAAATACCTCTTGCCCTTCAAGCTCAAGACAATGCATCAACAAAGACATTTTCCGTTCCGCACTTATGGAAGTACCACATACTTTAGCATAGTTTGCTAAAAACCTTGCACCATTTTTGCCAGTGCATTGGCGTATCACCAGGTGACATGATTAAAAACAGGGGTGCTATAACATTTTGCATGTTAGAATTACTTGTTTATAAAAGACACCTACAAGGAAGTTATTGGTTACAAACACCTATATTCGATCTAATACCTGAAGTCTTGATACCTGCAAGAACAAACACACACACAAAAGTAGAAGTATGCAACAGCATCAAAGCAATGTGAGCTGCTGATAAATGGAACTCCAGGGGATAACTCTTGTTGCACAAAAGTAAAATGTACCTTGGGAGAGTGTTATAGTGCAAACCTTACTTTGAGTACCAGTCAAAAACAGAGGCAAAACACAACTCTAAGGAATCACACCTTATTTCCATGGAGAAAGACGTCAGTTTTTCCCCATGGAAAGCCTCGTGAAGGTGCACTCTTTCCCCAGCTTGCCGCTGACAGACAGCCTAGAAATGCCTATCTAAACACAGGTAGCCAAATGGAGGCATGTCACAAAACTGCATGCAATGCAGCCACAAAACACATAGCAGTTGCCAGGTTGATGATGCTAGCAGGCACGGATGCTTTTCAGTGAGAGTCTCCAAAGCACCCTATGATTTCACATTGCATGACAACAACATTGACACACACTAAGGATATGCATGCAGCAGAGTGTCTTTTACCCATACTGTTTCCTTCCTGTTGCTTGACAATCACGTTAGCATGCGCACTGTTACACTGTGCAACAGGTCCTCGAGAAACACATTGTTAACAACAGTTGCTCTGAGACCAGAGATGCGCGTACTGCTGAAAGGCACGTAAAGCATCAACACAAAAAACGATGACAGTTGCCAGGAGATCATAGCAGCGTGTACTTCTGTAGAGTGTGTGAAGCGTTTTCACCACAAACGGGCGTTGAGAGTCAAGCGTGGACCAAAAGTCGAAATAAACTTAAAATTACCTCTAAAGCGGTAGGAGTGCACTTGTAATCTGGGGTTTTCATGGAAGCCTTTCTGTTGGCATCCAAATTAAAGTAGCTTGGTTCGGCTGTCGGATTCAGTTCACAAAGATATAAAGCATAAACATTATCCAGTTCAGGTCAGCACATCACTAGGCTCATTGCTTTTAACCAATGTTAAGTTCACCTCATGGAAAAAGACGTCAGAGACTCACAAGGATGAGGTTAACTTCTTCAATAAGTTGCAAGTTACGGAGACCCCAGCCAGCCACAACAAATTCCACCAGCCAACTAAGTTAGAACTTTAATGAGCACAAATACATACCAGCAATCAACTAGACATTCTAACATCTGAGTTCATTGCTTATGTACAGAATTAGACAGACATCTAATGTGCCCCAAGGATCAACCCTGAACCCCACTTTGTTCAACACCTACATGACCCCCCATGCATACATCAGCAGATCCCACAGCCTCAACATAATTTCCTATGCAGATGACGTTCAACTCATCCTCTCATTCACTGAAGGCCCCTCCACCACCAGATTCAACTTTTGCGATGCTATGACCAATGTAGCCAACTGGATGAGAGACAACTGCCTCAAACTCAACTTCAACAAGACAGAATTACTGATCTTTGGGAAGAAAACAGCCGAATTGGACCACAGCTGGTAGATTAAACCTAGATCCTTGTGACTTGGGGTGAATGTTTGCATGTACTAAGTGGGAAGGGTATGCCCAGACCTGGGTCCCGTGCTCACTACACCACTGGATTCAAGCTTGCCTGGCTGATGAAGGGTGATGCCCAGAAACTGATTTTAGGATGCTTGTTTCTGGTCAAGGGAGGTCCTGGCTTGGCAGTTCGGGCTGGACTGTTCCCATGAGGAACAGGGTCAAGACTGATTTGCATATGGCTGGGTGGAAACTGGGGTGGGTGGTGAGCAAAAGAACAATGAATTAAACCCAGATCCTTGTGACTGGGGGTAAATGTTTGCATTGCTAAAAATTCCACCAATCATTTATTCTTTTTGCTTTTGTCACTCTGGGTGGGAAGGGTATGCCCAGACCTGGGTCCCGTTCTCACTGCCCCACTAGATTGAAGCAAATCTGGCTGATGAGTGGTGATGCCCCAAACCGGTCCCAGGATGCTTGTTTCGGGTCCAGGAAGGACCTGGCTTGGCAGTTCAGACTGGACTGTTCCCATGAGGAACATGGTCAAGATTGATTTGCATACGACTGGGTCCAAACTGTGGTGGCCTGGTGAGCAAAAGATCGGTGGATTAAATCCTGATCCTTGTATGTGAATGTTTGCATTGTTCAGCATTCCGTCCATCATTTATTCCTTTTGCTTTTTTCACAACTTATGTAATTCACTCTGGTCGACATTAGAGGCAAGAAGCCCCAGTTTCTCCTTCAATAGCTCCTTTGAACTCTAATACTTCAAGATGCCAATAATCATTCAGAGTAAATATTTCTGTGGAAAATGTTATTTCTAAAAACAATATGTCAAAAATTGAGATAAACGGGGTCGGATTCCATCACCTAAAAGCTTTATTTTTGCTCCTGCAATGTTTGTGCATACCTAATACTAAATCATAAGTAGGTTTATTGGGTTGCAAAAAGATAGGCGCTTTTGTTTACTGTTTGGCTGTGGATTGTGAAATGAATAGGATCAAAATTGTCACTTATGCTAGTCAGGTGATGATTTTCGTCAAAGCTTTTTTTCGTTTTTTAAATATCTGTTTTGAATGTATTTAACCAGTAGACCTGTAGAATTGTGTGTGGCGGGTGCATTTGCTGTGTACAGAAATCGGTGGCTGCGATTGCTGCCTGAGGTGGCAGTAGGGGGCTGGCGGGGCCTGGAGAAGGAGCGCCGAGCCCTTAATGTGCGACCAGTGGGAGCCCATAATGTGCAGCTAATGTGCTAAGTATATGAGGCGTCTTCTTGCGGTGCTCATTATCCATAGACCCCACGGGAGCTCCAGGACTCGTCGAGAGCAGAGCCGGCCAGGAGCGGCCCGCTTCCAGATCTGTGACACCTCAGAAGGCGCATGCTTTTATTATCCTGATTTTCGCGGTCTGCGCGAGGCGACTGCTCAAGCCTCTGCTGCCCCCGATCTTTCTTTAACCTCAGTTGATGAATGACAATGTATGCTTTTAAACTGCGTATATGGCTTGTATATTTGCATACAAAATACCCATCAACCATAATTTGGTGGGACAGAAGGCGAAAGCAGTATTTCAGTTTGTGTAACTAGCTACATCCTTCACACCAACCAGTTCGCTCTCCAGCAGGACCAGTTTAACCATTTCATCCTTGCGAAGTCGCTCAGTTGCTTACCATTGGCATTTAAAAGCTTCCATTTACCGCGATTCTAAAGGGAATACTGTGGTAATAAGCGCTCTTTAAAACACGATAGTGCATGTAACGTAAATGAACCACATTCGCTGACACTACATTTCTCCTGAGGTCACGGGTCCGACTGCATGGTTCAGCAATTCTTAGCGTAATATACAATATATTTCCGCAACAATTAACCCCAGAGACTGTGGCTGCTTCTGGACTCTTAACTAATAGGTGACAACTACCATCAAATAAATAATGGTGTGTAAAAATTGTAATATTTATTTATGCGTTTTTATATAGCGCGAACTTCACCCAAGGTGTCAGAGAGCTTTACAATAGAATCAGTTTTACATAAGGACTTCAGAGTACACAGATAACATGAAATATACAAACAGATAAACTCTAAATTCACATAGGAATGCGCCGCGGCCAGGGCGACTGACGCTGGAATCTGGGGACCACGGTTCGATCCCCGGCTCCGGCGGCAGGTCAGCCCAGCACCATGTGACTCTGGGCAATAGCTCGCTTAATCTTCCCGACGGCCCCCCAGCGCCTAGAGACCCTTACGGGTGATTGTGCGCTTTACAAATGTGGACTTTACTTTACTTTTAGTAGGTACAAAAGTCTACTACAGATGCTAGTGGTTAAAGTTACATATATACAAGTTACACATTCACTCAAGGTTACATTTTAAGAAAAGTTGAAGCGATTAGGTTTGGACAAATAGATATTACATATTTACACAGCATGATTTAATGTTAATAAAATGAAGAGCAAACACTCTGACAAGACTCTCAATAACTCACCATTCAAACAAATTCAATGAAATAACTACCCGTTTAAAAAACTTCCAGCATTGCGAGCACATTTAAAAACAAAACTACTTACTTAGTTATACAATATTCTTCAGATATGATTTATTTTCTGAGATTCAGCACGATTTCCATATAGGAAGTGTAAATTATCATCAACTAAAGTGTGAGTGTTAAATGTATCATATCTGATGGTTGGGGTGAAAAGATGACACACTTGGTGGCATCTGTTATTTTACATATTCGTATAGAACGGAAACTCCCAAGAGTAATTAGTTCACAACGTATGTGCAAAGGTTATCCAGGCAGCAGCAAGCTTCAGAGCCCGGCATATATACAGGTTCTTAGCCATCATTTGATTGACCCGATATTTTAAGAGAAGGTCAATGGGGCCATAAGAAGATCCTGCTCATCAGGTGCTACTTGTCCATTGATAGGCTAACTGAAAGCAGCCATCCCATTGGGGGACGGCTCACACAGGTTATCTATCACTGCCTAAATAGCATACGGCCTGGTGCCTATTGAGTTTTTGGGTATCTGGGGTATTGCCCTTTTTTTGCAGAGGTTTGGTTGTTGTTGGGAGGCTATTCACGAACAGGGGGCGGAGGGGGGTGCTTTTTTTTAATACATTTTGATAAATATGGTTGCCATTACTCCTAAGGAGTTTAAAAGAAGGAGACAAGTGGGAGGACATGTCATTGGTCAATAGTAGGCTAGTTTCCATAGCGGAGTTACTCACCTTACTGCAGAGGCCTTCAAACTTTTTTATCCCCCTCAACCCCGCCAGAACCTCAAACCTTTATCATAAGAAAGTGTTGGTGGGCCATTGCTGGTTGCATCAAACTGAGCTTATTAAATCATTTCAGGGGACCTTTTATGTAGCTAATAATGCACACTAAATAGATGAGTTAGAGAGCAAATGGCATTGAACGAAGACAGAAATGCTACACATAATTGGGGAGCAGTGACCCCCTCAGACTCCTATGCCCCAATGTCAGTTTACCTGGTGCACAAATGATATCTAAAGTACTGCAAAGTCCCTCGGGCCACCTGCCATTGCTGCAATCCCACTGGAACCAAGCTGTATCTGGCTGGGCAAAACTGACCCTGGGTTGTTTGTGTTCCAGTTCAGGGAGGACCCGGCTTTGTAGTTCGGGCTGGACTGTTCCAACTGGAGCAGGGTCAAGACTGATTTGCATATAGCTGGGTCCCAACTGAGGTGACATGGTGTGTAAAATTACACTGTATTGGGATGCGACCCGAGTATTTACCAGTGGCTGAAATTAATTCAAGCATTATATCCATCACTTTTTTGTATACTTTAGCCAATCCCAAAGCCAGCTGCTCTCTTCCCCTTTAACAAAATAAAGTGCCCCACCCCACATTCTACCTTCCTCTCTGTCTGAAGGGTGCCCTGTGCCCTAATGCTAGCAAGAGACATTGACACCTTCTCTTTTGTGAAGTTAGAAGTACCTAATTGGCCTTCAGTGGGCCTTTCAGTGCCAATTTACCTACAGCACCAATGACAGTTAAACTGTAATTGATGCAGCAAATCTGAAATGCATCTTGTATTCTCTCTAAGTTTATCCATTCACATGGGGAATTGCTCCAAGGTCGGAAGTCTAAGACTGTCTACCCCTTCGTTAAAAAATAAAATGAACAGCAATATTGTGCCCGCCCTCCCTATTCTTTTGGTCATTGAACCAAGACCTGAAGCAACACCGGTTGAGCAATGGTGCCATAGGTGCTAATGCTAGAAGGCAATTTGCTTCTCTTCTCTTTTGATAGCAAAACTGCCATAATTTGTGTGCAATTGTAACTACATGACACTGGACCCCGTGCCAGTCCTCCTGCTGCTCTGATAGTAGCTATGGCACAATAGGTAGCAGGCTGTTCCTTCTGACCCTTTCTGGGCCTGTGCGCCTTGTGAAAAAGAAAATGAACCAATTGATCTCACCTAGCCTTGCCTTGGACTGCATTTTACCAACGTTGCTTGTATTTTTAGGTCATCATCTGTAAAATAAAGGAAGAAACAAATGGGAAAAGCAGTCGTTTTCCCTTTATTTATAATATAAACATAGAACAACAAGCAGGTGAAGAAAGCGATCAAAAATGATTTGAGAGTTGCCTAAACTATTTCTAAATGATCATTAAAGCAAGTAGCGGGATATGTTATTAAGAAGGAATGCGAAGGGCTTTAAACATATTCTTTTTCACCTACTAGTTATTGGCCCTTCCGAAAAAGTAAAATGTAAACCAAGGCCTGGTATTTTTTATTTCTTATGAGGCTTATTTTCTGAAGCTGGAGGCTGCATTGGCTTTAATACCATCTTAGGAGCTGATTAGGGTAAGTAGGATCGGACAAAAGACTGGATTGATTCAGGTATAGAAAGGAATGTGACATTTCTTGAGTTTTTTTCCCATCCTCGTTGATCTAGACAGCTGGACTGGTCACGTCTGTCACCAGTCTGTTGTGTTTTGTTCCGACATTATATCAGTAGTGAAGGTCATTAATATCTAGCATTCAAAATGTAAGATGGTATTGAGGTTAGTGAAGGAAATTGTGCTTCTTTGCCTTAAAAAAATATTTTATTTAAAGGTAAGCATGTGCCTGGTGTCTTCAATGACGCTGCTGATGCCTTATTTTGTTTCAGATGCATGACTTTCAATACTTTCACTCGGGCAGCGAAGAAGCCATTTCCTTTCTCACAAATCTTTGGAATATTGGTACACAGTTCTCCATAACCATGTATAAACCAGCATAGCCCTAAAATAAACAAGCATTTTCAATGCAATAGGTCTCGTATTTACAAGACTTACAGCTATTGGTTTTGTAAATATAAAAGAGGGCGGCATGCGGCAACACAAAGCGTGGCACCAGAGTTGTAAATATAAAAGTGGGTGCTGTGCTGAAACATAAAGTGCGGTGCCCATGCACAAGAAAGTAAATGCATGAATATCGACTTATTACCCTACCTTACGTTACATGCACAATGCAGACCAGGCTATTTAACCGCAAGGCTACTCATTCAGTCCTTTCAATTCTTAAAAATAGGGGGCAAGTGCAGATTTCTACATTCATCACAATTAAAAGCACTGACAGTGTGAACTGCATCTGGATTAAACAAACCTTGGAGTAAGTTTGAGCATGTTAGAAGGAGGTGCAGAATTTCACTGGAAGCAGCAACTTGTGGTAAAACATGGATGAGTGGAAGCTTTGAAAACACCAATGATGGACCTCATGACGTGAGTCCCTTGCTCACTTTGCCACTGGATTCAAGCAAGCCGGGCTGAAGACGGCTGAAATGCCAGAAACCGGTCCTAGGAAGCTTGTTTCTAGTCCAGGGAAGGCATGGCTTGGCAGTTCGAGCTGGACTGTTCCCATGAGGCACAGGGTCAGACTGATTTGCATATGGCCATGTCTAAACTGGGGTGGCAGAGTGGGCTAAAGAACGGTGATGGATTAAACCCAGATCAGTTGACTGGGGGTGAGTGCTTGCAATGTCAACGCTCCGTCCATCATTTCCTTTGGTTTTTCTTTGTTCGCCCTAAGTTGGCAGGGTATGCTCAGACGTGAGTCCCTTGCTCACTTTGCCACTGGATTCAAGCAAGCCGGGCTGAAGAAGGCTGAAATGCCAGAAACCGGTCCTCGGTAGCTTGTTTCCGGGCCAGGGAAGGCATGGCTTGGCAGTTCGGGCTGGACTGTTCCCATGAGGCACAGGGTCAGACTGATTTGCATATGGCCATGTCTGAACTGGGGTGGCAGAGTGGGCTAAAGAACGGTAATGGATTAAACCCAGATCAGTTGACTGGGGGTGAGTGCTTGCATTGTCAACGCTCCGTCCATCTTTTCCTTTGGTTTTTCTTTGTTCGCCCTAAGTTGTCAGGGTATGCTCAGACGGGAGTCCCTTGCTCACTTTGCCTGAATTCAAGCAAGCTGGGCTGAAGAAGGCTGAAATGCCAGAAACCGGTCCTCGGGAGCTTGTTTCCGGTCCAGGGAAGGCATGGCTTGGCAGTTTGGGCTGGACTGTTCCCATGAGGCACAAGGTCAGACTGATTTGCATATGGCCATGTCTGAACTGGGGTGGTAGAGTGGGCTAAAGAACGGTGATGGATTAAACCCAGATCAGTTGACTGGGGGTGAGTGCTTGCATTGTCAACGCTCCGTCCATCATTTCCTTTGGTTTTTCTTTGTTTGCCCTAAGTTGGCAGGGTATGCTCAGACATGAGTCCCTTGCTCACTTTGCCATTGGATTCAAGCAAGCTGGGCTGAAGAAGGCTGAAATGCCAGAAACCGGTCCTCGGGAGCTTGTTTCCGGTCCAGGGAAGGCATGGCTTGGCAGTTTGGGCTGGACTGTTCCCATGAGGCACAAGGTCAGACTGATTTGCATATGGCCATGTCTGAACTGGGGTGGTAGAGTGGGCTAAAGAACGGTGATGGATTAAACCCAGATCAGTTGACTGGGGGTGAGTGCTTGCATTGTCAACGCTCCGTCCATCATTTCCTTTGGTTTTTCTTTGTTTGCCCTAAGTTGGCAGGGTATGCTCAGACATGAGTCCCTTGCTCACTTTGCCATTGGGTTCAAGCAAGCCGGGCTGAAGAAGGCTGAAATGCCAGAAACCGGTCTTCGGTAGCTTGTTTCCGGTCCAGGGAAGGCATGGCTTTTCAGTTCGGGCTGCTCTGTTCCCATGAGGCACAGGGTCAGACTGATTTGCATATGGCCATGTCTGAACTGGGGTGGCAGAGTGGGCTAAAGAACGGTGATGGATTAAACCCAGATCAGTTGACTGGGGGTGAGTGCTTGCATTGTCAACGCTCCGTCCATCATTTCCTTTGGTTTTTCTTTGTTCGCCCTAAGTTGGCAGGGTATGCTCAGACGTGAGTCCCTTGCTCACTTTGCCACTGGATTCAAGCAAGCCGGGCTGAAGAAGGCTGAAATGCCAGAAACCGGTCCTCAGTAGCTTGTTTCCGGTCCAGGAAAGGCATGGCTTGGCAGTTCGGGCTGGACTGTTCCCATGAGGCACAGGGTCAGACTGATATGTATATGGCCATGTCTGAACTGGGGTGGCAGAGTGGGCTAAAGAACGGTGATGGATTAAACCCAGATCAGTTGACTGGGGGTGAGTGCTTGCATTGTCAACGCTCAGTCCATCATTTCCTTTGGTTTTTCTATGCTCACCTTTTGAGCAGCAGCCGATGGGCTCTTACCATATCGTTCAACTCACGCTCAATGATTATCGATCAGTTATTGATCTTCTGGCTCATTTGTGCCGGGAGCCCCCTTGGGCTGCGCCTTCTGCCTATCCCAGTTCAGGGAGCCGCTCGGGTGAGCAGTTGGTCACACACAGACTTCTGCAGACACACTGACTTGGACACACAACCTCACACACAGGCACACGCCCTCAGGCACAGACACATGCGGAGGATGGAGCTTTCATCCACCAGGTCTTCGCCCCCTCTTTAAAGCCCAGGGGCAGCCCCTCATTGTCGTGGGTCACCCCCGGCACTTGTAAGGTACAACCTTTCTTTACTCTTCTCAATCGTGCAGATTCAGCCCCTCCCACAAAATGCACTTCAACCAGCTCAGGACAGCTTGGAAAGTGGTTATCACCAATGGTCGAGGAGGGTAAGCAAGACGAGCAGTACCATTTAGCACAGAAAACTAAAACCAAAAATACCTTTTCCCCAATGCGGCGATGATCTCAGGAGGTGCCATGGAGGACTCAGCTTGCACCATCCATGCAGCACGAGTCCTTGGCAAAGACATTGGTCTCTGGAAACCCATCAGCACATGGGTTTTCCCAACAAAAAAGAGGCATTCTGGAGTGGATGCCTGCGTGTGTTCCGAGGAAACGCTAGAGTGCATGCTGATACATGAGCACTCTAGTTGGTCCCTGCTTGTGTCCCAGGGGCACAGTAAAGTGCTAGCTACTTGAGAGCAATATCGATGAATTATCCACAATATGATTCATTTAAAAGACTATACATCGAGTCAAACAAAATAACATTACAAGTGTTGTGAAGATGTATGCCTAACTCTTTCAGTCGGTTGTCAACTCAGAGAATTCTTTCTCCTGCTTTACATAATATATCCCTATTGGAGGATCGCATATAGGTAGAAAACCAACTCTCTGAAGCTATGGCGGTTCCTTAACAAGGGAGAGGCTCCTGAAGCAAGGCAGAAAGCACTTAAGCATTGCAATAGAGCCTAATACTAGCACCTACCTACCCTGCACCTGGCGAAACACTTCAAAGTCTACTGAGGTGAGCTTGCGCATTGTACCTGCTATGGACAGACAGGTGAGGAGTACCAGGAGGAGGAGCTGGAGATGCGGAAGAGGCGGGCAAGCAACTCTCATTGACCCAAGCATAAGACTAGCATGGAAGCGTTTCACCTGCTGACAGAGCACAGTGGGGCTGGTGATGGGAGAAGGGCAGCGCAGACAGAGGCTTCAGGATCAGTCATTGAACCTACTTCCCCCAAACAGTGGCAAGCTGTCCGCCAATACCTCATCTCCCATTACACCATATTGTAGTAAAATAAAATATTAATACAAATATATCAAAAGGGAAGTAAAGATGGAGTAGCGATGAGCAGGGGCATGGAAGACATGCAACTGCAGGCATGTTGATCGGAGCAGCGATGGCGCACGGAGGGCTGCAGAAGAAAACAAGAAGATAAAGGCATGCATGCAGCGTGTGTGTCCCTGCTCGCTCCCGTAGCAGTACTCTGTGGGAGTATACTTGCGAGGAAAGATGGGACATGCACCCACCAGCAGCCATTTGCCAAACACAATTTCTAAAGGACACACACACAAGCCAATACAAAGCATGGGTGGAGTCAGACACCACAAAGTGCAGACAACAGATCGCCTAACAGCGCAAGCCTGTTTAGGCTTGACCTAAAATCGACTTATGAGTGCACGTTTCGATGTTACCAGACTTTCCTCGAAGGGTCACCAGGGGAGGGTTATTACCCTAGAGTCTTGGGCTAGTTTTCTGAAAAATTAGCGCCGGAGCGTAGGTTTGATGATTTTACTAAAAAACATATCAATGCTCATCTTGGCCAAGATGTCAGGGTCGCAAGATTACTCCAATTCATTCCACATTTGCAAGGCCATGGGAAGTTGGGTGAGACTGGAAGGGGCAGAAACTGATGTAAGGCAACCCATTGATAAATATAAGCTCTTTAGGTTGCTGGGTTCATTTCAGTGTGACTCTGTCTCCGACTATGAAGCAGCTTTATTTGAACTAACTTTTCGGATGGCCTTCTATGGAGATTTTAGGGTGGCAGAATTGGTCGCTGTTAGACCTGGCACCATTGGCGTGGGTCTCCCTTCCATGTTTTCTGTTGCCTCAGGAGTTTTTGGTGGTGTTAGATGCTCAGAGCACTGTGCCACTGCCAACCAGTGCCACAGTGCAAGTGCTCCCTGCTGTAAATTGATGTATTGATTAGTGGTTCCCTGATTGGATGTTTGGTTTACTTGTCAGACCCTAGTACAGTGCACTGAGTGTGCTCAGGGCGTGTAAATCCAAATGCTGCTAGTGGGCTTGCAGCACTGGTTGTGCCACCCACAGAAGCAGCATTGTAAAATGTGTCTAAGGTCTGCCATTGCAGAGCCTGCATGCAGTCTGGTACTGTCATACTGACTGGGCAAGTGCACCCACTTGCCAGTCCCTAAACCTTCCCTTACCTTCATGTTAGCCCCCCTATGGTAGGCCCAAGGGCAGGGTGCATTGTAAGTATAAGGTAGGACAAGCCCTGATGTGTGTGGCATGTCCTTATAGTGAATTACAGCCATTTTCGTTTTTCACTATTGCAAGGCTACCTGTTCTCCATAGGCCAGAATGGGCTGTAAGAATTATTACGTTCTATAATCCTAACAGACTCAGAAAACATGGTAGAACTTCGAGTTAGGATGCCTGAACTCAGAATAATAAAATACATCTTTTAGTAAAGTTTATTTTAATATTCTGTGTTTGCAAATACCACTTTTGGAAAGTAGGTATTTGCTTGCCTAACCTTTCAAGCCCGCCTCTGCTAGGATGTGTATCTGCTGTCTGGTTTCTGTGAGAGGCAGGGCTGGGGAAATCCAAAGGGCAGGGCTAGGTAGCCCGGTGGTGAATAGAGAGATTTACATCCAGATGGGTGGGAGGAGTGCACCTGGGCTCTGATTGGGACTGTGCCTTTCCACCACAATGCTGGCTCCACCTCCTGTGGAGTGTCTGATGTCTCTAGCCTGCTCCCTGAATAGAAAGTCAGAGTCATGTCCACAGAGTGCTCCAGAACGGGTTTAGACTGGGCAAAGGCCCCTCAGCCCCAGAAGAACAAAGGATTTAGGGGTATAAGTATTGGGACCCTGCTCCCAAGAGATTAGATCCAGATCAGACAAAGATACTTCAGAAACCTCTGAAGTTACAAGAAGAAACCTCTGCCTGTAGAGAAGGAACTGGGAAAGCTGAAGGAGGAATACTGTCTCTGACCTGGGGGATTGGCCTGCAGTGGTTGCCTTGCTACTGAAGGAGAGGAGAAAGACTTAAAGACTTTATTTTCCCTTGTGCAGAGATCTCCAAGGGATTGTAAGTGAGCTTGCCCCCTGAACGAAGTCCCAGGACCAGTGGACTTCACCCGCCTTGAGGAGAGCTGCTGGAAACGCTGTTTTCCGTAGCGGCGAGGCAGGGAGCTGTGTGCGCCTCGTACAATCGACTCGTGTCCTGTGAAGCACCGTACCAAGCACCATCCACCTCAATCATCGCAGCTCTGGACTCAACGACCCGTACCGACGACATCAACAAGCCGTAGCTCGCACCATGACAGGAGGACAATGCACAGTGCAACGCTTTCTTTTTACACCGCCGGTCCGTGCCGGACACATCACAAAAAGGTACTGTGTACGACTCACACAACATTCTGAGCGCATCGGACCGAAGCATCCGCTACGCGTGTTAGACTCTTTGGGTTCTTTTTCATCACCGTGAGAGCCGGACAAAGGGTACGAATCGCACAGAACCCTGAAATTAAGCATTCTAAACAAGAACTCTTTATTGCTGATAGTATTGTGGATTATTTTTGTCGTTATGTGGTCTTGTGCTAAATCTTTACATAAAAGCTAACTATTTTTGATATACTACCAGTGTGGTGTCCATTTGTAGTGTTGTCACTTGATTACTGTATGTGTTCACAAATGCTTTGCACACTGCCCCTGAGATAAGCCTTACTGCTCGTGCCAAGCTACCAAGGGGGTGAGCAGGGGTTATTTTGGGAGTGTACCCCCTTACCCTGACTAGAGGAGATGGTCCCTATTTGCCACAAGTACCAACCTGTGCCAACTAGAGACCCCCAATTCTAACAGTTGCACACTCTTGGAAAGCATTACATGATTGGGAATGTCAGAGCTCTATTCCTCAATGTTTTTTAAACTGATCAACTGGGGAGAGAGGAGAGCAAGTAATTATGAGACACACATGGGTCTACTTTGCCGCTCATGTTGTCGCCGTGCAATTTGTGGCATCTGCATTCTAGTTTCTAGACGGCTTCCTTATTTGTGGATGCTAGTGGGGTACCACTATCCAGGTTCCAGTTTGCTAGGGTTTCTACCTTGGCACTGAGAGCTTCTGAATCAGTGACTCAACTTCAGTTCTTATCCATCCCGCATTAGGGCTTCCACTCCTGCTGTGGGACAGGGTCTACACCCAGATGTGGTAGAAATAATTGGGAGATGGAAATCTGACTCTATGTGCATCCAAAGCTCATTTAGGTGGATATGATTTTTTACTGTCATAATAACATTTGGGTTCATTTCTGTTTTTTTGACTCCTCATTTTGCACATTAGCTTTCATTGCTCCTGTCATCATTTATGTGCTTGGCCATCCTTCATCTGAAGGGCAGAGGTCTTGTTTTTCCAGAGTGAGGTCACGTTTGGGGAGAGTGAAGCAAATTCTGTCAACGGTGCATGATGATCAGTCACTACTGTGAAAGGCCTTCCGTACAAGAACACATCAAAATAGTAGCAAGCCAAGACCACTGCCAAACTTTATTTCTCAGGTTGGAGGTAGGCACATTCCATTTGTGACAAGCTTTTACTAGTGTATGCTACAATATGTCTCTTGGCATTTGGCTGTCCATTGCGCTGTGCAAGAATTGCGCCTAACCCGACAGGGCTAGCATCAACTACAACCTCTGTATGAAGTTTGGAATGAAAGTAGGCTATTTCAGTGGCACTCTCTGTAGGAGAGTAGGGAATGCTTCCTATGGTTACCCCCACTTTTTGCTGTGTTTCACTGGTTTTCGACTTTAGTATGGCTGCTAATCAGGCCCACAGCCTAGCTGTTCTCTCTCTAAATTAATACCATGTACTTTAGGTACATACCAGATTGGTTACTGGGTCACCCTGTGAGCCCCTGTATATGGTACCTTAGGTACCCAGGGCTTAGGGATCCAAGAGGCCTACCAGGGGCTGCAGCATGTATTGTGCCACCCCTGGTTAGCCTTCCTAACTCACACCACAGGTCTGTACTTGCAGCCTGGGTAAGGTGGTGTAAGCACCCCTTACTTTGATATAGTATACCTACATCTACCTTATATATAGACACATAGTAACCTCTATGTCACTCCTATGGCAGCCTTGACAATCCTGAAGGCAGAGTGATTGGTTTTGTGTGAGAGGGTGCCCTAGCATGGGCTGAGCCCCTCTGCAGCTTTCAGAATCATCTCCTTATAGCTGTTCTATGATATAGCCATACCATATACTCTTAAGTGAATTATAATCCTTGTGGTTAATGCTAACTTTGGTTTGGCTTTATCAAAACATCTTGTGTGAGGTGTCAAACACTTTGGAATTCTACCACCCACCCACCAGTTCTGGTGGTGGGGGGAGCATTCCACCCTTCTAGAGGGAGAAGACATGTACTTACTGGCAAACCCGGTTAAAGTTAAACAGAGCCCCAGCTTCACAAAATGGATGCTACTGCCACAGACACGAGATTGCCCTCCTGCTGCTGGACAAAACTCCAGCAGGGGAGGCCTGGACAATAGGTTTACTGCCCAGGGAGGTGCTAGCACAGACAGGTTTTAGTGTATTGGAGTAGGGTGGGTTGCATTCAGTGAATGCTTTTCAGACACTGCATGGTGCACACAAGGTGCTTCATGCATTTCCCAGTTCAAACCGGTTGCTGGGGCACTCAGCTCCAGCTCTGGTGTGAAACTGAACAAAGGGGAAGGGGTGTAACTACCCCCTCCCCAGGTCCACCCAAAGGAGGGACCTTTGAGTTAGTCCAACCCCTAAACTTACTATAAGTATAGAACCCCAGGCCCTAGGACTTTAGATTACCCTGGACGAAACTCTGCAACATATATCTTGGACCTTCGACATTCCATATCGACTGGAAGACAGAAGAAATCTCCCTTGTGGTCAAGGACTAACCGCCCTGTTCAAACAGGCAGCAACTGCATCTTTGCCAGTCTGCATTTTCAAGGCTCCTGCCCGATCTCGAAGAATCTGTGACACAGGACATAGACTTTCAGACATCTCTGAAGCTGACCCAAGCTCCCAGCAAAGCTAAGACCCGTAGCTGACACGAAAGACGTGGGACAGGAACTCCTGGACATCCTGCATTTTAGCAACTGCACCTACTTCCCAAGGTATCCCGAAGTTGTGCATTGGGGTATTTGAAGCCCCTGCCCTGAGCTCCTTTTGCACTGAAGTACAGAGGCCAGCGCTCCACGAGTGACCCATGAGTCCCCTTTCTTCACCGCAGCTTGAGGCACCTTTGCGGTTCCTAGTCCATTGGCTAGTGAGCCCCCACAAAGGCCAATCCTTTGTTTTTTTTACCTTTCCTGCTTGATCCAGATGTGCCCTCACTCCTCTCCAAAGGAGGAGTTCCTCAGACCTTACTGGTCTGCACCAAAGCCAATCTTGTCATCTTGCATGGGTTGCTGTTGCCAAGGCTTGTTGGATTCAATCCGGATTCTGACACTGCAGTCAGCTAGATCCTTCATAGGACAGCTTGAATCTAGCTCCTGGTTGTCGTCGATGACTCTTGGTCCTCGTGGCTGAAGAGTCAAGCGGCACCTCTTTCACCTGAAATCACCCAACATAGGCTGGCATCTTCTCCTCGCCATCCTGGTCACTGCCTAGTGGCCCAGACTCTGTCCCATCTGCTTTCAGGTTCTTCACATCTCCGATCCACCCTTGGATCCACCCAGACACTTTTCCTCTGGTCGCCTGCAGCATTTCTTCACAGCTCTAAATAGGCATCGATGACTAAACCCGACACCAAAAGACACCTATGCACCTGGCTTCCCTGGGTGAGGTAACACAAGTACTCCGGTGCTCCTGTGGGTCTTGACTCTCGAAGTGTCCTAGTCAAAAAGGGTTCCATCGTAGTTCACCTCTAAGTGCCCTTAATCTTTAAAATTGTAACTTGTTCGTTCTCCATAGAAAGTCAATGGTGATCAGCGGCTGTTTTTAGACACTGCACGTGTCCCCCGTGGGCCTCCTGCATCCTAACCTTGGGTGGGTCCTGGTAGCCCCAGTGGTTCTACAGGCCCTAGGTCTGCTTTCTAACTCTCACATGGTTCTTATACCACTATTTTAGTATATGGTTTGTGAGGCCTCTAGGACATAACGTATACTGTGCAACTTATCGAATGCTAATTAAGTTCCTTGTATTGTACTTTTAACTCTGACCTCATAAAGAGTCCAGAGGGGTTGTGTTTAGAATAAATACATATATATTTGATATATACCTTGTGTGGTGTGCTTTCATTTGATCATTCAAGAGATTATAATTGGTAAAACAACTAGCTTAACTCGCCTCTAAGTCTTAGCCTGAAAGCTGCTCTCCACAGCTACCACTAGGATAGCTTTCTATAAAGGTTGACTTTAAACCTACCATCAATAAGGGTCGTTTGGACTGGTGCAAGGTGCCCACTAGAATAGTGGACATCATATGCCAGGCCAACTTCTCACACTCTCAATAGCTTGCTCGATTTTTTGGAAGCTCTTCTCACATTCATGTGACCAATGAAAAGACACATTCTTTTATATCAGTTCTCATAATGGTGCACTGACCATAGCAAAGTCTTGTATGTATTTAGAAAAGTTACTGGCCGTTCCAAGAAATGATTATGATATAGAAATGTCTTGAGGGGGATTTGCAGTAGACAGCGCTTGCACCTTAGATGGATCAGGTTTAATACCCCCATCAGAAATGACATGGCCAAAGAATTTCAAGCTTTTCTTGTGGAATTCACATTTGTCAGCATTCAGAGTTAAGACTGAATCATTCAGCAAACAACATATTTGCATGAGAGCTTTATCATGCTCTTTCTGTGTGGTTCTGAAAACCAATATTTCATAACTACAGTTAAATGCATTTACTGCAGGCTGCATGATACTGCAAATGATGTATTTGAAAGTTCTGCAGGAGAGGATACACCAAAACTCAATTGCTTATAGTGAAACAGACCAATTTGCTTAGAAAAGGTTGTAATGTTCCTGGATTTTTCTTCAAGTTCCAATTGGTGATATCCTTTATTTAATTTGAGTCGAGTTAACAACTTAGCACCATTCAATTGAGTTATCATATCAGCAATGTGGGGACCTGGATGTCTCTCTCACTCAATTGCCTTGTTGGCTTGACACATGTCAATGTATATGCGTACAACTCATTCACCGTCTCTTAATGCACTAATACAATGGGACAAACCCATGGTGTTAGACCAGTGGAGGGTTCAGTGATGTCATGTTAAAGCAACTAATCAAGCTCTTTTTCAACACTTTCTTGCAAGTGAAATGCAATTCGTATGGGCCTTGAGCAGGACGTACATCCTCATTTATATGTAACTTTACTTTCCTTGTTTTTAGTTTTCCTAACCCATCAAATAATGAAGGAAACTGACTTACGATTTCATGATGAGCATTCATATTGTAGTTCACTGATATCAGCCCCATATCAGTAATAGTGTTGAAACTCGCAAACAGGCACATGAAGCTGTTCCTTGAAGTACATGAATGGGCGCTTAAACCACAATTTTCTTATGTTTCATTGTGTCTACAAACAAACCTTGACTTTTTAAGAGTGTTGAGGCAGCCAATGTGTATAATTTAGCCTTTGACTTCATAAGTTGTGGCCACAAAAATAATTCCTAATACTACTCCTCTGGCATGATATTTATCGATACACTGCTGTCAATTATGAATTGTATCGATCACCCATTTATCTTTAGAGTGATCTTCAGGTAGTGTTTGAATGTTTTTGATGCTTTTTCATGTTGATATTTCTTCACATTGAGTTTTTCCTCACATTTGACTAGTCCCAGATGTGGATGCCTTTCTAAAGTAAACATCAACATTGTACAATTGTCATTGTCACTTTCACTGGAAACTGATACTGAGTAACTCTTTGTCAAGAATTTAGATGATGTTCGACTTCATTTGGTGTCGATTTGCCTCCGTTGGTGTGGCCACTTGGCCTTGTGGGAGCGCTTCGAACAACGTTGAGGTAGCATTCAGTCAGCCATTTTGTATTCACGGTCTGACGCACTTACTTTTGTCTTCACCTTAGAAGTCACCACAAAATGGTTTGTTTTACTACAGCCGAGGCTTTTCTCTCCAATGGCAGGACATTTGTCTTCATGTGGCAATAACAGTCCACATCTGTAAAATGTTTTTTTTTCTGTGGAGACATCGCCTTATGTCTCTAGGCCTCGTATTTTGACTTACTTCTCATGCTCATGACTGACGTACTTTGGGCGCCTTCGGCCTCCATGTCAGTCGCTTGACAATCAGCACACTCTTCAGCATGGGCAGCCTAAGGGACTTTGTTCGACCTGGCATCATTGGCGTGGGTTCCTCCTGCATTTTTGCCTTTGCCTCCTGTTATTTTACTGTGTGTTGGACTTCGTTTTTGCTGGTCTAGAAACTTTGGGCACTTTGCCACTGCTGTTCAGCACCAAAGTGCAAGTGTCCCATGTAAATTGTGATTATGGATTGGTGATTCCATGATTGCCATATTTGATTTACAATCAGTCCCAAGTACAGTGCACCGTGTGTGCCAAGGGCCTGTAAATCAAATTCTGCTAGTGTGCCTGCAGCACTGATAGTGCCACCCACATCAGCAGCCTGTAACTGTATCTAAGACCTGCCACTGCAATGTCTGTGTGCAGTTTGGTACTGCCATGTCGACCTGAAAAGTGCATCCACTTGCCAGGCCCTAACATTCCCTTTCCTTACACGTGAGCCATCCCTAAGGTATGCCCAAGGTACTCCTGTGGGAAGGGTGCAGTTTATGTGAAAGGTAGCACATGCCCTGCTATGTGTTGCATGTCCTGATAGTGAAATACTGCCAAGTTCGTTTTTCACTATTGAAAGGCTATCTGTCCCATTGCATAGAATGTGATTTAATTAATAAAATCTTATAAATATAACTTTCCATTGTGACAAGATAGGAAGGTAAAGTTTAGTATGCCTGAACTCAGAACGTGAAGATGCATCTTTTAGTAAGGATGATTTATTACATTCTGTGTTTCAAAATACCACTTCTAGAAAATAGGTATTTTCGTGCTTAGCCATCCTTTGTGCCTCTGCTGGGCTTGTGTATTGTCTGTCTGGCTTTGGAGTGGCAGGGGCTGGGGATGTGAATTCTGTTCAGACAGCCACTTGTGGGGGTGAGGTGTGTCCTGCCTTTCCAGGGTGAGACAGGGCTGGGCTGAATAGACATGGGCTGCATTCAGAGTAGGGGGAGGAGACGTCTTTCACATCTGAATGGGCCTGGTCTGCCTTTGACAATGCTGTCTGCACCTCCTGCCAGGAAGCTGCACTAGAGAGGTCAGAACTGGTTTTGGCTGGTCAAAGAGCTTTAGCTTTTCTTGCCTCAGAGAACAAATTATTTGGTTCTATAATGAGTGGGGCCCAGACCCCTGAACTTTAGATTACTTCTGGAATTCTAGAGGAACCTTTGCCAAGGAGAAGAGCTGGAGAAACTGAGGAGTAGTACTGCTCCTTTGCTGTGAGCTGTCTGGGATTAACCTGCAGTGGCTGTTTCTGCTAAGGAAAGGACAAGGATTTTGCTGTGTGCTGTGTCCCCTGCTTGAAGAAGATCTCCAAGGGCTTGAAGTAGAGTTTGCGTCCTGTTTTGGAAGTCTCAGGGATACAAAGACTTTACTCCCAGCTCCACTGAACATTCTTGCTGGGAGTTCTGACCCGCCAAGAGCTGCCTGTTGCTGCTTTGGGCCTCTGGAGGTTGTAACTGCTGTTGGGAGCAGGAAAAGCAACGCAACTAAGAGAAGCACAACGCATCCACACCTGTTTCCGACACCTCGCTGAAGAAACCAACGCAGTGCCTACCCACGGCTTGAGAAATCCATGCATGTCGCGTCGAGTGCACCAATCTGCGAAGGCCGAGATCACCACTCCTATTCCAACACAGGCCCTGCTGTGCGGCAGCATGAACCATCACATAGTACCAAAATCGTCACGAATCGCATTGAGGCGCCAGGTCGGTCACATCGCTGGGGTACACAGTAAGAAACCTACGCATCACCTCCCCACACAGTAAGAAACAGACGCATCACCTCCTCTCCGGTAGGGAACTAACGCATCACCTTCCCTGTGTGTAATAAATGGATGCATCACCTTTCCCGCAACCTTTATTTGTTTATGCACGTGATGCATCCAAGGTACTTTGTGTGAAAAGTGTCGCATCGCAATTTAGTTTGAACAGAACAGTTTATACCATTTGAAAGTCATAGTTGTATTATTGTATTATGGATTTTTGTCATTTTGGTATTGTTTGGTTTAGATAAAGATTACTTATATTCCTAAACTGGTGTGGTGTCCATTTGTAGTGTTTTCACTGTATTACTGTATGCATGCACAAATGATGCTCTTTACATACTGCCTCTGAGATAAGCCTGTGTGCTCGTGCCAAGCTACCAAGGGGGTGGGTAGGAGTTATTTTAGACGTGTATCCC
Source organism: Lissotriton helveticus (assembly GCF_964261635.1). NCBI lineage: Eukaryota > Metazoa > Chordata > Amphibia > Caudata > Salamandridae > Lissotriton > Lissotriton helveticus. The sequence goes on from NC_136070.1 coordinate 1,120,125,284, forward strand.
CCTGACCCTGACCAGGAAGAAGGGTCTCTATATGGATAAAGGTGCAAACCATTGCCAACTAGAGACCCTCTTTTCTAACAGACTTGTTCTAAACTTAAAGTTTCCATCAGCATTTGTCCTCAAAAGGAGACTGATGGACATCCATTGATTACTCTGAGACAGATACATTGCTCATCATTAAATTCATTGAAGTTACAGTGCTTTACCAGAAAATACATGCCTCTCAACAAACTCACCAATGGTTTCACCGGGTCTCTGGCGTTCTTGACTGAATACGTATCTTTCATAATCCAATTTTTGGCACTGGATTAAACTTCACATTGAAGGCTGTTTCGATTTGATCATATGTCACTGCACCATCTTGTGGCATCTTGTTCATGGTTTCTTTCATGCCTTCACCAGCCATGTTCCTCAGATAATTTATAATCATTTTCTTATCTTTTTCATCTATTGCATCTATGAAATCTTCAAAAGTCTCTATCCATTCAGTCTATCTATTGTTAATGTATTTTTTGACAGTATCAAATGTAGATGGGAGTTTTCAGAATGCAGCAGGGGTATATACATTTGTAGAAAGTACACGTCTCTCATGCGTTTTTTGTGGAACGTGATTATGTAGAGCTTCTCTGGAGCCTTGCTGGCTTCGGGTAAGCATTAATGATTTTTGGAGCTTGGATCTCGCCCCGGCTCCGCACCAGAGATCTTTGCTTGATGGCAGTCTAGGAGTTGTTCAGGGTTCCTACGCAGCACCATTGGTGGTGAGCGACTCAGCTGTCAAACACAACCCCAACCTTCCTTCTGGGGCCACTTGGCAGCACTTTGTAGCAAATTGAGTCATTAGTGGTTTTGTTAAGTAGATAAATCTTTGTACACTACAATTCCATGAAAGCAGATAACATTGATCGGCTTCATGCTTAAATATTTCTTCACAAACACATGGGTAATCTTTGCTTCATATCACATGAATTTCACTTTGACTTGCACTGTACTATTGCTGTGTGCTGCTTTTGTAACCTGGTTGCATCCGCCTTTAGCGTTCTTACTCCATATAGCATATGGCATTCATTTGTGTAATAGCGCAGTACCTTTTATTCGCGGCTGTTTCATTCAGTGCCTGGCCACCAACATGTAGACTTTCAATGTCGTTTTCTTTATCTCCAAACATTTTACACAGGCTGGCATTGAGCTGATACTCCACTGGTGCCAGCGTCGATTCTGCACTTTGACTGCAGCACACATTGCATGCACGAGCAGTTTGCTGGGCCACTGCAAACTCTCTGGAAGAATGATTTCAGTGTATATACTTCATATCCCCAACATCGTCGCCAATACCTACGCCACACACGGAGAGTAGTTTTACATGTCTTTATTCTGCTGCTTGTAAGTCAAAACTCAACATTTTAAGCTTTTCTTCAACTCGCCATGTCACAGGCCTACGGGGTACACTGGGAACCAAAAGAGTTCCAGAATTCTTTCATTTACAGACACTACACGTACTGTTCTTCCATGTCCCTCACAGATGGCGCAAAGAACCTGGTTGAGGGAGACTAGGAGACATTTTTAACATGAAAGGCCTTTGTCCTCTACCCCTCTGGCAGTATGTCTCATCCAGGTGAGAAGACAGTGAACTCTCTGATTAGGAGAGTGCATTTATGGTGTACCTACTGATCTCAGATCCCTGCTTTGGGGTCTCAATCCACTGTATGGGAGTTCCTTAGTGAGCATGTGTGAATGTCGTGTTTACTGAGGTGAAAATAGTAAAAAATAAAAATAAAAATCACCTGATACATACCTTATCTTTCCTAGCAATCTAACACAGAGTACTGGTGTGTGCTCTCCAGAGTCATGTTGTGGATATTTCTGCCACAAAACAGACTATAAAATAAAAGAAAGCTTACCTTTAAACTTACAAGTTTGTCTGTTTAGCATCCATCAGACGCGCACGGGCTCATGATCAGCCAGTCAAGTAAAATAACAATGTCAAAATCTAGGGACTGCAGTCTATATACCTGTATGCGATTTGTCAGTATTTTGAGTTTCAGGTTTGGGAAATCGCTTAGGTCCATTTTTGGAAATGTCATCCTTTGAGAAGGGCTTAGTTTATGTGCATTGTTTAATTGATTACTTGGCTTTCTCACTTCTCACACTGTGTCTTGAACAGTGAAAATAGCAATGGGGAGTTGTTTTCACTTTAATGCATATATTTGTTTCCATCTGTTATGCGGCTACCAGCTCAAAAAGTAGCGCTGCGCGGAGTATGGTGTTTGTTTTCACGTTTCCTGCTGCTTGCGGCGCCCTCTATAAATGGCTTGATTGGGAAAACGTAGCAGTAAATGGCAGCTCGGTGGAGGTTCAATGAACAGTTTCTGACAAAAGAAGAACAAAGCACTATACAAGGATGTTTATATGTAAAGCACGGTTGAAGGGTGTATTAAGTATGCTAGGCACCGCAATGATCAGAACAGAACTGGGGGGAGTTCCCTGTTTTAATAAGCATGCTGCTGAGATTTGTTCGCAACAAACATGCAATATGTTGACCCTAGGGCCGGTTTGTCTCTCTTTGTTGTCCTGCAAGAGGTCAATATATTCAAGTCCAGATTAACTAAGGCTTTGCGCGGGCTCTAAAGCAGCACAAAGCAGGGCAGGAAAGAAGCAACTTTCTCAGAACAGAAATCGCATTGTGCAGCTTGTGTCAAGGGGGCATTACTTGGGGTGGAGGGTGGGGGGTGAATCAATACACACGCCTATATGTTTAAACAAGTAACATGTTCGGACTGGGTTTTTGCATCGAAAATTATCGCCAAATGGAAGCCGGCATCAGCTAGAGGAAATGTCTGCACAGCACACACTCAATATGTCGGAAACTTCTGCGTTTGTTTTTGAATTGGAACTGGAATGGTATACTTCCAGTGCAGCTCCTACTCTACAGAGCGCACACTCGTCTTGGCGCCACAGTGCAAAGCTGTGTATCATGCAAGATGTAAGGACTCAGTCAGTCAGCATTCTAGTGCTGAGTATGTATTCACACTAAATACCCACCCACCACTGATGTCACTGGTCAGGTGACACAGCTCCAATAAAAGTGGCCCAGTGCTCTGGGCCCGTTGCACCATGTATGCAGTGTGTCTATGTCTCCATTTATTTGTCAGCATGAGGACCTAAGGCCCGACCCCACACAAGGCAGCCCGTTTGTGCAGAAGTACATCAGTAGCAGGCCAGTCTTTGTAGATACGATACTGTGCTGTTTTCCCTTTCACACACCACAGGTGCAGCACATTGTGCATTCAAACACTTGGGCTGATTTTTTTTTAGATTCTAGCTTATTTTTTGTTCCAGTGAACCATTTAGAGTAGACACAAGTGGTAAGGTTTGACCTTTTCGTGTACGGGCTGGAGGCTTTGTAGATAAAACATGCCATCATAGGCTTACATTTCACTCAAGGCAGTATTCAAATTTGCAACCCTACATTGCATGAAGAGGAAAAAGCAATATAGAGCCATATTTACAAAGATTACCTCGGACAGCCTGTGGTATCTCCCTCTTCATTCCCCCCCGGCGGCTCTGTGTACCTTGGCACTGCTCGCGGTGACGTCACTCCGAATGTCACCGCGACCAGCGTTCGAAGGCAAGCGCCGGGGACACACTGAGGCGACATCGTACCCATAGGCTGTGGCTGAGGTCGCAGGTCTCTGTACTTGCTTTAATAAACTTTCTGTTCACTTACGTGACGGCTCCGACTGTCATTTGTAGCTGTCACCACACAGCCCCGCACCATGGTGCAGATATGAACGTGCGGTGTGCCCAGCGGAGCATATGTACTGGAGGCATACCCTTCCAGGACAATTTCCTATGCATAGACAACAGCGCAGTGCTCACAATCATTGGATGTAGACATCTCTTTGGGGGGGGGGGGGGGGGGGGAACAATGCCTTCCTCAACTTTGATACTGCCTCAAGCTTTTGTGCAGGCCACTTGGCGCACCTTTGTGTCGACCTTGTGCCGACTCAAAGCGTCAGCAAATCCGACATGTATAATTTGTTTGTCCAGCAATCTTATTAAAAAAAAAATCATTGTCTTAGGCCAGACACTGTAAAGTAATGTGAAAACAATGTCTCAGGCCAGTCATTGTATATTTGGGGGCTTATTTACATGCCTGTTGCCCTGCCGGCACATCATTTTTGAGATAGGAAAATGACGTGCCGAATTTTGGATTATTTGTATTGTTATTTTTCAGGCACTCGCCTTCAACTTTGTGGGCAGATTATACCCTTTTTAAAATTGAGAATTTAGCTTCTGTCTGAATGCCCAGGGTTTCATGAACATTGTAAAGCACACTAGTTTGAGAGGTTCCTCCAGCATTAGCACCTTATTAAGGCCGAACATGCCAATGTGGTCAGACACAGACTTTAAGCATGCATTGCTATAATATGGTTACTAATGCAGATGCCATCAGAAGCACTGTGTTTAATATAGCTGAATCCATTGTTAGCATCTTTAAGCCTAACAACATCACACCTGAATTCTATTAGTCTTTTCTACATCAAGTTGTCAGAATTGGTGATTTCTATTTGGTGTTGGACATATTAGGTTATAATACTGGTCAGAAGTTACAATTCTGGTAAAGTTACTCATTGAGTTATGTTCCTTCTTCGAGCAGTTCCATGTATACTCCTTCACTCCTTCTCTTTATTTTTAAAATTGGTTATAGTGAGTTCTGATTTTAATAAAGACATTAAGTCCAAAGAATACCGGGGGATATTACCAACAACTAGCGATATTTATCGCTAAATGCGCTTATCGACTTTTTTTTTATCGCTGCCTATCGCTGGATATTTTAGCAGAGAAAACATGCTATTAGCAACGTTTTTCTCTATTGCGCTAAAATATCCAGCGATAGCGGCGTAATGCGAGAATATTGCTGAGAATACAGCGATATTCTCGCATTAGCGACGAAATGCTCTTAGCCATGTTATCCACCTCCCATTGGATAACATGGCTAAGAACTGGTCAGAGCAGGTGTTAGTTTTTGGCGATAGCGGGAATATTTCCATCGCAACGCCAGCCTTGTTAATATGCGATAGCGACGTTATCGACTGCTTTCAGTCGCTAACGGGTTGGGTACGCCCACTTTGGATGTCATTAGCGATAAATATCGCTGACATGCAAAGCGGGCCCCAAACCGCTCGCTATCGCCTTCAAGCTGTCGCTAACTGCTGTTAGCGACAGCTTGATAATAGGGCGATCGAATTTCGGCCGCTAAACCGGCGAAAATTGCATGTCGCCCCCCTTGATAATATGCCCCACCATTCTCACAGTGTACTATGGAAATAGTGTTCTAAGCATACATGTGCACACATAGACAGACATACTACTGACTCAATGAAGCATATATAGAAAGACATACCATACATAGAACCAGAGCCAGAGAAATTTACAAACATTTAACATTTCTGTTTATCACTTAGCAACTTGTGAACTGTTACTCCCCAGCATGTAACTTTGTTTCAGCTGATGGACCTCATGGTGTGCTAGCCAGATGGAAGCTACAGGATAGACAAGGATTTACTGAAGTGAAGCAGCTAGTCACTGGAAAGGAAAGGAAAGGAAGAGTCTTCTGCTGTTCTCATTGGCAAAGCTCACAAAATGAGCAGGCGGCTCTGCTTTGGTCCTGGTGTCAGCAAACTGCACCAGAACGCCGGCAAGATGAATCACTGATGCTGATAAGAACTCAGCTCCAGGTCCAAAACAGTTGTCGCAATCCTAATGTTCCCATTACACTCCAGCACCACTCACAGAAAATATGTAATGGATGTGATATCATAGAACCTTGTATCAAAAGAGAGCATTACATCTATTTCTGCCTTTGCACTTCACATACTCTAAAACTGATAGATGAAAAACTTTATTGGAGTTTTTGGCACCAAACACAACAGATTTAGTAGGAACTCAACATGACATATCTGACTTCGAGGGACCCTCACTGTTCTCAGTCTTGGCCGTTGTCCCGGTGAAGGATTTTCACTTCCATTTCAGAAATAAGTACAAAGGTAAAGTCTTTGACCGAGCTTGCCTTCTTAGTAAACCTCACCTCCACTTTATTGTGTTCGGCCTGAAAGCGCACTTAGCTCCCAGTAATTCTAAAATGTTCATTTTTCAATTATATTTAATTTTTTCCAGGCACCTTTTGCTTTAAAACTTTAAAAGTTCAGATTTTTAGTTTCTCATTTCCAATTTTATTGATCTTAGTGTCTTTTTGTTCATTTAATTTTCGCAATTCCTTAAATAGAGTTTAGAATTTTATTGTCTTGCTTTCTTGGCTTTACCATTCGAAAGAGCAGCAATGCACCATATTTACAAGATAAGGTGCATTCCTGTCCCTGCATCCAGCACACAATTAGCAGCTGTATGCCAACGCAGGCCCCCCTGCACTATGGTGCAAGGGTGTCTATGTTGTTGGCATGATTGTTTTTGTGCAGGAAGGCACACATTCCTGCACTAAACCAGTAATTGGAGGTATTTTCCTCTTTCTATGTGTGCTACCCTACACATGGAAAGAGGAAAAAACAAGGAGAAATAATGTTATTACTTCCCGTTACTTCACCCTAAAGGAGGCGCACCGTTTTTACGCATTCCCAGATATACGCCATGGTATAAATCTCAGAAAGAATCTGTCAAAACCTAGGGGCATTGCACATGAGCACCCACTGCAAAGCCCATGGCACGCCTCCCCGATGCAGTGTGAGGCAATGCAGTGGGTTGAGCTGCTTTGCCTCACTCTATAGCTATAAGGCCATGAGAAGCTACACAGGGTGGCTTTACGTGGCCTTGTAGATATGGCTAAGCCCTGTATGCCACCAGAATGTCACAAAAAGTGAAGTTTCAGCAGCCCACAGGCTTTTGCACTAAAATATTTTCTAAATTATATTGAAAGAGGGCTACCCCTCCTAAATTATTAACCTAATTTCTTAAAGCATGCATGAAAGTAGATGGAAATGGAGTGGCAATGTGGGCTATGATTTGGATAATGTACAGCAGCATATGTGCTGTGAGCTCATCAAACGCCTTATTATGACTGCCATCTTAATTCCACAGTTAACTTCACCCCCAATTTTATGGATTTCTTGGATAGTTGTACTTCCAGGGATTGTTGCCCTGTGTAATGAGGCATTACAAGGGAACCTGGATTAAGAATTACTGATTTCCAATGGTAATTCATCATTTACCCTTGGATTTTCCCCTGATGGTTTTACTGGCTTGGAGTAGGTGAAATATACAAAAGGAAGACACCAGGTTGATAATAAAGCATCTGAATTTATAACTCCAATTTGCCGGAAACTTATGTTACGGGCCTCATCAAAATTTAAAGGGCACAGATAATGAGGCTCTAAGAGATAATTTATTAGTACTAGATACTAACTCCTACTTGTAGAATAACTTCACACTCCAAATAGAATTGAAATTGTTTATTTTAGCAAATACTATGGTATTGTTGCCCTCCAGCATTCCATATTGCATAGTGGCAATCTAAAAATTGAAGCTACATAGGATCAACCTGCAATATAAACCCAACACAACACACACCCTTGCTTCACTGTATTATTTTTATAATAATATGCATACTAAATCAAAAATGGACACTTACAAAATGAGGAAAAAAACAACATAACCAATAACATCCACACTTACTAAATCAATTACTAAAATAATCTAATTGCAACAATAAACTTTACATTTCATTGGTATTCTAACAATCCTTCTGACCTTACTCTGCGTCTCTTTCTCACTTTTCTTCACATTTTCACATGGGATCACAATACTTGCCTCTTCCAACACATCTTGAGGCATTTCTTCTTGGGTGGCTATCAATTTACTCAATTCACATTGTTCTCTAGAGTTTTGTCCTGTCTGTACACACTATTGAATCACACTAATGGAACTCTGGTGGCTAGGTGCAGTGTCGGTGTACAAAAGTGGTTGTTGCTTGATTGGGGTGTGAACCCTTGTCAAGCAGCAACCCAAATCCTTGTCAGGGTAAGGCACAAGCAATCCCAAACCTAACCTGTGCACAAGCACCTGGTAGCTTGGCACATAGAAGTTAGGCTTAACTTAGAGGCAATGTGTAAAGTATTTCTCAAAGTCAGATCTCTCTCAAACCTATTTCACAGATGAATACTGAAATGATTGAAATCTGTCTCTGCCACAAGTTCTTCACGTTTGATGGGAAGTAATTTAAACAGAAGTAGGGGACTGCCATGGGGACATGCTTTGTCCCGCGTTTTGTCAATCTGTTCTTAGAATGGTGGGAGGAACAGGTGGTAGGTCCCTATGAAGCTTTCAATGTTCCTGTGGTTTTATGGCTTTGCTTCATTGATGATCTCTTTATCATTTGGAATAGAGTGAAGAGGGAGCACTCAGATTTGTTTCAGAACTCAATCAAAAAGAACTAAACCTGAAGTTTCCCAATGAAATAAGTGCCACAGAGATCAATTTCCTAGATGTATCTGTCATTGTGGAAGATAACAAGGTCACAACTTACTTGAACAGGCAAAGTACAGGTGGGAAGACAGTACTTCACACCATGAGTAGTCACCCTAAAGCCCTTATTCGGAGTATCCCCTATGGGGAGTTAATCAGAGCAAGACGGAATTGTGGCACCGAGGAGGGTTATATGAGGGAGAGTGAGAACATCCTCAAAAGAGTCAGGGAAAGAGGATCAGGATAGTACACTACAATCAGCCTTAGAGAAGGTGAAAGGGGTACCCATACATGAATCATCTACCCCCAGAACAGCCAGTGACCATTGTGAGGAGAAGAACTATAGCACGGAGACCGCGTTGTTGGAAGTCACTGTCGCCATCAGAGAGGTGTTGGATGCGGGAGGCAAGGCCATGTTGGTCATGCTGGACCTGTCGGCGGCGTTCGACACCGTTCCCCACGAAACCCTCCTAATACGTCTCTGGGAATGTGGTCTTCGGGGGACGGTGTGGAACTGGCTTAAATCCTTCTTAGCCGACCGCCGACAAACGATCTGGGCGCCTCCTCACTCCGCAGCTATGGCACCTCTGGAAGTGGGAGTCCCGCAGGGGTCTATTCTTAGCCCCCTGCTTTTTAACATCTTTTTGGCCCCCCTTGCAGAGGTAGCGGAGTCTTTCGGCGCCCAGATCGTGTCCTATGCCGACGACACCCAACTCCTGTTTACCCATAACAGGAATGAGGTGTTTGACGGGAGCCACATCAGAAGCTGTCTAGAGGCGGTCTTCGGCTGGTTCAGGGAGCATGGTTTAAAATGCAACTCCGATAAATCGGAGCTGCTTTTTTTCGGTTTTTCCTCTGAGCCAGTTTGGAAAAGTTGGTGGCCTCAGGATTTGTTTCCACCTGCTAAGGCAAGCGTAAAAGCCAAAAATTTGGGTATTATGATTGACAATGATCTTTCTTATGGGCCCCAAATATCTAGCCTGTCGGGGAAATGTTTCGGCATCCTTCGGATGCTGAGAAAATTTTTGCCCCTGATATCCACCAAACACAGACGGATCATTGTTCAAGCACTTGTAGGGTCCAGATTGGACTACGCGAATGCCCTCTACCTAGGGCTTCCAAAGTACCTGGTGAGGCGGCTTCAAGTAGTCCAAAATTCAGCTGCCCGTGCCATTTACGGGCTCCCTAGACGTGCAAGTGCCTCTGTACTGTTGCAAGAGCTGCATTGGCTCCCTATAGCCAAGAGAGTTCAGTTTAAGAGCCTGACGCTGACTTTCAAAGCTCTTCATGCCATTGGCCCCAAATATATGAGGAAACGTTTGGCTTTCTATAAACCAAACAGAGCCTTACGGTCTGCCTCCCTGTCTAAGATGGTAGTCCCGGCCATCAAACGAGCTAGACAGGGCGGTCGCTCCTTTCACCATTTGGCTCCCCGTGCGTGGAATGAGCTCCCGCTTTTTTTAAGACAGACTCCCTGTCTTTTGTCCTTTAGAAGGGCTCTAAAAACTTGGCTTTTTACTAGATAGGCTTGCCATTTTCCTTTGTTGTCGTGTTGTGTTGCCATATTGAAGGTTTCCTTCGCCAAAGCGCCGGGACACTCCTTCGGGAGTAGCTGTTGCGCTATAGAAGAGCCGAAATAACATAACATAACATAACATAACAAGAAGGTATTCAGATTCATCACTACATATAATAAGTCTAGAGAGGTGAAGGACATCCTATCAAACATTGGAAAGTTGTACATAATGAGGAAAGTCTTAAGGATGTGCTCACCCCACATTCCCAGATTACATACAGAAAGGGTATGAGTTCCAGAGACAGATTATCAGGCAATGAGAAGCAAATAATTAAAACATGGTTGATGAATACCAAGAAAGGCTTCTTACCTTGCAAGAATAAAAGCTTGCAAAAACAGTAAACCTATATCCAAGTACACATCACCTCTTACAGGGGAAGAAATAGCAATTGGGAAACCTATTTCGTGTAACTTGGATTTTGCTGTCTACCTTCTCTTATGCTCCTGCAACCGTTGGTATATAGGAAGTATGATCCATCCAGTTAACAAGAGAGTAATAAATCATATGAGACCCATAACTAATGAGGATAGACACTACCCAGTTGCCAGACACTTTGGACAATGTCATAACAAATCAAGCGAATCCCTCTGCTTTTTTGCTATAGACAGAATTGAACTCATTACTTTGTGGGAGTGACAAGGAAACTGCCCTTAGAACACTGGAGTCAAGATATTTTGTAGAACTCAATACTAAGACACCTATGGGTCTGAAGATGGATGAAGAGATGAATGTTCATTTAAATAAGTGTTATGATGTATCCATGTTTTGATGTCCTGCTACACCATTTTAGAATGTTCTGCTGTACTTGTATAGGATATCTATGATTTTAACTGAATTTTTCTTTGTTTGTTTCTACTTCTATATGCATTTTTCTGTTTCTCTTTTCTGTCATCAGCACTTTTTTCACTTTTCTCACTCGGTTTAATAATATCCCGGATTGAACTTTCAATACAAAATGAAATTCAAGTTTCAGCAAGCGCTCTGGGACCAAACGGTGACATATGCGCTATACAAATATAAATACATAAACATAATACAAGCGTATCCTGTGAGGCACCGGGAGGTGGAGAGTGGGAGTGAGAGATTAGTTCACTTTCTCGCCCGAGATTCTTGTGCAAGATTACAGCCACTGAACTGATCATACGACAATGGACATTGGATGGGTACATGGAATATAAATAGTTATACATGATAAGATTTTCTTTTGTGTACTCGTGTGATCAATGTTTCCGGAGGGTTTGACATTCAACACCTTTGGAGGGGTAGCAGTCCCACCCATTTGGATTGTATATTTTATGCTTTATGTTTGTATATTAGCCTATGTTGTTATTTCTTCAAGTGATTCTGCCACTTTTGTTACAATATCATACTGACATAGTGGATGGTCTAGATTTCTTTCATATTTTTTATTATAATTTATTGTGAATTCAGTGAGGTCTGCATCAACAACTGTCACTCTCCTAGGGATAGTTGAATATTGGCCCACTTGGGCGTTACTATGCAATACATATTTTGTCCTTGATGCATATTTGTTCTCTGTCCAGACGACCGCTGGGGAAGTATCTAAGTCCCAATAGTTGAATGTGGAGCTATGCCGTGTAATCGGTCATATCAATTGGGGATATCGAGCACAACATTTCTATAAGCAATTTTGGGTATTTTCATGAGCTTATTTTACCTTTAAGAGGTTATACTATCTGCTCCTTTCCTCGCCGCTTTCAACAACACAACCTTGTACAACTGGCTTGACATGCATTAGAAACATAAATATATTGATGATCTGTAGTAAGTTAAGTAGGATGCATTTATGTTGAATTTACATGGATTCTTATGTATAATCAGTGCTTATGTCTTTGATAATCCAACAGCTAACCTGTATAGTTTCCTCTTTTTGATAGCCCTTTGTTTAAGTTGCATATGTTTGCATTGTGATCCATAGTACTCTTTTTAATCTCTCAATAGGAGACAACAGTCCACCCATGAGCAAGGCGACTTGAGAGCCGAAACACGCTGGAGAGTTGTATTTCCTGCATGTACCATGAATTAATGGAATACATCTTCACTTACAAGCTACATATAGAGTGTGTTTTTCTTTCATTTGGTAAGCCAAGGAAACAGTGAACTACATGTTGGTCGGAGCTCACGTACAAATGCTCACCTCTGCCACCAGGGCAATTTTTCAGGTTGGCCCCCAGCAGCATATTAAGATGTAAAGTGTCTGCAGCGCATAAAAACAACTGCAAGGATTAATATAAATGTACATGTAACTCAGCATTTGAGTTATGTCCCATAGATTTCTCAGTTCCCATCTGGATGATGAGTCTTGACTCCATTCTTTTCAACAACAACTGTCAATCCCCTCCTCTTTGATTCTTCTCTATGGTCGACCGTGTCGAGGGCGTGGCAATCCAAGGGTCAGCTCTTGATTGGGTTTGTTCCTTTCTGGGAAATCGATCTCAAGCAGTCCGTTTAGGTAAGATCACAACCCCCAAGATGAACACTACTTGCGGTGTGCCACAGGACCCCTCACTTTCCCTTAATCTATTCAACTTATACCTCTTTCCTCTGATCTATGCTCTTAAAGAATGGAAAGTCTGCACTTTCAATCATGCAGATGATTTCCAACTCGTGTTTTCAATCAGTAACTCCCCAGGATCCATGAACGAATTCCAGACTACCATGCTGTTCATCCGTGATTGGATGAACAGCAATCCTCTGAAGCTAAATCCAGATAAAAAGGTGGTGATTCTAACAGGGGGCTCTCTGAATCCCTGGAGTCCCCACTTTTGGCCTACGGAGCTGTGACAGCCCCCCACCCCCTCAGTCTCTGCCAAAACACTGGGGGCCATTATTAACAGCAATCTCACAATGAAGACTCAAATTGGCTCAGTGATCTCAAGTTTTTTTTTCCAGCTGTGAAAAATAAGGAAAATCAGCAGGTTCCTTACACAGGAAGCTAAATTACAGTTGGTTCAAGCAATGGTGATATCGGATATAGATTATGCCAATTCTCTATACTTCGGCATTCCAGCTAATCTTGTCCACCAACTCCAATTGATACAGAATCAGGCAGCAAGACTGATCCTGTAGGAAAATAGGGGTCAACATGTCACCCCTCTCTTGAGGAAGTTGCACTGGCTCCCCATAACTCATAGATGCGCCTTCAAGGTGGGATGTATCATCTTTAAATCCCTGAACGGCAAGAGCCCCACATTTGCTGACAGTATCATTGAAAGATACACCTGACTCGCAATCTGTGATCCGCACACTCGTATCTTCTGGCCTCTCTGTCATCAAGTTGAAGCGTCTTGGTGGAACAAGGTTTGCCGTACTAGGCCCCAGATACTGGAATTCCTTGCCCTTAGAAATTAGATCCTGCACGGATCTCAGGAGCTTCAGGAGACTTCTAAAAACATGGCTATTTAGACAGGCATACGAGTAACGTCCAGGACTATGGCATCCCTTAGAGTAGCGCCATGAAACCAATCTGGTGTATGTGCGCTTTAGAAGCAATATATTACATAACGTAACATAACATTTATGTATTTGATCCCAAAGTGCTTCAGTTCATTAACATTACCTTGATATTCTTCTCAGAAGTGTTTTGCAATAGGGTAAGAATAATCTCTATTTTTCACAGGTCGAATGTGTTGCAAAATTCTTTATCATACCTTGGTTTTGGTGCTCCACACATAGGGGCCCATTAGGATGGCGGGTGGATTGCCCCCGCCAGGCTGGCAGTAGCCACCGCCAGCCTGGCGGGGTCAATCCGCACCTAAATTCCCCCCCCCCGCCATATTAGGATGGCGGGGGGACTGCAGCAGACGGAAAAACTGTCTGCCGCTTTACCGCCCCGGTAGCCTCCCGGCCGGGGCGGAAGCGGTTTAATATGGTGGCGGTGTCTATTAGACACAGCCAGCCATATTAGCATTGCCCAAAACAGATGCCTTTCCGTGGCGGCGATGCTTCTCTTCGGGGGCCCCGTGCAGGCCCACGGATTTAAGGACAGATGGGGGTGCACACGGGGGGTACCTGTGGTACCCCCCTGCATTTGCATTAACAAAGCGGCAGGCACCACACGGTGCCTGCCTCTTTGTTAATGCAAATGCATATGTGCAATTTTAGCATTGTGGCGGGCAGTGCTGAGAGCACCGCCCGCCACAATGCTAAACATGCAGGATGCGCCCGCCACAGTGGTGGGCGCATCCTAATCCCCCCACGGGATCCCCGTCCTTATGGCGGGTGGTCCCAAACACCGATAGGATGGCGGGGGGACTATGTCCGCCAGCCATCCTAATGACCCCATAGTATTTTTAGCACTGCCATACTAACACATATACTACAAAGTCTGTATTGCAGGTGATATATATAAATATATATGTATTCACCAACAACTTCCTTCTCGGGAAAACAGTACGCACTCACAGGATCTTGTATTTCCCTAATTTCTTTAAGCGTGGCTCTGCCGGCAAGTATTACACCGAGGAGAGAATCGCCAGGGGTCTGTGAATTTGAGCCTTGCTGTGGGAATATATATATATATATATATATATATATATATATATATATATATATATATATACATATATATATATATATATATATATGTATGTATGTATATATATATAGTTCGCCCCAGCCTCTTGTAACGGAGGGCAACGCGGCATGGTCACCACCCCTAAATCACAAAACACAGTCCAGTGAAAGATTCTCCTTTTAAGAAAACACACTGGTGTCGCTGCCTCAATGAAAAGACGTGTTTATTAAACACAACAAATGTCTCTACGCGTTTCGGAGTTTAAAGTCACTCCTTGTTCACGGGCATTGTATCAGATGAGTGCTCGTACTTTGAAAGTGACAGTTTGCGTTTCCGTTCAACATCATAAACATAGTGGACATACTATCAGAGTTTGTGCATTCAATAAAGTTTTAGTTAAATTTTTTTTATGAGACGTTCCCGTTTTCACTCTAAATCGCAGCAGAGTAATTGTGCCAGAGCTTCAATGCAACGCTGGTAAAGTGGTTATCAACCATCTCGGCAAATTCATAGGAATACATTGTTTCAAAATAAACGAAAGCAAATTTGTTTCAGATACAGTGACAATGAACTCCTATAATGGCGCGTTTAACATATTCATAAATTTACCTTTCTGTAAACCCAATTACATTCTTTGATATACTCAATTCTACCCAAGTGGGTCATTGTGCTTTGTGCTGTGGTGTGTACCATGGGATGTATGAACCGGTACATTCATGAACCTTTCATTGCTAAATTCATGGTAATTCCCAAGGATAATGCTCATGCATGTTAAAATATGTGGGAAACACCATATGCGAACTGAAGAAAAGAATACTTAAACACGTAAGTGTCACAAAAAATGAGGACAAGAACAATGCAGTGGCCAAACATATGGAGCTACACCACAATGGTAACTGGAAATCTCTGACATTCTGTGGGATAGAGACCATACCAGTGAGTGCATGAGGCGGCAACAAGGAGAAAATGCTGCGACAAAAGGAATCACGCCATATCTTAAATTTTAGAAGTATGACACCGCATGGCTTAAACCAGTCGGAAGAATTGTATATACACATCTAATTAAATCAAGCAGCCCCCCATAGTGGGCAATCAAAGCCATATCACACCAGGAAGATAACACTCAATCTGTGATAGACAAAATAGACTTCAACAAAGGCACGACTGACCCACTGGAGGGAAGATAGAAGATAATGCAGGCTAAACCTGGTAAAAATAACGTGGTTCTCATGAAGAGACATGTGCACACATTGGAGGTATAAATATCCCTACTGGAGGGGCTAAAACCTGACAAAACAAAACACACAATATACATCGAAAGGGTGGCTTGCAACTGAAACGCCTAAAGTTTATCACCATTGAAGTGCACAGAAAAAGTTAACCACAGTAAATAGAAATGAACATCTAATGGAGGATGACAAGGAAATAATAAATCACGTAGATTGTTAAATTGTATCTAAGTATGGACAATCACTTGACCGTTATGAACTATTTTGACCTAAGCATGAAGATAATAAAAAACTCTTGTGTAATGATGCCGGTCCCGATAGTAGAATCATTAACGATTTTGTAATTTGTGCAATTGTATTACAATGGAATTCATCACTGTCTTTTGAGCACATCTGCACATAGTAAACTGCTGCAAACACAGAGCACTAAATCTCCGAGGAGCCTGCGGGGAAAATTCTGTTGAAAACAGAAATGAGGTACTAGCATATCCTAGTAACAAATGTTTAAAAACAAGGCAAACTACGTCAATGAAATAGCCGTGAGCAAGGTATTTTGCAATACCGAAACGCGTTGGTTGGGCCTGTGTTTGCGAATTAATTAAATGATTTAAGAATAAATGAATCACTGGATCATACCTGCTAGAGTGCGACCCTATTTCTTCTTCACGAAGGGATTGCTAAATATATATATATATATATATATATATATTAATTACCAAGTGATGGTCGCCACCAGGTAGTTATTGTTAGGTCTACTTTTTCATAGAAAGAGTGTTTTTGGGTTGCTTATGACTTTGGTCTTGCATGATAAATCATCACAAAATATTCCCCAAAAAGTTCATCCACCGCAGCTCTTTTCTGGAAAGTTTCAGGGTGAACTGTCAAGTGGGTGGTGAGAAATGAAGTGGCCGTAAAATGCAAAATCTTGATGCATTTTCCATGGACTTCTTTATACAGGGCTACAGCTAAAACTGCTGAACTGGATTGCACATAATTTGGCAGGAAGCTAGATCTTGGGTTGCAGATTGTACTTTTTGTGATTTTGTGTAAATCCATCCAAATAGTTTTTGAGGAATTAAGGGATGAAAATAAAATTGTAATATCCGGTATATATTGACTGCCAGTGTGAAAATAGAGGATTCTGATTGGCACAGGAAGCTTGATTTCCCTTGAGCCATTTTGCTCCTACGGGGGTCAGACTTCTACAAGAGCAACCTCTCTCATTGGTTACCAGCAAAATGAGAAAAATGGCACTGGCAGCTCTTACAGGACTCTGGGACTTAGTCCCATGTCCTGAAGTAAAAACAAAATACGATATGGGGGCACGTTAGGGATACCCAGACCACCTAAGCCCCATGGGGAGAGCTAGTAGAACACCCTGGGGGCGAAGTGGAAAAGAAATCGGCAATGAAAGCCACGATCCTGTGAAACTCTTGTGGGATAAAAAAAAGAAACAACAACAAAGGCAGCCAGGCTACCTTTAATTAGCTTATGATCCATGTAGCCCACCCGTGCTGTGTTCATAAAAGGGAGGGGCTTTGCAACCCCCACCATGAGCCACCAGAGGCTCCAGGCAACCCACCCCTGGGGCCAAAATATGTTAAAATGGAGAGAGGGCAACACAGTTCCCTCTCTGAGCCTCCAGAGGTCCCTGGAAGCCCCCTACCAAGGCTTACATTTCTTTCTAGGGGGAGGGTGGCCACATGCCCCCTCACTGAGCCTCAAAAGGCCCCGGGGGCACACCCCCATGGTCGATTACTTTAAGGGAGGGGGTGTGCTCCCCCTTCCCCGAGCCATTATTGTCCCTTGGGACCTCATCCACTGGGCTGGCTCACAAGCTTTTATCTCAGGAAGCCCAACACTGGGACATAGCTATTTCCCTGGCCACAGTGGATCAGGCAGTTAAACCTGTGTTTCCTCTCACTTGTCAGGAGCATTTTTTATTTCCAGCCAAGCGGGAGAAAACACCAAATCTACTCCCAGTTGGCATGAGTTTTGAAAAAGCTCCAACTCACTGGAAGCGGGCTTTGGATCTGTTTTTCTTCCAGCACTGAAGCCAGCAGGGAAACAGATCAAAATATTGCTCCCGTCTGGAGGGAGCGGGAGGGAGCAATGCCGGGTACGACTGTATATGGGATCTGTCTGGGGTCACGGGGGCCTTGAGTCTTGTGGCCAACCCTTCACTGTGCACGGCCAAAGCATGCAGTTGGCTGCATGCAGGGAGATGGTTGCAGGACTGGCTGCAGACCAGGTCTTGCGGCCAACACACAGCGCACAGACAAAGGCCATGGGCAGCAGGGGTTACATTTACGTATGGTAATAAAATATTATGCTATGTTAAAAAAACTAAAAAATCAATGAAAAAATGAAAGGTTAAAGTAATGTTAGAGTTAGGTGTGATAAAAAGACCTTTTTTTTAAAAACCTTGGAAATTCACTGAAAAAACCTAAGGTTAATGTAATATTATAGTTAGGTGAATTTGACAGTGACAAAAAAAACGTTATGGACTAAAAAAATCACAGAAATTACTAGTTATATTTAGCAGAGCTAACTATAACCAGTACTTAATTTGGAAAATAATAAGTGCCTGTGCCCTCAAAAGAAGACCACTTCCGCTTGCATCATCCATTGCCTCTGTCAGGACTGCCAAGTACAGGTACAACACAACTAAACACCATCCTGCTACTAAAAGTATGATAATTCAGACTATTCCAGGCCCCCAAACATATAAGTATGGATTTTGCTGTAGGAATTAGACATTTGTAAAGTATATTGAATTAATTAACAACTGTTGTTGAACTTGTCTCTAACCACTGGCTCAGATTAAGCACTTACTACAACGTGCGCCCCACCACGCACTGATTATGACTTCACATATGACATCACACATGACATGTTCTATGACATAATTTAAGACATTACTGAAGACATCTCAAATGACATCATCAATGACATCACTGATGTCATCATCCAAGCTTCTTTTGTACACCATGCTCTTTAAACAGGTATACCATTAGAGCTATGAATGTAAGTGCACAAAAGCTCATAATGAAGTGTATGTACTGCTATTATACATACAATCCCCATAGGTAAAGCAAGCTTGTCTTATTTACAATATTGACCCCATACCATACACTTCATAGGTAGCCAAGTTCATGTTGACTATGAACAATAGATGAAAGGGTAATCTATCCTGCACACAATATTCAGTCTGTATACAACTGTTCATGGAAGGCCAAGTTCCTCAAGATACTCAAGACCTGTTACATCTCTAAATGCCCTACTACGGACACCCTTTAACTGTATCTAACCCCTGAAAATCATTGAACTTACACTGAGAAATAACATATATATGAGTGGAAAAGTGATTACTGTTAACAGTTTTTATTCAATGGCTAGAGTGTACCCTGCATCACACTGTTTGCAGACAGTGAAAATCTCATAAGAAAGACACAGTTAAAAAAAATATCCACTAAGCACAGTGTACACTGTCAGCAAGACGTGTACAAAAAGTGACTATTCACCTAAATTAACCATGGTCTGAAGGTTCTAAAGATCATACTATCCACAACCTTCATACTGTGGTGAAATGTGTGCAAGTAGCCCATTTTCTGAAGCAAAACAAGCACATGCCCATAGGTTGGTATTGGATACAAACAGGCTTCTATGTTAAGTAGAAATTGTCATGCTGAGACCATTCTGTCTAATAACTCAAGGCTGCTTACTATACTTAGAGGCATATTTATGAGCCAGTCTATGTAGTCACTAATGCTTTCAACTAAATATAACATTAATTTAACCTTTTTTTCTGTGAACATGTATAAATAAAAATCTCTTCACTTACTTTATACATATTACACGTATTAACTAACTTGTGTGTATTTAAAGATATATATGATCAAGACCAGATTTACCCGGTCGAAACGCGTCATGCTGCTGTCTGCCAGTAGGTAGATATAGTTAGGACCTATTTTCCGTAGGAAATCTGCAATATTCTATTTGGAATAACTTTGGCGCCGGTTGACGAATCTTCTCGAAATTTTCAAAACTGGTGGGGCGCTCCCGTCCGCTCCTATCCTGAAAGTCTGGGAATGATTCATGAAGCGGGGGCCGAGAGAAAGGGGGGGTCCCAAAACATGTATTCCCCATGCAGTTTTTAATAAGTACCGTTCATCGCGGCTACAGCCTGAACGGCTGAACGGAATTACACCAAATTTTGCAAAGTTGTAGTCCTCAGTCAGACTCGTGCCTTTTGCTTAAATGGTGTAAATCCGTTAAGTAGTTCCTGAGAAAATTACATTTAAAAGTACATACATATCTATGGGCTCGGAGGATCCGCGGCTCCTGCAGTGCACGAGTTGCATGCTAATTGGCTGTTAACATTCCAAACCAGGAAGTGTTGGCAGCCATCTTGTGCCTCGGTTCTACCGAGGCACAAGAAACCTATAAATAAAAACACGTAAAACGCAAAAAGGGAGCAGGGTAGAAACACTCTAACCCCCTAGGCCTGTTCAGGGGGTATAACAAGGACCTCCAGGGCCCCCCCCAATTTATTTGTAAAAAATCCGTGTAGGATGCGCGTATCCTGCCGATCCCCAAAAAATAACAAAACGCGGGCTCCCGCGCTTCAAGTCTAATTAGCCCCCAGGGGGGGCAAATCCCAGGGACATGAGGAAAAAAGTATGTGGGGGCCCAATCCCCCCCCACACTGCCCGGAGACCGCCACCCTCCGGGGCTTTAACATAATATATGCATGGGCACATGGCCCCCTTGCAACCCTGGCGAACGACACCCCCGGGGCTTCATAGTATCGTTTTTGGGGGCCTCCAAGGACCCCTGAGCCCCGGGGACCACCACCCCCGGGGCTCAATGTAATTAACATTGCGGTGGCCCCCGCAACCCCGGGCACCGCCAACCCCCGGGGCTTATTTTTTTATTTTAACTAAAAAAAAACCTGTGTGGGGGCTTGAACCCCAACACACGCCCTGGGGATCGCCACCTCCCTGGGGCACTAAATATTTAAATTGGCCCCGGGGACCATCCACCCCAGGCTTTGCAGATGGTGGGAGGGGGGCCACGCTTCCCACCTCCTGAAGCCTTCTGATGGCCCTGGGGACTGCCACCCCCAGGTCCGGCTCCTGCAGTGTCCCGGGGTGCCCACCCCCGGGACACTGTAGTTTGCTATGGCAGGGCGGGACTGTCATAGCAAACTGCTTTGCTATTTGGAAGAGAGAGCAGGCAAGCCTGCTCTCTCTTCCAAATAGCAAAGCAGATTGCTTTTCCACAGGGGGAGCAGCATGTTAGCTGCTCCCCATGTGGAAAAGCAATGCCGGCTCCCACAGGACACGGGGAGCCGGCTGGGACTGTGGGGGAATTGGGGACCCCCACGGTCCCCAACAAAGAGGGCCAGCCCCTGGGGATGGGGTCCCCGGGGCTATTAGTGGCCTGGGAGGAGGCCACGCGGCCCCCCTCCCCAAAATGTAAATAATAAAAATAAAAAAATAATAAAAAAAGGCCGGCCCCTGGGGATGGGTTTCCGGGGCCACATGATGGGGGGCAAGGAAGCCCCCCTCCCAAAGAAAATATTTATAAAAAAGGCCCATGCCTCGGGGTTGGGGTACCCGGGGCGATTATGGCCTCTGGAGCGGGGCTACGCGGCCCCCTTCAGAAGTTTTTTTATTAAAAAACAAAAATTGGGGGAAGGCCCTGGGGGATGGGGTCCTCAGGACCAAAAAAATAGAAAAAGAAGGGGGGCTACACAGCCCCCTTTCTTACATTTTTTTTTAAAAACGGGATCGCGCCCGGAGGCCACTACCCCTCATTGCACCACTCTGCAAACGCACCCCCTGGCGCGTTTGCAGAGGGGAAACAAATTCCCCTTGAATACTGGGGTTCCCTGGGGGCCAACTAGCCCACCAGGAACCTCCAGTATGCATTGCAGAGAGGTGTTCTGAGGCCACGCCCCTTTTTACACCTCTCTGCAACGCAGCTCTGTGGCACTTACTGGAGATAGCTGGTGGGCTAGTTGCACCCCAGGGACCCTCAGTATTCAAGGGGAGTTAATCTCCCAACTTAAAACGCGCCACGGGGCGCGTTTGCACAGTAGTGAAGGGAGGGGGCCTGAGTTCACATATGTGCAAACACACCCTGTGGCACGGTTTAAGTTGGGGAATTAATTACTTGTCAATCCTGAGGGTCCCTGGGGCCAACTAGCCCACCAGGTACCTCCAGTAAGCGCCATGGAGCTGAGTTGCAGAGTGTTGTAAATGGGGTGTGGTCTCTAAACACCTCTCTGCCACACAGCCTCCTGGCGAATACTGGAGGTACCTGGTGGGCTAGTTGGCTCCCAGGGACACACAGGATTGAGGAGGAATTAATTCTCAAACTTAAAACGTGCCACCGGGCATGTTTGCAGACATATCACCTCAGTCCACGCCCCCTTCCTTCACCACTGTGCAAACACACCCTGTGGCACATTTTAAGTTGGGGAATTAATTCTCTTTCAATACTGAGGGTCCCTGAGTGCCAAATAGCCCAACAGGTTTCTCCAGTATGCCTCAGGGAGCTGCATTTCAGACAGGTGTTCAGAGGCCACGCCCCTTTTTACACCTCTCTGCAATGCAGCTCTGTGGCGCTTACTGGAGGTACCTAGTGAGCTAGTTTGACCCTAGGGACCCTTAGTATTGAAGGGGACTTAATCTCTCAACCATGAACGGTGATAGGGTGTGTTAACACAATGGTGAAGGGAGGGGACGGGGCCTAATGTGATGTGTGCAAACACGCCCTGTGGCGCGTTTCAAGTTGGGGGAAAAATTCCACTTCAAACCTGAGGGACCGTGGGGGCCATGTAGTCCACCAGGTGCTTCCAGGAAGTGCCACTGCGCAGCGTTGCAGAGAGGTGGTGCAGGCTGTGCCCCTTTTTACATCTTTCTGCTGTGCAGCTCTCTGGCACTTTCTGGATGTACTACGAATTCCGATTTACTCACCTGTTAGCAGGAGAGACCTCAGTGCTGCATCTTTGAGCCCAGTACTAATCCTGAAAAGTAATTCTAACCATACTTACCAGTAACTTGAATTTCCTTCCATAGGCTAACATTGACTGGTTTCACTTGGAAATTCTTCGAAGTGTGGAGTTTTGGAACTTTACCATATTCACCTAAAATCATCCGAACAACGAATTCCGATTTACTCACCTGTTATCAGAAGAGAACTCAGTGCTTCATCTTTTAGCCCAGCACTGACCCTGAAAAGTAAGTTTTCACCAGAACTGTTTCTAAGTGTTGATTTTCACAAACTACAAATATTCCTTAAAAATCGCCTGTATGACTTAAACACATTCTTTCAACTGTTTACGGGAGATGCAACAGTGCTGGATCCAGGATCCACCACTGAGTAAGAAAAAGCAACGATAACACTACTTACCTGCTAAGTGAATTTTCTCCCATAGGATAACATTGGTAATTCTATGTGAAAAAGTTTCTAAGTGTCAACTTTTAAAACACAATAATATTCCTTAAAAGTCACTACTGTAACCAAAACGCTTTTACTCAACTGTTTACAGGAGATGTCCAAGGACTGAATCTAGGATCCAGTCCTGTGGTTAGAAAAGTAATCCATAAAGTAACTAATTGCATTTAACTAAAAATTCACATTGAGCTCAATGTTGCATTGTGTTTGAAATTGTGTTGACCATTGCAACAACTGTAAGTACTGTACTTAAAAGTCTATTGCCTATTTCCAAAGTATTTAAACTAAAGTAATTCATTCTGAGAAGGTACATTTTGTACTGTAATGTATAATGTAATTAAAATGTAATTGTCATTTGAGATGTCATCAGTGATGTCATCAGTGATGTCACTGACCATGTATGAATTATGTAATATGTGACATCATCAGCAGTGGATTACGGGTGCGCGAGTTATAGTTAGTACAACTAACTATAACAGAGGAATTTCAATGGTTTTGTACGAGTGAAATGTCCAGCTAACTATAACAGCCCTAAAACCTATGGTTTTTTCAGTGAATATATATATATATATATATATATATATTACCTGCTGGCAGTCGCCAGTAGGTAGTTATAGTTAGGGCCATGTTTCCATTGAAAAAGCATTTTTGACTTTCCTATATCTTTGGCGCTGTTCAACGAATGTTCATAAAAATTCCCCCAAAAAGTGCCCCTGTGAATCTTCTTCTGTATGAAAAATGTTGGGTGCCCCAGTGAATCTTCTTCTGTATGGAAAATGTTGGGTTGATATGTCAAGTAGGGGCAGAGAAAAAAGGGGGTCAAAAAAGTGTTTTTCCCATGTTTATTGATTCTCATAGACTCCGAAGACATAGCTCCTGCCGAAACCGCTGAACGGAATGACGCCAAATTTGGCAGAAAGCTAGCTTTTAGTCCACAAATTGTGCTTTTTGTTATTTAGTGTAAATCCATTCAGTAGTTGTTAAGTAGTTTAAGGAAATCCCAATTTGTTTATCTGTGATCTCAAAGCCTTCATGAATAATGAGGAGCTGGTGCAGGGAAATGCAGAGCTCTTAGTGGCTACCAACACTTCAACCAGGAAGTGTTGGCACCCATCTTTTCTTCAGCTGAGTCCCACAAAAAAGCATGAAAAAAAGAAAAGGGGGCAGGGTAGGAATACCTTGTCCCCCAAGCCTTGGTCCAGAGAGACCCCGGCAGAGAAAAAGAGCCATTTTGTTTTTTAAAAATGTTGCCACAAATGCGCAAAAATTGTGAATTTGCCACATAAATGTAAAAAAAAGCAAGAGCAAGCTCCCGTGCTTGTTTTGTAAAACCCCCTGCATGGGCCAGGTCCAGAGGCAGTTTCTTAGAATAGGAATGGGCACCCAGGGCCCCCCTCTTGAGTCTCTTTGAGCCCCAGGGCCCACCACATCCCCAGGGATTTTTATTGATATAGGAATTGGGCTGCACGGACCCTACATGGGTTCAAATGAGCCCCTGGGACCACTGCTTCCCTGGGGCAATTCTTTAAAAAAATGGTGTGTGGGGGGCTGCAGGGATCCCTCCAGGCCCCAAGGACCACCATCTCCTCTGGGCTTACATTAATATCCCGAGGTACCCACCCTCTGAACATAAATGTTTGCTTTTGCTTGGCAGGATCTTTGATAGATCCCGCTAAGAAAAAGCAAACATTCTGGTGGGAGCTGTCAAAGAGCTCCTGCCTGTTGGAAGCAGAGGTTTCATCTCTATCCCTGCCTGCAGGCAAAATAGCGATCACAATGAGCAGACGGAGGCAGAATAAAGGTAAGCAATGAGTAGAAGAGGCAAAATAAAGGTGAAAACTAGGAGAAAGAGGCAGATTAAAGGTTAGAAACAAGCAGAAAAAGGCAAACTAAAGGTCAGAAAGAAGCACAATAGAAACCAGCAATGAGCAGAAAGAGGCAAAATAAAGATCAGCGAAGAGATCAAAGAGGCAGAATGAAGGTCAGCAATGAGAAGAAAGAGGCAAGATAAAGGTGAGAGATGAGCAGAAAGAGGCAGAATAGAGGTCAGAAATTAGCAGAAAGAGGCAGAATAAAGCTCAGGAACGTTGAGAAAGAGGTAAATTAGAGGTTAGCAACAGGCAGAAAAAGGCAAAATAGATGAGAGAAACGAGCAGAAAGCGGCAAAATTATTGTCAGAAAAAAACAGAAAGAGGAAAATTAGAGGTCAGAAATGATCAGAAAGGCAAAATAAATGTCAGAAAGAGGCAAAATAGAGATCAGAAATGAGCAGAAAGAGGCAAAATAAAGGGCAGAAAAGAACAGAAAGAGGCAAAATGAAGGGCAGAAGTGGCAAAAGAAACGTCAGAGAAAATGGCAAAATAGAGATCAGCAATTAGCAGAAAGAGGCAACATAAAGGTCAGAAATGAACAGAAAGAGGCCAAATAAAGGTCAGAAGTGAGCAGAAACCTGGAGAAAATTAGCAGATAATGAGCGGAACCAACCCACAGAACTCATACTCTATCTCACCCACTCATGGACCTACTCAACGACCCGTGCACCCACTCATAGACCCACTCAGAGACTTATGCACCCATTCACAGGCCCACTCAGACACTCATGCACTCACTCACAGACTGACTGGCACACTCATGGAGCCACTCCAAACCCACTCAAAAGCTCTCACACCCACTCACAGGCCCACTCAGACACTCACTGAGACACTCATGAACCCACTGAGACACCAACTCATACTCCCACTGAGATACTCATGCAGTCACTCATATACTCACCCTCAAAATATACAGGTTACAGTTCGGAAATAGCATTATAAAATCATAGAAATTCATAAAAAAACAAAGGTTACAGGGTTGTTATAGTTAGGATAAAGAATAAAAAAACCTTAGAAATTCACTGAAAAAAACAAAGATTACTGGGACGTTATAGTTAGACTCTGATTTTAAATGTACAAAACCATAGAAATTCAGCAGTTATAGTTACCTGAGATAATTATAAGTTACACCCCCGCAATGCACTACTTATGCCCTCAAATAATACATTGCTCTTGACACGGTCAGTGACATCACTGATATCATCCCCCCTTCTTTTACCTCTCCCCTATAGTAGGAACATGTTCTTCCACTTCTTGACTATGCAACTGTAGCCTATGTATCTATTCTTAACTGTTTTTCCTGAACGCTGAGACCTGAGCAACATGGCTGATGCCCGGTGGAGCTGCTAGACAGCTATAGAAGAGATTGACCCTGGTTTCCCCCTCGACTCTCACCTATCCAGCCGGACATTGGACACAGTTCCTCCTCGTCGCCCTGCTATGGCTCATTCCTCCCCTCCCTCCTACAAATTCTCGCAACATTGTTTTTGTTTACTGTACCTTACTTTGTTCCTGTAACTGATGTAACTTGTAACGCAACAATCATAAATGTAAAGTGCTCTGATAACCTCTGGGGTCTTGTTTGTGCTATATAAAACTTTATAAATAAACAACAATAAAACAATACACATCACTGATGACATCATCCACAGAACCACTCTCACACCCACTCACACTCCATACAACCTCTCATACACCCACTCATTCACCCACACAGCCACTCACATACCCATTCACAGACCCATACAAGTACTAACACAGCCACACGCTCATCCATGGAGCCACTCACATATCCACTCACTCACTCATACAGCCACTCACACAACCAATCATTCACCCATAAAGCTATTCATATAACCAGTCACTCACCCATACAGCCCCTCATACAGCTACACACTCACCTACACAGCTACTACACACCAACGTATCAACCTATACAGTCTCTCACACACCTACTCGCTCACCTATACAGCCTCTCAACACAGCCCCTCACTCACTCATACAGATCCTGACACACTCATAAACCCACACAACCATTTACATACCCATTTGCACTGTTTCTACTACAGCCACTCACACAGCAACCCACTTAACAAAACACCCATTCAAACAGCCAGTCACTTAACCAAATGCCCACTCAAACAGCCACTCACCCATACAGCCACTTACACAGCAAGGCCCTCACTCATAGAGTCATTCAGACACCGTTCACTCACTCACTCGCTCACTCACTCACTCACTCACTCACTCACTCACTCACTCACCCATACAGTCACTCACACACCCACTCACCCTGCCCAACAGCCACCCACAAAGCCACTTGCTCACCCATAAAGCCACTGACATACCCACTCACTCACCAATACAGCCACTCACACAGCCACTCACTCATCCAGACAGCTACTCACACATGCATGTATACATTAATACAACCACTCACACACCCATACAGACACTCAAGGAAATACTCACACATAGATACACACAGCCACACAGCCACTCACATACTATATGTTAGAAGTATTGTCACTCATTAGTGGTAGACATAGTACAGTAATTAAACTTTTATATCAGCGTAGTTGTTAAATTCCAATAAATAGACATAAAATCCAGGGTAGATGATTGAAGTTTTAAACTCATGGAGCACAGTACTTCTTACAGCCAGGACCACAATCAGAATGATCCCAATACAGTTCCAAGTGATGTCATACACAGCTGTAAGCCATGTGTCATAATTAAAGATATACAAGATGCATAAAAGGGAAATACACATTTAAAAGGGAAATACAAAGAATGAAGAATATAACACATCTCTTCCCTTACAAAAACTATTCATTCATAGAACACTTGGAGACACGTCTCACATTCCAAACTTGACCATTTTGGGTGACCACACTATTTTTGTTGACCTTGACTACTCTCAAAGGTCTGCTAAATCGTGCATCATCTTTGAGTAATACTCCAGGCTTACGTATTCTAACATAATCCCCAACATGAAAATCAGGTGTCTTGACTTTCATGTGAGAGTCATAATAAATGTTGCTTCTAATTTGTTTGTCCACCACCGTACGAGCAACATCATCTTTACTCAGCTGTAAACACCTATCCTTAACAACCTTCTTAAACCACCAAGGACACAGTTTAGAAACAGGATCTCTACCTTTAAGTAAACGGAAAGGCGAGACTTCAGTGGTGGTATGGGGGGTTATCCGATACAACCACAACTTCTCTCTTAATTTGTCTTTCCAATCAGCACCAAAGTTACGCGCCCAAAGTATATCTTGCTTAAGAACTCTATTAAACCTCTCTACTTGGCCATTTCCTTGAGGTTCATACAAGGATGTGATTATGTGACGAATATTTTGTGACCTAAGGAATACTTGCATCTCATAGGACTTCAATTGCACACCGTTGTGGGAAATAATCACTTCCGGATTACCTTCCCTAGCAAAAACTTCCTTCAAAAACAAAATAACACTACTGGTTGTGACCCTCGGAACTAGCATTACTTCCGGCCACTTTGAATCGTAATCCACTATTACAATGGCAAACCTACAGTCTTGTTTCAAAAAATTAAAAGGCCCTGCAATATCCATACCAACTTTCTGCCACGGAAATTCAGGCCACTTAACAGGAACAACAGGAGCAGGACTGCATTTGAGAGATTTCTCGCTACTAACACACTCCGGGCATTCCCTAACTAACCTGTCAACAAACCTGTCTAATCCTGGCCACCAGAAAAATGACCTAATAAGTCTTTTCATTGAGGACATGCCAACACGGCTCTCATGACTCAAATTCAAAATGGTATCCCGTAAAGAAACAGGCGGAATGCACTTCCCTTGTCTGCAAATGAAATCACCCTCTATAAAAATCTCATCAGAAACCTTCCAAAATGGGAACACCTCATCTGGAATTTCACTCTTAGAAGGCCACTCTGCATGACAGTACTCCATAACCATCTGTAAAACTTTGTCTTCTTCCATACTCTTTCTCCAGAAATCCTCCGAGATATTCCCAAACTTACCAGACAAAACATCGGCAAAACTAGCTACAATCTCAACTTTATCCAAATCTTCACTACTCTCACAAGGAAGACGCGATAAACAATCAGCAGTAACATTGACTTTTCCAGGTACATATTCTACAGTAAACGTGTATTCTTGTAATCGCGACATTAACCTGGCAATTCATGGAAACCAAAGGCTTATGATCCGTCTTGATAACAAATCTCGCTCCCTGGGTGTAATTTCTAAGCGTCTCTCTGTTGAATTTAAAGTGCGTGAGGCAAACGCCACATTGCACTCCTCCTTTCCAGAGAACTGTGAGAGAACACAGCCTAGACCATAAAGACTAGCATCAACAGTAAGAATACAAGTCTTTCCAACAAAAAATGCTTTAAGAGACGGCGCTGCAACCATCTCAGCCTTAATGGTTTCAAAAGCTTTTTGTTGACTATCTCCCCACTCAAACACAACATTCTTCCTTATTAACTCCCTCAAGAGCTCCATTTTTGACGCAAAATCCTTAATAAACTTACTATAATATTCACAAAGCCCAGAAAAAGAAAGAAGTTTTTCTTTAGAATCAGGCGCTGGCACTTTGAGAATGGCATCAACCAGTGATTTTTTTGGAACCACTCCATTTTTAGAAAGAGTATGTCCTAGGTATTCAACAAACTCTTGGAAAAATTTACATTTGTTTCTTTTCAAAGTGAGACCATAATCCTTGAGGATCCCACAGACACTTTAAAGATGTTTTGAATGACTTGCTACATCAGGTGAAAAGATCAAAATATCGTCCTGAAAACACTTCACACAGGACTCCATTCGTCTGAAAAGGTGACACATTGATCTTTGAAAAACTGATGCGCAGAGGCCAGTCCAAATGGCATTCTCTTCAATTGGAACAACCCCTGTGGCGTTATGAAGGCAGTCAGATGGCGAGATTCCTTGGGCAATTCTATTTGATGATAGGCCAACATTAGGTCCAAAGTAGAAAAAATCGTGGCCCCACCCCGTGTACTCACAACCTCATTAATGTTAGGTAGAGGATGGCAATCAATAAGGATGTTTGCATTTAGAGCACGAAGATCCACACACAGACTTAGCGAATTATCCGATTTTCGTGCTAAAACAATTGGTGAAACCCACTTTGACGATTCCACTTCTTCAATCACCCCTTCACTCAACATTCCATTCAACAATTTTCCTAACTCTTCTCTCACATTAATGGGTACATTCCTAAGTCTTTGTTTGACAGGAGAAACTCCTGTTTTAAGTTTGATCTCGTGGCAAAAACCTTTAAGCTTCCATAAAGTGTCAGTGAATACTTCAGGAAACAATTTCTCAACTACAACAGGATTAGCATTCACCACTCCACACAAGTCCACGTCCTCCACTAACATAACAGGCTCTTTACTACGTGGATTGAGCTTAATTCTCAGTTTCCACTGATCTGTCCAACCCAATACGTTGATACCTTTCCTAGCTGTAAAAAGGTAGAGCCGATGTCGACCAAGAACCTTCAGTGTTTGCCCGGCGTTAGCCGCCTCTCATACCATCCGATATTACCAAACAAAGAGGCAGGCGCTGGAGACTGGAAGGCTAGAAACAGGAGTTTATTCCGATGGAGCAGAACACGTCAAATCAGACAACAGGGTATCTTCTCGAGGTGCTCTAACCGCATCTCTGAGTCCTGGCCTCTTATACACAGGTTTATGGCTTTATTACATACACTGCATCCGTAATGTTTCTTTGAAGGACAGAAAAGACATCCTCGGAATCCCCGGTCCAGGCCCGTTCCCACACACATCTACAGTAGAGTTCCCACCCCGATCTCAGCATGGGGTGGTTATCGCGCAGCTGGACATTCCGCTGGGAACGGGGATGCGCGTGATCAGTCGGATCTTCGGGGTGCGAAGGCGTTGATTAATCCCCGCTCCTTTGATGGGGTGAGTTGCTACTGTAGGGGGCAATAAACTACATCTGCGGGGCCTGGCGGTGGCCTGGGAACAGCTTGGACAATCGGGAAGGGAGGAAGAGGATATCAAAGGCTTGTTCCTGTGAAGGGATGAAAGGGTTATATGGTTTCGGCTCGGGATATTGCGCTGAGGCAGGATCGCGCTTATGGTTCGTTTATGGTTCAAGGAGGAGAGATCGGGGGTCGCTGGAGCGCGGGGGGGATGCTTGGGGAAACAAGAGAGTGAGGGGGAGAGACGCGCTGGCTATCGGGAGTGGGCAGAGAGGCCATGGCAATCAAAATGGCTGCTGCTTACGCGCACGTATGGATCTGAAAAGGACAAGATGGCGCCGATAATGTTTACGCCACAATCCAGATTTTTACAGTCCTCCCTTTTCAACATATCTAGCCAGCTTGTCAATTTATGTCTATCCCCATTATATTACGTATTTCGATATCATACAAAGGGATCACTGAAATATTATCGACGGTCACATTATCGACTAGCAATAATATCGTTGAATAATTATCGACTACAAAAATATCGAATTTGTATACTTATTACACAAAATACAAAAATATCGACTAAAAAATATCGAGTATTTAGAATATCGAGTACATAAATATCGTCTTATTAAATATCGACTACTAATATATCGTTGTTCATGAAATTACACCTAACACTACAAAAATATCGACTACTAAAATATAGAGTACAAAAATATCGTTTCTAAACAAATATCGAGTTATTTTTTGTACCCTTTCATGTCTAAAATACCATATTAATGGTCTATAAAAGTCATTGCTACATACAAAAAACATTTTACATATAATACCTGTTACTTTTATAACATTACTATTTATCATCATTGCTATACATTATATTAAATGCGTTCTATCATTTTAAAAAGAATCCTTACATGTAACTAAAATTTTCATAATATTTTTACACTTACACATCTATTTTATTTAACAACTAACCTGCTTTAATGCGGAAAGCACCACATACCACCATTCTCACATCAACAAACACACCAATTAACATAAAAAAAATTCAAACTACCCTATACAATCCTTCCTTTCATCCTACAACCAATCAAATCCAAGCACACAAAATACACATACTATAAAAGGGATAAATGCATTCTACCATTTGCTGCTGCTAACTCCATAGAAAGAAGATGCCAACACTCTGAAGATTTTGTTCCTGAACAAACATCTTTAAAGATCCAGCTCACTAGCTAATCATTCAAGTAAGTTACATTCCATTATTTAACAATGTAAATTAGTAGTCTATTATTTTACTTATATCTCCTAACTCTTCCACTTATTTAATTTTTATCTCCTCCTACTTTTCTGATAGAAAGTACTACAAAAAAATTCCTAATACATGCTCCTATTTCTTCCCCTGCAAAATAAGATTGTAAGTATATATTAATGGTCTGTTATACAACAACAGCTGTTTTTAAACAGTATTTCACAAGATTCATACTTAATTTAAAACATTTTATTCACAGATATTCAGCGATTTTCCGATTTCAACACTACAAATGTATAGAACTACACTAATTAAACATGTAAGTATATATGTTTTTGTTAGTAAACAACCAATATTTAAAATGCTAATTTCTAAACAACATATCTTGCATATTACATCTTCCCTACAGATCCAATAAAAACATCCTACATCAACTATACCAAAAGACAAGACTACCCTTGTAAAAAATGTAAGTATACTTCAATTTGTCTAAAACTTCCAATAAAAACAAGAACTATGTTCTTAACACCATGTTATGTATTTTATATTTCCTCTACAGATATTGTGAATACATCATACATCTATTCTACCTACAGCAAAGAAAAGTACATATTTAGAAGTTAGTATACTTTTAAATATTTCCAATTTCCCAACGCTTCAAAATAATTTTTTTCATATGTGACATGTATTTATTCTATCTTCTCTACAGATCTAAACTTTACTACCTTGATGTACTCCACCAAATACTACAACTCAACTATTTAAACAAGTAAGTATATGTAATGTTCACATCAAATGTAGTACTAAGCAAATTAAAAAACTGCTTTTTCCTAGGAAAAACGTTTGTTATGTATAAACATTAACTTAGCATTTCTATATTTTCATACCAACAGTAAATAAAGAAATACATACAAGAAAGTCCTTCAAAATACAGTTCTGCATTTGTGATTACTACTTTTAGTAAACATAAGTATAAATACAACATTAATTATGTTAGCACCACTAAGTGAAATATATGTTATTTGATTGTGTTTCTTTCTACTCTTTCCTAGAACAAGTAAAACAATATGACAGAAGGTGCAGAATTTGTTATGTCACAGAAAAATAAATTACTGTTATGTTATATGGGTTATGTTTATAGCCAGGAAAGACAAAGTGGTAGAAAAGTTTTCTGGAAATGTACAAAATATTACTCAAACAAATGTTATGGAAGGGCTACTACAGAGGAAACTAATGTGCTATTTACCAGGGAACACAATCATCCCCCCAATGTCACAGAAATTGAAATAAGAGATGCTTTAGAAAGTATAAAGACTGCTAGCACACAAAGTGATAGACCAACAACACAAATCCTTAAAGAGGAACTGTTAAAAGTCCCAGCCCATGCTTCAGGTCAACTACCCTCTATTGACTCCCTAAAACGCACAATTGCATACACTAAAAGACGCACTTCCACAACCCCACCCAACCCTACTACTTTTGAGGAAATTATTATTTCACCAGAAATGTCCATCACACACAATAAAGACAAATGTATCCTTTTTGACAATGAAAGCAGTACAAACAGAATCATAATGTTTGCAACTGCAAGTAATTTAAGAAAAATCCAACAGTGTCCCCAATGGATGATGGATGGAACATTTAAACCATGCCCAAAACCTTTTTATCAACTATATTCCATCCACGGGTTATACCATAACTATAACATCCCTTTCATTTACTGTTTGCTACCAAACAAACAGCAAAACACTAACACAGAAATATTAAATGTTCTCAAAAATGAAATCAATAATTATTTTCCAGAAAAAATAATTATTGATTTCGAATTAGCTATGATTAATAGCATTTTGAAATTATTTCCCCACACAGCAATCCAGGGTTGCTACTATCATTTCAATCAGAGCATATGGAGACATCTCCAAAAAGCAACTTTAAGTATTTTGTACTCAACAGATAGCACCTTTGCCTATCAAATTAAAAAATTGATAGCACTGGCCTACGTTCCTGTTACCGATGTAGCGGAACACTATAATTTATTAATTGACAGCACATATTACAAGAGGAATGAAGATAAACTAACCCCATTACTGGATTATTTCGAAGATACTTGGGTGGAAAGGTTGCACAGATCTGGACATCGACGCCAACCCAAATTCCAAATCCCTTGGTGGAATGTCTATCTTAGTACTTTAAACCAAGAGTCTAAAACCAACAACAGTGTAGAAGGGTGGCATAATGCTTTCCAAGCTACCACAAGCAGAACAAGACCCACATTCCATAACCTACTAGAAACTTTGATAAAAGAACAAAGTTATCAAGAACTAAGAATGGAACAATCTGTGACCCAAATTGGTCCAAAACTAAGTAAACAAACTAAAAAAATGTTCCGACTACTGCAAAGTCAAGTCACACTATACCCTACAACTAGAGGATTAGAATATCTGGCAATAATAGCTAAAACTCTACTATAAAAATGTCGACTAAATATACTCAATATCTTCTTACAATAATGATACATATAACAATCATAAACATTTCTAAACAATTATAAATAAGACATATTTGTTTTACAAACTTATCAAAATTTTGCACATTATTTCTGAACAAATATGCAATATTTATAATTACATCACACATACACATTACATAAAGATCGACATTTCCCACCCAATAAATAGAAATATAAAAATAATTACAATTTCTGTAGATGAAAGAGACGTAATGAAGCAAAATACAATCCATACAATCCATTACAAAGTACGAAAAATCCAATATGGGAAACCATCAAAAACCCGAAAATTATGAAAAAAAAAAAAAAACGCTCCAGGAAATCCCGAAAACAGTATTGTGGACACTTTAGTATTTAAAGTGATATACACACAACTTTAAAAAAAACGGTGACGTATACCAATGTATCAATCCAATACAAAACCCTCAAAAATCCCGAAAAAAGGTTAAAATTATTAAAATCCGCTCCTGGCAAACACGAAAAATAGGAGATACACGTAAAAATATAACCATAATAAGTCATACATTAGTATCTCCGAAAAAAAACACGCTTCCTTCCATGTAGTTTTCATGCGAGGAACCGGAACCTGTAAAAAAACATACATAACGAAACCCACCCACAAATAGCCCATAAAATTTGTAAATACACGCACAATTAACATTAACCATGTAAGAAGACATTTCCTAACAATTCAAATAACACTAGAACTAAAACATACACGACGCATCTATAACGACGACATTACACCTAAACGTTACATTAACAAATCATACATACACACAAAAACACTACACAGTTCGAATATACCCTCAAACATTACCACTCAGTCATAAATGGTATATAAAATTTACCTTACCTCTCTCCACACGAAGCAACTCCCAACAGCGAGCTTCTCCAGTCTTGAATGAAGCGCAATAACCTTACGCGGTAAAAAAGTAGTCCCCTTAAACCAATTTTGAAAAGGTATCATAGAAAATACAATGTTATAGTATAAAAATATAATACATACACATTGTTATTGTAACAAATTAATAAAGTAGACTCATTATAATTTAAACTGTTAAAATTTTTTACATTTCTTTAATATTATTAATTAATATATATTAATAATATTAAATAATTATGTAACACTTGAAATGATATATGTAAAACATTTATTTTTGTGTACATTTATAGGAATAAGTTTGTGTTTGTTTATAACTAAACATTATTAATTGTTTTGTAAATAATTAATAATAATAAATAATATAACTTATTTATTATTATTAATATAAAAATTATAACCATTTACTATATAAATAATGCCCTTAAATAATGTATTTTTATTTCTCTGAATGTATGTATTTCTGAAAAGAAAAGATAAATGTTTATGTTTATTAATTAATAATAATAATAATAAATATATTTGTTATTATTTTTATTAATTAATTTTTTTTATAATAATGTCTAAGTATTATAAAAGTATATAATAGCATAAATAATCTTTTACCAATACCAGATATTATTAATAAACATATTATTCCCCTTTACAGTTATAAAGTTAACAACATAATATATTTATATGTATAATTTAAAAACAACATTGTCAGAAATATGTGGAAAAAAATGTCTTAATTAGTATTTCCATATCTTGAGCAAATATAATAATTGTCATGTTACTTTATAAAAATGTATATATTAAAATTAAATATTTAATAATATTAATATATAATATTAACATTATTAAATATAAATGGAAGAAACAGAAAAATAACTTGAATTTTATTTATTTCAATATAAATACTTGTTACAGAAAGTGATTGATAATAATATTTTGTTTTGACATAAAAAATTTGTGAAAATTTTTGTGTGACAAATTAAAACATGTACATAAATGATAATGTGTTATTCTGCAAATACAACATTTCCAAAAATGTTTATGTTATATTTGATAGTGATTGTATTGTATTACACATGAAAAAATTGAAAAATTGTAATAAAGTTTTTTGAAAACATCCATTTTGCATTGTCTTGTAATATAATAACACACTAATGTAAAATTATATGCAAATGTGCTGGACACTGACCAATTAATAATTGCTATTCCTACTCCAGTCAAAGTATTATCAGAGAAGTTGCTGGACACTGACCAATTATTATTTACTATTCCTACTCAATTGAAAGTAATATCTGGAAAGGTGCTGAAGACTGACCATGTATAAATTAGAATAGCTACTTTAGTATAATGTTATAGTGTAAAATTTGTCAAATATTTATATATATTTTATAAATATTATTAACATATATTAGTAGTATATTTTTTGCTGAGTATTTCAAAAAATTATTATTAGCATAAAAAAGAGCAACATTTTTTCACAAAAATCTTTCAATTATTTGTAATATTTATACATTTTTTTCTCACACTTTATATACACAAAACAGACCCTGAACCCTAAAAATACCCCTTTACCCTAAAACTGAAAAGTGTCCATGAACTCAAAAATATACTCCTTTACCCAAAAACTGGAAACTGACCCTGAACC
Organism: Lissotriton helveticus; assembly: GCF_964261635.1. Lineage (NCBI taxonomy): Eukaryota > Metazoa > Chordata > Amphibia > Caudata > Salamandridae > Lissotriton > Lissotriton helveticus. The sequence goes on from NC_136070.1 coordinate 1,120,162,690, forward strand.
CTAAAAAATACCCCTTTATCCAAAAACCCAAAACTGACCCTGAACCCTAAAAATTCCCCTTTACCCAAAAACTAAAAACTGACCCTGAACCCAAAAAATACCCCTTTACCCAAGAACTGAAAACTGACCCTGAACCCAAAAATATACCCCTTTACCCAAAAACTGAAAACTGAACCTTACCCATTAAATATACCCCTTTACCCAAAAACTTAAAACTGACCCTGAACCTAACAATATACCCCTTTACCCAAAAACTGAAAACTGACCCTGAACCCTAAAAATACCCCTTTACCCAAAAACTGAAAACTGACCCTGAACATTAATTATACCCCTTTCACCAAAAACTGAAAAGTGACCCTGAACCCAAAAATATACCCCTTTACCCAAAAACTGAAAACTGACCCTTACCCATTAAATATACCCCTTTACCCAAAAACTTAAAACTGACCCTGAACCTAAAAATATACCCCTTTACCCACAAACTTAAAACTGACCCTGAAGCTTAAATAAACTCCTTTATCCAAAAACTGAAAACTGACCCTGAACCTTAAATATACCCCTTTACCCACAAACTGAAAACTGACCCTGAACCCTAAAAATACCCCTTTACCCAAAAACTGAAAACTGACCCTGAACCTTAAATAAACCCCTTTACCCAAAAACTGATAACTGACCCTGAACCTTAAATATACCCCTTTACCCACAAACAGAAAACTGACCCTGAACCCTAAAAATACCCCTTTACCCAAAAACTGAAAACTGACCCTGAACATTAATTATACCCCTTTCCCCAAAAACTGAAAACTGACCCTGAACCTTAAATATACCCCTTTACCCACAAACTGAAAACTGACCCTGAATTCTAAAAATACCCCTTTACCCTAAAACTGAAAACTGACCTTGAAACATAAAAATACCCCTTTACCTAAAGAGAGAAAACTGACCCTGAACACTAAAATTCCTCCTGTACCCAAATGTAATTAATATTATTTAATTAACTATTAATAATTAATTAACTATAATTAATAAGTTAATATATTAGCAAAATAGCTGTAATTAATTAAATATAATTATTTATAATATTTATTCCCAAACAAATATTTAATAATAACAATATATGGAGATTTTTTTTATTTATTAATAATTAAATCAAGTAATTAATATTAATTAATTACTATTTATTTACTAATGATAAATATGTACCAAATTATATGAATTAATTAACAAATTTATATTTAATCTTTACCAATTAAATGATAATTTAAATTTCTCACAAACATATCATAATTAATTATTTCTTTTTAATTACTCCCCACCCTTATCCCCTATTAACCCAACATCCCGCTCCTAAACATTCACTACAATTTATACCAATAACAAATATGATTTTTTTTTAGCACAATAGCTGTAATTATTTTCATGTAATTATTAATACATTTTTCACCAATTATTTAATGAACTATAACAAAATATTATATATATAACAATTACTCTAAATAATGTAATTAACTAATTAATATTAATTATTTACCAATTAATTACAAATACAAAATTTATACCAAATTATATTAATTAATTAACTAATTTATATTATTTATTTTCCAATTAACTAATTAATAATAATTAATTACCAATTAATTACTACATAAAATTTTATTACCAATTATATTAATTAATTAAATAAATAATATATAATTTCCAATTCACTAATTAATAATAATTAATTACCAATAATTACTACATAAAATTTTATTACCAATTATATTAATTAATTATATAATTAATATGATTTATTTTCCAATTAACTAATTAATATTATTTAATTACCAATTAATTACTAATAACAATTTTATAGAAATGTATATAAATTAATTAACTAATTAATATTAATTATTTCCCAATTAATTAAAATATAAAAATATTTACAAACATATAATAATTAATTAATTATTTTAAATTACTCCCCACCCTTATCCCCTATTAACCCAACATCCCGCTCCTAAACATTAACTACAATTTATATTACTATTACACTTTATTTATATTTTTTACCTTTTTTCAACATAATATCGATATTTTTTACTTAGACTATTAATCGATATTTTGTCATGTCGATATTTTTGAGTCGATATTTTTGGACTCGATATTTTATTATCATTATTGTAATCGATATTTTTAACAACAATATTTTTGTTCTCGATATTTTATTATATTCGATATTTTTTACTCGATATTTTGTCCATTCGATATTGTGGAGTCGATATTATGTCTGTGCACCCATACAAAGCTTTCATACGTTCAGCTTCGAAGTTCGGAGTCTTAGGGCAAATACAGTTAGCAAACAGTGAGCACAGAGGCGGCAAGCATTGAATACCCAGGCAGAGTCCACATATTACGACGATTGGTATCAGTACGATCATGAACAACCTCCATCCCCAGTCTTTTACAGCACTCCAGAACCAACTCCCAAGTGACCATCCGTCTTGTTCCTGATGAACTTCTGAGGAGAGTCTGTGGAGGTGTTCAATGGCTTTGTAGACTGAGGGCGAATTGTCTGGTATGTAAGTACAACAGCTGGACCCGATGATACGGCATGCTCCTCCACGGTCCGCCAGAACCACATCTAGAACAAGGCGGTTTTGAAGAGCCACCAGACGGACCGCCTGAAGCTCGGCTGTATTGTTTGTGGGGATACCAGCTGTAATGTTCATCGTTGTTTCGACTGCCTGGGACAAATGCCGAATGGCACGACTGTTCGCCATCGGACCCCAAAGTGGAACAAGTCCCTTTATTGCATCCAAGAATTGTGCTCCAGTGGAGTCGGCCTGCTCAATGTCCTTTGCTCGTTTTTGTCGGTGATGGTTTGCCGGAGCCACATAGGTCGGAGGAAGGATGAAGGCAATGTAGAAGGTACCTCCCCAGCCCTTTGGGAGCCAGGTGTAGGCTTTTGTACCACAGACGAAGTACATGTTTGGAGAGGTGACAAAAGAGGGTGGGTCGGTTGAGTCCAAAGTTCTGGTGATGCGGCAAGCGCTGTGGCCCACCAGTTGTGTCCCATGGCCTGTGATGCATATAAGGCCCGAGACATTGACGACAGATAGGGCCACAGTCAGGGTGGCAGCCGTTCGTTTCCGGAGGTAGGAGAAGGTGGGTCTGGCTGGATTGTTGAATACTTGCATCTCCACCCTTTCTTTGGCGGGGATGTCCATGTGAACAGAAGCATTGGAGGATAGAGGGCAGAAGGGAGCAGCAGTTCTTCCGGTTTTGTTCAGCCAGACCCCATGATAAAAGTGCGACATAGTTCCGCTGGAAGTGGCATTTTCTCTGTAGCTCTCTTGCAAGAGGATCAGCCAAGCAAGGCAGGAACCATGAACAGAGAAAGGTGAAGGGATGAAGGGGATGGAATGTCCAGTGGCATGTGGTATCAACCCACAGATGCAGCAATTCGTGGCATTGGCAGCAAGGTTGTGTTGGTGCAGCAACTGTACGAAGGAGTTCCTTACGCCTTTCTTGGATTTGAGGTGAAAGAGAGACCAGGTAGTGTTCTTTCATGGTGGTAGGCTGTGCAGTCGTCAGAAATGTCTTATGAGCCGGTGCGTTCCCTTCCACGATCCAGAAGGTAGTCATGAGGAGGAGGCAAAAGAGAAGAGCGATAAGAAGAGCAATAGTCTTTGAGCTGTGCAATCTGTCAGTTTTCGGGTTCCTGTAGTGGGTCTTCGGATGTCCGGTTGCTTCCATCATCTTCGTATCGGGCACTTCCATCATCTTCAAGGTGCTCGGTAGTGGGCAGAACCACAAACTTCGTTGGGCTTCTCTCCTGGCAGCCTTAGTAGTGTTAGGCCACCAGTCTGAGAATTGTAACTTAGTCAGTGGTCTGCTTAGCCGAAGCTCCCTTCTTTCGTCGCAGGTTATACCCTTCTCTGGATGGCACAGTGGGATCAGGGAATTTCGCCAATTCGAGTGTCTCTGTCTCAGGGTAGCAGCTCAGGGATGGTCGGTCTTTGTTCAGGAGCTCTTCTTGGGTGGTCACCTCTTGGGTCGACGTCAGGGTCGGAGAGATTTTCTTGCAATGATGTGCATGCAGCCAATTTCGCTTTCCATCCACTCGAAGAGCTGTTCGGGTGGTGATCATGACTTGCCAGGGGCCCGTCCAGCGGGGTTCCAGACTCTTCTCCCGCTGGAAGTTCCGAATTAGGACGAAATCTCCAGGCTGGATGGTATGTCCGGGGCCCCTGGAAGCATCGGGGATGGCCTGCAGCACCTGATGATGAATAACAGACAGTGTTTTAGTTAGGTTATACAGATAGTCAGACATTAGGACGTCTGGGACGTCGTGAATAGATGTCGGTTTGGGTGCAGACCAGATACTCATGGGCCGGCCGAAAACGACCTCCTAAGGGGTCAAGTGGTGTTTGGTTGGGGTGGAACGCATTGACAGCAATGCCAGGGGAAGAGCGTCTGGCCATTTTAGTCCTGTGATAGCCACTATTTTCGCCAGTTTTAGTTTTAATGTGGCATTGTGCCACTCGACCAGTCCAGCAGATTGGGAGTGAAAAACTGCGTGGAATTTCTGTCGTACCCCCAATCCTTTCAGGATAAGCTGGATAACCACGGCTATGAAATGGGGGCCATTGTCACTCCATAAAATACGGCAAAGGCCGTAGCGAGGGAAGAACTCTTTCAGTAGTACTTTTGCAGTGGCAATGGCAGTGTTGTCACGCGTCGGGTAGGCTTCCACCCATTTGCTAAAAGCGCATACAACAACAAGTACATACTTCAGTCCTTGACATCTCTCTAACTGAATATAGTCCATCTGTAGGACTTCAAATGGGTGGTTGGGGACCCCAAATCCTCCTCGGGGTATGACAGTTCCTTTCCCAGGGTTGTGTTGCAGACAAACTAGGCATTGTTGGACAAGACGTTTGGCTGAGTCTGTAATTTTGTCGTTATGCCACACTCGGGAGACAAGTTCAGCCATAGGGGCTGCTCCTATGTGTGCAGGGGAGTGAGCCATGGTCAGTATAGGGATCAAGTATGAATTGGGTAGCAACCATTTGTTCGTGTCTTTTGTCCGCCAGCAGCCTTCATCGTCCTTCAGTCCCACCCGTGCCCATTCAGTCAATTCGTGTGGTGCACTGGCTATCTGGATGTCCCTAATGGTTTCCCTAGCGTCCTTCCATTTTTCTGTTTGTGACCTGGTCACGTATATGCGTGTTGTCGTCCTATTCTCTGCTGTCGTCCGGGCGGTGATGTCCGCCAGTGCATTCCCCTGTCCGACGATATCTGTCACCCTTTTGTGTGCCTGACATTTGATCACAGCAAGTCGTTTGGGAAGGAGAACTGCTTCAGTCAGAGCGGAGACTAGATCTCCGTGTAGGATGGGTCGCCGTGTGAGGTCAGGAATCCCCTTTCCTTCCACAGGAGCCCAAAATGATGCACCACCCCGAAGGCATACTGGCTGTCCGTGTAAATGTTTGCTGTCGTCCCTGCTGCTAGGATACAAGCTTGTGTGAGGGCAATCAGTTTTGCTGCCTGTGCAGATTTCTGTGTGATGCGGGCGGTCTCAACTACAGTTCGGGCTGTGGTGACTGCATACGCAGCTGAGGTGGTGCCATCGGTGAGTTTGATGCAAGAGCCATCTACCCATAGCTCTCCGTCAGGATCTGGGAAAGCTGTGTCTCGAAGGTCCACTCTACTCCTAGTCTGTTCGTCCGTGAGGGTCACACAGTCATGTATAGGGGGCACATCGGGATCATTCTCAGGCAGAGGCAACAAGGTGGCTGGGTTCAGTGTGGTGCATCGTTTCAACGTGATGTGAGGTGCGAGCAGTGTCAGTTCGTACCCAGTCAGTCGTGCGCTGGTCAGGTGTTGTGTCTTGATCTGGTTTAGGAGGGTGTCAACAGCATGGGGCACTAGTACAGTGAGGGAATTCGAGAGTACGATCCCCTCACTCTGTCGGATAGAGACAGCAGCAGCAGCTACTGCTCGAAGGCAGGCAGGCAAAGCTCTCGCTACAGGGTCAAGAGTGGCAGAGAAATAGGCACATGGTCATTGTTTGGGGCCGATGGTTTGGGTCAGGACAGACAAAGCGCATCCCTCCCTTTCGTGGGTGTAGAGAGAGAAGGGTTTTGTATAATCAGGGGTTCCTAGGACTGGTGCTGAACAAAGGGCGTCTCGTAGTTCCTTGAAGGAGGATTGGCATTCAGGGGTCCAAGGGAGCGGGAAGGGGACATCTTTAGCCAGTAGGGAAAGTAGTGGTTTCACAATGAGGCTGAAATTTGGCAACCATTGTCGACAGAAGGAGTTGAGGCCTACCAAAGAGCGGACTTGCTTCGGGGTTCTAGGGATAGGGGTCTCTAGAATAGCCTGAATTCGATCAGGTGTGAGTTTTCTCCCATCTTTGGACAAGAGGTGGCCTAGGTAAGTGACTTGAGGTTGGCAGAATTGCAACTTCTTCTTGGAGACCTTGTGGCCGTTTTCCGCGAGGAAGTGCAGGAGTTGGATGGTGGCTGTGACTGCAAGTGGAGTGGTGTCGGCCGCCAAAAGGATATCATCGACGTACTGTATCAACACCACTCCATCCGGTAACTGGACTGCATCCAGCTGTCTCTTGAGGGCCTGGCTGTAGATGCTTGGACTTTCAGTGTAGCCCTGGGGTGCTCTACAAAATCTATATGAGCGGGATTTTAAAGTGAAGCCGAAAAGGTAGCGGCTGTCTGAGTGGATGGGGATGGAGAAAAATGAGTTCTTGAGATCGATTACCGTGAAGGTGGTGGCAGTGGAAGGAATCAGGGTCAGAATGGTGGTGATGTTTGAGACTACAGGGTACTGAGGTACGACTACTTTGTTGACTTCTCGTAGGTCGATGATGAAGCAGTACGCTTTTTCATCTCCCTCACCCTGCTTCTTCACAATGAGTAGGATAGGGCTGTTGCAAACATTGCTAACTACTTCTTCTACCACTCCTGCGTCTACCAGGGACTGGATGATTTTTACCAATGCCTTCTCGCCTTTGGGTGATATCCGATACTGTGGGAGTTTTGGGAGCACTGCGTCCTGTCGAACAGTTATGTGTACAGGGTCTATCATCATGCGTCCTACGTCCGAGTCAGTCTTTGCCCATAGGTACAGAGGTAGGGTGTCGAGTAAGGACAAGTCAGCGTCAGTGATGGAAAACATGCGTTGTGTGTGACAAGATCTGAGCAACGTTGGGTTGTCGTACAGAATGACTCGAACTCCGTCTTGTGAACACCTAATAGTAGCTCGAAAATGTTTCACCAAGTCAAGTCCCATAATAGCGTCGGGGGTGTTGGAGGAGAGCAAAAACGTTGTGTCAGTGGTGTTATTGTCCAAGTTAAAAGAGATCTGTGTGGACAAGGGATTAGTGGAGGGCGTTCCATCAAAACCTATTGATGTCACATGTGAGCCAGACAAGGGTGCCCTGGGAATCAATCGTTTAGACAACGCACTACGTGTTGCACCAGTATCTACCAGAAATGGAGACTTTGTACCTAGGACCTTAGCGGTGACATAAGGACCTTGCTGGTCAACATAGAGCTCAACTGGATCCCTTCCTTGCCCTTGGCAGTCCTATGCAAAGTCGTGGGCATTGTCGCAGTCAGACTGTTGGCACTGATTCTGTCGGGGACGGTCAAACGTGTTCGGTCTGCCAGGTCTGTCATTGTTGGTGTCGTTTGTGTGCCCTCGTCCCTGTCCTCTATTTCTCGGCCCGCCCGCTACGTCTCTCGTGTCTTTATTTCTGAGTGCTTCTTGCAGAGCTGGACATTGAGACTTCCAATGGCCAAATCCTTTGCAAAACGAACGCACACTGGTTCTCATCGAGGTCTGTTCGTGGAGCGCCAGGTGCGGGTGTGCGGTCTCTAGGGGGTGGATTTCTAGGAGCATTCGACTGGTAGTTCCCTCTATACTGTTCCCTTCCTATAGTCACCCCTTGCAACTGAGCAATCATCACCCTCTCTTTCAAGTCCTTTTTCTTTTTCTCAGTCGCTCGATCGTTCTCGTTCTTTTGCCGCTCATAGTATTGAGCCATCTGAAGGATAGCTGCGGGCTTGGAGGCCGCCCAACTACTCTCGCTAGTCTGTAGTTTCTGCGAGACTTCTGGTGTCAGGCCTTTCACATAGTTCTGGACAAACAAGTGATGTCCGGTTGCAGTGGTCATGTCCTGGCCGCTGTAATCGGAGAACACCGTTTCAAACCGGGAGAAGTATTCTGATACGTCGGGGGCGCTAGAGGGCGCACAAGCGGAATGGCTGCCTAAGCGCGCAGCTCCCGCTCCTTGGATAACAATCCTTCATATATCCTTTGCCACGGAGTGCCTACTCGGCTGACTTCTACATAATCTGCAGCAGGGCGTCTTCTCCCACACTCGACCCAAGTCTGGGACCGCGACGAGTATCGGGGCCGGAGTTGCGAGCCTCCGAATATTCACCGGCTACTACTCTGGAGCTGTTGGGCGAGTGCGGCCGGCTACAGCGGTCTGCGCAACACCAAGGATTGCCACGAGGGACTAGGCTGCCGATCAGCGCGGCCGGCAGATTGCTCGTCAGGATTTTAACGGCGATCTCTCCACGGAGGTAGGAGGCTGCCTTTCTCGCCCGTGCGGCCCCCCCCCTCTGTTGCTGCTATTCCCGCCGCTGGGGCTGAGCACTAGTGGACGCCGCAGGACGGCCGGGACATCCTCAGGGCCTACGGAAGGGCCTCCATCCCACTGGTGCTCTCGGCGGGGCGGTACAGATCTACGAGCTGCCTGGGGGGGAGACAGATGTCGGGCCTGGGCCCCCGCGACTGACTGAGCTGCCGCATCGGCCTTTAGCCGCTCCAGAGCTTCTGCCTTGCACTCGGCTCTGGCGAGCCACTGCTTACCGCCACACCAACGGGATCTGCGGGCGTCAGGGCCTGGTCCCCCCCTCCTACACCCTCGAACTGCCTTAGCTTGATCCTTCCTGCAGAGACTGTGTTGAGCGGGGGGGCCTGAGATTGCGCCCCCGGGGAACGCACTCTTCCCGGCGGGGGCTCAGCCATCCCTCAAGCCTCCTTATCTGGGACTTCTACGACGCCATTGCATCGCGAGGCGGCGCCGAGGGGTAGGGTTCTGGTGCCAACTGCTCCTGGGCATTGTCGCCCCCCTCGCCAACAGAGCGTCTAGAGACAGCGCGGACCCGCCGGAGCCCCGTACCTCCCCTGCTTGGTCCCTTGCTAGTCTGCTGGAGAGTTGTTCCTGCCCGGCGGCCACTGTACCCTATTTTTTGGCAATACCTTTCCTGCGTGGCAATCCGGGGAGCTACCACATTCCACAGTGCCCGAGTGCTGAGCCCAATCGCCACTATGGTGCGGCCTGAGAACCGCCAAACTAAGCTCAGTTTTGATAGCGCAAGAAAGGGCGCAAAATCAACGCAGCTGGATCCTGAGCCTAGTGTGTCGTCCCCAAAGGCTACCATCTCTCCTACCAAAGACGTTGATCTTACTAACCTGATACAGGAGATGAGGCAGGGCTTTGCCACGGTGGTAGAAAAGGTTGATGGAGTCACTGCTCGGCTGGATGCGCTGGTGCACAAAGTTGACCGCCACGAAGAACGTATCACGGCTGCGGAGCAACGCATTTCTGACACTTCGGATGTTGCCTCGACCCACACCACACAACTGACCCGGATGGATAATCTGCTCAGGGTCATAGCGGCTAATAATGTGGAGTTGGAAGCCCGCAGCCGCCGGAACAACATACGAGTCACCAATGTGCCGGAATCCACGGACACGGGCAGGATGGAATTGTACATCGAGAAATTGCTCAAGGGCTCAATTGATGAGGACGCTTTCTCGCCCCAGTTCATCGTGGAGAGGGCCCACCGCTCCTTGGCACCTATGCCCAAGCCTGGACTACCACCGCGGTGTAGTGTTCTGTGCTGTGCCTCACTGGCACCTGTAGATAGAACTCTCTACCATGAGGATTCTAGGGCTATTGGGTAGAATGTTAGTATTTGTCAGTTGAAGCCTGGTGCTCTCTTGTGTCGCTGTGTTCACTGAAAGCTGCAATAAACCACAACTTCAACTATAACGTTTCCTGTGTTCCTGACCAAATCACTACAAAGTTGTTGGCGACGATCTGCGGACGAGAAACCACGTCATTCACCTCGTACCTGTCAAGCAAAATGTATCACAGAAGGCGCTGATCAGCTGATCCTCTTCATCGAACCTGCGGAGACTTGCTTTACTTCGAAGAGAAACGAGCGCTTTTGTGAGATAAGTCTACAGCGCGTATAACGCCTTTTTAATTCCTTGAGAGACTCGTTGTCTGTTCCTGTATTGCGAATAAAAGAGGAACTGTCTACGTGATTGGCAACCCAAGGTCGCGCATGGTTGGCAACATTGTCACGCGTTAGTTACGTGAAGGTCGGCCATTTTGTGTGTTCTTCGCGTCTTGATCGCTTCCAAGACACGCATTTGGTTGGCAACGTATGTCACAGCCTCGCGTCAAGTTTTCAATATCATTGTGCGCACGCATTGGTGGGCAGCGTGTGTTACAGTTTTTTTTCAACGCTCAAGGACTGTGATATTATTGACAACGTTACCATAGTAACACTACAAGTTTACTAGGAAATCCGTTTTCAGACAGTGTTGTCTATAATAAAATTAAAACCCACCTTTGGAAAGTGGGTGTATTTCTGTCAAACCAGTGTTCTGTTCTCTGTGCAGGCAAATGTAAGGTTTGTGTTCATCCCAAATCTCACTTCAACACAGCGACACAACTCGGATAAATTGTTGATTTGGGATAAATATATATAAATAAACTCTTTAGTGCAACATGCAGTCGGTCTCTCCTCCTCCACCTTTTCTTGAGACACCGGGTAATCCACCAATTGTTTGGAAAAAGTGGTTTGACGCTTTCGAAACCTATTTAGGAGCAGTTGGCGCTTCAAGATATCGCGCAGAAAGGAAGACATTTTTATTACTACATTCGTTAGGTTTCGAAGGTAGAGAGATTTATAAACATTTACCTCCTCTAATAAGGAATAACGCAGAAGAAGATGTGGATGAATATGTTGAAGCAAGGATGAGACTAGAATTAAGATTTGACATCAAACCCAGTCTTGTGGTAATTAGACACAAGTTCTTTAAGAGAGAACAGTTGCCTGGAGAAGACGTTGAGACCTATGTATCTAACCTGAGACTGTTGAGTGCAGAATGCGAATTTGAGGGCTTCAGAGAGCAACTAATCAGAGACCAATATATATGTAAATGCACTGACAAGTCGATACAACAAAAAATGCTTACCTTAGGAAATCCTACACTTGAAGAGACTATCCGAACTGCTAAAAGTATTGAGTTATCTAAGAAAGAAGTTAAGGAGCTCGAAAAGAAGAGTGATGAAGCAGTTTCTGTAGTTAGAACTAAGGAGAACAGGGACAACAGATCAGTCTCTGGTCAACAACGCTTCGAGAGGAACAATGTTCCCAATTCTCAACGTTTTGAAAGAAATCTGTTTCCTAGAAATGACATTTGTTATAGATGTGGAAATCTTTCACACAACAAAATTAACAAATTTTGTCCTGCCAGGAGTTCTGTTTGTCGTAATTGTGGAAAATATGGTAATTTTGCCAAAATTTTTCAGAATCCTAGACAGGGAAATCCTACATTTGTCAGTAAGCCTCAGGGTCTAGGCAATGTCAATGGAGTAGGAAATGTTTCAGATATGCTAGATAATACAGGTATGGGTACAAGTCCAGTTAACAGCATCCAAGACGATCTCAGAGATATGGTTGTAGTGGTACATGAAAATTCACATTTGATTGATAATGTCAAAGGTGATGCAAAGGTGATGGTCATAACTATGCGTGAGGATAGAGTCATCGTTGGTGACCCCTCTGATTGTGTTGATCCCTACGAAAATTTTGGTGTGGGTGATAAAGTAGTTTCCTTGCTAGTAGATTCAGGAGCAAGAGTAACCATGATCACCCAAGAATTATTTGAGGAAACATGGCCAGAGAGAAAACTTGAACCTCCTGATAGAGCTCCTGTTTCTTTTGAAGGACGAAGAATAGCTCTGCTTGGTTATTTTGAGGATGTTCTACAATTTAGGGGCAGGAACATTTTTGGGAAAATATATGTCGCAATTAAAGGGTTGAACATTTTGGGGTGGTTTCATGGAGGTTTGTTCGGATTGATCCTGAGACCAGGGGCAAAAGAGCAAGTGGGCTTAGCTGAACCTGTTAACTGTATTTCTAGTCTTGCCGTTGTTGATTCTGATGACTACGTTGAGAGTCTGTCTTGCAAATTTCCCACTGTCTTTGGAAAGGGACTTGGGAAGATCAAGGACTTTAATCATGAGATCAGGGTTAAAGATGGTGCCATCCCCATCAAACACAAAGTCAGAAGCATCCCTTTTAGTGTAAGGGATAGTCTAGAGGCTGAACCTATCGAGCTATGCAAGAAGGGGATCATTGAACCAATTGAGTCATCCTTGTGGTTGTCTCCTCTTGCTGTCGCCAGAAAAAGGAATGGTGATTTGCGCGTCTGTGTGGATTTGCGCAGCCTAAATAAAAACATCTGGATTGACTCACACCCTTTGCCAAAAATTACAGATTTGTTGTCCCTTACCAGAGGCGCAAAGTGGTTCACTAAGTTAGATCTAGCTTCTGCGTACCATCAAGTTGTTTTGAGTGAGTCCTCTAAACATTTGACTGCATTTGTCTCTCCATTTGGCAGTTTCCAGTACTGCAGAATGCCGTTCGGCCTTGCGTCGGCGGCAGCTGTTTTTCAAAGGTTGATGAGTCAAATGTTTAAAGATACCCCTGGAGTAATTGTCTTCCAGGATGATGTTTTAATTTTTGGCGAAAACAAAGAGGATCATGACGGTTCTTTGAATCAGGTTTTGGAAATAATGCAAAACAAGGGCATTGTTCTTAAACGAGAAAAGTGTGTCTTTCTAAAAGAAAAGATGGAATTCCTTGGTCATGTTGTCTCACACAATGGGGTAGAGCCACGTCCGGGGTTAGTAAAAGCAATTGTGGATGCATCTCCTCCAGTCGATAAGGCAGGTTTGAAGTCTTTCATAGGACTCAGTGAGTTCTACTCCAGGTTTATGAAGGATTATGCTTCAAAGGTTCATCCACTTACTAATATGTTGAAGAAAAATGTGCCTTTTGTTTGGGATAAGAACTGTCAGGAAATCTTCCTGTGGATTAAGTCTCAATTGGTGAGTGGAAGTGTTCTTAAAGCGTTTGATCCTAATAAGGACTGTGTGGTGACTGTGGATGCAAGTGGTTTTGGTCTTGGAGCCGTTCTCACTCAGAAGAGTGGTCAGGTTGACAACACCATTGCGTATGCTTCAAGGGTGTTGCGTGGTGCTGAAGTGAATTTCTCTCTGATAGAGAAAGAGCTTTTAGCCTGCTGGTGGGCTGTGAGGAAATTCAACTCTTTTCTCTGGGGTAGTCACTTTGTCATACGTACTGATCATAATCCCTTAGTTTCTATTTTGTCTGGTGAGAAGATTAAAGAACATACCCCGCGGATTGCTAGATTGTCGACTAAGCTACTCCAGTACAATTTTGATGTCTATTTGCCTGGTTCGAAGAATGTCAGGGCAGACTATTTTTCACGTTTCCCTATTTCTGGTCATGATTCTGATTTTGAAAAGGATGATGATCAAGAAGATTGTTTTGTTGCTGCTTTGGATCTTGAGGGGATGTGTGCTGTCAATGAAGCAGAATGGAGAAGAGAGTTGTTGAAAGATGAGGTACTTGTCCAGGTCCTAAGTTTCTTAAAAAAAGGTTGGCCTAAAGAGAAAAATGTCTCAGGACAATTCCAGACTTTTGTTAAAGTTGCTGATGAGCTCACGGTTGAAGATGGCATCCTTATGCGGGGTGGTAGGCTCATTCCCCCCGAGAGTTTAAGAAAACGTCTTGTAGATGGTGCGCATGAATGCCATTTGGGGAAAACATTCACCAAACGCAGACTACGGGATGTATTTTGGTGGCCACTAATGGATGTGTGTGTGGATGCTCTAGTTGATGGTTGTGTTATCTGTAGATCGTCTGACAAGAGCCACAAACCTAGAACACCCCCTTTGGAACCTATTATTCTTCCCGAGAGAGCGTGGGAAAGGATTGGGGTTGATTTAGTTGGTCCTTTTAATCTTTTACCCTCTTCTTCACGTTTTGCCATCGTTGCCATTGATTACTACTCCAAATGGCCAGAGATTCGGTTTATCAGTGAGCCTTCCTCAGCCAATGTCATTTCTTTTCTTAAGGATGTTTTCCTTAGAGAAGGGTTTCCTTCTGTCGTTATGACGGATAATGGTGTGCAGTTTGTAAGTTCTGAATTTGAATGTTTCCTTAAACAAGGTGGTGTTTCTCATAAGAAGAGTTCCTTTTATCACCCTCAGGCCAATGGCCTCGTTGAGAGGATGAACCGTGTGTTGAACAATTGTGTGCAATGGGCTATTGCCTGCAAGTGTGTTCTTGAAAATGCTGTTTGCTCCATGTTGTGGTTTTATCGCACCACTGCTCATTCGTCTACTGGTGTGTCTCCGTTCGAACTTTTAAGAAGGAGAAAACCTTCCACAAAAATTTGTCCAGGGTGGATGTCGAAATGGGTTAAGATGAATGTAATGGACGGGATAGATGGATTTGTAAGGGACAATGTTACGAAGGTTCAAGCAAAACAGAAAGCCTATTTTGATGAAAGAAATAGGGCTGTACCGCATAGTGTTCATGCTGGGGATGTTGTTCGTATTAAGAGCCCTGTTCACGTCACCAAGGGAAGAAGCAAATTTTCTGAGTCTTTAGTTGTCGATAAGGTTTGCGGCAATGCTGTACTTGTTAATAATAATCACTGGTGGAATGTCAGTAAAGTTGTGAAAGTCAATGTCAGGGAACCTGATTCTGTTAACCGTGACCTTTTATCTGATTCTCGCCATGATGCCAGGTGCTCTAACGATGTTAACAATGAAGGTGGTGGATTTCCTGGACTTCGCAGGAGTTCGAGAGTCCCTAGAATTCCTGCCAGGTTTAGGTAACCACTCAGTTCTCCACTCAGTTCCTGTTTCCTGTTTTAGGTTCTTACTTTATTTTTCCTCACTGTCATTCTTCTCTTCCTTTTCTTTCTTTCTTCTTTTCCTTCCCCACATTTTCTCTTTTCTTTTCTTCTCTGAGTTGTTCCTCTTTTGTTTATAGGAAAGGGGATAATGTAGTGTTCTGTGCTGTGCCTCACTGGCACCTGTAGATAGAACTCTCTACCATGAGGATTCTAGGGCTATTGGGTAGAATGTTAGTATTTGTCAGTTGAAGCCTGGTGCTCTCTTGTGTCGCTGTGTTCACTGAAAGCTGCAATAAACCACAACTTCAACTATAACGTTTCCTGTGTTCCTGACCAAATCACTACATGCTCGGCTGCTGAACTACCGGGATCGGGACACTGCACTTAGGGCGGCTCGATCTCAGAGGTCGCTGCAGTATAATGGTATCACTTTCTCCATTTACCCAGACTTTACACCAATGGTTCAGGAGGAGCGGCGCAAGTTTCTCCCGGTAAAGAAAAAGTTGCGAGAGGCCCAGATAGACTATGCGCTCCTGTACCCTGCGAAGCTGCGAGTTACGCACCAGGGTAAGCAAAGGTTCTTCACCAACCCGCAGAAAGTGGACGACTTTCTTAAATCACTCCGGAGGGCACGCAGGGAGGACCGAGAAGCCGCGGAAGAACATGCGAATACAGACTTGTCTCCGGCGCTACACGCTGACTAACTGCCGACGTGCGCTACACCACGCGCATTATCTGCACTGGGCTGTATTTTCTCTATAGATTGGAGCGCAGACATGGGGGAATTTGTGGAAGATGGACCTGCATGGACTCTGCACCCCAGTGGTAATGTAAACAAAGGACCACTCTCCTAGCCCTAGTCTCCGCCGAGGGCGGCATAGTGAAGGAGCTAGGGACCAGGGGGTGGCTGTGCGTACTCTGTGTCTTACCCCTACTGGGTGATCCCCTTTGACTTGCTGATGTTTTCGTTGTTGATGTTGCTCGAGTTGGGGGGGGGATGGGGGGTGGGTTGCTGGGTGGGGATGCTTGGCTGCTGGCATGATTGGGATGCTGGGGTGGGTGGGGGGGGAGGGGGTTCTAAGAGGCATTCATCTACTGGACTATATGCGTGGACTTTGGTTTGGTGTGTGCGCTGCTGCTGGTGGGGCGGGGGTGGCTCTTTCATGCTGCCAATTCTGGCACTGCTGTGCTTCTGGTTTTTCTGCGAACACGCAATTGACCTGCTTATCCTGGAATGTTCGAGGGTTGAACGATGCCAAAAAATGTCGGAATGTCATTGCCTACCTGAATAGACATCATGGACAAGTTGCCATGTTGCAGGAAACACACCTATCACCACAAGGCGGAACCTCCTTCGCGAGTAGGTGGGCTGGGGACCGCACTTTTTCCTCATATTCAACCTATTAGAGGGGGGTTACCATCCTTATTGCCCGCAAGATCCCATTTCAGAAGTTTGGAGAGCTGACCGATAGGGAAGGCCGCTATGCATTGTTATGGGGCAGGATAGGCCGTGATACATACACATTTGTGACCACATATGCACCAAATATCGACACACCTGCTTTTTTTTAATATTTTATGGGGTAAGGTTTTGTCTGTTGGGTCACGGCACATCGTCTGGGGTGGGGATTTTAATCTAGCACTAGCGCCTCAACTAGATAGAGCGGATGGCGTTTGCTCCTACAAGCCTAGGGCACGGGAGGCACTGGAGGGAATCATTGAAGAGGGTGAACTGTTGGACACCTGGAGACACTTGCACCCCCTTGGGAGGGAAGGCACACACTTTACGTCACACACCGGGACTTGGGCACGTCTAGATTATTTTTTTATTACCAGGGTGTGGCTGCGGAGCTGGTGGGGGTTTCTCACCTACCGAGAACATATTCTGATCACAGTCCTGTCCTATTAAACTTCCGCACACCAGGGTGGGATAGCCCGCGACCGCAGTGGAGACTCCGCCCTGACATCCTCCTTGACAGCCTGTTTCGCATTGAACTGGGGGAAGAGATAACAGACTTCTTTGCTAGAAATAAGGGGTCAGTAGATTCGGTCGAGCACATATGAGAGGCATTCAAGGTCACTATTAGGGGTTATTGCATCTCCAAAAGCCATGGTGTACTGCGTGCTATCCTCCATTCCATCAGCACGTTGGAAAAGGAGCTGCGGGCTTTGGAAGTCCGCATGGTGTCTGAAACTAGCCCTGGACTCCATGCCACCTTCCGGGAGACACTGTCTATGTATGAGGAGGAGGCTGCAAGGGAGGCAAAATTCCGGGGTAAACACTGGCGAGCCCGCAAGTACTGCGAGGGAGATAGGCCCGGGAAAGCACTTGCCGCACTCACGCAACCATCGCAAGCGCATAACACCATATTGGAACTCACCGACACCTCTGGCACTACTGTTAGGGATTCGGATGCGCTACTTACTACGTTTGTGGCGCATTACCACTCGCTCTACACCTCCACAATGGGACCCGGCGCGTCCTATTCTGAATACCTCAATGATGTGGCACTGTGTTGGCTTGGCGACGGAGATAGGGCATTCCTGGCGGCACCTTTCGAACTGGATGAGGTCCGTGAGGCCATCATGTCCCTCAGGAATGGCAAGGCCCCGGGACTCGATGGCATACCCGCCGAGTTCTACAATGCCTACATTGATATCATGGCCCCAGTGCTACGCGAGGTCTTCTCGGAATCCCTGTGCGATGGGGTGCTTCCTTGTTCTATGCGTGAGGTGGTGATCACATCACTACTGAAGCCAGATAAGGTCCCCAAATCCTGCAATTCTTATCGCCCACTCTCCCTCTTAAATTGTGATGTAAAAATACTCGCCAAGGTCTTAGCTACCCGGCTGTCGCTACTAATGACCAGCCTTGTACTGCCTGATCAATCAGGGTTTGTGGCGGGCAGATCCACTTCACACAACCTCCGCACGCTCTTCCCTTTGCTCCGCACGGTTCACGCTGATACACCTGTGGCGGCTGTGTTCCTCGACGCGACTAAAGCTTTTGACTCTGTCGAGTGGTCTTACCTGTTCTCGGTTCTGGCCAGCATGGGTTTCCCCAAATTGTTCATATCCTGGGTCCGCCTACTCTACACCCGCACCACGGCGAGGGTACTGATCAATGGCCGTCTATCGCAGCCTATCGCAATCACCAGAGGCACACGGCAGGGATGCCCACTCTCCCCCCTTTGTTCGCCATAGCGGTTGAACCTCTTGCCTGTCGATTGCGTCAGCTGCACCGTGGCGGAGCGGTGCAGTGCTTACAGCGTCAAATTGATGTGTCCCTACATGCGGATGACATCACGCTGTATGTTAAGCATCCTGAGACATACCTTAATCCCTTACTCAGAGAATTTGTTCTGTTCGGCGGGGTGTCAGGTGTTCACATTAACTGGTCCAAGTCGCAATTTTTCCCTTTAACTGAGGCGGTGACTGATTTTCCTCTTGATTATCCACTCTAATGGTGTCGAACTGACCTTCGATACTTGGGAATCCGCATCTCTCGCGACAAGGACGAGACGTTGCGATCCAATTACGGGGTGGCGATAACTAAGCTGACTGCCTCCGTAGATCGCTGGGTTACTCTGCCGCTCTCCATGGCCGGGAGGGTGTAACTCATAAAAATGGTGGTACTCCCCCGCTTTCTCTACCTCTTTCTCAATATACCTTACTTCCCTGGAGCTTTTTTTTTCAGAACTCTGAAGACGGAGCTGCGCAGGCTCGTCGGGGGAGGCAAAAGTCCCCGGCTCAAATGGTCCACGCTCACCCTCCCCTACGACAGGGGTGGTTTCGATATCCCTGATTTTGAAGCCTACTACCAATGTGCGCAGGCGCATTTCGCCTATCACTGGATGACTCCTACCCCCTTCATGCCGCACATAGCGGTGGAGGACTGGATAGTGCATCCTCTCCCACTCAATGGGTTGCTCCACTGCCCTGAATCATCCATAACTACGCCAGACACATCGGTTTCATGTACCTTAGATGCGTGGCGTCGCATGGCCAAGGGCTTGTCTTGTAAATTACTCTACTCGCCCAAGCTGCCGCTTACTTATCACCCTAATCTCACTCTCTTGTGGGAACCAGGTTTCCGCAAACTCTGTGCTAAGATACATATTTCCTGCTGGGGTGACTTGTTCTCCGGCGGTTGTTTTAAGTCGGCGGATCTCTTCTTTGCGTCGCAAGAACACACTCCTCTCGAGCTCTTTTACTATATACGGCTACGTGCAGGGATGAGAGACATCCTACCCGAGTTTCCCGCCGAGCCCGAAGTTCTGCCTCCGCTACATTTCTTACTGTGCTCGCAGGACGGAGCCCATCTAGTCTCCGGCCTTTACCGCCAGCTAAGGGGGGCTGCTCCGATGCCGGAATCCAATGCCCGACTGCGCTGGTCTGCTGAGCTTGCTACTGACATTTCGGACGAGCAATGGCGCCATTGCTGTGCGCTCACCTCCCGCATCTCTGCCAGTAGTAGATTGAAGATAATCCACTATAAATTCCTACAGCGGGTGCACTACACGCCGGTGAGGAAACGACGATTTGGCCTGGCGGAGGATGCTCGCTGTGAGCGCTGCCGCGCCGATGGTGCCGACTTTCTCCACTTGGCATGGGAATGTCCCCAGGTGGCATGCTACTGGCAACAAGTAACGGATGCTCTCGCGGAGATGGTGGAGGAGACAGTGCCCATGGATCCACTGGTGACCCTACTTGGGGACACGATGCGGCTTCCTAGGTCTTGCCGGAAATTCGTTGATACCGCGCTTCTATTGGCCAAAAGGCGCGTGGCGTGTCGCTGGGGCAGGGGCAGAGCGCCCAAATTTAAGGAATGGCTGGCGGACTTAACTCACTGCCAAGACCAGCATGCCACATTTGCTGAACTATTGCCCATCTCGAGTCGGCCCAGTGACATTTGGGATCCACTAGTGCGCTATCTGCTCGCACGATCGGATGAAGTGGATCCGACGGAAGACCAACCTACCATGGATTAGTGCCCTGCTCGTATCCCGGACCTGACCGTAGACCCTACTTCTGCACATGCATTCCTTCCTCTATACGATCCTTGTGGGGACCCTCTCTCCTTTGGAAGCAAAGTTGCTACCCGCCCTCCCAGACCCTCACACGATGCTTGCTATTACGGCTATACCCCCTTGGATAGCCTATCACTCCTCCTTACTTGTTCATTGACACCCTATGTCTTACCCGCCATATGCTACAACACCCTCTGTCAGACGACACTCCAATGCTCCCTACACGTCACTATTTCCGTCTATTTGCGGCTTTCTTGATGGGACAGCTGTGATGTGGGTACAATTGTAGGCACGCCTCTGCTCACCTGGTATTCCACACCAGATCACCACCACTTATCCTGCTATGTAGATATGAATAGCCTCTGAGTTACTGTATCGTTGGGATGTTCTGTTGAGCTGTTCTGTTCCTCCCAAAAAAAAAACTTCCAAAAAATTAAAAACATTGTTCTCCTGCTGCTCATCCTTAATTGCCTTGCAACACCGGCTGTGTAAATACCTTTTTCCACCTATATGCAATGCCGCCGGACCTCCGGGATGCCGGCCTTAGGGCTGTGTAAATTTCGTCTCCTTCTGCTGCCGGCCTCCGGGTTGTAGGCGAAATAAGCTGTGTATTACGTTTCCTCTTATGCAATAAAGCAGATTTGAACTCCAAAAAAAAAAAAAAAGTATTCTGATACGTCTTCCTGGGGTTTCTGGCGACAGGCCGTTACTATCGACCAGTCCACCTTCCTTTCTGGGACTAAGGTTTTTAATTTCTGCACGATCTTATCTGGTAGGTCTAGAATGGCTTTCAAAGGTTTCTCTCCCGGCTCTCGCTGTTTGTCTACATCACCGAGTTGTATCCAGGTATGTCCGAACAGCTCAAGGTGGTCGACTTTCCGGATTTGCTTCCACACATCAGCTGGCAGACATAACCCGAAAAACAAATCAATATCCGCTAGGGTCATAATCGTCGAACCCAAAGCGGTGGCTAATTCTGTATAGAAGGCTGTGGGGTTCTTTCGCAGATCAGGCAAGGACTTTCGGAAAGTCAGGATGTCTTGCCGATCCCATGGTTGGTAAACCCAGTTGTAAACTACCCTCCCTCTCGCATCTTGGTGGTTAATATCGTCGTGTGTTCCCTGTCCTCGTGGGGGGACCCAATAGGGAGCGGCCTCCTTTATGGGCATCATAGTGTCAATTTTTTCTACTCTGGCTTCAGTCGCTGCAGGAGTCGTGGTGTTGGTCTCTGGTTTCAGTTCCGTGAGGTGGCGGAAAACTTCAAGCGTACGCGTGAAGAGGTTCGTCACATCACACTCGCCCCCATCTCCGACATCAACTTTCCTATACAGAGTCGTTAGGTTTTCAGGGCCTTTTCTTTGGTATCGGTCCTCGTAGGTATTAAGGGTGTGGTATCAACGGCGTACGACAAAGTGTCGTCTGTGGCTATTGGCATATGTATTGTACATATCCGTTACATAATCCTCACTTTCCTTTCGCACCACCAGTGTCTTTACAATCTTATTGATCCCAGCTTGTTCATCCTTACTTAATCTATTCAATCTCGCAGGGTCTTTCCTCCCAGCTTCGGGATCATCTGAAGTCGCTGCTCGCGCTGTGCTGAGTGCGAGGGGTTCGGTCGGCGCAGAGGCCATGAGGACCGAGGCTCCGGCACTACTCTCGCCTGTCGTTGGGGGTTGCGAGTGCTGCGCTAAGGGTTGGGAAGGGGCATATGGAGGGGGCATGTAGATGATCGGGGGACCTAGTAGTAAATCATCGTTCGTTCGCTGTTTCGAAGGTAGCTCGGGGTAAAGTGTAGAGGGTGTCCTGACGGGACACTTGCCTGATGATTCGGAATCTTGTTCTAGCTTGGTTTCCTCTCTTTCTTTTATTTCTTCCTTCAATTTGTTAGGGGCTAGGTGAGCTGCTTTGCGTAATTCCTTTTCTAACCTGACCTCATTTCTCTTTTTCCGCTGTTCTGTTTCTTTGCGCCACATGCCGAAGCTATTGAGCATAGTGGGTGTTGTCTTATTGTTATAAAGGGCTGTTCCCAGCGCGTTTATTTTATCGTTATCAAAGGATCCTATCAGTGGCCACTGATTTTCCCCATCCTTTCTCGTGTATTTATGCCACAGCTTACTATAAGCCACGGTGACTAGTCCATATTTAGTAAACATGTCCTTATTAGGGGTGCCCTCCAGTGGAGCCGAATGGTTCACCTCTAATAAGCGGTCCGGGCAGAACCAACTACCAACAAACGGGGCGAAGATAGGCATGACGGGTTTCAAAGGGGACAAAAGTCTGCACTACCTATCCTTCACTATCCGCAAAGACTAAACAGAGTATTGCGACTCTGTGCTTATTTGTGAATAGAGAATAACCCAAAGAGAACCAATTCCGAACGATCAATGTTCGGATAAACAATCAATCAAATGAGGGATAAAAATAGGCACGACGGATTACAACGGGGGCAAAAGCCTGCGTTACCTATCCTTCACTATCTGCAAAGACTAAACAGAGTATTGCGACTCTGTGCTTGTTTGCAAATAGAGAATGATCCAAAGAGAACCAATTCCAAAACAGTAAATGCTTGGATAACAATCAATCAAATGGAGAGGGAAGCAGGCACGACGGATTACAACGGGGGCAAAGGCCTGCGTTACCTACCCTTCACTATCTGCAAAGACTAAACAGAGTATTGCGACTCTGTGCTTGTTTGCAAATAGAGAATCTCTCAGAAACAATCAAATGAGTAATACTAGTATTTTCAAACAATCAAACAATCAATTCGCAATTCGTCGTGTTACACGACCTTACCCGGACCGCATGGACGGTTTCTCGTTTTCCGCTTCCAGCGCCCGATCGTCCTCTATTCTCCGTAATTGCTGTGGCACTCCTGATGGTTCCCAGTCAGGACCGTAGATCACTCGAGAGAGGTCTGCTCAGAACCGGTGAAGTTCGGATGATCGGCTGCCAGACGAGGGTCTATCGGGCAGGAGCTCTTCCCGATCGTTGCAGTTGTTCACACTGTCGTGGGGACCTCTCCCACTGGATCCACGTGTCGCTGATGGGCCCCACGTTTGGGACGCCAATTGTAAAAAGGTAGAGCCGATGCCGACCAAGAACCTTCAGTGTTTGCCCGGCGTTAGCCGCCTCTCATACCATCCGATATTACCAAACAAAGAGGCAGGCGCTGGAGACTGGAAGGCTAGAAACAGGAGTTTATTCCGATGGAGCAGAACACGTCAAATCAGACAACAGGGTATCTTCTCGAGGTGCTCTAACCGCATCTCTGAGGCCTGGCCTCTTATACACAGGTTTATGGCTTTATTACATACACTGCATCCGTAATGTTTCTTTGAAGGACAGAAAAGACATCCTCGGAATCCCCGGTCCAGGCCCGTTCCCACACACATCTACAGTAGAGTTCCCACCCCGATCTCAGCATGGGGTGGTTATCGCACAGCTGGACATTCCGCTGGGAACGGGGATGCGCGTGATCAGTCGGATCTTCGGGGTGCGAAGGCGTTGATTAATCCCCGCTCCTTTGATGGGGTGAGTTCCTACTGTAGGGGGCAATAAACTACATCTGCGGGGCCTGGCGGTGGCCTGGGAACAGCTTGGACAATCGGGAAGGGAGGAAGAGGATATCAAAGGCTTGTTCCTGTGAAGGGATGAAAGGGTTATATGGTTTCGGCTCGGGATATTGCGCTGAGGCAGGATCGCGCTTATGGTTCGTTTATGGTTCAAGGAGGAGAGATCGGGGGTTGCCGGAGCGCGGGGGGGATGCTTGGGGAAACAAGAGAGTGAGGGGGGAGAGACGCGCTGGCTTTCGGGAGTGGGCAGAGAGGCCATGGCAATCAAAATGGCTGCTGCTTACGCGCACGTATGGATCTGAAAAGGACAAGATGGCGCCGATAATGTTTACGCCACAATCCATATTTTAACATAGCAACATACACTCTTATGTGGGCTGATCTCCCTTTAAACTCCAATTCTGATGCAACAAATCCAACAAAATCAATAAAAGATTCATTAAAACTCTGAGCAACGATATCTGGACTAGATAAATCACTAACAGACAAGGTATCTCTAAACTTTTCCTGAAAATATTCTAAGGTTATAATGGTCCATGGTGAACCTGAGTCAGCCATAAGAACTAAAACTTCACCTAGAAATTTGACACAACATTTAGGAGAAGAAAGATTTTCCTCAACAGAACACACATCCTGAATAGAAACAACCATACCTCTTGCTACACAAGAATCCTTATCAGAAGAATTTAAATTCCTCACAACCGAAACAACTCTACTTCTGGCCCCTACACTCCTTTTTGGTTCAATAACTCTCTTGCGATCATCCTTAGATGCTTTGGCAAAATGCCCAATCCTACCACATTTAACACACTCTCTCCCAATAGCAGGACAAAACTTGAATGAAGCTACATGATTCGTACTTCCACACCTAAAACATACAATATTCCTTCTATCCTTCAAATATTGTGGAGCAGGTTTTTTTTATGCTACACACTTCATCAATACTCTTACTATTGTCCCCCTTGGCATTGACATCATCAATAGTTTTCCTCCATTTGTCTGATTGCTCAAAGGCTTTTGCTGTAGAAATAGTGTCATTAAGATTCGGATTTCCTAAAATCCACAACTGCTCCTGCGTTTTTTTACTCTTCACATTAACAATAATCTGATCCCTTATCATCTCATCTGCTAAATTACCAAAATTGCACAAAATCCCAAGACTCCTGAGAGCAGTCAGAAAATCGTCAAACGTCTCTGATTCTCTCTGAGCTCTTGTGTAAAACTTGTACCTGTTGAGGGCAATACTAGTTGAAGGTTTGAAACGAGTTTCAATGCGCATGAGTGCTTCATCAAATGTTCCCAAATCACCACTAGCAACAGGCAGAGTTCTGAAAATAGCCTGACCCTCCGAGCCAAGACAATGCAAGAAAATATTTTTTTTCTTTCATTACCCATCCTTTCCCCATGAATGGCTTTTAAATAAGTAAGAAATTCTTCTTTCCACCTAGACCAAGGAATAGGATGTTCCCCTTTAGTTTGCAAAAACTTAGTAGGTAGATCGAATTGCATTGTGATGAGAATACCACCAATGGGAATTAAAAAAAAAATACAAATAACTCTATAAAGTCAGTAACACCTTGTAACGTACATAAATAACAAAAAAATGCGTATCAATGCTAAATTACAACAAAATTAAAATATAATGCAGCAAAAATATAAAGATTGAGCTACGTTGATGCAATGTTGAAAACACACTGCAACTCACTGCATAGCGTCTTTATCCAAATAAACTAAATGTTGCCATACTCATCGTAAGGCAGAACAGTTAACAATGTGCTGTTGTGGACACCAGTGAACAAAAACTAGAAATGTTGAATCATCGAAGAAACAATTAAATTAAATCAATGCGCTGCCGTGCGCATTGGCGTTTTGTTGCGATGTTGTCATGGAGATTCAAAATGGCCGCCGACGTTAATGACGCTGACGTTAAGCGTGATGACGTCATACGTTGCGTGACTTTCACGGTGCACCAAGTTCCTTGTAGTGATGTCAGTCGAGCATGTCAGAAGAACCTCGCGTGTGACAGCGTTCGAAGAAGATGGTGTCAGTGGCAACATGCGCGTAACAGATAGCGCGACTTTCAAAAGGAAATGCAGGTAATCCGAAATATTCAAATGCAAATATCCAAAAAGGATCAAAATTGCATATTTTATGTTGAGAAAACTCCAGAAATTCCCGAAAAGAACGTAGATACTCCTCTGGTTTCCAGCAGGTATGAAACAGCGTTTAAATCCCAAGAAATCCAAAGGAACTAGTGATCAGTTCAAAGTAAAATAAATCCCAAAGAAATTGTACCGATCCTGTGCTCCCAATAGTAGCAGATACCAGGTTCCCTCGTCGCCAGTGTTACATTCCAATAAAGAGACATAAAATCCAGGGTAGATGATTGAAGTTTTAATCTCATGGAGCACAGTACTTCTTACAGCCAGGACCACAATCAGAATGATCCCAATACATTTCCAAGTGATGTCATACACAACTGTAAGCCATGTGCCATAATTAAAGATATACAAGATGCATAAAAGGGAAATACACATTTAAAAGGGAAATACAAAGAATGAAGAATATAACAGTAATGTATGTGTTTAACACTCATTAACTCTTAGAAAACACACTCACTGGAGGATGTCATCAATGATGTAATCAGAGATGTCATTTGAGATGTCATCAGTAATGCCATTATTAGTGTCACTAACCATGTCATGAGTGATGCAATATTTGAGGTCAAAAGCAGTGCATTGCAGGGACATAAATAATAGTTGGCTCAGGTAACTACACCCACCTACTGAATTTCTAGGGTTTTGTCATAGTAAAATCTGAGCCTAACTATAACATTCCTGTAACTTTTGTTTTTTACAAATAAATCGCCACCACCCCATCTGGTGACACCTTGAAAAAACATTTCTAAAAGTATGCACATTTTTTTTAACAACAATTACAAACCCACCAATAGAAAGTACAGTGTTACCTGCAACAGTGAGTGATGAAGTCACAGGCTAACAAATCCTCAAGGGTAATGGAAGAAACAGTGCAGGCTCTGGCACAGATATCCAATATCAATACTTCACAAGCAGAGATGCCAGATCACTTCAGGCACAGAGGTCTGGTACCACTATCAGCACGCCTGGGCTGATACAGAGCATCACTATAGCTTTCATCAAATTTGAATCATCTGAAAAGATCACCTAACAGAAAACCAACTCACAGGACAAAATATTCCAGTGGGTTTCAAGCAAAACAAATGAAGCAAATGAAGGCCAGAATAATGAGGAAAAAAGTGCTAAATCAGTGAACCAACTCGATAATGTAAACAGTAATCCCTTGTAATCTAAAATAGAAAGAATATGATGATACCCATGAAAGGCAATCATGAGGCGCAATACAATTAATTTCTGTGACAAAGTGCAGGTCCAGAGAGACTCCCTCTCCACCTCTGCTCAGAATAGACAGAACATGAGGAAAGGCACTTGATAATCTCTGTCTCAGTCTCTACCATAGTCAATAAATAATAAACAAAAATTCAAAAGGACTTGCAACTAGATGTAGGAAAATGTAATAGAGTCACCTATATCTAATTTCTGTATTTAGAACAGTCACATAAATGCTAATAAATGCCACTGCAAAATTAGCTTTTGACCATAGACAATGTGAACCTGGACAACTCACTTTGTGATCATGTTTGTCTTATTCATACCAGCTCTTTGTACACAGATACTCTCATTTGCAATGAGATGGATCTCTGTAATTCTCCTGAGATGTTCTCTGTTCCATACACTCATCTGCATGAAATGTCTGTGTTGTACCTTGGGTCATCTCCTTGTTAGCTGCTCAGTCAGTATGAATGTGATGTCTGTGTGGAATGTTGAATGCTGGATGACAGAGTGAGTAGAATGTTAGTGTGCCTGGTGTGTGTGGGGAATGACAGTTGAAGAGAGTGGGCTGAGCAGTGACCATCCTGTTCCTGGTGGGGTTTTCTCCAGTATATCTTGTTACCATCTTACTTGAATAAAGGAGCATCAAGAAACTACATGACTATCCATCTTTTATTCACAACATTCTGCAGTTGAGGTCTTTGGGATTTTGACTTTGAACTGTGAATAAATGTCTAGGTGACCCACTTAGCAGTCAGCCTGAAAACCGTTCCTGGTCTATGCTCTAGGAACTGCAGGTTGCCAAGCAGGATAATCATTTAAATGAAAGATGGGATGTCAGTGTCTACCAGGACAGACACTGCAGAGTGGACTGGTCACTGGAGACCAAATAAAAGCGGATCTTGGCATCAGTGACTCAAGAAACCTTTGGCTACAGCCAATATCACCCTCCAGGCGCCAGTCTAGGCATTTAGAGCACTACAGGGTCTTAGAATTGGAGGCCTTTGTCCAACTTCAGGGGATTGGATAAGGCGCAATGGGTATGGGAAGATAGAACAGCAGCAGGTTCGCTTAGAAGACAGCCACCAATGACACTAAACTGTGGTTGGTGGCCTGGCCTCTGTCCAGGGGATGTGAGGTTGGGACCTCTCTGCAATCTATGGTTACGGATTATGGATGAAGAAAATACCCCTGCATAATTGAAGAATACCCATGACCTACCTTCCCTAAAGGAAGCACCTACAAAATATCAGCAGCTCCCAGCATCATAGTCAGAATCAAGAGATTGTTCACCCTCTCGGGCCTCCTATGTAAATTTATTTTGTTAAATTTGGTACACCACTTTGGTTCACAAAGTCTTAAATGAAGGGTCCAGCGTCAGAGAATGGTGTGCTGCAGTGGTGTAACAGAAAACGATGAAGCCCTTCTGCAGAATGTGATGAGGGTACCTGGATCTTTGGTCTTTTGCTGAATGAAGGCCCCTTGAACAGTTGAGGCCCCTGGAACGCCCTTTCTGTGCATGCCGTTCACGTCACTGTGAAGTGGGTAGAAGCAGAAATTTATGCCGCAAGCCTTTTCTCATGCTGGCTGCCACACGTAGGGCCTCATTTATGGGGAATTGGCCTAGGGCAATGCCACAAGTCTTCCTGTTGCGCTGCCGTACGCCCATCTGAAAGGGCAGGAAGACATGTATTTATGAAATACGATGCATTCTTGTCCTTTCCCCTGCACTGGGGTACAATGTGCTGCCTAGCGCCAATGCAGGCAACCTTGCACTATCGTGTAAGATTGTCTGAGTTGGATGCAGGGTTGTTTTTGTGCAAGAAGGGACACGTGCATGCACAAAAACAATCTAGAGAGGCGTTTTGTTCTTTCTATGTGTGCTTCAAAATGCAGCACACATGGAAAGAGGAAAAAATTAGGTGAAAAAAATATATTTCTCATTGTTAATGCCTGCTCTGGAAAGGCATAAGACATTGGCACTTCACCGGGTTTATATGTTTAAGTAAATTTGGTGCAGCGTCAAAACCCATGGGTGTTGTGTGGAAAAACCTACCATAATGCCCGTAGAATGATCCTCGTGCAAAGTAAGGCAACGCAGTGACTTGCGCTGCTCTGTCTTACTTTAAGGCCATTGAAAGCCATACAAAGTGGCTATGCATGGTCTCATAGAGATGGTTGAGAGGTTTGCACTGCCAGATCGTCAGAAAAAGTGATGCTCTGGCGGTGCAAGCCTCTTATAAATAAGCCCCATAGTTTTCCCAAGTGCAAAGCTATATTTTCTATTTTCAGTTATGGCATAATCACTTTGTGCGTGCATGTGGGTTTTGCCATTTGATGTTCATAGTGAATTGTGTGATGTTCTTCTACGTCTCTCAATACGGCGTGAATTACATTTTAAAGCACAGAATATGTGCTCCTTTATCGATCAATACACATTTATTCATTTGTTAGTCCAAATATTTGCACTTGAATAATAAAATGTAAGTCGCTCACAGCATTTGCTGAGACAAACCCAACTTTTGTGATCGTTCTTAAAAAGAACATTGGTCGAATTTATTGCCTTTGCCACAAACAATGTTGGTGTATTAAAAAATTTAAATCTAAAAATATAAATTTGTTTAAGGGATAAAAGAATGAGCAACAAAAACGGATTACTCATGCCTCTCCCAATTAAATTAATTGTTAGCCCTCTCTGTGCAGTCTTAAATGCGCAAGTTCCTTTTCGAGGAGGTTGCAATGAGCAACCGTGTTTTTATTTCACTTACTAATTTCAGTTGTCTGATAATGGGATCTTTCTCAATAGAAGGTTCATCACTGCATATTTATGGCTGCATCTCACATGTTCTGGTTGTTTATGCAATGATTAGCCATTTTATCACTTTCCTGAGAATACGACCTTGATTTTTCTATCACAGCTCTCATCTGCGTTCTATGATTTGCATTTTACCAGCGATATTCTTTTTATAAATAATACAACGCGAATATATTTTAATCTAATTGAGAGTTCGGTTACTTTTTAATTACTAGAGCTATTCTGTAAGAGGAAATAACATGTTCTCGTCTCCTTTTGTCTTTTTGTGTCAGATTTCCTTCTGTGAGCAGCCATTCAGGAGGTAATGAAACAGTACAAGAGACTGTATTTTGAGCAATTTCACTATTACCTTATTTTTGATTCTAAAGACAGACGAACACTTTTAGTAACCTAGTACGTACAACCCCAGGCTTCCAAGTTGATATTTTCTCTACAAAAATCAGAGTGATGAAAGGTAATCTGTATTAACATAAAAAGCAATTTATTTTCTTAAATAGACTAATCCTAATACTAAACCCTGATTTGAAGCTATATTCCATTAAGGGTGCGGCGTCCTGCTTCTGGTCTGAATTCCTCATTGACAAGCAGTTCCATTTAAACCTTGAGCCATTTAGAGCGTCTTTGCTCAGCAATTTTTATTATTTCAGAGCACAGAGTACTTAATAACAATAACAAAAAGAACAACAATAATATTAATACTAATAATAATAATAATAATAATAATAATAATAATAATAATAATAATAATAATGAGAAGAAGAATAGAAAAACAATAGTAATGTCTACATTTTCTCATGCAATTAAAGCTGTAGAATCAGCTTTGAACCATGTACTATTTGTCAATGATGGACCAAGTTAATGGTCAACGACATGAATGCCTTGACAACTACTACTACTACTACTACTACTACTATTACTACTACAACGAATGATAATAATGCAATTCTTGCAACAATATTAGCTATTTCTATGTCACATTTCAAAAACTGAATAGTATCTAGGCACTGAAGTGTAGGAGTTACATTTGACAACAGCGAGATATTCGTTTTCTGATTGTTGTTTTCAATGCTTGCATTATTATTTAAATTTGTTTTTTCAATTGTTTATTTAAAAATATAAGAACATCTGTTTCCTCTCAAAGTTAAGACCTGAAACGAGCTTCTCAAAAATCCTTTAGTTGTGATTAAACATGCTTTCTGGAAGATCATTTTTAATCTAGGAGATGAATTGAATTTAATGTTCTTCCTGCAAGCTAATGTGTTGCAAGCTCATGATTAATAAAGGTATTAACCGGTCTTCTTAGACTGTACTCTTCATGAATAGATTACAAAATCCGGGGTTTACATGTTTCAGGGCGATGTCAGGACCCTTGGAGGCTATGTTATATATTAGAGTCAGTTACATAGTAGAGAAGGCAATTTGGCCGTGGCAATGCTTTTTGCAACTGCATTTATAAGGAGAGGATTTTAATGTGTCTACCCTAAGGTACAGATGTATGCGGGGATTTTATATTGGTCACTGGTGTGACATTGATCAACAGGCTCCTGTTAATTGTGTTTGGCAGTGGTTGGTGTGTGCGTGAGTTTATGTATATGTGTGTGTGTGTGTGTGCGTGTATTCTTGTGTATGGTCTTTAGGAGTCAAGCTCAGATGACACTTGAACAAATAAGATTGCCAATCAAGCTTTAAGGCGTAATAGATATTTTGTGTAGCCAGTTGCAGCTGGCAGGGAACGGTGTTGGAGGGGCGGGGATACAGGTGTGGGGGGACAATTAAAAAAATTGTTATGTGCTCTTAGAGTGTATCTGCAAAGATACAGATCCCCCTGCTGCTAATGAGAAGTTCACCTAGGCAGGGAAATACATACTGTGAAATTCCTAAGGCAAATTCAATACATATTTAAATATACATAATGGAAATAGTTATGAGGTAAGAGAGACCATCACTCAAAATTAGAAAAATATAAATATATATTTTATTAAATAATATCTTCAATGATTGTTAACTGCATACACTTCTATAACAGAGAAATCACCATTTCAATCTACATACATACTACATTCATCCATTTACCCATACATACATATCACATACATAATTGGGTTATTCAAAGTAATCAATTCGTCTGATATGCGATAATTTTAAGCAGGCAAGAACAAAGTTCCAGTTGTGGTAACATGATTGTACTGTTTATACATCAAAGTGAGGTATGCACCAATGAGAGATGTGGCAATTGTTTGTCTTTCTACGCGCGTTTCGGCAGAGACCTGCCTTCTGCAGGAATGCCACTTCCAAATTACTTCTCAAATAGTGCTGGTCACAATAAATGGACAAGG
The DNA here is from genome assembly GCF_964261635.1 of Lissotriton helveticus. Classification (NCBI taxonomy): domain Eukaryota; kingdom Metazoa; phylum Chordata; class Amphibia; order Caudata; family Salamandridae; genus Lissotriton; species Lissotriton helveticus. Next base: position 1,120,194,868 of record NC_136070.1, read on the forward strand.
GTATGTCCTCTGTACATAGGTGTCAAGTCGTCAAGGATGTTCCTTATTTGATTAACGTAGAATCCAATCTGTAATGCATGACAGAGGACTGTATAAATCACTCCGTATTTGTAGTAGGGAATTTTTTTTGAAAATTTTCTTGGATGAACTGGTCCTATATAGTCTGTGTGCTCCAAGTGTAGACGAGCTGTGTATCCATGTCTCAAAGATGGAAAGTCAAAGTACTCTAGGTACGGGATGATGTGCCTCCGAGAAGAGTCACCGTTTCGTCAGCTCGTACTGATGAATTACCGCTGGGGATCAGGCCCGGCTCCAGGAATTTTTATTTGGGTGGGCCAAGGGTGCATTTGGGTGGTCCACTTCGGCAGTCGTGGCCGGCATGACTCACGGGGGGAGGGTGCAGGGTGTTCACGCAGGGCAAGCTCACGCTGGGTGGAGGATCAATTTAATAATATTCATTTTTTTAAATGTAGCTTACCTTTCTGCCGGCCGGATCACACGTCTTCTCGGCTCCTGCTCTTCTGCCTGTGGCAGGAACAAGAAGGAGCCAGCCAGGCTCCCTCCCCAAAGCCAATCACAACGCTGCAAACAGTGTTGTGATTGGTCGGGACGCCGCCCAGCCAGGGGCTTATGTGGAGGTCATCTTCTCCATGCAGGCTGCATTGCAGTCAATGCAGCCTGCGTGGAGAAGGGCAGAGTGGGCATGACTAGTTTGGGCAGCCCCAGAGGGCTGACCAAACAGTCTTTGTGCACTCATGACCTGACTGCTAATTAAATAAACAAAAAACAGAACGGGCATGATATGGCCGGCTTTAGCACTAGTGCAAAAGTCTTATTTGGCTCTCCTTTCTTCCTTTGTCAGTAGTTTCCTATGACTGTGTTCCCCTAATTTTCTGCCTTTCTCTCTTTTACGCTGGTCAAAATCTTATGTTAAAATGAGTGCTTGTGCCAACTGTTACCAACAATCTGCTGAAATTAAGCACTGTGTGTTGATGTTTTGATAAAAGGACAGTGATGCATTCAGTGAGGACAAATAACGTGAGCTACAGACATTGGTGGAACAGAGTCAAAAGGCAGAGCGAAGCTGAAAGAGGCAGAAAAGGAAAGGTGCATACAATTTGAGTTGTTACATAGTGCATTCAACTGAATTTTTTGCTATTCTGTAGCACTCTAGCCAACAGGTGTTTTTAATACAATGATCCATTTTGCTCAGAAAGAGGAATAGTTGGGTTGGAACTATCCAGAATGAACTCTGCAGGTTATATAAATGAAATGAAATGAAATGAAAAAGGGATTTATAGAGCGCTCTGTGGCCAAGCGGCTTCCTGGCGCTGGGGAACACATCAACATCTGCCTAACAGATAGGAGGAGGAATTAGTCCGGGAAAGCCTGAAGGAAGAGAAAAGTTTTGAGGGCTTTCCGAAAGTGAGAAAAGATGGGGATGGAACGGATAGAGAGGGGGAGGGAGTTCCAGATCTGCGGCGCGCGCACAGAGAAGCGGGTGCCCCCTGTGCGAGACTTTCGGAAGCGGGGAACGTGAAGGAGAGAGAGGTAAGAGGAACGGAGGGAACGGGAAGGGGCATGAGAGGAGATGAGGGAGTTGATGAAGAAAGGAGCGGAACGGGCTTGCGCCCGAAAGGCCAGGCAACCAAGTTTAAACTGGGACCTGTACTGAACAGGGAGCCAGTGAAGGGTTTTAAGGGCGGGAGTGATATGGGAGAACTTGGGAAGACGAAGGACAAGACGGGCCGCCTGGTTCTGGATGGCCTGGAGACGACGAGTCTCGTAGGCAGGGATGCCTACAAACAGGCCATTGCCATAATCCAGGCGGGATGTAATGAGGGCAGTGATGATAACTTTGAGTGCATCAACAGAAAAAAACCGGGAGATCTTGCGGATAAGACGAAGGGAAAGAAAACAAGAGGATACAACAGAACTAATATGCGCATGCATCGAAAGATCATTGCTGACCTTGATGCCCAGAGTCCGAACAGAGGAAACCGGGGAAGGAGGAGGACCAAAGGAAAGGGGCCAATGAGCAGAGGACCAGGGATTAGAGGGGCCACCAGTGAGGACGAGCTCTGTCTTATCAGGGTTGAGCTTCAAATGATTGAGGCTCATCCACTGGGAAATAAAGACAAGAGTCGACCTGAGCTTGGGAAGAGAGTGAGTGGGGGAAGACAGATCGAAGACGAGCTGGAGGTCGTCAGCGTAGTTATACACCGAGACCCCCAGCTCTAGAAGCGAAGAAATAAGGGGGCGGATATAGAGGTTGAAAAGAAGGGGAGAGAGGGAAGAGCCCTGGGGTACCCCACACGTGACTGGGAGGGGGGGGGCAGAGAAAGTGGAAAGGTGGACTGCCTGTGAGCGTCCCTGCAAAAAAGAGGCGATCCAGGAGAGGGCAACGCCCTGGATGCCCGCTGCGCTGACACGGTCAAGAAGAATAGCATGGTCGACCGTGTCAAACGCAGCGGACAAGTCCAAAAGGACCAAGGCCTGAGGGAGATTACCATCGGCCCTGCCCTTCAGTTCGTCAAGGACCGCGAGGACCACGCCCTCAGTGGAGTGGCCCGGTCGAAAGCCAGCCTGGTGGGAGGCCAAGATGCTATTCTCCTCGATGTAGGATGAGAGACAGGATGTTACGTGGCTCTCAAGAATCTTCCCAAGATAGGGAAGGAGGGAGATTGGCCTAAAATTAGATGGAAGAGAGGGGTCCAGGCCGGCTTTCTTCAAAATGGGAAGCACAATGGCAGACTTAAAGAAGGAAGGGACAGAACCCAGAGCCAAGCAGGAATTAAGGAAGGAAAGGGGAGGGGTGGGACAACTGGTAAATAGAGTTCTGAGGATGCGAGCAGGTGCGCAATCCGCCGGGGAGCCGGACTTGACCTTGACGAGGAGGTCAAGGAAAAGCTCGGGTGAGATGGGTGCGAAGTGATCAAAAACAGAGGAAGAGGAAGGGGAGTGGGCCGGGAGGTCAGGGTGAGGCACAGTCGGGATGTTGGCCTTAATGGTGATTATTTTATTAATAAAAAAGGTGTTCAACGAAAGACAAAGAGATTGCGAAGGAGCAGGGGAAAGTCCAGTACGGTCAGAGGTGGCAAGGCTACGGACCAGAGAAAAGATCTCGCGAGTTTTGTTAGCCGAAAGGGCAACGCGGTCCGAGAAGTATTTAGATTTGGCCGCTAGAATGGCCGATTTATAGTTATTAAGAAGAGCCCTATACTTCAGGCGGAGAGTGGGACAATGCCTACTGGAATTGTGTGATTGTGTGGCTGCAGCATTTTTTGCAGATAGATTTGTCGCATTTGCCACATAATCCATCATCTGCCACATAATCCGCAGTTTTAACAAAAAAAGCTTGTTCCCAGTTCAAACGGTTCAAAAGCTATCTAAACCGCAAGTGCACGTGGGACTGCGCAGTAGAAGGCCCTTTGCAAATCTGGACTGGTCAACTTTCTGTTGCTTATTTCTACATTTGAGTGTTAAACTGGTACTAATGTTGTGTAACCAATGCCCAGACACCATTAACAAGTGTAAAAATGGTAAATATTGAAGTAATACTATCATTAAATTTGCAGCTTTACACTACATCATTTTCATTTTCTTGCAGTATAATTTACACAACCCTGCTACATAACTTGGACCTCCAATGCTGCTTAATTCCAGTGGCCCTGGTTATATCCATACACCCCAGCAGGAAGCAGTTAATGACTGTGCTATCTGAAAAAATAACCTACAGGCGTAAACATTTTCAGTTTCTCTGGTTTTGATTGAAAGGGCTCTATGTTTTTTTCAAGGAAGGAGTACATGATCAAACATTTGAACTCTCAGAAAAACCATAACAGTTTCTGTGGTGGCCCTCCTTTGACTGAGGTAATTTAAAAGCTGCACTGTGGTGGCACTAGGGCCCAGGAAACTCGCTGCCAAGGGCATCTGCTGACAAAGGCTCTAAAATAAGTGCCTCATCTCAAAGAGACAGGTAGGGCGGGGTTGGTTTCTGTTTAAATTCTGAATTTGAGATGGGAGGTTGGTACAGCAGTGAGGGTGCCTTGCCTGGCCAGCATGAATTGGAGTCGGGCCAGCCACTACCACGGTGTGGGGGGTGAAGGGGAGGCTGATGCGGTGAACTGGACCCGCATTTTTAATGAATTGCACTCTCGTTTTTAAACACTATGCTGCTATAACCTGTTGAGAATTTTTTTAATTGTTATTCACTGCCTATTTAGCTTCTCACCTACTTGTGTCTTTCTTCTTGGTCCCGCCCCGGTCCGCCGCGTCCATTGTGGGCGTTTGCGCGGAGGGTGAGGAATACACCACTTCCGGCCTACTCAGCGCTCGGGTTAGCGCTCTAGTTTTTCCTTTCAGGACCCCATATAATGACGTCAGGTTCGGGCGTGCCAAGTGCGCGCCGAAGGCGCGCACAAGGCAAGCCCGTCTGCGCCCGTCCGCGGCCAGGGGCCAGGAATCCTGTTACCACCTCCGGGAAAACGATAAAAAACATAAAGTACACGGGTGAGCAACTGATGAGTCTCCGCCCTACTTTTAACGCTGCCTGTATTCACAGTATTCTACCGGAAAATGGGGCGCAGATGTGCAGGGTGTGTCTTTTTAATCCTGCCCAAGCCCTGACGAACACCAAAAGTGGGGACCAATTAATGGGGTTCTTAGTCAACTGCCGCTCACTCAAAAAACATAGCTTAGACATCTACGATGTCCTCACCGACTACCAGGCAGATTTGATGTTTTTAACGGAGACGTGGTTAGATGAATCATCGGCACCTGAGATCTTGGAGGCCCTCCCACCAGCATACAGTCTGCTGAGAATCGATAGAGGGGTCCAAAGAGGGGGAGGCATTGCAATGGTATACAATACTAAGTTTGAGTGCTCATTGGAGCAAGTAAAAATTAGTAATTGTGAAGCAGGCCTTTTTTCCATTAAAATCTCTCCTGAGTGTACTATCATGGGCTATCTCATTTATCGCCCCCCTGGGGGCTCTACACAGTTTGCTGATAGCCTATTGGAATCGGTGACCCGACCGGCCTTACACTATAACAAATTCCTCATACTAGGTGATCTTAACCTACACTTTGAGGATGCGAAATGTGTAGAGGCCCAATCTATGATCTCCTCTCTGAAATCCCTGATGCTCACTCTTTCGGGTGAGATGCCAACGCATCAGGCGGGTCTTCTTCTGGATCCCATATTTTCTAACTGGAACGGAATTAGGGTGCTTCCCCCTATTAGGATTCTGTGGTCTGACCATCATCTTATCCCATTTACAATAACTGGCAGACCCAGAAGGGATATACTTAAGCGACCTATTTAACCTAAACGCAGGAAATGGAATAATTTTAGTCAGGAGACATTTGAATCCACGCTTATGCTGGGGAAACCTCCACTCAGTAAAACTTTTAAGAAAGCACGGAAGGAGTATGATGAATGGGTATCGAAGGCATTAGATAAGGTGGCCCCATGGACCCTTAAAGCCCCAGCACGCAGGACTAAGTCCGCCCCTTGGTACAATGAGGAACTGTGTGCAGCTAAAGCCAGATGTAAAAAACTGGAACCTTCTGTGGCACAAAGACTACGGTGATGTTCCGAAAGAGTTATATAAGAACAGTCTGAAGGAGTACCATGGGTGGATTAATAAGCCGAAAAGACTATTCTTTAAAGAGAGGATTGAATCTGCTGAAAACTCCTCTAAGGAGCTCTTTTCCATCTATAAGGAGCTTACGGCGCTTACTAGGATAGAGACCAAAGACCTCGTCTCCACTGAAATATACGAATCTATCGCTGATCACTTTGTAAACAAGGTGGAGCGGATACACGGGTCTTTTCAGCAGGGGACAGCTGAAGAAGTATTGGCTAGGGACATCGGCAAAGGACCGACTATGAATGCAGGTCTTAAAGAATTCATGGTGCTCCCGAGGGAGGAACTGATAAAGTTAATTATGAGCATCCAGTCAGGTTCCCCTACGGATGTTGCTCCTCCTAAAATTCTTAGGAACCATGTCCATCTCCTATGGAGCTATATAGGCAATCTGGCGTATCTTTCCTTCCAAGAAAGACAAGTGCCTGAGGAATGGAAACTCGCACAGGTAGTCCCGATTAAAAAGAAGGCTAACCTGAGTTTCTCTCATTTGGACAATCTTAGGCCCATCTCTCTCTTACCGTTCTGTGCCAAAGTGGTGGAAAAACTGGTCACCAATCAGTTGGTTAAATTTGTGAAAGATAACCATCTTTTACACCCCTCCCAATCTGGTTTTAGGGCGAAGCATTCGACTGAAACTGCCCTTCTTTTCTCCACAGAATTGCTTCGCCAGAAAGTGGATGAAGGACAGCCTGCCGCCCTGATATTGCTGGACTTTAGTGTGGCATTTGATACCGTATCGCACTCTAGACTGCTTGCCCGTCTGAGGGAGATGGGAGTTGCCGGTCCAGCGCATGAATGGATGGTCTCCTTCCTGGCGGGTAGAAAATTTCAAATACACTGCCCCCTCTTTAGATCCACGCCTCAAACCTTAAATCAAGAGGCCCGCAGGGTTCGATTCTAAGCCCTGTGCTGTTTAACCTATATATGGAACCCCTGGCCAGGATGGTGGAATCTTATGGGGTGGATATCGTATCATATGCGGATGATACGCAACTGGTGGTTACTCTATCCCACAACCCAGTTGAGACGGCAGATAATTTCTCTGCATGTCTTGTGGCACTGGCAAATTGGATGAAGTGTAACTGCCTTTGCCTAAACGGTAATAAGACTGAACTTCTTGTGATTGGCCCCTCTCCTTCAATCTGGACATCAGCCTGGTGGCCCACTGACCTGGGTCCTACACCCACCCCCTCTGATACTCTGAAGTATTTGAATGTTCTTTTGGACTCCAATCTCACATACTCCCAACACATAGGTAAGATGGCGGGGAAATGCTATGGCATATTGAAGGTCCTGCATCAAATCTTGGATCTCCTACCTATTAGAGACAGGAAAACTTTGGTCCATGCCCTGGTTACGTCCCATCTTGATTATGGGAATGCCTTGCTCTGTGGCCTCAGTAAAAGGGGAATGACCCAGCTGCAATGTGTCCAAAATGCGGCGGCCAGGCTTGTTCTAAAGCTGCCGAGGAGGTCTTCAGGAAAACGTGCGCTTCAGATCCTGCACTGGCTCCCCATGCGGGAACGCATTCGGTTCAAGACCATGTGCATTAGTCACCGCATTGCACATGGCAGGGGACCGACCTATCTTCACAAGATGCTAACTATCTAACGTCCTAGGCGTCTTTTGAGATCTATGGGCAGCATGCAGTTTTCGATACCCCGCATTTATAAAGCACGGATGGGAGGGCGATCTTTCAGGTTCCTGACCAGCAAACAATGGAATGAACTTCCTGTTGAGCTGTGGATGGAGCCGTCAGAAACCAGGTTCCGGCAGAAACTGAAGACCTATCTATTCCCTGTAGGTTAAGTGTTTGCGCGCGCACCCAGCAACAACTCCCAGGCCCACCACAAAGGAAACTCCACACAAGGTTATATAAAAATAGCCTTTGTATTATACCAAAAACACATTAGATAAGAACACGCATTTCACAATGTGCCAAAGGCACGGGCAGAATTTACAAGGGATTATTTACAAGACAGGGCCACCTGGACCACTGTCAGGAATCAGAAGTAACACTGTCAGAAATAGCACTTAGAATGTATAACAGAATGTAAAAGCACTTTAGCACAAAATAGCACACAACCAGTAATCACTGGTAACCAGGACCTCACTAGCACCACTAGGGAGAAAACAACCACCTACATATCACAATACCTGTAGGGGTGTAAGAACATAACACATGATGCAATGCATAACATTCATTCAGAGGTGTAAGAGAAACAAGGCACATGATGTATCAACAACACATTCAGCGGTGCAAAAGCAAAGCACATGACGCATAAAAACACATTCAGAGGTGCAGCACAAGAGAACACATGATGAATAAACTACCCATTCAGAGGTGTAAGAACCAGCAACTACGCAACACAGTCACGTAAGCCACAACTTGTGGCAGTCCCAATGTCAGGGTCCTAAACGGAGCAACTGCCCACAAAGTGCTGGGCAGCTGGATACACTGTTGGGCCACTGCTGGAGCCTCGCAGGCTCTGGCCAGAACAATGTGGGCAAGGAGGGAGCCTCTCAGGGCTCTAAAACATCAAGGGGCGCAGGGAGCCTCTCTCAGGCTCTTAACAAAGGAATGGCCCCAGAGCCTCTCGGGGCCCAAAACACAACTGCGGCGCTTCGGTGGAGTCCCCCTCCTGGGGACTCAGGAAGACAAATGGCAGCAAGAGCCTCTCTGGGCTCTAAAATAAGTGGGGCTGAGAGCCTCTCTGGCTCGGGTTGGAGTCCCCCTCCTGGGGACTCGAATTACACAGAAATGCCCCCTTTCGCTGGAGTCCCTCACGGGGGACTCGGGAGATACTGGCCGCCTAGAGCCTCTCAGGCTCTCAACAATTACAGGCGCGAGGTCACGCTACGGGGGAGGGGCAGACACCGACAATGTGTCCCGACGCCCCTCTCCCTTCACTGCCACTCACCGGGTGTCTTCGCAGCAGCGCGGGGCTCTTCTCCCCTCGGGGACGGCGGGGCTCTTTCCTTCGCGTCTCTCCCTCGCGGCCTGGTTGCGGGGGGCGGGACATCCGGCTGCCTCTCCCGGGCCGCGCAGGGATTGGCCGGCCCGGCCCAATACTTCCGGGTCGTCGCGGGCAGCGTGGCGGCCCGTTTTAGGCAGGCAGGCGGGGTCCCATTATCCGAGGAGTGGGCTCCCTCGTGATAAATTAATATCTCAGGACGGGGCAATGCCGGGTGGGCTCCGGCTCCAATTTCAAACCCCGAGCGAGGTGGGCACTCGCTCGGCAGAAAAACAGCGGCAATGTCCCGGGCAGGGTGGGCACCTGCCAGGGGACTCTAGAATCGGCAAAAGCGGCGTGGGCAGCCGCGGAAGGACAATGACAGCGCTCCCAGCGCTTAGCCGATAAATAAAGCGCTTCTGAGCGCTAGGGCCGCAAATAAAGCGCTTTCAACGCTTCAGGGGTAAAAGAAAGCGCTCTCCAGCGCTAAGGGCCACAAGGAAGCGCTTCCAAGCGCTAGAGGCAAAGTCCAGGCCCCAAAGTCCCTAAAAGTCAAGCCAAAGTCTTTGTGGGGTCCATCAGCAAGCCAGGGGCTGGGCAGGGCCCAGGGGGGGCAAGCCTTCCCCTGGGCCCAAGCAGCAGCATGCCCCTGGTAGATCCAAGTCAGAAACATGAACCTTTTCCAAGAGGTCACAGCCTCTTTTTATACAGACAAATCCTTTGTCTAAGGGTGCAGGGTGGGGGAGAAACCAGTCGCAGCTGGTTCTGGAGCACTCTTGATGGCCCAACCACCCATTTCATTCACTGGGGAGGCTAGGGTCGTTAGACACACCACAGGGGGGTGGAGCCAGCATTGTGTGGGGAAAACCCAGCCCATCCAGGACACAGGTACACTCCTCCCACACATCACTCATGCTAATCTCACACTCACCACCGGGCAGACCCATCCAGACTTCCTGGAGCCTGGCATGCCAGCCAGCTCCAGCCAATCACGCTCCAGCACCCTCACTGCACACATATCTCAATGTCCAGAAGTAGCACTTCCCTTCTAGACACATACATGCCGCATACAGCATCTCGCAGCATTCACTCTCACGAGTTCACACATACTAAGCTCGAGCCTGCACTCCCCACGCATCAGGAACTACCAGGGACACACACATTCCCCATGCATTCCTATGGGAGGGCAGGCCAGCCATTCTACACGCACGCACTTTACTCTGGGACACAGGGAAAAAGTGCGCAGCGACCCAAAAATCACTAACACAGGTTACAGAAACAGGCTAGGTAAAAGCAAAAAGTTGCGGGCTGAACCTGCCAAAAGGGCCAGGTCCAACACAACCCCCTTCCAGCCAAAACGCAGGGTAGACCAATCACTCCACTGATGGGCTTCCCTGCTTTGGGCGACAAAACACGGACACGAGCCCGCACGGCAGGGACACCCTCCGGTTTTTCGCCACTCTGAACCTACATGGATTTCTCTCAACAAGAACTCTCTGTCCCAACTAGGATACCCCACTGGCACCCTCTAGTGGTCCATGGTCAGGACCAGGCCCTAGGCCATCCAAATGTCACAGGTCCTGACCACTTCACAGAGTGGGGGGCAGTAACCCCTGGCACACAGTAGCCATTCTCCACTCTCCCTCTCAGTGTAGTTCCAAACTACCACTGATCCTTCATCCTAGGGTCCGCACCCTCAGGCTGACCAGAGGTCACGGGCAAGAATGCCCCACCCTACCTCTTTTTCTGGGGTTTCGGACCCTCCCAAGGAGGCACCCACCAGAACACAACTCTCCCACCAGATCAGGACCTCACTCCATCAACTGGTCTACCACCTGGGATCTACCTTCCGGCTACATCGGGGCCAGAGGCGAGGACTCCCTCCCTCTGCACTCCCTTCCAGTTCCATGATCGCAGGGTGAGTCCCAGTATGTCTCAGGCTAGACAGAGCACACGCCAGCGGCGTATCAGCGACACACTCTCCTCCAGTACTCCCTATCACAGGGTGATTCTCAGTATGTCCCAGGCTAGACAGAGCACACGCCAGCGGCGTATCAGCAACACACTTTCCTCCCGTACTCCCTATCACAGTGGGATTCTCAGTATGTCTCAGGCTAGACAGAGCACACGCCAGCAGCGTATCAGCAACACACTTTCCTCCCAACTGTTCAGGACCCTAATCACAGACGCTCTTCCCTCCAGGACAGGCTGAACCTGAACCTGGCCTCCCCCCTCCTCGGGGAACGACCTCCAGAGGCCCCACAAATGGTCAAGCACTCTAGACGGCCAAATGCCCAGCGAACCAGGACTTCACGGGGAGCACGCATGCCCCACTACGAGGGTGACACATAACTACTGTGTCTCGTGACAGTCTGCCTGGCTCTAATCTCGCGACCTCCTGCCCACCTGGCAGGTCGCAGAGATCCCCCAGGACAGAAGTGGCATCACCATGGTCACTCGCTGGTGGCCCAGCCCTTCTGGCTGGACCCTGACCCACTGGTTCCTCCACTGGGGACTCTTTCCCCCTCTCACTCCTCAACCAGGACTTCTGCACCCTCCACTTAGGAGCGGTACTGCCCAATACTAGGACCGCCGGAGTTCTGGTTACAGAAACTCCCCATCCTCTAGACACAGGAAGATCCTCCTCAAATGACCTGTAAGTACAGCCTAGGCCCCTGACCTGGTGCTCCCTTAGGGTACCCTCCAGGCCCTGAGACAAGGCCCACGTGAGACACACCGTCCCACACTCACTCCGCCTCCACTGAGACAGGACGTGAGCCCCTACACCCCTACCATCCTAATGGGACCTAGCTGGGCTACACATGAACCTCTTCACCTACACAGGATCATCAGATACACAAGCCACTACTTTTAGAATCACTCCCTAATGCCTCTGCAAGACATCTAGCACACCGCCAGACATCCACCTTCTTGTCCAGTGCCTCTGCAGGACCTCCTGCACACCACCAGGGGTACACCTCCTATGCAAGCTCCTTTAAAAAAACTCACACCAACTCCTCTAGTTCAACACACCACTCATCCACACACTCCCCCTCCAGACTGGCGAGACAGTTCCTCACTGCCCCTGACTCTCAACCTGTACCCCTCTTACTGAGCACCAGGCACCATACTCTGGGAACTGGGAATGGGACTTCACGCACTGGACATATTTTAGCTGCCACCACTGGATCCTACCATACTGGGGAATCCAGACACACTCACACTACACTCAGGGGATACCCACCCTCCTGAGCTAGCCATTTCTCCTCCACACCCCCTCTCTCTTCTCTATCCACACCTCTGAGGACAGGGACGGGGATTGGACACTGGACCCAGGAAGGAACTCCCTATCTACTGGCGTCCCGCCCTGTCATTTTCTCTCTTCTGCCACTAAACATAAAGCGCAGGAACACCATTTGAAAATGACACTCTTGAGGAAAAATAAAATCATAACAATAATCCCCAACATGTAATTATCTAAAATGCAGAGTTTTGTGGGGTGGCCTGTTGCCACTGCGGTACAACGCAAACACAAATCCGGATCCTCACCGCCTGCCACCAATGTTAGAAACGGGATCTCTGGCTGGCCAAGGCTTGTGCCAACGTCAGTCAGAGACCACCACTTCCACGTCAGGGCAAGGGAGTCACACACCAAGATAACCCCTGCTCACCCTCTAGGTAACATGACGCGAGCAGCCCGGCTAAACTTGGAGGCTATGTAGGTTAAGTGTTTGCGCGCGCACCCAGCAACAACTCCCAGGCCCACCACAAAGGAAACTCCACACAAGGTTATATAAAAATAGCCTTTGTATTATACCAAAAACACATTAGATAAGAACACGCATTTCACAATGTGCCAGAGGCAAGGGCAGAATTTACAAGGGATTATTTACAAGACAGGGCCACCTGGACCACTGTCAGGAATCAGAAGTAACACTGTCAGAAATAGCACTTAGAATGTAAAACAGAATGTAAAAGCACTTTAGCACAAAATAGCACACAACCAGTAATCACTGGTAACCAGGACCTCACTAGCACCACCTGCACTAGGGAGAAAACAACCACCTACATATCACAATACCTGTAGGGGTGTAAGAACATAACACATGATGCAATGCATAACATTCATTCAGAGGTGTAAGAGAAACAAGGCACATGATGTATCAACAACACATTCAGCGGTGCAAAAGCAAAGCACATGACGCAAAAAAACACATTCAGAGGTGCAGCACAAGAGAACACATGATGAATAAACTACCCATTCAGAGGTGTAAGAACCAGCAACTACGCAACACAGTCACGTAAGCCACAACTTGTGGCAGTCCCAATGTCAGGGTCCTAAACGGAGCAACTGCCCACAAAGTGCTGGGCAGCTGGATACACTGTTGGGCCACTGCTGGAGCCTCGCAGGCTCTGGCCAGAACAATGTGGGCAAGGAGGGAGCCTCTCAGGGCTCTAAAACATCAAGGGGCGCAGGGAGCCTCTCTCAGGCACTTAACAAAGGAATGGCCCCAGAGCCTCTCGGGGCCCAAAACACAACTGCGGCGCTTCGGTGGAGTCCCCCTCCTGGGGACTCAGGAAGACAAATGGCAGCAAGAGCCTCTCTGGGCTCTAAAATAAGTGGGGCTGAGAGCCTCTCTTGCTCGGGTTGGAGTCCCCCTCCTGGGGACTCGAATTACACAGAAATGCCCCCTTTCGCTGGAGTCCCTCTCGGGGGACTCGGGAGATACTGGCCGCCTAGAGCCTCTCAGGCTCTCAACAATTACAGGCGCGAGGTCGCGCTACGGGGGAGGGGCGGACACCGACAATGTGTCCCGACGCCCCTCTCCCTTCACTGCCACTCACCGGGTGTCTTCGCAGCAGCGCGGGGCTCTTCTCCCCTCGGGGACGGCGGGGCTCTTTCCTTCGCGTCTCTCCCTCGCAGCCTGGTTGCGGGGGGCGGGACTTCCGGCTGCCTCTCCCGGGCCGCGCAGGGATTGGCCGGCCCGGCCCAATACTTCCGGGTCGTCGCGGGCACCGCGGCGGCCCGTTTTAGGCAGGCAGGCGGGGTCCCATTATCCGAGGAGTGGGCTCCCTCGTGATGAATTAATATCTCAGGACGGGGCAATGCCGGGTGGGCTCCGGCTCCAATTTCAAACCCCGAGCGAGGTGGGCACTCGCTCGGCAGAAAAACAGCAGCAATGTCCCGGGCAGGGTGGGCACCTGCCAGGGGACTCTAGAATCGGCAAAAGCGGCGTGGGCAGCCGCGGAAGGACAATGACAGCGCTCCCAGCGCTTAGCCGATAAATAAAGCGCTTCTGAGCGCTAGGGCCGCAAATAAAGCGCTTTCAACGCTTCAGGGGTAAAAGAAAGCGCTCTCCAGCGCTAAGGGCCACAAGGAAGCGCTTCCAAGCGCTAGAGGCAAAGTCCAGGCCCCAAAGTCCCTAAAAGTCAAGCCAAAGTCTTTGTGGGGTCCATCAGCAAGCCAGGGGCTGGGCAGGGCCCAGGGGGGGCAAGCCTTCCCCTGGGCCCAAGCAGCAGCATGCCCCTGGTAGATCCAAGTCAGAAACAAGAACCTTTTCCAAGAGGTCACAGCCTCTTTTTATACAGACAAATCCTTTGTCTAAGGGTGCAGGGTGGGGGAGAAACCAGTCGCAGCTGGTTCTGGAGCACTCTTGATGGCCCAACCACCCATTTCATTCACTGGGGAGGCTAGGGTCGTTAGACACACCACAGGGGGGCGGAGCCAGCATTTTGTGGGGAAAACGCAGCCCATCCAGGACACAGGTACACTCCTCCCACACATCACTCATGCTAATCTCACACTCACCACCGGGCAGACCCATCCAGACTTCCTGGAGCCTGGCATGCCAGCCAGCTCCAGCCAATCACGCTCCAGCACCCTCACTGCACACATATCTCAATGTCCAGAAGTAGCACTTCCCTTCTAGACACATACATGCCGCATACACCATCTCGCAGCATTCACTCTCACGAGTTCACACATACTAAGCTCGAGCCTGCACTCCCCACGCATCAGGAACTACCAGGGACACACACATTCCCCATGCATTCCTATGGGAGGGCAGGCCAGCCATACTACACGCACGCACTTTACTCTCGGACACAGGGAAAAAGTGCGCAGCGACCCAAAAATCACTAACACAGGTTACAGAAACAGGCTAGGTAAAAGCAAAAAGTTGCGGGCTGAACCTGCCAAAAGGGCCAGGTCCAACACTGAAGGTTAGTATAAACTTAGGGTTTCTCTTCCCCTGTCTCCTCTCCTCTCCGTGGATTGATCTTGATTTTTAGCTGTGTTAGAACGCATCCTAGCGCGGAGACGCACTGTCTTTAGTGTATTCAGGCGCTTAATAAATGTTTTTATTATTATTATTATTATTATTAAATAGGTGCAAAACAGTTTTGGTAGCGCTTGGGAGCTGAGCGCAAATTATGTGTGCTCACATATTGCACCTTTTAGCTTTTAGGTGGTAGAGAAAGCGCCCAGTAAAACATAAAATTCAAAACAAAAGGATGCCACAAATACCTTTTCTACATTTTTGTATGTTTTATGTACCTATCTATGTAAAGATAGTTGAATGTACGTAGCGGACACAAATGTTATGTGCGCCGGACTTTCTTGTACTGCATGTATTACACCAGTATCAGAGTGAGCCAGCATGTCTCACAGCACCCACTGTTAATCTTCTGCTGACTCCTATGTGGATGGGAGTTGAGTATACATCTTTACAAACACTTCCCTGATATCGTTATACACCTTCGTCTGGTTCAAAATAAATATAACTAGCTGGGCGACTGCGTGGCATGCCTCCACAGACTGCCCCCCCCTTGTTTAGTCATGATGAATGTGTATTGTTTATCATCCTAGTGATTTTATCATGCCTTATTGTCACAGCCCTGGGCAATCACTAAATAATTGTGCCCTGCTCTCCAATCTATTCATCACCTGGCCTGCTTAATATAGTGTGTCTGTGCCCCCCCATTAAATAATTGCATCAGGGGCTGGCATCTTATTGAACTGAGTGAGGTAGGCTGCGAAAGCACAGGCACAGGACAGATTTTTAATGTTTTCACATTGTCCATGTAAACAGTGGTTAAAACAATGGTACAATTGAGTGGTGCCAGGAATATAGCTGGGCGGACAACTGAAAGAAGTGGCTGCAGCCTCCTAAGAAAAATATTGAGCACGGGACTTAATGTTTTGCAAATTAAGCACTGGGAGGGAGGGAGCAGAACCCTGTTTATTGCCCCATCACTTCCTATTCCAAGGGGAGTGAAGATTCTGGTCCGCAGTAGCTGCATCTCCCGTGGTGAGGCCTCACTGTCATACCCTAAGGCCAGGGCGAGAGCTCCCACCACATGCTGTGCCTACTGGGTTTGGCCCATTGTCATTCTTTATGTGACAATGGGGTGCGAAAATCTGTGCAGAGGCTGCAGCAGCCTCTTGAGTTCGGATCCGGAGAGCCAGCCCGAACACCGATAGGATGGGGGGGGGAAGGCTCACAAAAAGCCTCAGGCCCTTGGCCCGCCTTGCCAATCCGACGCCCAAGGGTGGGCCAGGCTCATGTTTGGGTGGGCTAGGCTCATGTTTGGGTGGGCCTGGCCCACCCGGCCCACCCTCTAGAACCGGGCCTGCTGGGTATCCGGAAATGGACCTGGTGCTTCTTAGAGTGTACCACCACTCCTCCCCCTGAGACCCCAGGTCCTCCCCACCCTAATTCAGACCCATAGCGAAAAATAAAATGATAATATTGAGGTTATTATCATTTTATTTTTCCTGCTCTGAGGGCAGTGGGGTGACAATCCTCCGCCTTGGCGGAGGAGACGCCTCTGTGTGTAGCACACATTGCAATATGTAGGGTATAAGTGAATAAATGGACAAATTGACGAAGTATTCATTGCTGTGCTGCTTTGCATGAAGGGGAGAGAGCAGAACAGCACAATATCTACTAAGATGTGGTCTGTTGCTCTCTTCCCTAGCACTGGCACACCATAGTCCAAGGCTGTTTGTGATGTCAAGTGTGGGTTACCTAGAGTACCTTTCCAGTACAACATACCATGCTTAAATATATACATTTAAAATCTTTGCACGCATGCTGTACATTACAGCACACAAGCAAAATGAGAAGTTTATTGCGAAAAGAAAACTTTCCTCACACATTACGTCTGCCTTCTGGAGGCCCAATTTTTTTAACAAATCCCTGTCTACCTTTTTAAGTATATAGGGATAAGCGTCTAAAACCATGGCTCGGTTGTATGGAAACGTTGATGTACCACCAATGAGACACCCCCTTTATGCAAACTAGTGCAAAGCAGTGCATTGCACTACTTTGTGTTACTTTAGGGCTACTTGGCAGTGGAAAATAAAACACCAAAACAACACTGTGCGTCAGTTTGCGCCACTTGTGGTGAAAACTTGGTACACAGTGTTGGTAAATCTGGGTCAGAGTGTAAGGGCTGTTCTCAATGGAGGGAGTGGCTAGAGCTCAAGAATATGGGCTGAGCACTGTTGGTTGCACAAGGGGATACTTTGAAATGAGGGAATATGCATTCTGAACACTTTGTTCCCTACAAGGGGAGTTTGATTTCAGCAAAGCTAGCATTATGTTACCTGGAGCTTTTAAATGTGTATGAACTGCAGCGGCACAGGGCTGCACTTTGTAACAGTGTTAGAGAGCTATAAAAACAAGCATTTACAATGCAACGGTTTCGCCTTTGGAAAAGTTAGAGCTATTGGCATTGTAAATGACAAAATTAGTATTTATGTGTTTGTTTTGAAAACAGATAAATAAATGGCATTGTTTTATAGTCCATTAACCTTCAAATTCAAGTAAGTTGTCTGACATTGCAAGTGACACGGAAGGACTCGACAGTATTCGTGCTGCAGAAGAACTCTGAAAAATAATCAGCAGCCCAGCCTCACATGAGAATTTCCTATTTCCTTCACTCGAGGCGCATTGACCCCGCTGCATGTTTTTTTTTATACAGATCTTTCCTCCAAAATAGAGATGCGGCGGAACTTGGAAATGGATAATTTCATTAGACAAAATATTATTTGTTTCAATCACAGAAAGTTAAACTTGTTTTACAGAATTTAGAAGAAATGGCTCAGTGTGCGGTTGTCTTTAAGCAAACAGAGAAAGTACATTAATGGCGTATGTATAAAACTGCTGGGAAAATATTTGCGAAATAGGTTTATTTAAGCATTTCCGTAAGAGCTTTCCTGCATTATTTTCTATTCTTGCCTCTCGGGTACTTTGCTTTCGTATGTCTAAAGCCAGGTTTCACCGATTCAGACTTCTCCACCCTCTTTGAGCTTTTATTCCTTAAATGAATGAATTTTAAAGAAAAGAGGGGCTATAATGAGCCAAAGGAAGACAAAAGGAAATACGCGGTCAAAAAGCGATACTTTTGGGCAGTCCTGACATGTTAGTCAACAGATCTTTGCATGTTGGGACGTGTAGTTTCGCTTTTAACATCGCACGGTGTCAATATTTAAAAGCGAAGATGCTGCAGGCTAAAAAGCCTGGGCTCGCTGGCGACGTCGCATGTAATACTGGGCATCTAACCCTCATGCACATACTTGCCACCTCCTTAGACGCACTTCGTTGTGTGGAGGAGGCTTTAAACGTGAGTTGAAGGCAGGGGATCTCCCCCACCCTTTCTGCCAACTGGACGCAGCAGTCCAAGAGACACACGTGGCCATCTTCTCTCCATACACTTTGGTTTACAAATTAACCAGGGCGGGGTCACATGGGTTAGGAGATGACGCCCCCTCTCCCCAAGTATTCAAAATACGCACTGCCAGGACCGACCATAAGAAAATATCGATGCAAACGCAGACTGCAGCGAATGCATCTCATGTTCCATCACACCCGCCCATCTTCGCCCTGTACTGCTTCCTGCCCTCATGCCAGGACCCTGCTTTGATTCTGCTATGTAGGTACCAACACTACCCCCACCTTAGTATCATCCAAGCACCTCAAGCCTGCCTCCTACAGGGACCGCACACTCCTTGCCCTTCGCGTGCCGAACGCGGGAATTTCCAGAGATCCCCTCAGCGTCCCCCTCGCTTCCTGGCTCAGAAGGGCAGCATGTAAGGGGTGCCCCGTCGCCACACTATCAAGGCAACTCACTTATCTTCACCCTACATTTTACAGTTCTCAAACTCCCCTGAAAGTTATAGAACACTACAGCGAGAAAGGGTGATGTGTGTGTGTGTGTTAAGCACTGTTAACCTTTTTCCTCAACAATCATGCAGACGTGCTGTTTGCCCGGGCACTATATTTCTGCAAAGCACGTGGGGCCACAAGCAACGTCATAACGCTCATCAAAAGGGAAACAAAAAAAATAACCGGTACCTTAGCCTGACCCCGAAGTTCTCACCCGCTTTTCTCCACCGAAGGTCGCGTCTGTGGTACCGAGCGTGAACGTACCACCCTGGTGCCGTCCTGAGTGTGGAGCTGGAGTAAGGACAGCCCCCTGACTCCTCCCCCGTCTCATCTCCGAGCCCTGCTCTCCTGGCCCCATGCCTCCTCCATAACTCCACCCACCCACAGCTCTCCAACTCTGTGTTCAGCGCCTGCTGCAACACAATGTAATACCAGTGTGCGAAATGTAAACAAAGCAATTTAATTAAAGAAGCTTCGACAAAGCCAATCCGTTATCCGTTTTTAAATGAATGAAAGTAATTCTTCATTGATTGGCACGTGTCAGGCTCTGTGAATTTGTTTCACAGTAGCTTGCCCACCTACAACGCCCTGCTTACGGCACAACAATAACTCCTTGTGGGCGTGATTTTCGTGCTCTCCCCTTCCCATTGGGTGGAAGGTAAAATTCCAGCCAATGGGAAGAGGAGAGGGCAGGACTTAAAAAAACACATGGAAACGCCCCCGAATCGCGTTCCGACGGGGAAACAGTGATTGACAGCCAATCTCTTCCAATGGCTAGCCTCCATTTATGGGGCTAGCCAATGGAAAACAGAGGCGGAACAAAGCCCCATACTGTAGGATCATAAGATTTTGCCTGGGCGGAGCACTGCTTCGCAGTGCTACGGCCCAGGCGAAACCTAAAAAGGTCCTTGTCAAACCCATCAGTGCCCAGGTTTCCAACTTAAGGCTCATTGATGGCAAATCTGAGGTGCCTTTTCTTTGTGGCACTAACACTGCACATGGCATATTCTCCCACTCACCTTCTATTCATGAGTGTGGTGGCTCACCGGGTGCACACGAGAACATTTCTTCAGGTTTAATGTACTTAATTCTAATGGGAATGCACAATGGCTTAATTAAAAAATTCTTTCTATCAAGGATGATCAAGATCAGTTTATTTACATTTGTAAAATAACTTAAGTATTAACATGGAATTCTGGCTTTATGTATACTGTTATGATTATTTTGTAATCAAAGAACTTAGGTGCTTCCAATATCTGTTTTATAACATTTACGCTGTACTCTTAGCTGTACTAAAGTATTATAGAAAATAATTCCATATCCTGGGGCCTATAGCTAATTTACATTTGTGAGGCTTGGCCAGAGACAATATAAGGCACGGGCAAAGTGGGCTCTGGCCAAGGGCCCCAGCCTTCCATGGGGACCCCTGATAGAATCAGATCAGTTATGCAGAGTCTTACCCTGATGACGTTTAATTATTCCTAAATAGATTGTTTTAAATACTGTTGTCCTTTAAAA
The DNA here is from genome assembly GCF_964261635.1 of Lissotriton helveticus. Lineage (NCBI taxonomy): Eukaryota > Metazoa > Chordata > Amphibia > Caudata > Salamandridae > Lissotriton > Lissotriton helveticus. Next base: position 1,120,215,166 of record NC_136070.1, read on the forward strand.
AAACTATGTGGATGATACGTTAGTCTATTACAGAAATTTTGCAGAGAAGGTGTGTTTATGTTTCATGCAACAACCATAAGAATGTTTTTTAGATCAAAACAGGGCCTCACATATGAGAAATATGGGGGAATATTTGCAGTAATATTAGTGAGCTGCTGTTGTTTTACAATATTGAAAACATGCACAAGTGTGCCTGTGCACTGCCAGTGACCTGGCCAAAGAGGGCATGAAAAAGCTGAAATTGAATCGTAAATTCAAAGCTGTTTAGAACCGGGGCCCCAAAAATACCTTTGACCCAGGGCCTTCAAAATCCTTAAAATGTTCCGAAACAAAGCAGGTCCCTGTTTGTTGACTGATGCCCTTGCATGAATCTTGACTCAGAAAATGTTCAGGCAGTTGATGTTGATAGAGCGTGGGTTCACCTGCCCAGAATTTTACCATACTCACCTGGGCCCATAAACACATACACACTTTAAACAGGTAACCTACACTATACCAGTGATTTAATTAACCTTTTAGGACCTATACCATTTGTCTTACCAATCCTTGTCACCGGTACCTAGAGTCCTAAGGGATCAAGGGAGTTAGAATAATAGGCAGTATATAGGCATTTGCACTCATAAATCACCACCGACTTGGGAAAGATTTAAACACTTTATCTAAGTAATTTCCTAAATGTTAGAGTCCATACTAAATGAATCAGAGCTTGATCAATTAAGAATAAAATTAAAGTAAAACGATGCAGAAATATTTTGAGACTTTCTTTAAGCATTGAAACATAGGAAGGGTAAGAGGGAAACAGCTCAATGACATATCCCACTCAGCTTTATATGTACCTAGAATGGTGTGAAGACCAACCCTGGCCACGGGCTGGGTAAAAGACAGGACCCTGAAAGTGCAGGTGCCAACAGGATAGAACAGGTGCAGACCAGAATCAGGATAAGTACAGACCAAATTGGATCAGGACAGGACCACCGCAGGTCAAGACTGGCACCCACAGCTAAAGTGCAATGCCAGCGTCACACCCCTCTCTGCAGCTAACAGTCGGACCCCGATTGGGTTATCAATTCTTCTGACAGGGTGCTCCGCCAGCACCTCTGTTCCTGAATCTTCTGACAGAGTGCTCCTCCAGCACCTCTGTTCTCGATCGCCTATTGAGTGTGTTGGGTCAGTGACAGGTCAGCTATTCAGACAAGTCGGACAATTTAACTAGCTAAGCCTACCTTAGTTACAGCCGCGGCCGGTAGTGGGAGTACCGGCCGGGCGGTGACGTGCGGAGTGGGAGGGGCAGGGTGGGGGGTAGTAATGTATGGATTCCGGACCTTAACAGGTAAGTAAACATATTAATAAATAAAACTAATTTCGTTGCGCGCACTGCATCACCAAATGCGATGCAGTGCGCGCAACAAAATTTGTTTTATTTATTTATATGTTTACTTACCTGTTAAGGTCCGGAATCCATACATTACTATCGCCCACCCTGCCCCTCCCCATCCCCACGTCACCGCCCAGCCGGCCGCGGCTGCTTAGTTATACCATTTTCCAGGGCAGTGTACCACCTCCCAATGTTGCAACTGTCTGAATTCCCGCTATTTGATTGGTCACAAGACAAGGAGAGGTCATCACACCATACCAGTTATGAAGTCATGCTCTTCAAATATTCAGATTTATGTTCCCGCCCAATATTTGATTTTCCCATGCAATTTTATTCCACCCGGCAGTGAATGTATCAATAAGAACTACAATGTAATATAACAATTCGGTTGAGCTTCCTCTCCAAGGGTCAAGAGGTAAGGTTCCCAAGAACATCTTCTAGAAATTCAGGACTTGGCCGGGTTTCAATGTCATGGCTTCTGGACTCTTGAGCTCTTCTGCGCAGGATTTGCAAGATGGAGTGCAGCAAAATTACATCAGGCCCAAAGTACGATACATGCAAAGTAGAAGAGAAGTTTTAGAACAAGAAAATGAATGAATGCACTGTATACCACTTATCTCTACTCTATTCCCATTACTTTATTTTTACTACAGCGTTAAGGATTAAGCAGAACAAACAACTTAGTAAAAGCAACAATGCAAGCTTTAGCACATGAGAACATAGAGCAGCCATCTTCAGTTCTAGTGCGCAGAAGCAAAGTTTTCCCACCAAAGCAGTAAGTACGTCATGTCACGTGAGTATGACAGACCCAGACGCAGAAAAGTTCCTGCGTTGCGGCGGCCATTTTAATGCATTCGAGTTACTGTTAGTAAAAGCACATGGAAAATCTTCCCCTACATACTAGAAATGTGGTGTTTTGCATTGTTAACCACATCAATGCTACAGCAATTCCCCCTCTGTGCTGACCATCTTGGACTCCCATTGTTCATGACGAGCTCAGCTCGTCATGAGCACACAAGCAGTGTACTGCATGATGAGCTGAGCTCGTCATGAGCATGGAAGGGGTTAATAAGACAAAACATGTTTATTAGTATATTACAGTTTATTTCGAGAGGGCTGAGTCCAAGCAAGGCGTTTTACATGCGAAACCTTGCTCCATCAATGTGCAATCCTAATATCTTAAAATGGTTAGGCTGAAACACATAATTTCAGCTAATCTCAGGTGAAGTACTTATTCATTGGCCCACGTGGGTTCCAGAGCCATTTTAAAGACAGTGAGCAAGAATGGGCGATGAAAGAAAAACTGGATGTCTGCAGGGGAGCGGCTACATTTTCAATTGATACATTTAATCAATAGCTATTTATTTAACAAATTAATTCATTTATTTCATTAATTAATTCATAACATTGTAATTGATTTCTAGTTGTGGCTTTTGTAATTTTTAGTTGAAACTGACAAGGTTCCCTTATCAATGGGTCACTTGCAACCAGAGTGAAGCATGACCACTGTGCATTGTTTCTTGAATTTGATACGTTCATATTGAGCATTTTTGTGTGCCGTGGATCCATACTGCAGTGTTCTTTGTAATCCAGAAAATGCTTCCCCAGAATTATACCACTCTTTCTGAGAAATGACTCAATAATCATCCCGAGGTATTCAATTCTACAGTATCTTGGTATTGATTCAAACAAAATCCATATTACAGTGGCACCACCATGTTGCACAAAGCGACAATATAGCTTGTTGCAAGGCACACAGTCAGGCAATGCACAAATGACCTATAGGCAGAGGATTTATTATGCCACAATGCCATCAAAGAAATCACTTTATACTGCCCTTTCATCACAGACAGACCATTGGCACCAGAAACACGGGACTCCGCAAACAGTCTTGGGGATATTAAATTGAGCTCACTGCAGTGGATAGGGTCTCCCTACTGCCTTCTGACAAACAGCATGCTTTTTTAGAGATAACACTTTGATGCTTGCCAAAGAAAAGCAGCTGTAGAAAAAAGTACATGCACTGAAAGGCTTGGTCTAATTGTCTGCTTAAATCACAAAAGCAATCTTCATGGAAGAGGTCTGCAAAAATTCTCCTACGCCCTGACTTGAAGGATAAAGCAAGAATTTGCTTAATTTCCCACAACAAATTTCTTGGAATCTGCTAGGCACTTTGAGCTAAGATGGGTCCCCACAACCCATCATCTAATTTAAGATGCTACACCATTTCAGAGACTGGGCTACATGTCTGCCTGGCTTTTAGGCCAAAATAGACATAGCAACAACAGAATTTTGTAAAGAATTACATGTGTTTCAGTTGATTGCATCTTCAACTTCAAGCCGTGCCTGCTTTAAAATTGCTTTAGCAAATAAAATTCATTTCTACAAACAAGAAATGAAAACAAGGCCATTCAAATCTGCTTATTTTCTGCCCTAGAATGTGCACAGCCATAGGACTTTCATTATAAGGTAATGGATACCAGGCCATTTTAATCCTAATACTGTTACACCAAACATTACAAGGAGGATTTTAGGAGCAGAACATTGGGTCCCAGCACACCGAGGCTGAACTGGTTCAGGAGGGTGGAATGCAGGTAAAAGGTAAGTAAACATAAAAATAAATAAAACGAATTTCGTTGCACACACTGCATCGCATTTGGTGATGCAGTGTGTGCAACGAAATTCGTTTTATTTATTTTTATGTTTACTTACCTTTTAAAGTCCGTAATCCATACATTACTATGCCCCACCCTGCCCCTCCCCCTCCCCACGTCACTGCCCGGCCGGTACTCCCACTACCGACCGCGGCTGGTGGAATGAAATGGAGAATGTTGTAGTGGACACAAATAATAATTCCGAAAAAGGGGAATAAGAGATGATGTTTTTGTCCACTTAGAGAGCAACAATTTGTTAGCAAAGGGTGCAGTCCTCCTGCTTTGGAATTAAAACCATTCTTGATGGCAAATGACATTTGGTAAGAACAAATAAATTATTCTGGTGGATCAATCTCAAGGCTGCAAAATCATTTGCCAGCATCTGTAATCGGAGAACATTCAATGTGAAGGCTAATAGTTTTCGTTGAGAATTTCATGAGTGTGAGAAAATAGATTATTGGTTGAAGGAGATGTGAGTCCTCACCAAGTAATTATGTCACAAATCCGTACCAGGTCCAGTTAGGTCCCAATAATTTAAGCCTGAGTTCAACTCTTATTTTCTGTAGCACAGAGCAGACATGATTAATTTAGGGGAAATGTGTAAAGCATTTATCAGTTCCAGAACAGTTAAAAAGTAGAAAATACCACACAATAAAAGTGTCACTCCAATTGATAAAAACAGAGTCAAATTTAGTAAACAAATAGACACCAAAATGACAAAACTCTGATGTAAGGAACCAGAGATATAATGTTTTAATTGCTAAGTCAAAATAGCACCTAAAATTGCAAAGCAACAATCGCTAGTATCTGTTCTCGTTAGATCGGATCTAAGTCAAAAGATAAGGCTAACCACGCGCTATTGTCGGTCAGGTATGGGGTCCAGGTTTGTCCCAGTGAAAAGTTCACCTTCTGACTTTTCTGGAGAAGGTTCTCGTTAAGGTGTCATTGGTGGGTCGGGCTGCAGGCTAGATCCAAAGAAGGCTAAAAAATGGCAGCTTAGTGAATAGCAGGTCCTTGATGGGACCCTCCATTCTGCCATGAAACATAGCTCCATGAGTGTCAATGGCAGGAAGCTCTGAACAGGCGAAGACTGGAATTTGTACTTAGAAGGTCTCATCGATGGTCAGGTGCAGTCTGATGCTGTTCAACGTTGTCCTCGGTGAAGTCCTTGAACGTTTGGACTTAGGAACTTTTTTGGAACTTGAAATCCTTGCAGAGAGGAAGTGAATCCGACTGGGGACTCGATGTCGGCAGCTGGGGCTTTGGCGTCAGACCTGTTCTCTGCTGGTTCTCTGGAGAAAAAGTTCTCAAAACATTTCTAGGTGTCCAATTTTGCACGTTTTAGGGCCAGAGTTCACTCTAACGTCAATCAAGGGTCCAGAAACTCTTGTGTAGTTCCTAAAAGTACATAGGATCTTCATGTTTAGGCAACATAAACTAAGGAGTTGGTGTCCAGACTGACTTGAGAGATCCCCAAAGGATATGTTAGCCTTTAGACGAGCTAGCTCATAGTGCCACCATAAGCCCTCTAACTTTACCAAGGAGCGAATAGTTTCTGGCAACTATCGAACATGACAACCCTTGATTCTACAGGGACCGTGGAAACAGTACAGTACTTTTCGCTCAGTCACTGCTGCTCACTCAGTCTCAGAGAGATACACAGAATAAATGGTTGGGACGTTTTCAATAAGCATTTATTGAACCAGCGCCATTCCAGTATAAAACATGTTTGCCTTGACAATCATTAGACAGAAACAGATGTACAATATTACAAGCACCAACAGAGTAAACAAAAAGTAGAATTCTAACATGGTGCTAAAACAGTGAATATATGCAGGCATATAGACATTATGTTAATCAAGAGTATTCCTACGATGCAAACCCTACATAAGTGTAGCTCAGTGTGCCTAGCATGTATGTGTGTGTGTAAAGCCAAGAATCCCCTAGGAAAGAGCCAAAAACATTAACTGATGGAAGAAAACAAAGGACCCCGTCTTGAGTTGGACACCCCACAAGGGATGTCAGACAACAGTGTTTTGAGTCTTACATCTGCGGGGAAGCTTCTCCTCTCTCTATCTTTAGTTCGGTATGGTTCTTTTATACCAAAAGAACAGCCTTGGGGTTCCTAACACAATCAATATGTTGGGAGTACGATTATGCAAATGAGCCTAGAACAATACCTGCAATTATGCAAAGTAGTTCTTTCGCCCCAGGGTGAAGATGACCATGACTTTTACGCAGATTATGTTCATGCTTTGGTGTATGTTATGTCCAGGGGATTTTTCTAAGAATCCTCATGCATAATAAACGAGTCTGGTTTCCAACAAACTGATCGACATTTATGCAGCACATAACTGGGTAAAAGGTCAGTGCTAGAACTATTATGCAGAGGAAGGTAGGACACATGTAGATAAAAGGTTGTGGTGCTACCTAGACCTAAATTGCGGTACATTTGGGTTCATAACACCCACTCTTTATCCGAAAGGTTGATAAGGTCAACTAATGCTAAAATATGCGTTTAAAAAACATAAAAACATTGTCAAAAAACCAATGTCTAAAAACGTCCTAAAACATGGTATGTGTAAAAAGGATGCTAAAACTAAAAAAGCTCTGTATATCAGCTATATAGTCAATATATTGTTAGACCAACTGAGCACATCGAAAGTCATGGTGCTCAGTGAGAGCAAAAAGCAAATCAATTAAACAAAAGTATCTTTTTGCATTCCAATGTGGCTTGTTTTGGAAAAAGAGCTGAATAGTTCCCATTACACGTAGAGCCAAATGTTTATGTGTCCTGTGTGGGAGATTCAACATCACTGTTGCTTGCATTCGCAGACAGCGGTCCTGTAACACCTCTTGTATCAGGTCAATGGAGCAAAGCTGATCATCTTCAGTTCCCGTGGCACCTGCTGAGGAAACACTCAAAACCTGTATGTTTGTTGTAGAGCCGGTGTCAATTCCAAGAGGAGCTGAAGCCTCCTGTGGAGGCACTAAGAATGCCGTCATCAACATGGGAATACACTGAGGACTCTATAATACATGGGCCTTTAAGGTGTCTAGTAGTACGTCTATGTCCGGTGGCGCAACCGATCGAAGAGTCAGACATTTGTCCAACACACATTTGCATCTGCAGGATAGGCAGCAGAGCACAGGCAAGATGCAGTCAAGCTAGACTGGTCTGAACAATAGAAACTAATGCTCGCTTAGATCCCAAAGCCGAGGTGTGCCCAGATGGAGTACCATGCGTTCACAGCAACGTTGCACAAGGTGTGGTTTTTCCATCTATGGAGGACCTGGGCCATCCATTTCCTAGCAAGAAAATTAAAACCAGGATACCCACTACAAGAAGAAGGACCAGCGGAAGACCTCCTGAAATGCTTCCCAATAGGGAGTGTATAAATGCTGGAATAATTCAGAAGATTATCTGAAAGGTGCTCTGAAAGGTGCTCAATAGTCCAGAACCTACGCTCTTCAATAGGTGCACAATTCCCTTCGTATCAGACATGTTAAAAGATACGATGAAACATTTCTCCAAAATGGAGCAGGAAGTTCGTTTGGACTAGTGTCTGTATCTCAGCTGAAGGACTTGCAACCTGAAGATCAAAAGTCTCTCTGGTCGAGGTTAAGGCCACATGGCTTTCAGTCTGGTCAGAGAATCAAACAGTATAAAGAAAACATGCAATGAAGGCCATAGAGTTGCCTCCTTAACTGTGTGGGTCGGTGTAAACAATTCTTGCATAAAACAAGTAACCCTGCAACATACTGTGACCTGAAATGTGATGCCTGGTACCATCCCACATCAACCTTGATCATTCAACATCAAATAGATCCCATTCGTGAGCTGTTTGAACACCTGAATCCAGGGATCCTTTCAAGTGACACGATAAGTTTGCAACCAAAACCTTACAGGCTCCATGTAGCAAAATATTGTGACCAATTAGAGACCCCCTTAAAGAACTTTTACATTCTGAACCACTGAAATAAACTTCAGTGTCACCATTCCTGCTTCTAAATCTGTATGGTAAATTCCGAGACTCAAGTATGTATCCCTCTCCTAATGCTTCATACCTGCCTAACTAGTGATACTGTAGACAGTATTGAAATTGGAATGTCGTGATCTGCAGTGAAATATGGTCCTGGATTAACTATTCTGTGGAAGGTGACTCAGCCACAGTAAAAGGTAATTGGTCAAATTTTTCAATGTGCCGCATTTATATTTTGCATCTCTGAGTGCCATTGTTGTTTGCCTTTCTGTTAAATTGTGTGCAGTCGTACTGTTGATATACCGCCAGGGCACATGACTAGAGCGCAATGAGGGTAGTGCCCAGTCCAATAATAGAATGGATTGCGATAAGTCCATGTTGAAGAATAGACAAATCCTGTTCCATTATATCTATGGCAGAAGACATAGGGGTCGATTCCGATCCTGGAAAAAAAACGTCCGTACGATTCGTATCAGGAGCCCTCTCCGTACGAATCGTAAACATGCCGTACGACCCGACGAGTACGATCCGGACCGGGGTATGAGGACGCGATTCGTATGGTCTACGTCAGGTAAGGGCGATTTGTACGGTAAAGCACACAATCACATACACACCGTACGGTCCGTACACCCCATGATCGCAGGGGTACGCTCCGTACCCCTGCGATCGCAGGGTGTACGCACGTACACCAAGCGAACATGGGGTACGGTCCGTACACCCCATGATCGAGGGGTACGGGGCGTACACCCCATGATCACGGGGTACAGTGCGTACACCCCATGATCGCAGGGGTTCGCACCGTACCCCTGCGATCATGGGGTGTACGCACCATACCCGGGGGGGCGTTCCGTACCTGTTTCGAGGCGAACTCTGCTTTTACGGCTGTTTTCAGCTCCTGTAGAAAAAGGGTCATACGGTGTGTACCCGACACGAATCGTACTTGCTGGGTCGGAAAAACCAGCTGCGAACCATACGGATGTCGCGTACAGCGGGTTCCGAGGGAGATTAGTACGGGGATTTGAGTCGTACGGTCTCTGTACGATTCGTACGGAGTCCAGCTCCTGGTACGAATTGTACTTCGTCGTACGTACAGGGAACGTTGCAGGGTACGATTAGTACGGGAAAAACCGCTCTGAACGGCTATTCGGAGCGGTTTTTCCCGAATCGGAATCGACCCCAAAATGTTGCTCAGTGAATAAATTCTAGATGATAGTGTGGTCATACCATTGTCGACCACTGCCAAAGCCTTTTCCTAGGTTAACCCTGCCAATCTCACGCAATCTCTCAGCAGCCTCCTGCTGGGAGATTTTCCATACCTCATTGTAAATAGCGTACAAGTAGTGCTTTTCAACTTGCTGCTGGGGACCTAATAAAAAATCCCTAAGATCCATGTCATCTGAGAATAAGGTCAAGGTTGTTTCACCTGGGACAATGTTGAGGATTTTAGTCATCTAGGCATCACTTACCAACACTGTAAGATATCACCACCCTGTGTGTTCTGATTGTACATAGCATTGGTCAGGCCTGTGAATACTTAACCCTTCGGTGGTACCACTGAATCTTAACTGACACCTATTTGTGTCGAGAGGTCAAACCAACCATCCCTTCCAATTGGGGTCAGATGAATTGTATGATCCATCATGTAGAATGGCATCCAACGTATCCGCACTATGTTGTCTGTAATTTTGCCATCCCTCAAAGTGTGTAAGTGAGGGAATCTGAGGTAGGTTCAAATCCTTGTTCTTGGCTAGCCCAAGACAGGAAGTCTGTTACACTGTGTCGTTCAGGAAGATTATCTGATAAGGTATAAGGAATGCTCTATATAAGGCCTCAGTTCCCTGAACTTGTCAATTTTTAGTCCCCCAGATCGATTTTGTGTCGACAGTGTCCCTCCAAAAGTCTGTACAGACATTTGAGAAGAAAAGGAAGCAGAGTATATCTGTTTTGTGTTAGTGAGCATATTTTTCTTTGCAGGTATAGGTGCAAGCTTATAATATTAAGGTCAGCTGTAATGTCCAACCGAGAAAAATAAGCAACATTTTGTGCAAATGTTGTTGAACTACCTTTCGGCGGTGTAGGCCAATGCTCCCATTGATGGTAAGAGAAAACATTCTGTGGGGTATACAGTCAAAATATCGAGTTAAAAATATAGAATTGCATTAATATCGAGTTAAAAATATAGAATGGACTAAATATTGAATGGACAGAATATAGACAACAAAAATATCGAATGTAATGGACAAAATATCAAATGGCCAGAATATAGACAACAAAAATATCGAATTTGAGGTAAGTTAATATCGATTTACATAAATATAGAAAGTAAAAATATCAAAGTATATAATATAGATGTTAAATATATCGATTTTTTAATATTATCGAATTTTTTTAATTGTTTTTTATGTTAGTATATGTTTAGTAAAGTGTATATTTATTTTATAATTTATTTTAATTAATGAATTTTATGGTATTTAATTTTTGCGTAATTTAATTCTGTAGCGGGTTGTTGGTTTATAGGGGAATAGGGTGGGAAGTAATTTAATTATAAATGTTTTAATTTATTTATTGGTATTTATCTTGAATTAATTGGTAATTAATTTTTAATTGGTAATTAATTAAATTATAATTGGTAATTACTTTTTATTAATTGATTAATTGATAATTATGTTAATTTTATTAATTTCATTTTATTAATTTAATTTTATGTAGCGGGTTGTGGGTTTTTAGGGGAATAGAGTGGCAAGTAATTTAATTATAATTGATTAAGTGTTTCAATGTATTTATTGGTATTTTTCTTGAATTAATTGTTAATTAATTTTTAATTGGTAATTAATTTAATTATAATTGGTAATTAATGTTTATTAATTGATTAATTGATAATTATGTTAATTGTATTAATTTTTTTTCTGTAGCGTGTTGTGGGTTTATAGGGGAATAGGGTGGGAAGTAATTTAATTATAATTGATTAAATGTTTTAATTTATTTATTGGTAGTTATCTTGAATTAATTGTTAATTAATTTTTAATTGGCAATTAATTAAATTATAATTGGTAATTAATTTTTATTAATGGCTTAATTGATAATTATGGTAATTTTAATAATGTATTTACTGTAGCGGGTTGTGGGTTTATAGGGGAATAGGGTGGGAAGTAATTTCATTGTAATTAATTAATTTTTTTTATTTATTTATTGGTATTTATTTTTAAATAATAGTTAATTATTTTTCAATTGCTAATTAATTAATTGTAAATTGCTAATTAATTTGTATTAATAGGTAATGATTTCGAATAAATATTTTGTATTTGTAATTGATTAACTATTATATTATATTAAATTGGTAATTATTTTTAAATAATTTGTAATTGGTATTAATATATATATATATTTGTAATTATTATATGAAGTATTTACTTTCCCTACTGTTGCACTCACTGGAGTGGGAATAGTAATTTTTACCCCTACGCTATCCAATGTTTTCCCTACTGTTGCACTCTCTGGAGTGGGAATAGTAATTTGTACCCCTACCCTATCCAACGCTTTCCCTACTGTTGCACTCTCTGGAGTGGGAATAGTAATTTTTACCCCTACGCTATCCAACGCTTTCCCTACTGTTGCAGTCTCTTGAGGGGGAATTGTAATTTTTACCCCTACGCTATCCAACGCTTTCCCTACTCTTGCACTCAATGGAGTGGGAATAGTAATTTTTACCTCTACGCTATCCAATGCTTTCCCTACTGTTGCACTCTCTGGAGTGGGAATAGTCATTTTTACCCCTACGCTATCCAACGCTTTCCCTACTGTTGCACTCACTGGAGTAGGAATAGTAATTTTTACCCTCCCGCTATCCAACGCTTTCCCTACTGTTGCACTCTCTGGAGTGGGAATAGTAAATTTTTACCCCTATGCTATCCAACATTTTCCCTACTGTTGCACTCTCTGGAGTTGGAATAGTATTTTTTATCCCTATGCTATCCAACGGTTTCCCTACTGTTGCACTCTCTGGAGTGGGAATAGTAATTTTTACACTCCCGCTATCAAACGCTTTCCCTACTGTTGCACTCACTGGAGTGGGAATAGTAATTTTTACCCTCCCGCTATCCAACGCTTTCCCTACTGTTGCACTCTCTGGAGTGGGAATAGTAAATTTCTACCCCTATGCTATCCAACATTTTCCCTACTGTTGCACTCTCTGGAGTTGGAATAGTAATTTTTATCCCTATGCTATCCAACGGTTTCCCTACTGTTGCACTCTCTGGAGTGGGAATAGTAATTTTTACCCTCCCGCTATCCAACGCTTTCCCTACTGTTGCACTCTCTGGAGTGGGAATAGTAGTTTTTACCCGTACGCTATCCAATGCTTTCCCTACTGTTGCACTCTCTGGAGTGGGAATAGTAATTGTTACCCCTATGCTATCCATTGCTTTCCCTACTGTTGCACTCTCTGGAGTGGGAATAGTAATTTTTACCCTCCCGCTATCCAACGCTTTCCCTACTGTTGCATTCTCTGGAGTGGGAATAGTAATTTTTACACCTACGCTATCCAACTCTTTCCCTACTGTTGCACTCTTTGGAGTGGGAATAGTTATTTTTACCCCTACACTATCCAATGCTTTCCCTACTGTTGCACTCTCTGGAGTGGGAATAGTAATTTTTACCCTCCCGCTATCCAACGCTTTCCCTACTGTTGCACTCACTGGAGTGGGAATAGTACTTTTTACCCCTACGCTATCCAACGCTTTCTCTACTGTTGCACTCACTGGAGTGGTAATAGTAAATTTTACCCTTTCCGCTATTCTACGGTAAAAATATTGTAATTTTTTTATTAATATTACGTTCATATATATATATGTATTAACAAATCAATTTGTATGTTTTTTTTAACTTACACTAATTATTTATTAATTTTAAGGTTATTTAAGTATTTTAAGTATGTTTAAGGTAATTATATTTATTATTTCATTAATTTTTAATTACTTTAAAGCATTTTTTTAAAAAACGATATTTTGACTATATTTTTTACAACGATATTTTTGATTCGATATTTTTGTACTTACCTGTTTGGAGATAGGAATTCGATATTTTTGCATTCTATATTTTTTACTCGATATTTTGGTAGTTCTATATTTGTGTCATCGATATTGTTTCAGTGATCCTATCATCATACAATGAATAATTTGAAAATGGAAAAGATTGTTATAAATTAGACAGCATAGTATTTACAGTTTCAAAGTCCCAATCATCAGAGAAAGTCCTGGAGGTGATGATATCACTTAAAGAAATTTTAAATAACTGTGCCATTTTTAAAAGTTCAGTAGAACCATATATATCATAGGAAACTTAGGGGCATATTACCAAGATGAAGCGATATTTATCGCTTAACGCGGTTAGCGGCAATATTATTATCGCCGAGCTCCGCCGATTTTTATCGCAGATAAACCTTGCTATTATCAAGGTTTATCTCAAAAGCGATAAAAATCGGCCGTAATGCATGAATATCGCTGAAACGTCAGCGATATTCATGCATTACCGAGCTAATGCTCTTAGCCATGTTTCCACCCACCATTGGATAACATGGCTAAGAACTGCTCTGGGCAGGCGTTAGCTTTTGGAGATATTCGCGCAAAGTACGCCTTTGTAGGTAATAGGAGATAGCGATGTTAGCGACTGTTTACAGTCCCTAACATCTTGGCACGCATGTCATTAGCAATAAATGTCGCTGACATGCAAAGTGAGCCCCAAGATGATCGCTATCTCCTACTAGATGTCGCTAACTGGTGTTAGCGACAGCTAGGTAATAGGGCTATAAAATTATCGCCGCTTTAGCGGGAAAAATTCCCTCTAAAGCGGCGATAAGGCCCTTGGTAATATGCCCCTTAGTCCCAAACTATTCCTTCAGGAACTGGTACTGCTAATGTTCTCAAAGGACAGGTCTCTCTGCTCACAATGTGATGATACATGTGGTTTCAGGACCAAGTTCACATGTTGTACTGCGGAGCATTCTGGGAGGTAATGTCTATTTAGGAGCAGGAAAAAGACAGTCACTATACCAATCCAAAGGAATAGGAACTGCAGACCAATTGCAATCCAGAGCTGTAGCCAGGGAAAAACAAGGTAAGAAATTTTCAGCCAAAGGTAGAATGCACAAATGTGTTTTTTGTGTGAAAAAGGCGGTGGCAGTAACTCGGTTTCACTTGGATCAAAATCGATGAAGTAGCTATATGCGTTTGATCTATCTTTGGTAGCTCAGCAGGTTTTGTGAAACTGGCAGATGACATATGTCAAGACATATTCACATAGATGTCAGCATTAAGCCTGTTGGACTTGGCCCTTTTTGCAGGGTCATCCCTGAACTTTTTGCCTTCCTCCTATATGTTTTCTGACCTGTTGTTGGCTGTTCTATGACTCTGGGCACATTACCACTGCTGATCAGTGCTAAAGTGCATATGCTCTCCCTATTGTAAATTGATGTATGGATTAGTGATTCCAGGATTGGCTGATTTGGTTTACTTGTCAGACCCTAGTATGGTGCACTGAGTGTGCCCAGGGCTTGTAAATCCAAATGCTGCTGGTGGGCTTGCAGCACTAGTTTTGCCATTCACAGAAGCAGCCTTGTAAAATGTGTCTCAGGTCTGCCATTGCAGAGCCTGTGTGGAGTCTGGCACTGCCATGTAGTCTGGGCAAGTGCACCAACTTGCCATTCCCCAAACCTTCCATTTTCTTAATATCAGACACCCAAGGGCAGGGTGCATTGTAAGTATAAGGTAGGACAAGCCCTAATGTGTGTGGCATGTCCTAATAGTGAATTACAGCCATTTTTGTTTTTCACTATTGCAAGGCTACCTATTCTCCATAGGCCAGAATAGGCAGTTAGATTAGTACAATTTATAATCCTAACTGACTCAGGGAACTAGGTAGAAATTCGAGTTTAGTATGCCTGAACTGAATGATAAAATACATCTTTTAGTGAAGTTGTTTTTAACATTCTGTGTTTGAAAATACCTCTTTTAGAAAGTAGGTATTTTCTTGTCTAACTATCCAAGCCTGCCTCTGCTAAGTTGTGTATTCCTTGTCTGGAGTTTGAGTGACAGGGGCGGAGGGATTCCAGGACACAGAGTGAGTCAGCCCAGTGGTGAATAGAGAGATCTGCATCTAGATGGGGGGAGGAGTTCCACTGCCAAAGCCTATTCCTAGGTTAACCCTGCCAATCTCACGCAATCTCTCAGCAGCCTCCTGCTGGGAGATTTTCCATACCTCATTGTAAATAGCGTACAAGTAGTGCTTTTCAACTTGCTTCTGGGGAGCTATTAAAAAATCCCTAAGATCCATGTCATCTGAGAATAAGGTCAAGTGTTGTTTCACCTGGGACAATGTTGAGGATTTTAGTCATCTAGGCATAACTTACCAACACTGTAAGATATCACCATCCTGTGTGTTCTGATTGTACATAGCATTGGTCAAGCCTATGAATACTTAACCCTTCGGTGGTACCACTGAATCTTAACTGACACCTATTTGTGTCGAGAGGCCAAACCAACCATCCCTTCCAATTGGGGTCAGATGAATTGTACGATCCATCATGTAGAATGGCATCCAACGTATCCGCGCTATGTTGTCTGTAATTTTGCCATCCCTCAAAGTGTGTAAGTGAGGGAATCTGAGGTAGGTTCAAATCCTTGTTCTTGGCTAGTCCAAGACAGGAAGTCTGTTACACTGTGTTGTTCAGGAAGATTATCTGATATGGTATAAGGAATGCTCTATATAGGGCCTCAGTTCCCTGAACTTGCCAATTTTTAGTCCCCCAGATCCATTTTGTGTCAACAGTGCCCCTCCAAAAGTCAAAACCCTGTACAGACATTTGGGAAGAAAAGGAAGTAGAGTATATCTGTTTTGTGTTAGTGAGCATATTTTTCTTTGCAGGTATAGGTGCAAACTTATAATATTAAGGTCAGCTGTAATGTTCAACCGAGAAAAATAAGCAAACTTTTGTGCAAATGTTGTTGAACTACCTTTCGGCGGTGTTGGCCAATGCTCCCATTGATGGTAAGAGAAAACATTATGTGGGGTATACAGTCAAAATATCGAGTTAAAAATATAGAATTGCATTAATATCGAGTTAAAAATATAGAATGGACAAAATATCGAATGGACAGAATATAGACAACAAAAATATCGAATGTAATGGACTAAATATCGAATAGACAGAATATAGACAACACAAATATCGAATTTGAGGTAAGTTAATATTGATTTACATAAATATGGAAAGTCAAAATATCGAAACATTTAATATAGATGTTAAATATATCGATTTTTTATTAATATCGAATTTTTTAAATTGTTTTTTATGTTAGTATAAGTTTGAAAAGTGTATATTTATTTTATAATTTATTTTAAGTAATGAATTTTATGGTATTTAATTTTTGCGTAATTTAATTCTGTAGCGGGTTGTGGGTTTATAGGGGAATAGGGTGGGAAGTAGTTTAATTATAATTGATTAAATGTTTTAATTTATTTATTGGTAATTATCTTGAATTAATTGTTAATAAATTTTTAATTGGTATTTAAATAAATTATAATTGGTAATTAATGTTTATTAATTGATTAATTGATAATTATGTTAATTTTCTTAATTTTCTTTCTGTAGCTGGTTGTGGGTTTATAGGGCAATAGGGTGGGAAGTAATTTAAATATAATTGATTAAATGCTTTAATTTATTTATTGGTATTTATCTTGAATTAATTGTTAATTCATTTTTAATTGGTAATTAATTAAATTATGATTGGTCATTAATTTTTTTAATTGATTAATTGATAATTTTGTTAATTTTATTAATTTATTTACTGTAGCGGGTTGTGGGTTTATAGGGGAATAGGGTGGGAAGTATTTTAATTGTAATTAATTAAATTTTTTAATTTATTTTTTGGTATTTATTTTTAATTAATAGTTAATTAGTTTTCAATTGCTAAATAATTAATTGTAAATTGGTAATTAATTTGTATTAATAGGTAATGATTTCTAATAAATATTTTTTATTTGTATTTTTAATTGATTAATTATATTATATTAAATTGGTAATTATTTTTAAATATTTTGTAATTGGTATTAAAATATATATTTTTTAATTATTATATGAAGTATTTACTTTCCCTACTGTTGCACTCTCTGGAGTGAGAATAGTAATTTTTACCCCTACGCTATCCAACACTTTCCCTACTGTTGCACTCACTGGAGTGGGAATAGTAATTTTTACCCCTATGCTATCCAACGCTTTCCCTACTGTTGCACTCTCTGGAGTGGGAATAGTAATTTTTACCCCTACGCTATCCAACGCTTTCCCTACTGTTGCACTCTCTGGAGTGGGAATAGGAATTTTTACCTCTGCGCTATCCAATGCTTTCCCTACTGTTGCACTCTCTGGTGTGAGAATAGTAATTTGTACCCCTACGCTATCCAACGCTTTCCCTACTGTTGCACTCACTGGAGTAGGAATAGTCATTTTTACCCCTACGCTACCCAACGCTTTCCCTACTGTTGCACTCTCTGCAGTGGGAATAGTAATTGTTACCCTCATGCTATCCAACGCTTTCCCTACTGTTGCACTCTCTGGAGTGGGAATTGTAATTTTTACCCCTACGCTATCCAACGCTTTCCCTACTGTTGCACTCTCTGGGGTGGGAATAGTTATTTTTACCCCTCCACTATCCAATGCTTTCCCTACTGTTGCACTCTCTGGAGTGGGAATAGTAATTTTTACCCTCCCGCTATCCACGCTTTCCCTATTGTTGCACTCACTGGAGTGGGAACAGTAATTTTTACCCCTACGCTATCCAACGCTTTCTCTACTGTTGCACTCACTGGAGTGGTAATAGTAAATTTTACCCTTTCCGCTATCCTACGGTAAAAGTATTGTAAATTCTTTATTAATATTACTTTGATATATATATGTATTAACAAATCATTTTGTATGTTTTTTTTACTTACATTAATTATTTATTAATTTTAAGGTTATTTAAGTATTTTAAGTATGTTTAAGTTAATTATATTTATTATTTCATTAATTTTTAATTACTTTAAAGCATTAAAAAAAATTCGATATTTTGAATAACTATATTTTTTAAAACTATATTTTTGATTCGATATTTTTGTACTTACCTGTTTGGAGATAGGAATTCGATATTTTTGCATTTTATAATTTTTTACTCGATATTTTGGTAGTTCTATATTTGTGTCATCGATAATGTTTCAGTGACCCATTATGTGGGATACTTGCTTTGTGCAAGAAATGATGACCATAGGGTTGGTAACAATATATGGTGTCAAAGTTAGATGTATCATCATACAATTCATCATTTGAAAATGGAAAAGGTTGTTCTAAATCAGACAGCATAGTATGTACAGTTTCAAAGTCCCAATCATCAGAGAAAGTCCTGGAGGTGATGATATCACTTAAAGACATTTTAAATAACTGTGCTAATTTTTAAAAGTTCAGTAGAACCATATATATCACAGGAAACTGAGTCCCAAACTATTCCTTCAGGAACTGGAACTGCTGTAATGTTCTCAAAGGACAGGTCTCTCTACTCACAATGTGATGATGCATGTGGTTTCAGGACCAAGTTCACATGTTGTACTGCGGAGCATTCTGGGAGGTAATGTCTATTTAGGAGCAGGAAAAAGACAGTCACTATAGCAATCCAAAGGAATAGGAACTGCAGACCAATTGCAATCCAGAGCTGTAGCCAGGGAAAACAAGGTAAGCATTTTTCAGCCAAAGGTAGAATGCACAAATGTGTTTTTTTGTGGGAAAAAGGCGGTGGCAGTAACTCGGGTTCACTTGGATCAAAATCGATGAAGTAGCTATAAGCGGTTTGATCTATCTTTGGTAGCTCAGCAGGTTTTGTGAAACTGGCAGATGACATGTGTCAAGACATATTCACATAGATGTCGGCATTAAGCCTGTTGGACTTGGCCCTTTTTGCAGGGTCATCCCTGAAGTTTTTGCCTTCCTCCTATATGTTTTCTGACCTGTTGTTGGCTGTTCTATGACTCTGGGCACATTACCACTGCTGATCAGTGCTAAAGTGCATATGCTCTCCCTATTGTAAATTGATGTATGGATTAGTGATTCCGGAATTGGCTGATTTGGTTTACTTGTCAGACCCTAGTACAGTGCACTGAGTGTGCCCATGGCTTGTAATCCAAATGCAGCTGGTGGGCTTGCAGCACTAGTTGTGCCATCCACAGAAGCAGCCTTGTAAAATGTGTCTCAGGTATGCCATTGCAGAGCCTTTGTGAAGTCTGGTACTGCCATGTAGTCTGGGCAAGTGCACCAACTTGCCAGTCCCCAAACCTTCCCTTTTCTAAATATCAGACACCCCTATGGCAGGCCCAAGGGCAGGGTGCATTGTAAGTATAAGGTAGGACAAGCCCTAATGTGTGTGGCATGTCCTAATAGTGAATTACAGCCATTTTTGTTTTTCACTATTGCAAGGCTACCTATTTCCCATAGGCCAGAATAGGCAGTTAGATTAGTACCTTTTAAAATCCTAACTGACTCAGGGAACTACGTAGAAATTCGAGTTTAGTATGCCTGAACTCAGAATGATAAAATACATCTTTTAGTGAAGTTGGTTTTACCATTCTGTGTTTGAAAATACCTCTTTTAGAAAGTAGGTATTTTCTTGTCTAACTATCCAAGCCTGCCTCTGCTAAGTTGTGTATTCCTTGTCTGGAGTTTGAGTGACAGGGGCGGGGGGATTCCAGGAGACAGAGTGAGTCAGCCCAGTGGTGAATAGAGAGATCTGCATCTAGATGGGGGGTAGGAGTTGCACTTGGGACCTGAATAGGACTGTGCCTTCCCTCCACAATGTTGGCTCCACCTACTATGGTGTGTCTCATGTCTCTGCCCTGCACTGTAAAAGGAAAGAAGGAGTCATGTCAACAGAGTGTTCCAGGACTGACCAGAACTGGTTTGGACTAGGCAAAGGCCTCTCTGACTTCAGAGAACAAAGAGAAAAGTACTATAAATATTGGGACCCAAACCCAGGAACTTTAGATCACTTTGGGAAACAAGAGGAAACCTTTGCTGAGGAGAGGAACCTGAACAAACTGAAGAGAGAATCCCTAAGCTGAAGTGCTGCTTGGGGGATTGGCCTGCAGTGGTTGCCTGACTGCCAACGAAAGGAGAGAGGAACTTTGTGTATTTTATTTCAACTTGTAAGGATCTCCAAGGGCTTGAGAGAAGAGCTTACTTCCTGCTGAAGTCTCCGGGACAACAGACTTCAACCACCAGCTTCCCAAGAGTTCTTTGAAAATGCCTGCCGCTGTTATGGGCCTTCTGAGGGACTGCGTGTTGCAAGGAGCTGGAATCGCGACTCACGAAGAAGAAGCATCACACCATCGCAGCCGCTGCCTTCGCATCACGGAGATGTTGCCGCTGTAACTGTTGCCTTGCACCGCATCACAAGAAATGTCTCATAACATCAAAGAAGCGAGTCGCAGCCGCTGCTGTCGCATCACTGAGCAAGGGTGTTGCCACAGTAGCTGTCGCATTGCACCGCAGAAGTGCCTCGTCAAAGCCGCTGTCGTCGCATCACTGACCAAGGGTGTCGCTGCAGCAGCTGTCGCATCGAGTCGAGATATCTCGCAATATCAGGGGAGCATACTGCATCAAGGAGAAGACACCAATGTTTGTTTCTTTGCACCGGATCTTGAACGCATCACCGTCTTTGCGTGTAAGGAACTACCATATCACCATCCCTGCAGCACTTTCGTTGTAGAAGCGTTACGCATCTTAAGGTACATTGACTCAAAACATTTTAAGATCTAAAGGGAACTAAGCTAATTCTACCATTTTAATTTCTGTATGGTGGATTTTTGTCGTTTGTGGTCTTGTGTTAAATCTATATAAAAGATACTTATTTTTCATATACAACTTGTGTGGTGTCCATCTGTAGTGTTGTCACAGGTTTACTGTACATGTTCACAAATGCTTTACACACTGCCTCTGAGATAAGCCTGGCTACTCGTGCCAAGCTACCAAGGGGGTGAGCAGGGGTTATTTTAGGAGTGTACCCCCTTACCCTGAAAAGAGGCATTGGTCCCTATTTGTCACAAGTACCTACCTGTACCAACTAGAGACCCCCCAATCTAACAAGGATGAATTGAGATCTGTGATTCATTTGTGTTTTGTTGCTGTTCAATTTCAACAGGCAAGAGTTTAATTCCCTTTTTGGTGACTACTTCATTTCATAGAGTAGAATCTTCAAATGTGATTCATTTTTCTGTCTGAACTTCCTGTATGGTAGCCAGAGGAGATGAGTGACTACCCAGGAGCCCATGTGGCCTACTATTGAGAATCGGCCACATAGTGAGGTTTGATCAGACCAATTGACACAATCTCTTTTCTTTCTTGCTGACAAGAGGTGGAAGAAGTACTGTTCTTGTTCCTTCGACAGCCAGGACAGGTACAGGAGACCTGTAAGATGGCCCAACTTCTTTTGTTTTACAGTCTTTTTCATGACCAGGTCCCCAATCTTCGGGACCCAAGCAGGTGTTGATGGAACAACTCAGTTCACCAGTTGTGGTGCGTTTTACTTGGACGATGCTTTGTAATGCCTGGATCTTGTTGCGTTCCTCCAAAACACCCAAACGATCATTGATGTCAAATGGCTTTTCATCCCCCAGTGTGCTGCCACACTCGAGGTCAGGAACCCACATTCTAATCCTGAACAGGGCTTCATATGGAGAACGCCCCCCAGGGTATTTCTTGCCATGTTTTTAAATGCCCTCTGGACTCTATATAGGTGATTGACTCAACTGCCCCCCGAGCCTAATACCTTGCTGTTAAGAATTGATTAAAGTCCCAGTTTTTCCACTTCACAATCAAATTTCCCTCAGGATGATAAGGCATGGAGTACCACACTGCAAAACCCACACTTCCCATGGCTTCTTTGTAAGCCTGTGAGCTAAACAAAGGGCTAAGGTCAGAATGTAATATGCCAATTGCATATGTCCCTATAAAGACGTGCAAATCCTTTATAATAGTTTGGACATCAGCCGGGCGCTGAGGCCAAACCCACAGGAATCTAGAGCATGAATCCCCTGTCACCAGGATGTACCCGTAAGCCCGTCAGAATGTGAGGGGCCACAGTGGTCCAAAAAGCCACATGCAAGAGGTCTGTCTGATATCAATCATGGTGTTTGGGGTGGACATGCTAAGGTGGAAGCTTTTTTCTGCTGACAGATGTCACACCTAAGAAGAAAACCCTTGGTCTCTTTATTAAGACCTGGCCACCAAAAACACTGCTTCAGCAGTTAAAAAGTTGCAGCTATACCTGCATGTGCTGAACCCAGACCCTCGTGTGTAGCTAGAATTAAAGCTAATCTGTCATCCATGCTTGGTATTACTCTATTCCCCACTCCTGGAATTTGAGCATGCGGAATGTTTTGCGCATCTAACTTGTAGGAGTACTTGAGTGGAAAACCTTTTGGCAAGGCTGGGCTGTTGCGCGTAGTGTTCACAGCTATTATTATAAGTCTGTCTATCCTCGCACTAGAACGAGTGATTGCAGCAATGGCAACAGTTCTCACTTTCACCTTGGCAGCTGCATCAGCCAGTGAATTCCCTTCAATGTGCATGCCAACATGATGGTAACTTAATGTGTGCATTACATGAGCCTGTGGCAAGTCTTTTTTCAGCTCTGCCACTTGTTCCCAAAGCAACTTGTGATTGATTGTGCAACCCTTGGAATCTCTAAAGCCATTCAGGCCCCAGTACTGAAGACATTCATTGTATAACCGGACACAGTAAAACGATTTGCATACTATGAGTGTGGGGGATTACCGACCCTTATTTTTTGTGCCAGCATTAGGGCTTTTAGTTCTTACAGCTGTGCCATGCAATCTCCTAGAGACTGTGTCTGTGTATTGCTGGGATGGTACTTAACATCCCACATACGTCCCTTCAAAATTGCACATGCCGCACTGTATTGCTGTTTACTTCCTACGGCAGGCTGGGCAAATCCGTCAGTGTAAATAATGCAATCATACTGATCTAGAGGCATTGTTTAATTCAGGAGAGGATATTCTTGTTCGTACTGCAGGAATGCTTGTGTTGTTAATGTAGAATCAAATTTGTAGTCTACATCTGTTGCAGTGAGAGAATTAGCCCATTGTATCCATCGTGGATGCAGTGCTTTTGCATTTGGAACGCTTGCTTTGGTAACAGCCTTTAAGGTTGGTACTGGAGTCATGACAATTATGCAGCATTTCTCCTGAGCTTGTGCTCTTTCTCTTACAACAGCAGTCTGTACTGCTGTCAGTATCTTTTCTATGGATGCAAAATGCACCTCAGCATTTGTATACAAATGTGATTTGTATGCAATGGGTACCATTTTGCCATCATTGAAGGTGAAGTAAGTGTACCCAGATCGCCTCGCGATTACACAGATCACCAAATTTGTAGTGTTTACACAAGTGTGTTTGGAAGCTATCAAGTCAGCTTGTACGGAGCTGAAAATTTCTGTGTGTTCCTGTGTCCAATGTTGAACTGAAAAATCGGGTCTAATGAAGTCATAAAAAGGTTTGACCTTCTCTGCATAATCTAAAATGTATGCTCTGGCAAAATGTAGGAATCCTAAAATGAATTGTAAATCTTGTATTTGGAGGTTGGAGCAGTGCACATTTCCCTAAAAAATTAGCTGCTAGGCTTTTTCCTTCACTTTATGAATCATATCCCAAAAATAGGACATTGAGTTGGGCAATTTTTGATTTTTGAAAGTTAAATTTGTAGCCCACAATGGCGAACCCCAGAATTATGTTGTTCACCCTGTTCAAATGATCCAATAACTCACCGTTCATCAGATAAATATGATCTTCATAGGACAATGCCTCCTCATCACAATTTTGAAGTTACTCTGATAATCTTGCTGAGAACATCCCTGCGCTACTCTTATACCCTTGGGGCAGTCAACAGAAATGGCGGTTAGAGTCTAGCGCTGAATATGCTGTCAATTATCTGCTTTCATGCGCTATATTTTGGCAAAAGAATCGATTTGAGATATCTAGTGTTGGTTTGTATTTCTTCTGCACAATGTTATTCATTAATGCAGCACTGTGTGCATTTTGTACAGCAAATGTTTTCGTGCATGTGTTCAAATGCCTGTAGTCTAAAGCTAGACTGTGTGACTGTTATGAGTGTGTTGCGTGCTTTGTGGGGATTTATTGTGGAAAGTATATTAATTATAATTCATTCATAATTAAAATTTAATTAATGAAAATTGGTTTGTTGATGAATATTTACATAAATAGTGTATAGAAATTTGTAGGTGCAGGTTGGGAGTTTTGTGGTATGTATGTAATAATTAATGTTTTTGTTAATTCATAATTTCTAAGTAAAAATATTTATTTGTATGAAAATAATTTTTGTAAGTTATGTATAATATTTGTAGGAATTTGTGATATTTATTTAAGATTTTAAAATGTTTTTATTTGTTTTTAATTTTTAATATAAAATACATTTATTTTATTTTTCAACATATTCATATATTTTTTGATTAACTTTATTTTTAATTGTATTTTGTTGAAGATATTTTGTTTGTTTTTAATGTTGAACAGACTGGACTGGGAATAGTAAATATTACCCCTCTGCTGTCCAACACTTTCCCTAGTGATGCACTTATTGGAGTGGAAATAGTACATATTAGCCCCCCCCCAATCCAAAACTTTCCCTTCTGTTTTACTGACTGAAATGGGAATAG
Organism: Lissotriton helveticus; assembly: GCF_964261635.1. Classification (NCBI taxonomy): domain Eukaryota; kingdom Metazoa; phylum Chordata; class Amphibia; order Caudata; family Salamandridae; genus Lissotriton; species Lissotriton helveticus. The sequence continues at coordinate 1,120,239,938 of NC_136070.1, forward strand.
TACATTTAACCCTTCTGCTATCCAACACTTTTCCTACTGTTGCACTCGTTCGGGTGGGAATACATTTTTTTAACCCTCCGCAATCTAACACTTTCCATACTTTTGTAGTGATTGGAGTGGGAATAGTAAATCTTTCCCTTCGCACTCCAACAGTTTTTCTACTGTTGTACTGGCTGGAATAAGTACACTAAATATTACTTATCCCCAGTCCAATGCATTTTATTACTGTTGCATTTATTGGAGGGAGATTTGTACATTTTTACCAGTTTTATTATTTTTGTGTAGTGTGACGTGGGAGTAGTACATTTTTTATATATTAATTTTGATAGTTTGAGTAGTTTGGTATAAACTGTAGTGGGAACAGTATTGCATAATGTATTTTATGCTGTTATAATTTATATTTTTACGTTTTTGTTTATTAACATTATAATATTTTTAAATATCAATATTTTTAATTTGTAAAATAATTTTTGCTACATTTAAAGAATTTTCAGTTGTTGAATTTTTTAATGGTATGTGTATATATTTATTTATTTGTTTTTAGAATATTTTTAAATTATAATATAAGTTAAAATTATTTGTTTAATAACTTTTTTGGAATTAGATATGTTTAAATATATTAAATGTGTTTAACTTTTTAAAGTAAGTTTATTTGTTATATTTGTTAAGATATATATTAAATAATTTTACATTTTTTTAAATTCATTTTACTATTTACTATTTATTATCATATTTAGATATATTTAAAAATCAATATTTTATACATCAATATTTAAAAAAAATGTTTTTGTACTTACCACTATAAGTATAGGATGTCGATATTTTTTACATTGATATTTTGGTCACAAAATTTCTGAATGGGGATATTTTGAGTGTCGATATTTACCCTGTCTACTGCATCAGTAAACTGTCCCAAATTCTTGCTAGTTACCGGCGGGTTTGGCCAGACTACCGGCCGACTAAAATGTTGTATAAATTCTCCCTCACCTCAGTCTACAGTCCAGTGTGATGATGTTTCTGTATAAGACCGGTCATTGCCCTTGCTATGGACCTGGAAAAGGGACAGCTCATAGAATAATGCGGAGAGCGAAATTGAGTTGACTCACAAGAACCTGAAGCTGATGTAGTCACGATTCTACCTGAGAGAGTGGAATCAATAGCCTTGGTCAAGGCCCACACTTGGTCAAGAGGAAGCCTGCATTCACATGCAAGGGTGTCAATCTCGAGTCACAAGAAGGACATACAGGTGGACGGACCAACTGTCTTGTCGGGAGTGAGCGGGCCCCCAAATCTCTAAACAAAGAAATCAACTCTCCAAGAGCCCAACTACAGGCCCCCAAAGAAGGCCGACACATGTCAAGGAAATTGTCAAGGTAATGCATGATGGCCATGTAACCAGTTTTGTAAGTAGACAACCATTGCACCATCGAGCTGAACTAATCAAAGTAGTTACAGTAGACTGCACAGCCCAGCCATAGAAAAGCTGACCACCATACTGAAAACCAAACAAGTGATAAGCATTAGGATGAACAGGTAGAAGCCTAAAAGCTGACTCAGTCTCCTTCTTTGGCAATTATGCCAGAGGCCCAGCTTGTGCAGCTTAGCGAATGCCATGTCAAACGGTGAATAAGTCACCAAACACAGTTCAGGGTTGATCGCATCATTGATAGATAAGCCCTTGGTGCAGAGAGGTTACAGATCAGGTAGAACTGACTGGGATCGTTCTTTGGAACCACACCCAGCAGGGAACAAACAAAATTCAAGAACAGGGGTGCAGAGAAAGGACCCGTGATCCTGCCTAACAAGCCCTCTTTCTCCAATCTCTGTGCTACAACCCATGGGTAAGCACACACAGGCATCAGATTTTTGCAATGCAGCACAGGTCAAACACCATGGGCCGGTATGCGAAAGGCAGTAGTAAAACCTTGACTAATAACTGAGCCGCCTTCCTGTTAAGGTACAAATTAAGCCTAGGGAGCAGTTCCTCAATACTAACCAGTGTGGGTAAGGTCTTATTGGTTGAATGGCTTAGAGTCCTTTCTTTTCTCTTCAGACTTTTTAATGCATTTGAATTCAGGATGAGAGGATGCCCGCAGAATGAGTACACATGTGTAAATTTACAAGGCTCCGCTGGCCGGATGCACAACTTTGTATCAAATGCCCAACAGTACCCTTTTCTTTGTCGCCTGTACCCTGTTGCGTATGAAATGGCTGTTTAAGTGGAGGTTTGCTGTTGACACTTTCTAGCCATATGTAAACCTCCATTTAGTCCCATTCAATCTCGGGGTACTCTACCTTAGCTTGTGTGATGTCCCTTTCATAATCCAACCAAGTCGTCCCACCGTACATGTGATGTGTTTTAAAAATCTTATTGCTATAAAATATCATTGAGGAGGCTACCTCTGTTTCTTTTCAGCATAGAAATATTAAAACCAAGCAGCCAATTAGTGATGGATTCTTTGACCTTAGACTTCTTGTCCTTTGAAGAGCTATCCTTCCCCTTTTTTTCCCTCGCCTCAACTTCCCATCTCTTGGGTCTAATCAGTGAAAAAATGTCACCCTTCCATATCTTTTCCTTCGTTTCCATAGGAACACGTGCACTAACTTTCCTGTCCTGGAGAGTAACATGTCTTGCCCACTCAACACTTTTCCAACAGAGCCAGAGTCCTTGGCAGCTCCCTCGGTCCCTTTACCTGATGTAGCTGTGGCAGGGTCCTTGCTTACCGATGGGCCGCCCCTGAGTCCTTGCTCTGAGCTGCGGAGTCAGACCTTGACCCATCTGGTGCCTGTACGATGGACTCAATCTGGTTCTGTAAATCAGTGATGGCAGACACTAAGGTGGGTGAAGGGGCCCAGGGGGCAGTAAGGGCTTGACCTCCTTGAGTTTCCGCTACTGGAATCTCTAATTGAGACAATTGTGATGCAACTGCAGAAAGCACCCCAGTTGGGGGGTCTGGAGGAACCCCCTGACTGCCACCCTGAGCCAGCCTGCGCCACCTGTTGCGATGACCCAGCTTGGGAGTCCTGAGGGCTCACCACCACCCCTAAAGATTGGGAGTAAGAGACTGGCGTTTATGGCACTGGGTGTGATAACCCAACCGCCGAGGCCTCTACTGACACTTGTGACTGCAAGCAAGGGAAACCCAAGTTGTGCTTAAGAAGTGCTGGTTTTCTGCTCCGAAAGCTGCTTCAATTACTATCTAATGTCAGCTGGTACAGAAAGGACCTCATTTGAGCACTCCAGTGCCTGTTGTGAATCAGTGGATGCAGCGGGGGCAATAAATGTCAAGGATAAGAGAGTAGTGTCCTGCCTGGTGACCATGTTGTAGAGTTGCTCAGGGACCCCTCTCAGCCCCAGAACCAATGAATGTAACTGTGTCTTGCAGTTGGATTGATGCTTTTTGGCCCTCCTCAGTGGCGTAGCAAAAGGGGGGTGGGGGGGTGGGGGCGCGGTGCGCCCCAGGCGGCGCGAGTTTTGGGGGCGTGGCAAAAATATCCGCCACCCCCCCGCACTTCAGCACGGTGTGCGGCGGCAAAAGGCAGGGACTGCCACGGGCGGTAGAGTGCCTAGCTACGCGCCTGGCCCTCCTCTTTACTGGAGGTAAGGCAGTCCTCTGGCGCTCTTCTACCACTTGCTCTGGTTCCGGCACTGATGCTGAGCAGCCTGACTGCCCACTCTCACCCAACTTAGCCAGGACCATTTTTCAAAGTTGGGCTAACTCTGGGTCACCTCCCTTTCTCCTACCCACTCTAGTGCCCTGTGCAGGCATCATACCCCTGAGACCTAATTTTCGTGTCTCCCATGCAAAATAAGGAGACCGACAGCAGACAGGGTAAACACGTCTTTATTCCCTCCAATACACCCATTTTTCCCCTCTATCCTCCCATCCTTCCGGTTCCTCCCTTCCTCTTCTTGTCATGCCTGGTCCTGACGTAGCACGCCGGGTCAGGCATGACAAAACTACACTAATGGGCAGCCAACAATTCAATTAAAGCTATAGAATTCAATCACATGCTTAACGGCCACTCACCTTAAGACCGTGGTCAGTAATCCGGCCCGACACTGCTGCAGAGGAAGGAGCACAAGGTACCACACCAGCAAATTAATACCAGGCAGCAAAAGGAGAAGGTGACTACACTAAAAAGATGAGGGTCCACCGGCAAGGACAAATCTGAATGCTTGCATTAAAGAGGTACCCACCCCAACATCTCCTTTCACCCTCTAGCCTGTCTCTGGCTAGCCTTATAATCACTGGCTTCAGTTATAGCGTGAGATGACCTCTAAATTTCAACACAACTATGAAGGGCCCCCTAGACTCATAACCTCTACCTTCAGAGTGAGACTACTGGACCTTAATCAGTAGCCACCATTAGACTCAAGAAGAGGATCTACAGAATCACAGCCAATTAAATACCAACAGTAAAAACTCAAGCCAAAGGGGATAGTGAGAGATCTTAGGGGCTCAATAAGCGTCCACGTCTCTAAAAAAAGCGCCCTTGACAGGTAAGCTACGCTGAAAGCTTCAGAAGCATCATTTTTTGTTACATAAAGTCATAGAAAGCATGCAATTTGATTTGGAAAGATGAGCCTACTTCACTCTATGATCCTGCTATTAACACCTAACATTCAGAAGGGAAAGAGCCGACACAGAAAAAAACCTTCACCTTGCAACATGCAGCGCACCACCAAAGCCGCAACGAGTGCTTCCTCGGAGCAGACAGGATAACTCAAGCCTGTGCGTCTCCCGGGGGCTTAAGCTGCAAGATTCTGTAGCATCGGCCGAATCCATCGACGTTACAGCATCTTTCAAGCCAGCAAAGACAAAAGAAGAAAGTGACAAAGAAGAGAGTACACTTGCCACCGATCCGATTCCACACCCGCCATCACATGGGGAAAGAAATGGACCTGGGGCAACGTGCCCTATATAGGGCCCTTGACTGTGACGAAGGGAGCAGTGGCGTAAAAAAATGTGAGGGGGGCCCTGTTCTGGCATGCGGACAGATAAGGCATGCAAGGCTGCACGAGTACCCAGGAATGTGTGTATGGGCCGCAGCATGAATAAAACACTCCGTCAGGCAAGTTGGTGGTTGTGTATAGGGCTGACCCAGATGTCCGGTCATGACCTGTATTTATTTACTTTTCCATTTCCGTTGGGCAATACCATCTGCACTCTGGCCGCAGGCTACTTCGTGGGACACCCCTCACTAACAAACCAAGATGGGGTGGTCCACACAACATAACAGGCCCCATGCAAGATATGCTGAAGGGGCCCATCACACTCACATTAGTAGGAGCTGAGGCGGCCCCCCTCCAGTATAGGTAAGCATGAGAGGCCCCACCAACACCGCAGGGGCTCCGGGTTGCCTTTGATATACCCCAGGAAGGGAGCAGAAGTGATGTGTAAAAAGCACACCGCCCATGACCTGGAATGAGTCATGTGCCTCCCTTCCTTCCAACCAGAAAATTAAGGCGGCCAAAGAAGCAGGTCCAGCCCTGGGAGCCCCTCGGCCCTAATACCACGCCACGGTGTGGGGTGGGGCTAAGCCATTGTGAATCGCTGGACCACCCAGGGGCAGCAAAATAGGCTGTTGATATTTGTTTTTTTTTAGGCCCACCGCTGCGAAGTAGTTCTCGAGGCGCTCCAACCAGTCCTTCTACTTGACAACCTGCGCAGACGGCGGGCCATCCACTAAGAAGGGTCCAACTGGGGAGACAGTTGCCATCTTGCGCACTTATGTCCCTAAGAAGAACTTGCAGGCAAAAAAGAAAAAACAAACAGCGCTGCTAACCTGGAGGCAGAGTGTATCCCTCACGGAGCAGGCCTTGAAGCAGGTGTCTTTGCACTGGTCGATAACAGCAGCACTGCGTCCCCGCCCCTCACAGGCAGGGTCACTACTCCCTTATCTGTATTGATCTTTTCCACTTTTATTTTCCTTTTCTTTTTTCTTTTCTGGTATGTTTTCTTCTTTTCACTGCACCAGAGCTTCCACTATAGCACTGCAGCCACTTTCCTAACAAGGCCCAGGCATCGGCCAGCCGGGTGCCACTCTGCAGGATGCACGCGGTCCCTGCAGGGGACCCCATAGGAGGGCAGACCCCGTAGTAGGGCGTGTGGAGCCGATCGCCCATTCCAGGGGGAGGGAGGTGGTTGGGCGGGGTCGACTGAGGGTAAGGCCGTCCCCCTTTGGACAAGATATAGTGTGAGCCCCTCCCTCCTCGTGCCCTCTTTGCTGCCGCCCCCACCTCAATAGTCGGTCGTGCCTAGGTTGCTCCTCACCAGCCTTAGGGTTCTTTAGGCCCCCCAGCCCCCCCTCTCACCCCCACCCCCCCGACGGACGCGAGGCCCGCGCTCTTCAGCTCACATTCAGGTAAGCGGATCAGTAGGCCTCCCCCCGGGCCCCGTCCTCGCGTACAACCCAAGTCGACAGGGCTCCATGGCTATGCCACGGGGGAGTCTCGAGATCCGTTGGATTTGTGTCGTGCGGGGTCTGTTGTGCGGGTCTGGGGCACCGAGGATGTCGATTGGCAGCCGGTGCAAGGGTTAGGTTTGGGCTGTAAGACTTCGGCCGGCATACAGCCACGCGGCGGGACCAAACGGGGGGGTCAGCTGCGATTGTTGTTCGGACCACAGTCATGCGATGGGACTAAACGTGGGGCCAGCTGCGAATCTTGTGCGGGGCGCGATTAAGTTTAATTACCACTACAAGGCTGGGGCAGTTCTGGCGGTGAGGTGGTGGGGCTCAACACGCGGTCGCCATGAGCATCGCGATCGGCAGCAAGGTCGAAGGGGCGGGGAGCTACACGCGGCTCCGCCAGCACCTTATGTGCACATAATAACAAAGGGGCGGGAAGCTAAATGCGGCTCCGCAGGCACCTCGAGCGAAATAGGGTGCATATAATCACGGTTACGTTGGTAGGGCTTTAAGCAGGATAATTTAATTTGCCTTAAGTCAGCAAAGATGTCCGGCAGGAATCGCGATCGGCAGGAAGGTCGAGGGGGCGGGGAGCTACACGCGGCTCCGCCAGCACCTTATGTACACGTAATCAAGCTTACCGGCATCCTAGGCGGTAAGGTCCAAAGGGCGGGAAGCTAAATGCGGCTTCACAGGCACCTCGAGCGAAATGTGGCTTCACAGGCACCTCGAGCGGAAATAGGGTACATATAATCTCGGTCTGATTCCAACTGGTAGGGCTTTAAGCAGGATAATTATTATCAGCGTTTCGATTTGCCTTAAAGTCAGCAAAGACGTCCGGCAGGAAGTTTAAAATATAGCTTCCGGTGCAAGCATTTATCGACTGCCTAAGATGGCGGGCGACGGAGACACGCCAGGTTTTCGTAACAACTTTGTATTGGCAGGCATTTCCGGCAGGCGCCCCTTTGTACGCCGGTACAGGCAGGTTCAGGAGCAAGTAACCGGATAATGAGTCACCACGCTTTTGGTAAATTGTTGTGAGTCACCACGCTTTTGGTAAATTGTAAGTAAGCTTGGGCAAATTTATTTGTGCAGTGCAAACCGCGTCACGGACCCGAGCGGCTTAGTATTTGCTCCGGGGTTCTGGCTTGAGTGTCCACACACAGCAAGGGCTCATTCACACGCAGGCATGGGGCTTGATAACTGTACTGTTTCGCAAACCCCAGCAGTGTCCCGACGTGTTCGGTGGTGTTCTTCGTCCTGTGTTACAGCTGGTTTTGCATTCACACGCAGCATGCACGCGGTCTGGGGGGGCTCATTCACACGCAGCACAAACGCTGTCAGGAATGGCAACACAGTGTGAATTATAGGGCAGAGTTTGCGAGGCTTAGCCCAGATGGAGTGTTGTTTCACGGGCAAGGGCAGATTTATCATTGGGCAAAGTGTATCGGTCAGTGGGCACTGCGGGTCGCACCACCAGTCATTGGGGTCAGTGAAGGGTCAGTGAGCATCGCAGGGCGCTCAATCAGTCAGTGGTGCCAAGCCATCACCGCCGACCCTAGGTCTTGTGCAGCCTGCCGCCCTCCCTCTCCCAGAGGTCGGGTTTGGGTCAGCGCTTCGTTTTAAAATACTTTAGGGGCACCACGTTTCACATGCTCAAATTAGTTCTCTACAGGAGCACGCTCCGGGTAAACAGGGCCAAACTGACAAGGTTTCAATGGTTTGGCTGCGCGACAGGGGTGCAATGATAGGTTATGTGATAAATAAAGCGTTTATCGCTATTCATTGTAGTTATGTTGCGTCGCCTTGCTACATGTATAATGCGTGTTCCCCATTTTCAGGCAAACTGGGATTGACAATCCACTAAAAGCAGCGAGAGCACGGTGCCACCCCCTCAATGAGTAGGTAAGAAAGAAGAAGGTGGGGGGGCGCCGAATTAAGAAAAGAGGGGTCCCTGACAGCGACCGGGAGGCCGGTGTTTATGGTCTGGTCTCCCTGGATCATCTGTGGTTTACGGGACATTGGGTGGGGCTAAACTTAAACGATGTTTATATTAATCAATACAGGAGCGTGCCACAAAGCCGACATCGGCGCACCATATTCGGGGAATAGTGAGGTCCAAATTATAACCGAGGCCGTTTAGGTCAAAGTAAGTATGAGAATGACCATAGAACGCCAGCAGTTAGAATGAGGTTTTGGGTCTACGGATCCACGGGGGATTCGCTCGGATGGTCATTACTATTTTTTCTTGCAGGGAGGAAGGCCACACAAGATGTCAGAACGGAGAACAGCTGGCGCAGGATCAGGGTCGGTTTCGGACGCACAAGCGGCTCACGCGGCGATCTTCTTACAACTAGTGGAAACAAATGGCCTGGCATGGGCTACTGATTTGCTTAAGGGCAGCACGGCGAACCCCCGTGTTAACAAAGACATTATAGCACTGGATGATGATGATACAAGTGGTGCGGGACACGCTAGAGCGTCTAAGAGGTTAAGGGTTCCTACGAACAAAGAATTCCCACCGCCGTCAAAAAAGAAAGGCGGTGCAAATACGACGGTGGCAGTAGTACATGAGTCGCCTGGTCTTGCAAACTTGCCTGCAGTGGTACATGAGGTGCCTGGTCCGTCAAACATGCAGAATATCAGGCAACCACCGGCAGAATACGCCACTAGAAGCGATCTTGGTAAGATCTTGTCCACCTTGGAAGTGTTTATGAAGGAGATGAGGGAAAATGTGGCGTCCGGTGCTAGTGGGGGGGTAGCCCCTTCCAATGTGTGGGGGAACGGTGCTCCAACTCCTGGCTCATCCGGAGCGGCCAGTGGGAAGCCGGAGGGCACTGACCTGTCCAACTTGCCTCTAACATTGCCGGCGCCCGCGCCTGCACTACCAACGTTACCTGCCACACCTCACATGTCACCTGTTATTCCAGCACAGCCAGCTCCATCGGCACCACAGCCATCAAACTCAGTGCCCCCCCCCTTGGCGGTGCCAACGCATCCTTCGAATACAGCGAGTCCTTCTCCCACGACACCAGCTGCTTCTCCAGCGCTGCCAAGCGAGGAGGAGGAGGTGGTGTTGGACGCTCCTTTGTTGTCAGGCCGGTCCTCCTTGTCCTGGGAGGTCCCGCTGGCGGCAAAGGAATTGATATGGAAATGGGAGTTTATCGATATCTTCTCACTACTCATGTTAGGTCAGCAAGGTGCGGATGTACGTAGGGCAGGTTTAAAAGAAGACGACAAAAAAGTTAAATTTCAGCCCTGGCCAGAAAAGTCCATTGACACATGGTTGGAAGCATTTGCAATATTGTCATCTGTTATCATGGAGAAGTTTGGGGACCAAGGACCGGCTTTAGTCCAGTATGGGAGACTAATCCATAATGAGGCGAAGAAGTGGGGAGGTTTAGGTTGGTTGGATTACGACAGGGAATTCCGGAAGAAAATGTCCAGATCACCTAACATGCGCTGGGACCACAAAGAAGTTCAGCTGTGGATGGACCATATGGGGTCCAGGGCGCTCCAGGGCGTAGCAACAAACAAAAAAGGGCAGGATACACAGATAGTGGCAATTGAAAAGAGCAGCGCAACAGTTCAGGCAGAGCAAAGAAGTCCGCCCTTTCGGTGGGGCCAAAGGGGGAGGGGTCAAAAAAGGGGTGGCGGGAAGTCACCGGCGGGGTCATGCAGACTGTTTAACAGCGGGCACTGCCACTGGGGGAGATCCTGCAAATTTACACACACGTGCAGCAACTGTGGAGGGCAACACCAGGCAGGAACTTGCAGGACGCCCAAAGGACATAAACAAGGTAGTCAGCACGGGGGGAGGGGCGGGTCCTGGCAGAATAAATAACACAAGGGCGTCAGAATTCCAACCCCCCCGCCCCAAACCCTCCCCCCTTACCGCTGCCTACCAAGCCATCATCACCACCGCACTACCTAAGTACTGCCCCCCCCCCCCCAGTCAGTTAGCGTCAAGGATCATCGCAGTGAAAGGGCCTTCACCAATAAAGCTGGACAGACTAATTAGTTTGCTGCATAAATATCCCGATAGATTGGATGGGAGGCTGCTCCTGGGAGGGTTTACAGAAGGTTTTGTCATACCATACATAGGGGCGCCTGTGGCACGTGACGCTGAGAACTTGAAATCAGCTAGGGACAACCCTGAGGTGGTAAGAGCAAAGGTTGTTAAGGAGCTGGAGCTGGGGAGGGCTGCTGGCCCATTTTCACAGCCACCGCTTGGAAACTTCGTTGAATCCCCCCTTGGGATAGTGCCCAAAAAAGAGCCCGGGGCGTTCAGGCTGATACACCACTTGTCTTATCCTAAAGGAGAATCGGTCAATCACAGCTTAGAGGAAGGGGTGTGGTCAGTCTCGTACTGCTCATTCGATGTGGCCCTGGACCTCGTACGCAGAGCTGGTAAGGGGGCCTGGCTGGCGAAAGCGGACATTGAGTCGGCTTTCCGCCTCCTGCCAGTGCATCCCAGCAGCCAAAACCTGCTGGGTTTTAGGCTGGGCAATGAATATTACTAGGACAAGTGCATGCCCATGGGTTGTTCCATCTCATGCGCATTCTTTGAGGCCTTAAGCACCATCCTACAATGGGTACTTCAAGAGGTGAAAGGGGTTGAGAGCGTGACCCATTATCTGGATGACTTCCTTTTTTTTAGGCAGAGCAGAAACACTAGACTGCGCGGAGGCGCTGGTGAAATTTCAAAAAATGACAAATTATCTGGGAGTGCCATTAGCTCTGGGGAAGACTGTGGGGCTAGCGCAGGTTTTAGTTTTCCTAGGCATAGAAATAGACACGAAAGCAGGCGAGGCAAGGCTTCCAGCAGACAAAGTCACCGAACTGGCAGACCAGATCAAAGTGGTACTGGGGCAAGATAAGGTGTCATTGGATGACATACAAAGCTTACATGGAAGACTAAGCTTCGCCACTAAAGTGATTCCAGCTGGTAGGTCTTTTGCGCGCAGGTTAGCCAGGACAGCAGCAAAAATACAGCGCAGACACCATCAAGTGAGGCTGAGTTTGGGGGCAAAAGAAGACCTTAAGTTGTGGGGGGACTTCCTTGAACAGTTTAATGGCTCCGTGGTATGGAGGGATCCTTGGACCAGCAGCCAGGAGCTGACGTTGTTTACTGACGCGTCGGGCAGGGAGGGTTTTGGCGCGATTCTTGACAGGGAGTGGTGCGCAGCGGAATGGCCCAATGCATGGAGGAAGAAAAAGATAACTGCCAACATAACGGTATTGGAACTCTTCCCAATAGTAGTGGCCTTCCACCTTTGGCCTGCCTTGTTATCTGCAAAAAGGGTGGTCCTGTGGTCCGACAACATGGCGGTGGTCCAGGCCATCAACACCCAGTCGGCCTCTTGTGCATTTGTGTTATGCTTACTTAGGGAACTTGTCAAAGTATGTCTGCACAATAATGTGGAATGTAGGGCTAGGCACATCCCAGGAGTCCAAAACACGGCTGCTGACGCACTCTCACGTTTTCATTGGCAGCGGTTTCGAGAGGCCTGGCCGAGAGCGAGGGAAGAGATGACACCTTTCCCGGTCAACTCTGGCACCTGCTGCGGTGGCGCAGCGCATTAGAGAACTAGGCGAGATGTCCCTGGCACCCCGGACTATGAAAAGATATCAGACGTGCGTAAAAACGTTTTGCGAAATCATGGGCCCATGGGAGCAGGAGGCCTCGAGACAGGTTGAAAGGGTGCAGGCATTCATGGTCTGGGCGAAAGATGAGGGTAAGAGCCACTCGTGGATGGCCGGTCACCTGTCTGCTATCGGGCACCATGCCCGGCTGTTAGGCCAGAAGGACCCAACAACATTATTTGCAACCAGGGTGGCGCTCAAAGGCTGGGCAAGGGCGATGCCCAAACAAGCAGACCATAGGGCCCCCATAGACTACGAGACATTAAAAAACATGCTAGATGCCCTTCCAACGGTCACCCACTCTGCCTACGAAGCAGCCCTTTTTGCAGTGACATTCAGCTTAGCATTTTTTGGAGCATTTAGGATAGGTGAATTGGTAGCTCGTTCCAAAAGGGAGATTAACACTAGGGCGCTGTTGATGAAGGACATATGACTGACAGCGGAGTCAGTAGAGATTTTCTTACGATCCTCAAAGACAGACCAGGCAGGCAAGGGTAGGAGCATTTCATTACAGCGCCTGGGCAACGACTGCTACTGTCCTGTGGCCCTGCTGGCCGCTTTCCTGTCTTGCCGTCCACATACAGAAGGGTTACTACTGATACATTTAGACGGCCCCCCGGTCACGAAGTACCATGTGGAACATGTTATGCAGGGGTGCCTATTCTTAGCAGGCTACACAACAAAAGGGGCCAAGTTCAGCTCCCACTCTTTCAGGATAGGTGCGGCTACCACAGCCTTCAGGGAAGGTCTGCCAGCCGAGGCGATTAAAAGGGTGGGGCAGTGGGACTCCAACTGCTACATAAGATATGTGAGACCAATGAGTGTAATACGCCCAGTTAGCAGAACGATGGTTGCCAACGTGTAAACAAAGAAGAATAAGTACAATACGCCCAGTTAGCAGAACGATGGTGCCAACGTGTAAACAAAGAAGAATAAGTACGGAGGCCATGTTTAGGGGCAATGTAAGATACAATGTGTGTTACAATTTCAGTTGCCACATCTTGGTGGTTGTTTTACTTTGCAGTGCTCTGAAGTGTTTAAATAAACTATAATATTGCAACGTATTGTGTCTCATTGCAGGAACAGAGGTATGGGTGATGGGGCACTCTTATGTCACGAGACTGGCGAGATGGGTGAATGCAAACACCTGGAAGCAGGGCTTCACCAACACTAATATATCTTGGTTTGACTTCCCCGGGATGCATTGGGCGGCACTTTTAGCGACACTGCGCAGGTTATTGAGGGAGAATAGGCGCACGCCAAACATCCTAGTGGTGCACCTAGGGGGGAACGACTTGGTAACGTTAGGCAAGAGGCGATTGTTAGATGCGATGAGGAAAGATTTGAGCACCATGAGCGGTGAATTGGGACAATGCAACATATTATGGTCAGAAATAGCTCCAAGACCAATTTGGCATGTGGCAACATCGCAAGAGGCAATAGAGATCTCCCGTAGGCGCGTAAACGCAGCAATGTGCAAGTTCAGTGAACAGCGAGGGGTAGGTTTCATCAGGCACGGCTTGCTGCACGCTAAATCCATTGGCTGCTGGGAATCAGACAGGGTACATTTGTCCAAAGTAGGCATGGCAATATTCCTATTAGATCTAGGGGAGGCGTTAGAAAAAGCCGGATGCAGATAGAAGAGGACTAAGGGCTAGGTAGTGGGGGCTCTGGCTGCAGCGGGTGTCACACCCAGGGCTGTGGAAGAGGTACAAGGCGATCCCCATACAGGACAGGCGCAGGAACAGGACCTGAAGCCCCAGTGCGAAACGCACCGTGCTGAGTCATACATAATCCAAGGGGCCCTTCTTGGGGACTTGGTTTCGACGGCGCCCCGTTAGTCCTTAGGGCGGTTGTAAGCGTGAGCAACCGGGGGCTTGTCGATTACGACCCATCTGGATGGGGAAGGTGTGAGTTGACTCTCCCTTGTCCGGAGGGTGGGGCGGGTGGACGATAGGTCCGCCGGTGGGAGGATTTCCTCCCAAGTACTACACCGGGCTATGGCAGCTGGTGTCCGCTTCTTTGGCTCAACTTCAGGCGCCCTGCAACAAGGGGTTGCGGGGTGTAAGGGGTCGCCTGTCAGTTAACCCATACTGTTATTTGTACCACAAATAAACCTGCAACTTCTTCATCCCAACATGCTTGTCTGTGTGTCATTTGGTTGGGGGAGGTTGTGGGCAGAGGCGTACCGATGTAACTACTATGCAGGATGCACGCGGTCCCTGCAGGGGACCCTATAGGAGGGCAGACCCCGTAGTAGGGCGTGGGGAGCCGATTGCCCATTCCAGGGGGAGGGGGGTGGTTGGGCGGGGTCAACTGAGGGTAAGGCCGTCCCCCTTGGGACAAGATATAGTGTGAGCCCCTCCCTCCTCATGCCCTCTTTGCTGCTGCCCCCACCTCAATAGTCGGTCGTGCCTAGGTTGCTCCTCGCCAGCCTTAGGGTCCTTTAGGCCCCCAGCCCCCTCTCTCACCCCCACCCCCCCCGACGGATGCGAGGCCCGCGCTCTTAAGCTCCCCTCCCTGCCGCTCACCCGCTGAAAGGGGGGAAGTAGGGAGGGGGGTTATTAACAATGTATTTATGTTTTCTAGGTTGCAGGAGGAGTTACATGGCGATCCCCATACAGGACAGGCGCAGGAACAGGACCTGAAGCCCCAGTGCGAAACGCACCGTGCTGAGTCATACATAATCCAAGGGGCCCTTCTTGGGGACTTGGTTTCGACGGCGCCCCGTTAGTCCTTAGGGCGGTTGTAAGCCTGAGCAACCGGGGCTTGCCGATAACGCCCCGCCTGGATGGAGAAGGTGTGAGTTGACTCTCCCTTGTCCGGAGGGTGGGGCGGGTGGACGATAGGTCCGCCGGTGGGAGGATTTCCTCCCAAGTACCACACCGGGCTATGGCCGCTGGTGTCCGCTTCTTTGGCTCAACTTCAGGCGCCCTGCAACAAGGGGTTGCGGGGTGTAAGGGGTCGCCTGTCAGTTAACCCATTCTGTTATTTGTACCACACATAAACCTGCAACTTCTTCATCCCAACATGCTTGTCTGTGTGTCATTTGGTTGGGGGAGGTTGTGGGCAGAGGCGTACCGATGTAACTACTATGGACCTCCGCACGTCGTCCAGCGCGTGCATGCACTAACCACGTGTACAGGCGAATCAGGAGCCAAAGGGCCGGGGAGCCACGGTAACCACAGAACAGCCTCTGCGCAGCGAAGAATTGTAGGCTCACCGCTGGAGGGACAAACGGGCAGGAAACAGCAAAGATGTAAGGCGGCTCACCGCTGACACGGCCAACTTGACACCGCTGCTGGCGGGGACAGAGATGCCACAGGCAGTGCGAATGCACACACGCAGGGAACAGCAGTCGCAGATCACAGCAAACGGGACCACCCTCATCGCCAGTTGTTCTATCCTGTGGACAGAAAAGGCATGCAAGGCTGCACTAGCACCCGGGAATATGTGTATGGGCCGCACCATGAATAAAACGCTCAGTCAGGCAAGTTGGTGGTTGTGTGTAGGTCTGATATCCGTTCATGACCTGTATTTATTAACCTTTCCATTTCTGATGGGCAATACCATTGGCACTCTGGCCGCAGGCTATTTCGTGGGTCACTCCTCACTAACAAACCAACATGGGGTGGTCCACAGAACATAACAGGCCCCATGCAAGGTATGCTGAAGGGGCCCATCACACTCACATTAGTAGGGACTGAGGGGGCCCCCTCTAGTATAGGTAAGCCTGAGAGGCCCCACCGACACTGCAGGGGCTGTGGGGGCTTTTGTTCTGCCCCTGGAAGGAAGCAGAAGTGATGTGTGAACAGCACGCCGCCCATGACCTGGAAGGAGTCACGTACCCCCCTCCCTTCCAACCAGAAAAACAAGGCCGCCAAAGAAGCAGGTCCAGCCCTGGGAGCCCCTGGGCCCTAATACTGCGCCGCAGTGGGGGGGGGGAGGGCTAAGCCATTAGGAACCTATACACTGCAGTGGGTCTGGAAATAGGCATACTGACTCTAAGCATTTGGAGCAATATTTTTACCAGGAATCAAGTCAGTGTCTGATAATCAGTTTTGCAAATTGAGTCAACGTAAAATTTTAATATACAATTATGTCATCTGTAAGATTCTGCTTTTAGGTGAATACAACTTGCAAACCTAACCTTATTGTGCGGTGAACTGCGTGGTCTGAATTATTTTAACGTAGCTGGTGTTTATTTGAAGGTCATAAAAGCTAGATAAAAGAAGGAGGTACTGTCTGAAAATTAAAAGGGCATATTATCAAGACAATTATCGCTGCTTTAGCGGCCGTCTTCAGCCGAAAGTCGGCGATAATTCTAATGCGATATTAACAAGGGCACGCTAACAGGCTTTACTGTGTGTTTCCTTGTGTCGTCACCCATTTCACTAACGCCTTGCATCGCATGGCTAAAGAGATGCAAAAAAGGCGTTCCTCACTTTCACTACATGGCAAAACAACAATAATGCAGCTTTGCGCTATTAACAAGCATGCCCCATACCCGCGTTGCGATTATTAAAGTCGCGCCAAGACACAATTAACGCTGGTTTCTAACGTCAGGTACATTTCTGACTTAGCCATATTGCCCCATGGGAGGTGGATTGCCAGGCTAAATCCACCATAGCTTATTAGCAAGGAATTCCCTATCGCTGACATTTTATCGCTGGATTACCAGCGATATTCCAGCATTTTGCTGCTATCGCTGGAATTTATATCGCTTTGGAGATAGCCGTCGATAATAACGCGCTATCTCAGCGATAAAATCCAGCTATACCCAGTGATAACTTTAATTATGCTAAGCGTGCTTAGCGATATTTTTCGCTGTCCATTGCTAACATGTCCCCATGTCTTGGGTAGAATGCAACATTAATTCCCTAAAGTCAATTGTATGTCGTCCAAACATTTGTTAAAGGAATGAAAAGGCAACAGAAATAGATTACTGGATTGACTGATCTAATTGGGTTACATGAGAGAACTTGAACAGGATCTTAACAAGTACTAGCAGGAGAAACATCCTTTAAAATATTTTAGTCTTGCTCCTCTAAGGAGATTTGTGGGAAAAATGTACTTGTCAAGAAATGCTGGCAAGAGGGTCAGAAATGCTATATAGAAGGTCAACATGTTTTGTATTTGGTAATGGCTGATGGCGTGGTCCCTGTGCCTAAACACAGGTTTTCCTGTTCAGCGGCTTGATGCAGACCCCTCTTCTTCCCCTCCTCATTGCCTCAGCACAGATAATACAATCCAAATACCCCAAATAAGGATGGAGAGACCCATACATAACCATCAACTTCATCCTCAAGGGTCACGATATTACCACCGATATAATTCTTAACATGAGGTAAAATTCCCCAGCCGAATTTCCATCAACAGTGGTTTAAATTAGGGAGGAAATTGCCACCCAGGGGAGTCTATTCTATATTTGGAGCTTCTTTCAGAAATTGGACGTTCATTTCCTTCCATCTTCCTAATAAGGGCCAGAATATATTGCACATAGTTGCACGTTTTCTTTATGAAAGTATTATTGTTTAGCTTTGTCAAAATATATATATGATTTCTTACTCACCATGTATCATGTCGTCACTAACATTTAATACAAGTTTTATTCAAGTTCGATCAAAATGTAGTGGCTATAGGTCATAATGTCCCAAAATAGAGCCATGCAATAAAACACAATTTGGCAGTGCTGCAATTTTAATTTATGTAATTATGGTGTGTTTGCTATTACATCATAATGTTGCCATCTGTAGATACCTGACAGATGATTGTGAAATATTTTCTACTTTCACAACATGCTTTGATTTTTATATTTTCGTAAACAAGATTTAAATGCATTATTAACCCCCAGCACGAAATACACACACCACGATAAAATTGAACACCTGTCTTGTTTTTCTCAGAATTATTTTAAAGGACCTTTTTGTTCAACAGTTTGGAAGTGAGCCAAATGGATGATGGACAGCACAGTATATTATAAATTTAGGATGTTGAACCAACACACTTGTTTTTAGCTCCAAGATTGTTTTGAAAAGCAATCAGAATCTTATTTCAGTTCTTGAAGCCCTTACATTCTCTTAATCTTCTTAAGTGTTTCTATTATTCCTCTATATGTGGAAGCTGCATGTATTAATTTTAATCTTTTGATCTGCATATTAGCCACTGGCTGCAACTAATTTGTTGCCTTGTGTTTTTCTTGTTTGACCGACAAGATATTTAAATAATGACAGAGGAGTAAGAATGTACTGGCAGATTGCGCATAATCTTTTTATTATGCTTCCTCACAGACAATGTCGATTTACAACTTGAGAAATCCACGCCCCTCCCAAAGTAAAAGGCAGACAAAGCACTTTAAACATTGTGCACTTTAGCAAAACACTTATTAGGCCTTTTTCTAAAATTGTGTGTAGTTCACACTCATTTTCTGCACAGCTTGAGGGACGAAGCACACTTGTTTCCAGATTTCAATTCATTTGTAAGCTCCAGGAGCTACTTAACTTTATACTTGCCTATAGTCACCGTTTTGGGGTGCCAATCATTTCACATTTATGTTTTTATAGTAATTTATACAAGCATTCGCCTCATGTTATCACGGAAAAGATGACCTGTACATGTAGGGCTGATCAAATGTATATTTACACAAAGATAATGTATATAATACACTGTTATAATTGGTGATTTTGTGAACAAATCGACTGCCTTCCAGGGGAGTTTCCTGAATTATGGGGGCAGAGAATATCCGCAGTGGTGTGACAATGGTATCATAGGCTTGCATAAAAATTACGCCCTCACCTTCCCCCGCCTGCTTGTTAGATAATGATAGACAGACATAATTGGGTTTAAGAGGGTCCTTCACAGCTCTGAGCCCCTATACAATTGAACCTAAAACACTGAAGTCAGCTTTGCAAATTGCCACTGATTAATATTGAAAACAAGGATAACATTTAGTAAAAACCTTCACCCATTCACAATAATACCCAGTTTGTGTGATTTTGGACCAGCATACAGAAGTACTCAGGGGACTTAAAAGCATTGTCACTCATATGTTTGACGCAAACCTCTCAGTCATATTTATGAAGCCACACAAAGCCACTTTATATGGCCTTGAATGGACAAAATACCCGTGTTGGAGGAAATGCTGAATAAATCAAACACTCACCCCTAGTCATGAGATCTGGGTTGAATACATCATTCTTTTGCTCACTACGCCACCCCGTTTGGACCCAGACACATGCAAATTAGTCTCGACCCTGATCCTCATGGGAACAGTCCAGCCCAAACTGCCAAGCAGGATCCTCCCTGAACCGGAAACAAGCATCCGGGGACTGGTTTATTATTTATTTATTCAGCATTACGACTATCATTTGTTGCCACCGTATGTATGAGATTATGCACATTCCTGTCCTCTTCTACTGCACTGGTGCACAAATAGCTGCATTGCACCAATGCATGCACCATTGCACCATGGTGCAACGGTGCCCTTGTTCTAGGAGTGATTGTTTTTGTGCAGGAAGGTGCTATGAGGTCATGTATTTATGGCTCTGCGCCGCAGGAACGTCAAAAAAAGTGACGATACGCCGATGCACAGGGATTGCAAACAAGCTCCTCAGATTTGGATGATTTAGCATCTCATTTTAGCAGTAGAATTTTGTGCTGATCAGATCATTCCCAATGCCTGCAGTAAGCAAGGATTTCGAACGAAAATAAGACCTCAATATATCGTGAAATTAATCTTGTTCACATATAGTATACTTGTGAACATCAAAATGAAATACATGCATCAAAACAAGAAGTGGCAAGTTACTCTCATTATCACTGGACTAAGCACATGACTGTAAGGGTCCGATTTGCAAAGCCATTAGTGCAACTAAATTGCACTTAGATGAGCAATGTGAATTCACATTTGTTATTCACAAAACGAGAAACTTAAACGTACAAATGTATTAACTTGGGTACAAATAACGTCAGCATAGTGAAACTCCACTCACAGGGATGCAAGTGAGTATACCAAGCTGGCTGTGCCTTGGAAGATAGATGTCAGTAAGTTTGCATGTATCAATACATTTTGGAAGCCACCTTTCCATCCTGGATACGGTCACAGACAGACGTAAATCTGTATCCTTGGTGGAATGGTGGATTAACATCTCTAAACGTTGTGTGGATGTAGAGAAATTTTATCTACAGGAAAACTATTTCACTGTGGAGCAAACAAAGAAATATGTTTGAAATTAAAAACTCACTTTTGCAAAGGGTTTCTTCACTTGCTACATTTACACGTATGTAAATATTTACCCATGTGAGAAGCTCTAGAAAGCATCCTGTGGTGCTGTTTCCCATGACTAATGCTGGAAGTTTTTGAAAAGCAAATGCAGGCATAGGCCTAAAGAAGTAAATTATATTCTTATTTTGTGGGAAACCATTGTTCTTTTGCTTGGGAAAGCATTGGGGCACCTTAAACCGTCACAAAAGTGGTATTATTTTGGAGCACAAATATTGATGCCACAGTGTGATTGACCTCTGGTTTGTATTAGCCATAATTATTTTCTCACATTACTTCTATATAAATACGATGCTGCGAGATCGCTTGCTCAGCTCAGCATTCTGGTGTCCTGAGCTCCATCCTGTGTTTTCTTTGCTTTAGGTCTTTCTCAGCTTCACTTGACTTGATATTACTCATGCACCTTAAAGATATAAATGAATCAAGGCGTGATGATTTGTATTTGACTGAAAGTTTTTACTCAGTTACCATATCTAAAGTTCTCCCCCCTCTTTCTTAACATGACTCTGGACATTTACCTTTTGAGTCACTTTGCCATGTTCCTCCTTGTGGCAATAAAAAGGGCTTCCTGGCCCAGTATGAAGCCTACTACTACTGATTGCTACAAAGAAAGGCAGACCATTTTTACAGAGCACAAGGGCCATGGTCAGTTTGTAGGTCTAAGCTGAACGTAGAGATAATAAAATCCAGTGCTCGAAATAAAAATAGCAAGGAGAAACCTCCAAAGTGGATGTTTCATACTGAATTTGAAGTTACACATATGAAACTTGTCAAAGGTCAAATAGGGGAAGATTAAATGTTTGCGTGAATTAAAAAACTATGCACATGATGTGGCAGTGAAAACAAGGAGGCAGTGGAAGCCAGTAAAGGTGGATTGCACAAGATAAAGTAGGAGTAATATTTAAAAGCAGAATGCTTACAATCAAAAAGAAAAACAGATTTAGCAGAATCAACCAAGGTCAAACAGGCAGTTTAGACTTCCCAGCAGAAATGTGTAAAATGTTTATTTTTATGTATCAATCTTGAAGCAGGATGACTTCTTCCGAGTTTCAATCAGCCACTTGTGAACTGATGTTTTTATCAGCATAACTGTAATCTGCTTCAGGCATGTTTGTCTGCTCTTGCTAACAAATGTCTGTCCAAAGAAGTGCCCGTCTCTGAAGTCTTGAGCCCCTCTTTCACACCTTGGCTTTCCAGATGATAAAGCAATGCTTAGAGTGCACAGCAAAATTGTTTACATTCTTGTTACAAATGACAGTCATCTTCTTCTTTCCTCATTATCTCAGGCTCCTCACATCTGCATGCTCCTTTTGTTCAGTCATTCTGATCCTTTGTGCCCCAAGTCCAGCTGGTTGTCAGGGTAGAGAGACAGGAAACGCCATACACCTCTGTAGGGGAAGGACTATAGAAGCGTCTTCCACTTCAAATGGGCACCAGGTATAAATGGTGGAACCTCAGACCCAATTCTTCAGTACACTTCTGGACCTGTGGAAGACTAGGAAGAAGGACTGCTGTGCTGCTCTGCTGAAACAAGGACTGCGACTCTACTGCCCTGCTACTTGAGTGAGAACGACTGGACCTGCATCTTGAAACTTGGCCCACCAGAGTGACTCCAATGGCTTGGTGGTGAGTCTCCTGATCAGAGCCTCAGGAACAGAAAAGTCTCCTGTCACCCTGAACCCTGCACCTGCACTCTGCCTACTGTGAGTTGTGCAGCCACAAGTGATGCCACCCAAGCCCTGGACCTTTGCAAGTGGACCTGAAGTGTTCTGCCAGCCCAACTGTGGTCCTAGCAGAACAAGGCATTGCCTCACAGCTCCGCATTGGAACTGCTGCTGCATGAAGCATCTCCAAAACTGGACCATTCAACTCCTCAGAACTATTGTAGTGCGATATAGCCTTGATGCAGGATCTCACATCGCAGCCCTGCCCTCCTTGGAACTGCTTCTGTGAGACACATCCTCAAAGTAGGACCTCGCATTCCAGCCCTGCCACTCCTCAGAAGAGCTGATGCGCGACACATCCTTGACACAGCACCTCTCAGGGCTCCTCAACCAGGATTTAAGGTACTTTGTTCAGTGGTCCTAACTTGGTCCCTGTATCTGGTCCTCCCTCCATCATAGTCGGCCTGAACTTGTGGCTTTGTCCCAGTCTTGTGTGACCAGATAACAACAGTTGGCGATTTGTGCTTTTCAGCACTATTTCTACTTAAATCCTTAAAATAGCATATCTCCAATTTTACTGATTGGAGTTTTGTCATTTTGGTATCAAATGATTTATTACATTTTACTCTATTGTTCTAAAATGGTGTGGGCTTTTTCTTGTGTTGTGTTTTCACTTTAATACTGTTTTTGTGCTGCATAAATACTTTTCATATTGCCTCACTGCTTTGTGCCAGGCTACCAGAGGGTTGAGCACGGGTTAATTTGGACTTTGCATATGTTTCACCCTGACAAGAATTGTGGTTGTTGTTTGGGTATGGTTTCACTCCCCTCCAACCGTAACCCATTTTCATACAGCCTATATAGTTTGAGTAAGCCTGCTACCAGTTTTCGGAAGGAACTCCTGGATGCCTATGATTGTGATTCACACACTATTAATTTTTAAACCCTCTCTAACTTCAATTTGAATGTTGTGTTTAGCAGGTCCTGACATGTCTTGCTAGGAAACACCATTGCTTGGCTGAACGCAGTGATCAAGGTCCGTTTGGACTCCACAAGAGAGCACCAGGCATTGACCCCTTCCGTGCTCCCGTTGGCCAACGGCCGACAGGAGCACTCCCTCCCTGGTGATGCGAACAGCCAACGGCCGTCGCAGCCCCGCCCACTCATTAGAACTCCCGCACCGGGGCAGAATTGCCGCCGCGGTTAAGGCGTTAAAGCTAAGATGGAGGACTCATCTTGGGTAGATTGTGTGGAGAATGGCCCAGCTTTTGAGTTGCCTCTCAGGACAGAGAAATATTAGATTGTTTTAAAATTCATGAAATGCAAAGCATTATTGTGTTTGTTGCCTGTATTAAGAGTATTCTATTTTTTAATGGTGTTATATTTTTATTTGTGCAGTTGACAATGTGATGAACATGTTTTAGATTAAATGGGTAGAGTCCAGGCGTACTAGGAGTCAGAAGGATGCATGAAATCCAGGGTACAAAAGAATGAGGCCATGAAAAGATTATGGAGGGGAGCAATGGTTGCCTGAGACACCCAGTACAGACCTTAATGGATGAATGTTTGAATGAAAGAGGTGCATTGGTCTAGCTGTCTTAAAACTTTGGTGAACCTCACAAGGCTGTGATAAGGGTACACAAAACGTGGGGTGGTCAGTGTATGTAATAACAGAAGAAGAGAGTAAGGGATTATCCACAAAGGTGGAAGGAGGTACTCCTGGCCCCAAGACTATATAAACAACAAGAGGAGCATCACCATTGGACCAAATCCATGGTCTCAAATGGGAAGAAGGGAGATGGAGAAGTAACAAAGGAAAGGGTTTATCTTTTGTTAGAAGACCCCTCACTCACCAACCTGGTTGGTGACATGCTTCATCATCGGGGTCCCATCCGGATAGCCGAATGCCATCCAGGTGTGCTGCGCCACCTGATTACAGTGGAGCGGGTTTTATTGTGAATGGAGTGCAAAAAAAGTGATATTAAAAAATTTCCTAGTATAGCTTCCTGGAAAAAATTATTCTGAAGTTACTGGACAATGTTAAAAACAGTAATGAGATACTAATGTTGCCTTAAATGACCAACTGTATCTATGTGATTGTGAAGTAAGGTCTACATATTTCAATCTGTGTTGGGATCTACCAGGTTTTCGTCAGGACCAAGTGTTTGAACCTGGGCGGTATACACACACTAACGTGTACCCAACCCTCGGTTCCAGAGACCAAACTGTATACTTGCAGTAGGTGTCCTCCCAGCCTAGTTAGGCGAGGAAGAAAGGAGAAACCTGTGGAAGAAAAGGAAACATCACAAACAAACAGATTACGTGCTTGTAATGTAGTGTAAGTTTCTCAGTAATCAACATGCTCCATGCGAATCCCTTTCATGCTCAAGACATTATCCCAATAAGTGCTTACTATATGGTGGCAAAAAATGCTGGCACGGGCCTGCATTGTGTTGCAAGTATGCAAGGATTATCAACGGTATTTCCAGAAAAAAGGCTCAATATGCCTCTGTTCAGATATCTCACCCTCTCACTGCATCACACTGATCAATATACGTGGATAAGTGGGTGTGAAATAATGGTTTAGTCACTCTGACACACTTTATGAAAAAGTGACTATCGACGTTCGCACACTATTGTGTAAGCGTTTCTTAATGCATGCATAATTAGATCAATAAATCATCGTGAATCATGGCGGAGGGAGGAAGGTACTAGGACTAGGGTGAATTCTTACTCGGGATGAGAGTTTCAAGTGCTTCACGGGGGAAAGAGGATGGCCTGTTCTGCATAAAACATATTCTGTAGCGGTGGAAGGAAAAGGAGATTGATTAAAAAGAGCAGTAACGGGCCCGCGTGGCGGAGCTGAATCGCTCGTACACGCGCCGCGGTTAGGTGCCGCTCGTGGGTGTATCTAGAATACCTGGAAAGGATATCGGACAATTAAAAACTTACAGTTTAGCAGAAGTAAAAGGCCGTTGTGCCTATACGCCGTCCTGAACTCCCCGCAGCCACGGGAGACTGCCAGCAGTAGTGTTATGAGGCAGCAAGTTCCGGGTGTGGGCGGGGCTTCGCCTCACATGACTGGCGTGAGGTTTGGTTACTATGACAGCCGGCGGGGCCATGAGTAAGGTGGCCTTGTGGTTCCAAAAGGCCAAGGGTGGTGAGATCGGTTAATGCCGAACGTGAAAAAGACCTACATTATGGCGAGTGTAAATATAAAGCACATAACACGATGCACAAGGGCTTAGTATTGAATAGGAAATAACGATAAATCATTCCTACGGGTAGTGTGTAGTGGACTCTCTACATACGTCAGTGCAATCACGTTACCCCACTGGTGCCGGGGCGGTGTGTATAAATACATCTGGGTGGCAATGGGGCAATGTAGTTGCTCCACGTGGGGATATAAGTGCAATATTGCTCACAGTGTGAAAAGGGAAATGACTTGAGATCCCTACTACAACAGTGCCGCAGTAGAACCATTCATACAATGGTCATATGTCTGAAGCCACTAACGCATTAGAAGAGGTAGATATGTGTGGTACTTATCCCTCTCAAAATGGAAGTGTGTGCGCTGGACGATTAAATGGGTATGCATACTCGGGGCGTTTATGCTTAATGGTGTTGACAATCCCGGATGGTATTGATGCCCATGGGGTACTATTGGAGCGCAAAAAAGAAGAATATGTGCGTTGCTTCATCTCTAGAGGACAGAGCCCCAGGGAATATTGTCATTCAATCCAGCTGTGTGCGTAGAAAGTCTATAAATCCAGCGTTGCTCTTTCTCAAAGAGCTGTTGTTGGATGTAATTCCCTCTCTGAACCTCTCCATCTCCCTTCTGCCCATTTGAGACCATGGATTTGGTCCAATGGTGATGCTCCTCTTGTTGTTTATGTGGTCAGTGTATGAGCAGGAATATACTTTCTTACTTTCCACCACAAGGTACCGATGAAAAGAGTTGTTAGGCCCCTCTCTCATGTTTACCCCTTCATTCCCACCCTCTTCATGAGATGAACGCCAGCACAAGGCTGCGAGACAGCTAAACGTTTATCTAATTGAAACTATAGAAAATCACAGCACAATTATAAAAGCATGTACAAGTTTACAGAAGATTGGGTTAAGTGCACTAATGGCAAATATATAAAGTATTTTTTAGGAAAAAGGTACATTTGATATTGAATTGTTGAATAACCTTAAGAAACGATTGAAAGATCCTGAAAATAAATCTACTCCAGAGCAACTGACAGCCATTGATATGGTATTAAGAAGCGACGATGCATAAGCATTAATCTCTGATACAAGAATAGAAAGACATCCCAGAAAAAAGGAGACACCAAGTTAGTCAATTGAGGGAAACAGTTAGCTTGCACTGCTTCCCTCTCATATATTTTAGCAAAATCACTAGCGAGAACTCAAAAGCTGTAGAAGAAAAGGAGGATGATATGCTAGATTTTCTGAGTTTCCCCATTGCAGCATAAAATGTTGGGGTAAATCACAACTTGTGGAGGGATCAGAGCAATACTGGTCAATGGGTCCGTAGGAAGGGCACATGCAAACCCCATACATTTGAGCATAGTGAGCATGGTGAATGCAGTGAATGTGTCAAGCAACATAATGATTGGCGAAAGAGAGAGATGAAAGTCTGGCATGATGACATCCCACTTGCTGCCCCAAATGTGATCTGGTTCAGTACCACACTTCCCCAAAGCTAGGCACAGAAGCAACTGTGCTGTCAGTCTGTCTTTTATTCAAGATAGTCCAAAGATGACTGCAGGATGAAGGGTGAGAGTTTGAAATAGCAGCCAACTTGAGCAACACACTGTTTCTGCCAGTTAGGAGGACAGCAACAACCTAAATGACTTCTCAATATCCAACCAACTATCCTTCTATTCCTATGAGACTTCCTGTTTCTTTTTCGGGGGGCTGTGTCCCCATTGAGGCCCTTCAGCCCCCAGCTGATCATGTAAATACCAAACAACAATTCTCTGGCATAAATGGTAAAGTTTCATGAAGAGCTGCAAACTACATTTAAATGTTGCAACTCAAATCGGCTGATGCCAATCAATTGTTAAGCATTATTAAGCTAAGTGAAGAAAGACACTGACAATTGGACATGGCAAATTGGATGTGGCAAGAGCCCATTCATGAATCTGCCCCTTTTGCTGCTAGAGTCACTGCCAAATGCTGTTGTTGGTGTATGTCCTGTATAACTGATTGTACTAAGACAAATAATTGCAAACAGAACAAAGGGGAAAACCCCTGCTGATTACCTTGATAGTATGAAAGATGTTTTTGAATGTTACTCTGGCATAGCTAACGTTATGGAAAACACTCAAGAAGCTTTTCAAGCCACATTCGTTCCAGGGCTTTTGCCCCAGGTACAGGATTAGCTGCATACCATCTGCATTGGAAATCGAACTTACATTCTTTCTGAATTGGTTTCTGTTGCAAATCATTGTGAGCAAGAGCCAAAGAAAGAATCTACAGAATTTCAACTGATGAGTTCACAAATGCATTCTTTTGAACATATAGCAAGAGGGAATGGGGAAGAATGGGGTGGGAAGGAGAGCTGCAAGGACAGCGAGATGGGAGTTTTGGCTGAAGCCGGGGGCAGGGAAGGTGAGAGTACACTCCTTTTGTTGGTTTGGCTTATTTCAGTTGTAGTTATTTAGGGCACTGAAAGCATGATTGCCCAAATATACCCCCAGAATTCACATGATCAAACTGAACAATTTGAATTCATCTCACTGCTCTAAAATCAGTACCCTACAATTTATAATATCCCAACAAGAGCTGGCTCGTCTGTGAATACTTTCAATCCCTGTAGATCAGAGTGGGATATATGTGATGTCTCCTTGACCTTGTAAGTGTGAATGATGTGATGTTCACATCCTCTGCCCTTCCACTGCAGTGTGGAGGATCTGAATGTCAATTATTGTATTACGGGTAGAGAATTCATCTGGTGCTCACACAAGATGGATTCCCTTTTAGTGCCCTCCCTATGGGCTGCAAGGTAAGAGCTTCATTTGTAGTCTGAAATGTAGTATTTTTCAATTCAGTGACACACAGCATGCCATATGGACTGAAATCCCTAACACAGCAAGCAACCCTAGCTTCAGTGCTTAATTTGAGCCAATGATATCCAGTGCTCGGCACCGGCACTTTCATTGTCAACACCGATACTTATGACAGTCTGCAACATGGTGGCGTTGTCTAAATTAAAGATGAGCACATAGCAGTTGCTTATTATTTAAATAGACATTTAAGAGGACTAATACCTGCTGCCCAAGCCCTCTTCATAGCTTTGGGGCCCTGGAATACTCTGAATTGTCACACTTGTAGGGTGTGATGGTTCGTAGTTGTGCTGGTTCTGTCATTCACAGCGCTGGCAGGGGCAATGGGTGATGAAAGCCGCAGTGGCCTCCTGACGAGGGATCCAGCACTTCTTCTTTTACAAATTAAGCATTGCATAGCCTAAAGGCTCCGACTGCTTCCAATATGCTTAGTTTCCAAAGCTTTCATTTTGGTTTGGCACAGGTCAGTCCCAGAGCACTGATTTGCACAGAAGAGGTGCAATTGGAAAAGAGAGAGAGAGTGCTATGTCTTTATAGTAGCTACTTGCTCAGGGATTGCTTCATGAGGGGGATCCCCAAACTGTGGTCACCCCACTGCCTCTAGGGATGGTTTCTAGGGATGTAGCCCTCTATGCATAGTGAATTGCTCTGCCCCCACCAATGGGTTATAAAGCTTTTCCAAAAACCTCTGGGCATGGTGATTGGTTGACCAATTTTCCAATGTCAGGGGGTAGAAAGCCCACTATGAGCCAGGAGTAGGCATGTTTGAAAAACCAAATTGCTGGCAAATCCTGCCATCGGGCCTATCCCCCACCCTTCCAGCCTAAGCCATCTCTTGTTACATGGCTAGCTTAGGCCCAGGAAGAAACACTTCCATTTTACATGTACGCATTTCTACAGTTGCCTTCTTTTTCCACATGATGACTTTTGACACACATGTGCTTGTGTGAGAGTGCAGGAATACTTTCTCTGAAACCAAATTGCTTACAATACCACTTCGTAAGTACTCTATCAGGACACCTTGAATATTCAGTACAAGACCTGAACACATATTGTGCAAATATATTTGTTTATTATTCACACATAAGATGACGGCATTATCACAGAGAAAATAAACAATGTCAGCTTGGTTGAAGCTTCAACAAGGAAGCATGAATCCTGTTGTTATAAATACACACATTCTTCTGTGCTCAACTTAGAGGAGCACTCTGCTGTCATTGCTGGGTCATCTCTTTTGATGGTGTTTTAGCACAGACGATTTCTGTTTACCCTCTGCGAGGAGGGATGTCCAACTTGTGACCAAGATGGAGACCTACATACCTTGTTTTAGGTAATAGGGATTTAGATCATCCAGTAGAGGATTCTTGGCAGAACAGCCACCCTAGGTAACTTAGGTTAGGTAACGCATAATGGGGGTACATTATACCCAGTATTCATATGCCAGCATATATACATTGTTTTATCATAATGGTGAAACTGATCATTCTTTTCACTTTCCTAATATTGCAAATCACTTTTGTCTGCTTCTGTCTATTAATTATTGCAGTTCATATATTTTATGCAAGGAACACAATTATTCAATAAATATGCAAAAAAAACCTTTGTGTATTTCTTATGCATCTCTCTGAGTGAGCTTGAGTGACTGAGAAAAAGGGTTCTAGATTGGTGCCACGACTCTCTGGGGATTCAGGGTTTGTATGTTCTGAGGTTGCTCAAACTATTTACTACCTTGCCAGGTTTAGGGGTACTTAAGGTGGCACTGTGAGTTAGCAGGACTATACGCCAACATATTCTGAGGGGGTGCACTAAATGTCTGGCACCATTCCAACGTTTATGTTGTCTAACAAACAAACAGTTCCTACTGAAAAGTGGAAATTGTACAACACCTTATGACCCTTGGGATGCAGATTTGATGAGTTAGACCCTATCTGCTCCACCAGGCAACCAAAATGCACACAAGACTTCGGGGACACCCAGGCATAGAGTACATCCTCCACATTGGAGTCAAACATGCTGTCTCCCACCGGGGGCACAGATTGGAGATTTTCCTCTATCCGCGCTTCTGGGTGATGGGAGGGGTGAGCATCAGAAAGTGCACTAGACACCGGAATCCATATTACAGAAAGTGCCCCATGATGCAATAGGCATTTACTTCCACTCCATCCACCCCTGGGGAACTTAATTATTATAGAATGGCCTGCAGATGCTTATGCAGTCCTTCTATGCTATTTATCACACCTGCGCATATCTTGTTGTTGCAGAACCACAAACAGGCTTAGCCCCATGTAAATGAAGGAAGGGTAGAGGATGTAGCCTTACGGCTAGAGCAGTCGATCTTGAAGCTGGGGAACCGGGTTCGAGTCTCGGCAACGATGCTTAATATCCTGTGATACTGGGCAAATCACTTAATCTCCCTGTGCCTAGCAATAATGAATGTGTCCTTCTGTAACGAAACTGGTGCCCATGTAAAGCGCTCTGATACCGGATTCGGGTCTAGTTCGTGCTTTATAAAACTCTATAAAAAATGTTTTTTTTAAAAAAGAGCAAATTTCATTTGCATCAATGTCATATTAAAAATGCAGACACATGGGGAAAATGCCAGTAGAGAGTTTAATGACTCTGACCCACATACAGGTGGTGCACATTCAGTGTGCCACAGGGGTTCCCCTTCAGAAGGGAGCAAGGGGTATGCCCCAGGTATCCACCTACAGGCTGGTCAAGTAACACCGGGTGCGGTCTGACTGTGGTCCCAAATACCAAAGTTACCCATATTATGATTGAAATTCAGTGGAAAAATGTAAATATTTACTTGTTGCATTTTGGTAACATTTCTGTCACAGGTAAAAAAAACATCCATGCAAGTGGGCTACTGTGGAATACGAAAGAAGTGTGGACCTGCTGAGCAGTCTGACTTTTAACAATTGCTTTAGATATTGAATTTCCCCTCCCAGGAATGTGATAAGATTCTGTGATTATAGCCAAAGTTGGATGTTTGGAGGACACTTTGCATAAGAACATTGAGTAGGATCCACAAAAGGACACTACCCTGCACTCACACAGGAATTCAGTTAAAAACAAATCTAGGTTTTGTAAGCCTCACTGGCTGCCAGCTAACCCAAGGCAGAAATACTGCATCTACCCACATCCACGGAATATTGAAATTTAACTGATAAACCTTGATGATTCATATTGTTTTTTGGGAACCTTTCGGTCATAAATAGGCTGCCCATAAAAAAGGGGAAATCTTTTATCTGGAGAATTGTGGAAATTCAGGATTCAATGGTTTTAACCAAAGTTTGAGGTTTGTAGGGCATTCGGTGTAAGAAATAGAAGTGTCACTCAAAGAAGATACACTGCCATGGGCTCACCCCAGGGGTTCAGAAATGTCTGGTATTGGAAAGTTTTCCTGGGTACCGGCTGACCCTGGACTCAGATACCGGAGCTACCCATATCCCCAGAATAATTGAAATCCAATTGACAATTGTTGATGTTTCCATGTTGCAGTGTGGGAAGTTTCCTCTTGCAGGTACAATTTCCACCCTCACAAGAGAGGTACTGTTTTTATCAAGAGAAGGACGGGGAAGCGAAATAGTAAGGCACTTTTTTATCATCTATTGCATTTCATTAAATGTTCACATCTAAATGTAACACAATTTACACAAAATAAAACATTTGTTGAAAATTGCAATTGTATTAAATAGGGCTTGCATCAAAAACAGTGGTTTGATGTATTCGACTGCCAATGTACCATCCATGGGACGCCCCCTTGATGCAAATTAGCGCAACATAGCACAAAGCGATATTTGTGTTACTCTTTTATGGGCAAAAAAAGTTTGGTGCTTCAAAGTGAATGCTTTATAGATACTTTGTGTCCTTTGCATGATGTTGCAGCAGCACAAAGCATTGACAAATCCATTCATGGTTTCTTACACAGTACTTTTCCTCATTCTTTTTTTAAATACCTTGCCACATTTTGGCAATTTTCTCAGTTCCTTCCAAGGTAAATCACAAACCTTGGACACTTTTTATATCCCTAACATGTCAGAAAAAAGGATGCACATTTGGTCTGGTTATCCTTTGCAGAAATAAAGTTATGAATTGCTTCATTGCAACCTGCATCAAATATCAAAAAAGGGCTCAGAACTCCATAGGAGAGTGGGGGCAAGGCCCATCATTTATGAGGTAAATGGAAAGCTAATATCACACCTTATTGATATTGGTGCTAATGAAGTTATATTAAAATGTTCTAATTCTCCTCACTGCCTCTTGGGCACAGTGATTGATGCAGTTGCCATTTATATCACAAGAGCCCCTCACTGCATTAGTAGTCCTGTATCCATAGATCTGGGTCCAATTTCAGACTAACATGCCTTTCCCTTAAGTCCTACCTACACAGCCAACCTCTTGGGAAAATGTAACTGTGCTGTGTTATGTACTATTGAAGGTGGCTTTTTAAATCTCTCTATTGAAAACAAGAACACTATTCTATCATGTGTAAAAGTAATGATTCCTGTGAAACTGATGATACTGTGAACTCTCTACTCGAATCAATGCCTGATGTGCTTGATCAAGTCTCTCATATGTTCTGATAAGGACATACTAATGATTTAGGATGTGTTTTGATTGCAGAATGGGTAAATAGTAGGGTGAGACTAATAAAATACTTCATCACATACCCCACTACCCGTTATGCTTGAATTGGAGGTAGAGAGGCTTTAGTAAAAAATGAGTTTTGGTACCTGCTATAAGTGTTAGTAATACTGCTATTTTAGCTATTAAAAAAGCTGATGATATTAGAAGATATATTTGAGAGTTGCCAGGACACCAATTGGTTGAGACACAGCTGTTAGCTATCTGAACATTTCATGGACCCATGTAGAAAGGAAAACATAGAAGAAAACATGATTGACCCCTTCTGCATCGCCACCAAAGTACTCTTAACCACATTACCTAAATTCACATGGTCAGAAAGAATGGACAGATAAATACAATACCCGTCATATCAAAGTTCACCAACTCATCCATTGATACAATCAAACAGACACACCATTATTAGAAGACCAGGGCATATTATTCACCAACTAAAAAGTGATAATTTTCCCATGAAATCCCAAATGATATACCATGGGAGGGTTATGTTGATCAACAGGATTATGTAGTTGACAAGCAACACATTCCTATATTATCCTTCCTGGAATCATCAAACTGACGATTGGAAAAGATTGCTCAATACCATTATTGTTTGAGTTATCCCTATTTAGTAGTTGAACAATCATGGCAATATTTCATTTGTGAAGAAACTCATCTCTGAGTATGAGAAGCAATAACAATGTCAAAATGGACTCAAGGCTGCTGCTGAAATATTTTTTTTTAATTGATTCAGAATCATATCATCAAACTAACGTGAGATTAAATGCCTTACCAAGATCCATAGAAGCTGTTACATATATTGGGTTTAATTGCAGGATGAATAAAGAGTAACTGGAGAGTCATCAATAGACTGCAGAATTTCTTTCTAAATTAACAATACTTTGTCAATAAACAATTATTCAATGTTTCAATGTTGAACCACACCTACCTGAAGGGGGAGAAGTTATAATTAGTTTGCCACACTAACAAATTGCCTGAAACACCCTCAAGACAATCTGATGGGCCAAATATTCAGTGAAAATAAATCATGATTCAGTCTTTCAAATGAAGTCACCCATCCTTATTAGCTAATGGCTAATCTTAGGAAAAATGCCATTGTTTATGTGTACCCACTGTCTGCTTTGATTTAGTATCTAGGATCAAATTTACCAATCTTCCGAAGCTTAGTCTGAGTGGCAGCATAAGGACGTATTAGGGTATTAATCTCTGCAAGCAGTGCCAAAATCTGCCACATTGGAACAATTTGAAGAATAGGTGCCAGGGAAGAGACCTATTCAATTAGCCAATTTTTGGTATCATTCTTATCTTTAAGAAATTTAAAAGGAAGCAGCAAGCACAGGGGCTGGGGTAAAGAAAGCATCAGTGACCATGACAGCACGCAAAAAGGTTAATAAGAAACACTCTGAAGTAAAATATAATAAAAGACTGAATTCTATCAATTCGGAGGTCAATGCAGATTCTAGCAGATTTGAGGGAAGGTGTAAATCTGAAGGTAATGGGTTAAATTCTCAGAAGTGTCTATGAGTATGTGGAGTAGTATTTCAGAAATACTACTTCATGTACTCATAAGTCCCTTTGTTAATTTACATCGAATAGTAAAAATGGAAAGAGTGAACAGTCCATTATATTTCTTATAATTGTGTGTGACTATTCCCTGGATTTTAAATGCCTTAGGAGCATTTCAGTTCGAAATTTAAGAGTGTGTGCAGCAGTTCTATAAATGTATTACATGACATACTCATAACCGCCTTTTTGAATTGGCCCCTATGCGTAAGAGATAAGGTGTCCTAATTCCTAGCAAATAATAAAAGTAAACTGGAAGAATAAGTAAGAAATTAGACAAAAAAAGGAATATGATGAAAAGGAAGAAATGAGGGATGTGGAAAAGAAGTATATTTATAATTTTGAAGACTTGGGACAATGATAATTGGAATACATTAATTATTCTATAGACATAGGAAAGACAGATACTTGCCAGCAAACTGTACTTCAAGGTGTGGAACTGTGTAAATAAATAAGGAGAGTAATGACCCATATGAAAGCAGGATTGTAGAAAACTCCCTAGATCAGAAGAAGGGATAAGAGATCATTTCATGTCTGGTCAACAAAAATAACAAGCAAGAAGAAAGAGCGAGTAGGAGCAAAGGGAATGTTGTGCCTGTTTTACAAAGATGGGAAAGAGACTGGGTAGTATAGCCCTGAGAAATCCAGATAAAGAAGAGTAAATGAAATTTTGGGTATCTTTTGAGACAGAAAGTATTTCATTTTGGTAACATCCATAAAATCTTGTCTGCAAAGTTTATAAAATGATTGCAGATCAGAAACTATGAGAATTAAGAATGGGCTAATATATTACAGGTTTAAACAATAAAGTTAGGAGATGGATTTTATCTGAATTTATTAAGTAGGGGACGACTTAAGAGATGGCAATAATTTTTCCCTTTGGAATGAGTTTTCTATAGAAAGAGGGGAGCATGTTCAATGAAGTCATCACATTCTCTCATTGACTCTACGGGGAGTTGTAATGAAGTAGGCTTTTGTTAAAAAAAGTCAACGATTCAGGTCAAAGCAGGAATAACTCATGTTGGGGCGCATAGCAGGACACCACATCCTATATCAATCACCGTTGAGTGAAAAAACAGTGTGACACTAAAATGCTATACAAAATAAATTACAGAATTATATTTAATCTGTGAGCTATGGTTTCATGGCCTTTGTGTGAGTTTTGGTTTGTTGAATCAACCATAACCTGCAAACTTCTGTTGTTTTTGGTTTTAATTCACAATCATAACTGCACTTTAACTGTAGATATTTAGGTGAATTTCATATTTTTTTTTCAAATACGGTAAGAAATTATAACCAATGCTAACCATTACTTTCTTTAACTTTGTGTTGGAAAGTGGGTTAGTAGTAGTGGTAAATGTGCATCTACCACTGGCAATAAGGCCACTGAAATATCTAGGGCTCAGTATAGGTCTCAATAAATTATTCCCATGCTCCACCCCTGGTAGCTAGGCTGCGTGCAGGCAGGCTTAACTTAGGAGGCAGGCATGTAAACAATTTGAAAACATCAAATTAGTACATAATTAAGACACAACACACACTAAAAATCCCACATCAATTTATAGCAATAGGGAATATTTTTATCTTTAAATTGACTCCAAAACAAAGAATAAATATAATGTAGGAAACCAGAGATATGAATTTGTAAAGAATTTCCACTTTATAATGCTTAAAAGCTAATAGTGCCACTCTGGGATATCTGGTCGCGCTTGACCGGCCAAAGTCAAAGTTTGAGGCCAACCATGATGGAACTCTGTGCAACTACACCAAGTGGGAGGCCCGATCAATATGTTACTTTTGGACTTAAAAACAATTCTGGAGCTTTTTCTTCCGAGGTCCCTTAACGCTCTTCACCAGTCCGGATTCAGAGACTGTTCGCTGGCTTGACTTTCAGGGAGATGCCTGCCAAATTCTGGAAGTCAGACCTCTGGAGCTCCTCAGTGGGACGAACCTGGAATCCAGGTCACATTGGAAGGTGTCCGACTTGGGTCTTGAAGTTGAGTCGGTCACCTCATGGAGCTTTTATTCAAAGTTACTCCAAACGTCTCCTAACTTATGGCACTTGTATTGATTTTCCTCTTGTGGGTCTAAAGGGTCCAATCATAGTCCAAGGGTCTGGAAGCACAAAGATGGTCCTTGAAAGGATAGGACCATAATTCCCACAATGCACCTGGACAAACCCTTAAATGTCCACTGTGCACACTCCAGGCAGAGGACTGTTGGTGGTGATGGTGCAGGTGAGCTCTGTTAGCCTGTAACTTGCAGGGAGTCCACTCTTTAATCAATTTGAAGCAAGGTACATCCACAGGGCTGTAGTTCAAGATAGTGCAACAGGCACAGTCAGTCTGGATGCAGGGCTTGGTGGTGCAAATCAGGTTTCCAGCATGGTGAATCCTTCGTCTTCTCTTAATTTCAAGCAGCAGATGTGAGAGGCTTAAACTCTCCTATATTTATTCAGTGTTCTCTAAGTTCAAGCAGTAGAGCACTCCTGTCCAATAAGGTACAAGGCAACACCCCAGGCATATTCTTGCCCTAGAAAGAACTAGTCCTACAACATTCATGATGGTTGAAATCTTAGCACAGGGGCAAGAACTAGCTAAACCCACGTCCAGTGTGGCTCATTTCAATAGCTCTCCCCCCTAATATCTGCAGATTCCTTCCTTAAGCCTGCCACCTGGCTGAGTCAGAGTGGATGGGGAAGGCAGACCTGGCATGCCCTGCCTGTCCTGTTCCTCATTTGAAACCTCAAGCTTTATTACCCCTACTCCCTGCTCTGGCAGTCCTGTGTGATGGAGCCCTTTCCAGCAGATAGCCTCTCCCCTGGTGAGCCACTTATCACTTCATCAAAGCAACCTGACTAATCCTGTTCACTCTGACCAATCAGAGAAGACTGCAGTATGGCTGAATTTTCTGTACAGTTTAGGATGAATTCAGCAATGGCATATTGATGGATTTATCAATGCCATTTTTCTAAGTCTTTGATATTTGTTCAATTCCTAGCAATATTAAGGTGTCCATAAACAATTACAATGCTATTCTATGTGGCTAGGTATCTGCAATCGGGAAAATAAAATGTGCAATTTCTCCATCACCAGGGCACAAACTCTTTTATAAAGGCCCTGTTCATAGTTACATGCCCCCATCCCTGAGACAGCAAGGGGAGACCCAGGGTACCTAATATGTAAAAAATAATGTATATTATCACTTTTTAAGTGCTCTACCACAAATGTCTAGTTTGCAATGAATTTAACAATGCAGGGCTGTTTTTATGACCTCAGGCACTCAGTAATGCCCACCTGCAAGAGCAACAAAGGCTGCTGACCTCTAAATTTCCATGCCCTATTATCTACTAGGGACTTATAGGGAAGAGCATGCCAATAATCGGTGTATCCCAAGACATAGCATACCCTAATGCATGCATGTTTTTACTTGTATTTTCAACATGGTACTGGCCCTGGGCCTGAATAGACAGAGCTCAGGAACATTCAGAGTCAGTTACCACCAGTACCAGTCAGCAAAAAATGGGGGTGCACAGGGCATACAGGATGACTTTACAATACAGGGGGTAATTATCTGTCTATCTATCTATCTGTCTGTCCATCTGTCTATCCAGCTATCTATAAATGTATACATATTCTGTTGACAGATTTGCACGAAACTTGCCTATCTAGTTACCCAGCCAGCTAAGTTTTGGCATGATGGGTTTCGAAATGATTCCTTTACATGAAAAAAATAAGTGTTTTTTATGTGTTTGTATCCAGCCATATTCCAAGTGCAAAATATGCATGTTCTGATGAATTATCCAAATTTTTATGTATGAGTGCATACAAATATTTTGTGAAGAAACCTTAAAAAAAACAGATTTCTCACGAGAAAAACCGCTTCTTTTACATCTGTCAGGGGTTTAGGTATCAATAGTGCAGCAAATGCAGTGACACCGTGGTCAAGGGCTGATGCACCCCAAATAGTGGATATTCATTTTACTAATAAACCAGGGAATAGGGTCTCCAAATTCATTGCTTGCATTAAACTCCATGGCGCATTTCCTACTTACTGACATCTATCATGAAACAGCTAATTTCCCGTAAACCTGCTTCAGCATACTTAGCATTTCTTTGGTGAGATCACGTTCATGGCGTTATGTCATTAATAAGTGCTAGCCATCTGCTTTTGACAGACATTTCAGTAACCATTAAAAACAACTCCAGCGTTGAAAAAGAATTCTGTTAATGAAATGTCAAAGCTGTGGTGGGCATCGCTAAAACATATTTGGATAATTTCGGAATCTTAACGTATGCGCATATCATACACATGTAGCGCCTTTGGATGTGTTCCTGCAATTCCTTAACTCTTACGTTTACTTTTCACTGACTCGAATATCTGTGTTAGGATTTGGCAGTGTACACCATCAGTAAAGCTACATTGTTGACAAAATCTATTTTTGCTACTGAAAGTCCTTAAAAGATTTTATTTTATTAAAATGAATTATTTTAAGAGATGCATGTTTTGAAAATATATCCACGAAACTGAAAAACGAAACGCCATCTGGCATCACTGTCTTTCCTCTTTTTGGCCTTGATTAGGACAGCTCTGATTGTTAACGATCCCAGCACAGACCATATTTGCGCAGGGTTCGCAGTTACATGTAAGTCCTTATTTAAGGGGAATTGGCACCGGGTAATGTTTCAAGTCTTCTTGCTGCGCTGCCCTACGCCATTGTGAAAGGGCAGGAATGCACCGTATCTATGAAACACAATGCATTCCTGTCCTTTGCCCCTGCGCTGATGCATTTGCTGCCTAGCGCCAATACTGTCACCCTGGGACCATGTAGCTGTGTTGCATGCTGGATAGTTTTTGTGCAGGAAGAGGCACCTCTTTCTATGTGTGCCGCACTTCGAAGGGTGACTAGAGATCCCCTTGCAGGTGGGTTCAGTCAGTGACTACACCCACCTGCAAGGGGATGTTGGGGGATCCATGAGACCACCTTTCCCCCCTCCAGAGGGCTGCCATCAGGGGGCCCACTAACAGTGCTCCAACTTTTAGGTGGTGCACTGTCAGTCAACCTCCTGAGAGCTTCTTTGACCCTGTGTCCGAGTCTGTAATATATGGTGTGGGCGCAGAGGCAAAGGCATTCTCTCATTTGCATGGGGCCATGCCCCCATGCAAATGAGGGAATACCCTCTTGGGGAAGCGCTGATGGTGTATGTGTGCCAGCGCTATCGGTATTATAGAAGGGGACGCACAAGCGTCTGTGGCCCCTTCTGTAACACCAAAGTGAATTAGGTGCGCGCCAAGCGGGCGCAAATGCCCTTTGCACCCCCAGGGAACTTGGATAATACGGCCCGTGGTGGTAAAGATGAGTGTATGAAGCTGCGTTTATCTATTGAATCTAGGTGCGGGTTTCTGGTGAGACAGGGAGTCACCCTCCCATTCCTTGTAAGAACGGGAAAAGTTGGGATCAAATGACTGAATTGCTAAGAAAATAGGTGACCTCGGTTTTTGAGGAGGTCAAGAAAAATAGGCTAGCAACTATCTAGTGTCAAATAGAACTAAACTAAGGCTGTCTGAGACATGAAAATGGAGATTGAGTGAAAGCAGGGGAAATATAATTACGGGTTACCTAGGAAGGAGATCGAAACAGGCAATGTTGGATTGTCCGAAGTACAGCAAACCACATATTCGGTGAAGGGGAAAGGGAAAGGAAGAGACGCTAATGCAACTGCAAATACGAGTTAGTAAATTCAGAAAGAACAGCTAGCATGTTAGATACATAGAGATTGACTTCCTTAAAGACAAAGGGCATGATTAAAAGTTGGTTGATAATAGAAATGCTCCAGTTTGTGGATAACCTAAATCAAAAAGGGAGTCTGTCAGCATAATTTCTTAAAGTAAAATAGATCTAGCAAAGGGAATTTTATTTGGCTGTGTATGCTTCAGATTTAGCACTTTTTTCACAAATCAGAGAATTTTTCGCTGTCAATCAACTCTTAGTCAAGCCCAAGGTGTAGAAGGTATTTAGAGAAAAAAATAAATAGGAAGGCAATGTATTAGTTTTCAGTAAACAAGGTTTCTGCTATATATCTATGCAGCACACAGAGGACACCAGCAAACAAAGTTGAATGAATAGGAGTCAAGCATAATGGTTCCCAGGAGAAGAGGACCAGGGGATTGTCATTGAATGGGATGTTGTGCGCAGGAAGATTAAGGGATAGCTTGTAACTCAGAAATAGATACATGTGCAAGTTAGAGATAGATCAGGGCTTGGGGGCAGAGTAAAAGAAAATGAATACTTTTTTTCTTTTTTGCTTCAACGGACTGTGTCAGATGGCTCAAAGCTTTTGGCTATGCAAGACCCCCTCATCGTCACTTTGAAGGTTTGCCAAACTGTGCTTATATGCGTAACAGAACCTGAATTTCTCTGGAAAAAGTCTGTTGTTTCTTTGCCAAGTTCAGCTCTGATTGCAGTATTTAACAGAGCCTCTGGCACGAGCTTCCAGCATCTGGGGGTGGCGATCGAATTGGGAGGTGAGATAAGGACTGGGGCAATGATCCGAATAGGTTCTGGCTAAATGTTCAACAGTATTTATCCATGGAGCAACACCTCGGGATACAGCCCAGTAATCTAAACAAGCCCACGTAGAGTGTACTGCTGTGTAGTGTGTGCTTTCTCTCCCGTTATGGTGAACATGTCTCCATGCATCCGTGATTCCGTGAGCGGGGAATGAACTGGCTAACAAACCCTGCCCTTTGGTCTAGTGATGAGGGAGCGGATCAGATCTATCAACGGCGGGGCATAGTGCAGTGTTAAAGTCTCCCCCCAGATGACATGAGTGGAGCCTACCTTCAGTATTTGCCCCATAGTGTGGTGAAATAGTCTGGATCATCCATTTTCGGTCCGTAACTACACACAAGTGTGACAGACTGTGTGGCCAATGTTCCCCAAATAATAGAGCTCCTACCTATTGAATCATGATATGTCCCACCCATAATGAAAGGAGTGTTCTTTTGATAAGAATCACTGTGCCTCTGAAATAGGTAGAGTATGATGAGAAGACTCAGACCACAGCCCATTTGCAGGCGAACCCGGGAGTACGGTGTTGGTCAAAGTGCGTCTTTTGCAGCATGGCAATGTGAATGTGGGGTCGATCAAGGTATGTAAGTATTTGCCTACGCTTCCGGGAGTTTCCCAATCCCCTGACGTTCCAAGTACGGAGATTTAACTTTAGCCCCTCACTGTGCGGGTTCATAGAAGAACAAACTGAATTTATCATTAAGTGTTTGTTGTATCCTATACCGTTAATTTATTAGATTGTTATTGCTTGCTTGTATTCTGTATTCTTGGTTCTATGTTCTCTTTTGATGCGTTGCTGATTGGGCATTTTCTTCTCTAGACTCAAGACTGATCAGCATCTCATCTAAAGCTCTTCATTCTTCGATAATTTAATTAATATTTATTTGTCTTATTTCAAATAAATTCCTTATTTGAAACCATTACACTCATGTTGTGTATCAATACAACATAAATTTGGCGACGATTGATGGTGAAAAGAATTATCTCTGCAAAAGAATATTCAAAGGAGACAAACGATATAAACAAAAAAAGGAATTACAGGAAAATAACATCGGGAAGACAAAATATCATTGCGGTCAAGAAAATTCAGGTAAGATTACTTTACCTAGTTTAATTTTCCGAAGATCGTAACATATTCAATTGGCCTGGTGTCATCGTTTAAATTTGGAGTTGCACAAGCGGAGAAAGCGCGAGTGAACTGGTTGCTACGTAGTTATTGAGAAGTGATGTAGGAACGTTAGCGTGATGACTAGATCACGTTAACAAAAGGTCATGTTGCGTAACCTTAACTGGCGGCCATCTTAGAAAAACAAGCATCATAGTAACCAGGCATAGCAACTGCTACGGAAACACGGAAAATGACATCGGAGGAATGAAACATTATTTTAAGGTACAATATTTTATGGATATAACAGAAATAAAAGTGTAATAATTTTATGGATTTTGATTCACAAAGTCTAATGGAACATCATTTAAAGTGAAAAAGTCGATATTTTGAGTCAAAGTAAGAAATACATTGTATTGTTTGAGGAAAATTAACTAAAGGAAAATTGGAATTTTAATAAAAAGAGAAAATGGCATATCAGATACAACCATACCAGATAAATCCATGCTTACAGAATCCAGGAAAACCACGAGTAAAATGGCAACAGTGGTTTAAGTCTTTTGAGAGTTACATCATTGCAATTGATGGGAAAGATTACTCAAATTACAGGAAAAAAGCAGTATTGTATGGTTTATTAGGAGATGCTGGTAGAGAAATATTTGACAATATTCCAGAAAGTGAACCTCCACATGGGCAGTTTTTACCATGGGATGTTTACACTGAGGCAGTGAATAGGTTAGAATAAAGATTCTATTAACAGCCAAACATAATGGTGGAAAGACATAGTTTTGATAAAAGAAAACAACAAGCAGATGAAAGCATTGAAGACTATGTATCAAATCTACGTATATTAGCATCAAAATGTGAATTTGGAGACATGCTTGATATATATCTACGTGATCAACTTGTCTTTCACTGTTTTTCAAAAAAGGTGCAAGAACGTCTTTTGGCATGTAGGAATCCTACATTAAGTGAAGTCATTGATATCGCAGTTGGAATAGAAAGATCATCAGTTTCAACTAAAGTTATTTCCGGTTCTGAAAGTAATTCTGATTCAGTATGCGCAGTTTCAAGTAATGC
Source organism: Lissotriton helveticus (assembly GCF_964261635.1). NCBI lineage: Eukaryota > Metazoa > Chordata > Amphibia > Caudata > Salamandridae > Lissotriton > Lissotriton helveticus. The sequence continues at coordinate 1,120,282,986 of NC_136070.1, forward strand.
AAAATCTAATGAGAATAGCAAAACAAAAGGAAATTTCATTAATAAATTTTTTTTTTTGCTATCGCTGTGGATCGAAGACACATATTGGGAACAATCCAAAATATCCAGCGCATGTGAAAAGATGTAATAGATGTAAAAAGATTGGACACTTGGAAAGTTCGTGCAAGAGTAATATGAAGTATAAAAGTTCAACTTTAACAAGTGTAAATGCTATAGAGGAACTGGAAGAAGATATGATTAATCATCTTATAGTAAATGTCAACGTAGTTGATTCTGATGTGTCTTTCAAAGGACCTTTGGGTGAGGCATCTATCGGAAATGTGAAATTAGAAGTCATGGCAGATTCTGGATTGCCAATTACAATTTTGAATGATATTACTTATTATAAAAATTGTTTTCCTAACAACCTCTTAATTTCAGATTGCAGTCCAAAAGCTTTTGGAGGACAAGACATAGACATGGTAGGTTATTTTAATGAAGATGTTGAACTCTTGGGAAGAAGGATAAACACAAAAGTCTATGTAGCTAGAAAAGGTCATGATATAATTGGTTGGCGTGACTTAGGAAGGATGGGTATTATGCTCAAACCAGGAAGTGATACTCCAATTGTTCTTGGGGATATTCCTACTCCAATTTCTACAGTGGATTTGTGTACTAAAAAATACATCAAGTCAATTAGAAGATATCATTGACAAATATAAAAGTGTTTTTGAAGACAGAATTGGTTGTGTGAAAGGTGTTGTACATGATATTAAATTAAAAGAAAATGCTACACCGTGAAACACAAAGTTAGGAGTGTTCCACTAAGTGTTAGGAAGGAATTGAAGGAACATTTACAAAGCTTATGCAAAGATGGTATTGTCAAACAGTTGATTCTTCAGAATGGGTTTCGGCTGTGGTTTTAGCTAAAAGGAAAAATGGAAAGTTGCTCATGTGTGCAGATTTACGTTCTTTAAACAAGAACATATTGGTAGACTGTCATCCTTTGCCGTTAATTCAAGAAATGTTGATGGCTAGTGGAGAGTCTACTCATTTTTCTCTTATCGATTTGAAATCAGCGTACCATCAGGTTGCCCCTACGGAAAAATCACAAGATCTGACTACATTCGTAACACCCTTTGGTGCCTTCAAATATTTGAGACTCCTGTTTGGATTAGCTTCTGCAGCTAGTGTTTTTCAGAAGCTAATGGACTCATTATTTGGCGACATCAAAGGGGTACAAGCATTTCAAATGACATACTCATCTTTGGAAAAGGAATTGAAGAACATAATGTGGAAAAGTAAATTTTGCCATGTCATATGTGCCTACGTGTTCCCCATCTTATGTTATATGTGCATGATCGATATGCATGTATTCCCCTCTGATCGATTAAAGACGCAATTACAGTTGTGTCCATCTCTAGTATGCCAGTTTCCAGTTTTCGTGAATATAACGAATATCAGGCCTATGTAAAGCTACGTTGCCACGTTTTACAGTGTGCACGTTAATTCATTGAATTGTCCCCGTTTCTAGGCCTCAAAAGGGCCCGGACTCAGATTCAGCTCCTGTTTCCTGAACCCTCTCCGAGGAGTGATACAGCCCCCACCTGTATCCCTGACCCTTAGCTTACTTTCATGCCTCGCAGTGCCCGGCTCGGCCTGGCTCTGCCTCCCAGTCTGCCAAGAATATGTTATGTTTCTAGTTATCAGTCCAACCCTCCTTCTCTGCATTCCTAAGCTACTGAATCACATCAATAGTTTCCGTCATGGTCTAGCCTTTATGTCTCCATGTAAGAGAAATACTGTATTCATATTCATAGAATATTCCTCGCACATGCAATACATTTAGAATAATGCATGCACCAGTCTTAGTGTCTGTTAGCCTTTACCCTGATACCTTTTGGATTCTATCAACATGTACTATAAACACCAGATACTAGATATGCCTAGGTACATGTCGCTCTGACCCTCCAGACTTTCGTCTCCTCTTCTAGTGCAGAAGTCATAGCCCCCAGTTCTCCCTGGTAACACGTCATTGTCAGTTTGCACGCACCACTAGGTTAAAGGTCCCAGCTGCTCAGGTAGCCCCTCCATGTTTCCGCCCCATTTATGACATATTCTGTTACGTTTACATCACATGTCTATGTATACGCCCTGTACACACCTCTTGTTACACCCACTTTATGCCTTATCTTTCGCGACTGCTACAAACTCCGCCTACTGCTACGCCTACTGTATTGAAATGCAATGTATTTTGTTTAACTATATATATCGTGCACTGTTATTAAAGTTTGCTAGCCAATTCCCAGATCCTGCCCCGGCAGCTGCCGGGCCCTGCCATCCTATTCCCATGCAGGCTGTCCTGTTCCTGTCCTTTTATGCCTGATTAAAGCCTGTATACTTCAGCTACCTCGAATCTTGACTCTTATTTATTGAGCTATCTGTTATTAGAGTATCCTGAAAAATAGAACCGGTAATTAATTATTTATTTACCACATAATGGCGCCCGAATAGGGACTTGCCCTTTCCCCACGCGCCGGAGAAGCCACGCAGGCCCCCTGATCCTCTGCAGCCGTGACGGAACCATACCGGCCACGTGCAGATATTTCTGCTTCAAGTATCCCTCAGGCCCACGGAGGAGACGGAGGTTGCGGTCCAGCGTCCAGACGAGGCGGTGGAGGAACGCGGCGAGTCCCGACCAGAGCCCAAGCCGAGAGTCCAAGGTCCGAGGTATCTGGAGGCCCACCTGTAACTGAAGTCCGAAGTTCGTCCGTCCGTCGTCGTAGCAGTCCAGTCCAGTCCGAGGCCTTCCGTTCTTGCTGCCCGGTGAGTACCATTGCTGGGGTAGTATCTAGACAGGGTCAATTAATTTGTCTCTGGTCCGTGGGTTTGGGTACACAGATCCAACACGAAGTGTCCACCTAGGTGGATGCGGGTCCTGACGTGTCTCTTTATGAGACCGGTAAGTTTCGTACTGTTTTAGCAGTACATCTAGCCATTCTAGTAAGTTCTGTTCTCGAGAAATTCATGTGTTCTGTTTTTAGTATTTCAGATAGTATTCTGTCCGAACCGTTATTTTTAAATGTTATTTCATGTGTTTTCAATGTCGTGGTATGAGTGATTTGTTTCAGTTATTATTATTGTGTTTTATCGTGTATTGTATTTGTGTCCAGACTCCAGCCTTAGTTATGCCTCTGTTCTCGAAGTTACGTCAGTTAAAAACCAGGAAAGGTCTGCTCGAAGAAGCAGTTCCTGTCCCGCCTAGGGACAGTCCAGGTCATTTTATGTATCATAAGCATGGCATAAGTGCCATATTATATCTAGACTTATGGGTCGAGTATACTAAAGATCTAGAAGAGAAATATAGATGGCCTGTATCAGGTACATGGGATGCCGAGTGCATCATGCGAGTAGAAGAAGCATTATGGAAAAAGAAATCCAGACAGTCCCAGAAAGATGCCATCGAGTTATGGCGCAAAGAATCTCATAAAAGAACCGAAAAAGAAATCAGAAAGTCAGAATTAAGTAGAGAATCCTCAGAAAGAGCCCAAGAAAGGGAATTAATCGAAGTAGGTGAACGAGTTAAAGCCGAACAGTCAGACAGACAGAGAAATGCCCTCATTAAGGGTATGTATCCTCTTCTTGCCGAGGGCTTGCCGAAAGCAACCCCGGAAGCACCATGTAATTTTCCGCCGCCATTAGTTCCGATTAAGCTACGTCACAAACCGACCGCAGCTGATATTTTTCTCTCGTCCTATTTGGACGACACAGTCCCAGAATATGCAAATCCTGCTCCGCCAGCTCCTGTAAATAATGTAATTCCTGTTCTTCCAGCCACCGGGGCACCTGTTACAGCACCTGTTACGGTACCCCCGGTCCAGCCCATAATACAAGTTCCCGCTACATCGGTCACTCTGCCAGCACGAAGAGTATCAGTCGACGATTCCAGTTTAGGGGCCGCGGGGGAGGTCCTCCTGGTACCCCGCCGCCACACAAACGTGTAACGTTAGTCGAGTTACATGAACGTGCGTTACAGCGTACGCCCAAATACCAGTCCGTTGCAGAAATCAGACGAGCTCTTACCGAATGCCGTTATGATCCAGTCCCAGGCGATGATAATATGGTTATATATTCATTGCGTGTAAGGCGGGTGACCGAGTATTTGGACACCCTACCGAATATGAAAGAAGATCTAGACAGAATATATCGTTTCATCCGTACAGGAGAAGATTCAGAAAGTATTGGCAAAATCATGTCTCTAAGGAAAGCTGAGACCCAGCTCATGCTATTAAAATTTCTAATTAATTGTTTAGTAAGGGAACAAGATTGTCCGACTAAAGATCCGACCGAAATGAAAGTCCTGACAAGGTGGAGTGATAATATAGCTGAGGGTAGACACAAGACACTCAGTAGTATAGAAAGTATGTACAAGAAAATTCGTAAGGAAATAATAAGGTTACACGAGAAACGCAAAGCAGCACAAGTAAGCGAGAAAGAAGACAACACTGATACTGAAGAGGTAGAAGACGAGAATACCGCCAGAATAGCGTATGTAGGTAAATCTAGACTTCTAGACCGACATTCACGCCTAGAACACAAGAAAGTTTTTCACCTTCCAGCACTAGAACAAGAGAATCTTGAACAAGTATTTCAAGCTACCGATCACATTCTGAAATCACGTATCGGTTATAGTGAACTTAGTACCATGCATGAACTAGAACTAGCCCGATCAGCAGTCCGATGGACTACTGATTCTACCACTTTTCCAGATGAAATAGTGGCACAAATGTTTCTGAAACTGCCCCCAGCCGAGCAGCGACTGGTGGGTATGTATATGATCCAGCACCTCATTACACTGTATGAGGGACAACATTCTGATCCAGGTCCGTTACATGATGTTCTGAACGAGTTACTCCAGTATAAATGGAAAGGTTTAGGTACTGATTTAATTAGTGTCATTCTAGAACAGCGCCACAAATATAGAACGTTTCTGAATCCGCATTTTGTTCACGTCTCACCTCCAGAAAGTAAACCATTTTACATAGATAGACAGCATCCGTTACGAGAAGTACACCCAGTTAGGACAACGGGTGGTGAAATGCAACGAGTATTTGTTTACACCCCTATCACAAAGATGGAACTCTTAGAGATGAAGAAATTAATTCCTTGTCACGACAAAGATCCAGCAGGGTTCCATCGAGAATTAAAAGACATGCTCCGTATGGGAGAATACACGTATCCAGATGTCATTAAAATGTTAAAGGTCCTGTTGCCCGCAGGGGTATATGAAAAACTCAAGGAAAAAGAATGGGAGGTGGGAGAGAAAAAGATAGATTGGGCAGCTCTAGAAGCTGAAGATAAAATACGAGTACCCGGTACCGGTCTTGGGGACAAATGTAAAGAATTGCCCGAGTTATTGATACAAGTTTTGCCAAGGTTATTATCCACGAAAAAGGAAGATTGGGATGCAATCTCAGCATGTAAACAGAAACAGGATGAAGACACTAGTGATTTTTATTCTAGATTCGAAAAATGTTTCATTATCAACAGTGGTTTGAAGACAGGTAGCGAGTCATACCCTCATCTTTTTGTTACTAAACTAGTCGAGAATTCAAGCCCACAAGTTAAAAATCGAGTTTTGAAAGTCGAAAGTACCTGGCAAGCTAGTACCCCGTCACAAATGCTTCAAATGCTCCAGTATCACCAGAATAGAATCAGGGAAGAGCAAGAACACGAAAGGAAACGTATGAAAGATACGAAAATGAAAGTACTAGTTGGACAATCTGTTCCACAAGACAGTCAGAAGAGGGGTCCGAATCAAGCCAGTCATCCTGCAGCTCCCGTTAAAGGGACATGCAATTATTGTAAACAGCCAGGTCATTTTATAAACGAGTGTGCAGTTCTGAAACACAACATAGCCACTGGTAAGACTAAAGAAAGGCCACGTCCGCCTAGACAAGAACAAGTTTCGCAGACTTCTCAGTCACCACAGAATGCACAACAGACAGTTCCAGCACCGCAGCCTATCGCTGCAACACAGCATGTTACACAGCAAATGTACCAGTATGCTCAGACAGAGTATCCAGAGTATCAACAGTATTCATGAAACATCCTAGAGAGGGAGGTAGGCTTGCCTCTCATCGAGATACCTGTAGATCAAGAGGGTCCCTATGTGCACAGTCAAGTATTAGGGAAAGACAGAAAGTTTTTGATTGATACAGGGGCAAGTAGGACTACTATCAGTCATGACGAGGTTCCAGGGGCTCCGCTCTCAGGCTCTAGAAATGTTTCCCTTGGATTTTCAGGAAAGCCTATTGTTAACGAGATTTCAAAGCCAGTTACTCTAGAAGTTGGTCCATTGTCCCGAACTACTGATTTGTTAATTACGAAATCATGTCCAGAAAATTTGTTAGGCATTAAAACATTGAAAGAATTAGGTGCAGTTATTTGCTGTTCCCCAGAAGGAATATGATTGTTCTTAAGGGACTTTAAAGGTCACTATGTATTACGCGATTTTGATCCAAGATTGTCCAATGTACCACAGCATTTATGGGCGCAAGGTCCAACTGATGTAGGTTTTATGCAAATCACACCCCATCGTGTGACTCTTAAGCAAGGTATAGTTTTGCCACGAATCAGACAGTACAGATTGCCACCTGAGGCTGTAGCAGCCTTATCCAAAATTATTGACGAGCTTATTGCTCAAGGAGTGGTCGTAGAAACTGACTCCAATGTATGTAATTCTCCTATCATTCCAGTCATGAAACGTACTGATCCAAATGCACCTCCAGTATATCGATTAGTGATTGACCTTCGAGAACTTAATAAATGTATCATACCCCAGTATCCAGTAGTCCCAGATATTTCATCCCTATTGACAGCCATTGATTCTGAAGCTACATTTTTCACTGTCATCGACCTCAAGAATGCATTTTTCAGTGTCCCCATTCATCCAGACAGCCAGTACCTTTTCGGTTTTTGTTTAAATGGAAGGAGCTATAAATTCACACGAGCTCCTCAAGGTTTCACAGAAAGTCCTAGTATTTACAGTCAAGCACTTAAAAGACAACTAGACAATATCCACATGCCAACTGACACTGCCCTGCTCCAGTATGTCGATGATCTACTGATCACAGCCCGTTCTGAACGTGACTGCGAACGAGCGTCACTTACAGTTCTGTATTTTCTGGCCGAGATGGGGCACAAGGTGTCCCCTTCAAAGCTCCAGTTCTGTGTCCAGCAAGTGATCTACCTAGGCCACTTACTGTCCAAGTGGGGTAGGCAGTTGACACCAGACCGTATCCAGTTAATAGCGAGTCTTCCACAGCCCAAGACACAGAAGGAGGTACGTGCTTTTATCGGCCTCACTTCTTACTGCAGACAATGGATTCCTCAGTATGCATTTCTAGCCAAGCCACTGATACAGTTAACGACACAGGAGGCAGCCGTATCGACTGTCCTCCCTTGGACCCAGGAACATACGCTTAGTTTTAATGAATTAAAGAAAGCCTTATGCCAAGCACCTGTTCTAGCTACACCGAACTACAGTAAGCCTTTTACACTTTTTGTCACAGAACGTGATGGTACTGCATTATCTGTTCTCACACAAGATCAAGCAGGACAGTACAAGCCTTGTGCTTATTTTTCGAGCACATTAGATCCAGTAGCCCAGGCTTTGCCTGCGTGCCTCAAGTCAGTTGCAGCCACAGCTCTAGCAATCAGACAAAGTGATTCCATAGTATTAGGACACTCCCTGACAGTACAAGTTCCACACTCCGTGGAAGTTCTTTTAAACCGAACACAGACTCAGCACTTGACCATTGCACGTTTAACAGGTTATGAACTGACACTGTTCCAGCCACACATAGAAATCAGACGCTGCAACGTTCTAAATCCTGCTACCCTGTTACCATCAGTTACTTCAAATCCTGCCACACATGACTGTGTGGAAGTCATTAATACTATGACTAAGCCAAGACAAGATCTGACAGACATTGCATTACCTAACCCCGACCTGACACTTTATGTGGATGGTTCATGTATGAGAACTAGTACAGGAGAACTAGTAGCCGCGTATGCAGTGACTACTGACATTGAAGTTATTGAAACACACCGTATTGACACCCTGTCTGCTCAAGCAGCAGAGCTAGTTGCTCTGACCCAAGCCTGCATATGTGCCAAGAACCTGAAAGTAAACATATATACAGATTCACGTTACGCATTCGGAGTTGTACACGACTTCGGAGTGCTCTGGCAGGAGAGAGGTTTCATGACTTCTCATGGAACCAAGATTCAGCATGGTCTCCTCATTCAAGCTCTGTTAGATGCAATACATTTACCAACAGCTATCGCTATCATGAAGTGCAAAGCACATACGAAAGTTACTGATATCATTTCCCAAGGTAATGATCTAGCAGATCGAACGGCTAAGCTTACAGCTCAGACTCCAGACATTCCAGTTAACACGACACAGACACTCACTCTAGATTCGACTACTTGTATGACAGTTAAGGACCCTACACAAGATGTCATAGACATACAGTTACATGCCACTCCCGAAGAAATCAAGAAATGGTCCGAACAAGGAGGGGTCCAGACAGATCAGGGATGGGTGACGAAGGGAAAAGCCACATGGTTTCTCCCCGACTCCATGGTTCAAGTCATTATCAATACCGCACATAGTCCAGCACACCTAGGAGAAAAAGCCATGTTAGACAGTATACAGAACCTCTGGTTCAACAAGCATTTACGAGCTGCAGCCAAGCAGAAAGTCCGTACTTGTATGATATGTTGCCAGTTCAATCCAGGTAAAAGTGTCCCGGTGGAACAAGGTGGATTCCAACCTCCTGACCACCCTTTTGAAGTCCTCCAGATGGATTATATTCAGATGGAGCGATGTCGAGGTTTCAAGTATGTCCTTGTAGTTGTATGCGCTTTGTCCAGGTGGACAGAAGCATATCCAGTCCCAGATTACACAGCCGCGACCACTGCCAAGCAGCTGGTTCGTGAATTCTTCCCCCGTTATGGACTCCCTAGGGTCGTGTATTCTGATAACGGCCAGCCATTCTCATCTGAGTTAATGAAGCATGTTTCCCTTTTGTTAGGGTACCAGTGGAAGTTCCATTGTGTGCGCCATCCTGAAGCAGCCGGTCTCGTAGAGAGACATAATCAGACCCTGAAAATCCGTATTGCCAAGACATGTAAAGAGAAAGGTGTAGACTGGCTAGTTGCCCTGCCAGTTGCTTTATTCTTTATGCGGATGGTCGCACATTCCAGATCAGGTCTGTCCCCTTATGAGGTCGTATTCGGCCGCCCCCCAAACATGTGGGGTACACCTAGACCCCGCAGTATTACAGATGTTTCCAGTAATATGTTGACAGATTACCTAGTTTCCTTGATGTCTGCCCTACACTCTTGTCGTTCACAGGTTGCCGCTGCATTTCCAGACAATACTGAAGTGAAACCGCACGAGGTCATACCAGGGGACCTCGTCCTTGTAAGGAACTTTGATCGTTCAAGTCCGCTGGAGCCTCGTTGGAAGGAGCCGCGACTTGTTCTCCTGACCACCCGCACGGCCGTGAAGTTGGAGGGCCGCAAGGGGTGGGTCCATCTGTCTCATCTAAAGAAGTTCCATGGAGTCCGAAAAAAAACATTTGCAAAGGACATTTCTAAAGACTGCCTGAAACCAGACACTGATTTGAATCCTGAACTGAAAGTTCCTCTGTTAGAGAAAACTCCGCAGCAGGAGTATAAGTTAAAACTCCGGTCTAGTAAAATAAGTCAGCCAGTTTAATTGTCTAAGCCCCCTCGGGTGAAACGGTTAGACAGGTATCTGACATGTATGAGATAGACCCCCATAGTGAGAGAGTTAGTCAAAACTCTATCAGATGTATCGTTTTTCTAAGTTTTCTATTATTCTTAAGTTTGATGGTTACCTGCACAAGTTATGCATTGCATTTATGTTTTCCAATTTCTCATGTAAATAAGTTTTCTAATGCCACAGTAGAGCACACATTTAGTGATCTGCCTCCTCACGAGTTATCCTATCGTCTTGCTATGAGAAATAATAAATTTATCAGAATGTTACACTATTCACACCAGACCAGCAATGCCACTAATTGTTGGGTGTGTGGTCGACTCCCCCCTTTCCAGACACCGAAGGGAGTTCTGCCACTCTTTCCTTATCCGTTTTCACATAATGGTTCGGGTGGAGCATGGTCCACGTTAACGTCATCTTCAAATGATATGTCCCTTCTGAATAGAACATGTTTTCCAGACAAGCAAGGTCTCTCCCATAGAACAGGGTTAGATCTAGAAAATGAAGTTTATAATTTAGGTAATTATTCTTCGAATTTTATGGTCCTGAATGTTCAGTCTGATACTACTCCAGACTTGCCTGCTATTTCAGTACTACCAGTCAAAGGCGAATTATGTGTCAGAAAGAATGGTTCCGCACATGTAGGACATAGTGATTGTACTACTACTGTCGAGTATAGTGACAGTGGGAAATCTATTTTCTGTCGTGTATTTCTATAGGTTCTGAATCGATCCCCCTATTCCTGACCCTATTCTGGTTAAACTAACTAGCTAGTTAACTGACAGTCAGCCCATGAGGCAAGAAAACCCCCATGATGCAGATACCGTTATCTGACGCAGTCACACTACGGCACAGGAACGTGTTATCTGATTAGGTCATAACGCTTGAGATCTAATTAGACAAGCGACATTCCTCCAGCCCCTGATAAGGCATACGACGTTCTCATAACAAATCAAACCTATGACAACCTGGATAATCCGTGCGGCCATTGTTTTGATTTCACAGAGAACTTTTGCAAAAGAATGTGCTAACGAGCAAGTCGTATGACATCTTTATTGACGTACCTATGTCCATCCTTACGTCAATCTCGGCACCTTTAAGGTATAAATATTGCCGACCTTGCCCTATGCAAACACACGCGTGGTGACAAGACGGAGCAGCCACACTTGCCGAAGCCGAGAGCAGAAGCAGACCCCGCTGGCAGCAGCCCCGCCTTCCTGACGCGCTGAGAGACGCGCTGCTATCTCAAGCCGAGAGACCCAGCACCGGCGCTTCTGGGCAGCCCTCGCAGGCAGCCTGGAATATCGAGAGCAGAGAAAGAGATACCATTCCTCATTCATCCTAACTTCCAGGTACAGAACTGAATAACCCCTCACAGAGAATTCTTTAGTTATTCACTTGGCAAAAACAAACTTAACTTAAACTGTAACTTTCTATTCCCGCCCACGCATTAGACTTAGGTCAGGTACACGGGGTAGGCGTATTTAGAAACACCAGTTGAGTACGTTTAGTCAAATGTATATGTGTATGTAAATATATTTTAATCATTTTAAACATCATAAGGCTCAGAAACCATATCAATGTTTTTACAGTATTATTTTATACTATTGCTTTTAATGTATGCACTTTACTTAACTATAAGTATTGCAATAATATCGATCCATTTCTCTTGTACGAGAAAAGAGACTGATCAATAAATAACACCTTTTTATTGAACACGCCCGTCTCTTCCTTTTCTCTACAATCTGATGAGACTAAGAATGCACGTACTGACTGAGTAAAATAATTGCCTTGTGCTCACACGACTCTCGAGATTGACTCTTGATTAGTGGAGAGCAAAGTTGTCATGTTCTATGGTTGTCAGAAACTAAATCCCTTCTTGTCTAATCAGGGGAGTTAATTCCTTCCTTGAACATTCGAGAAAGTTTCTAGCGAACTCTGAGCTTAGCTGGCAAACCCAAAAATTAAGTCTAGTATCGACAGTAGTAGACCTAGTTAACGTCTGGTCTAGGCCTTTACTGCCGTAGGTACTATTCCAATGCGCAGAGCCTATTGGGAAGATAGGAACTACACTACATGGCGCCCAACGCGTTTGGAAAGGGCGATAAAACTAACGTAAGACATTTAGAGTAACTCAGTCGTGCTTTCTCACTCAGACCCCTTTTCCCAAATACTCCAAAGACGTCTGGAGTGGGTGAAAGGTTATATCCTCCAAAACCTCGCAGGAGGGAACTCCTATGTATGGTTCTTGGTCAAGTCAACGTTGAAGGATAAACAGTTCCAAAATATTGTGCATCTAATCTCTGTTCCATAAAGAAACCTGATCTGCAAATAAACATAATACCATCCTGTCTGTAAAATGGGAGACAGTGATGAAGAAAGAGAGGCAGTTAGATTAGCAACTGAACTCGCAGATGCTGATGCTACCATGCAAGCAGCAGACCCGAATATAACACTCATTCCGGTCATTAAAAGGAGATCTATAACCTTAAAACTTATAGAAAATGGACTGACACCTAGAGGTGGCACAGTCATATTCGTAATTGAGGCACACGAATATCGGCAGACAGAGGTATACTATACATGGATACATTTTCCAGCAGCAAATGCTGTAACAAAGTACTTCCACTATTACAAAATAGAGGTTCCACCCGACATTTACACTCCTTTCGAGGAGGTGGAAGTACCACTCAAATTCCAAGAGCATTTGCTCTTATTTGATGGCGCCCTAATACATAACAATCACATTACAAGGCTCGGTCCTTTAGGAAGACCAGGAGCAACGTGGCCGGTCTTAGCCGGATACACACCACACCCAGACATCGAAAGAATGCCTGCAGCAGAGCTGTTAATACAGCTAAAACAACTACTAAAAATTCATAGACAATTAGTTCAGTATGTAATGCGGACTTCAACAATTCAGCCAGCGATTAAACTTCCACAGCTGACCCCTCACCAGGGGAACACAAATAAAATTACACCACAGAACATCCAATCCTGCCTAGGTAAAGTTCCAGCTAAACGGGAACAAATACCATTCTGGTTGGCACAGAAAATCACCCAAATAGAGGCGGTGTTTCCTGACACCACCCCATTAGAAAAACACAGGATTCTGACTATATGTCTCCCAATGGGAATCGCACCACACATTGAGGACTGTGACACTTGGGGTACAGTCTTTGCTTCCATCTACACAAAAACGCACGGTGTTCCATCCATTTCGGTAATACCAGATGTGCTAAAACAAATTCAAGATGAATACGGTCCAGAACCTGCTTTAACTCTTGGTATGAAATTACTGAAAGACTTCAAGCAGGTCTCAGCTATATTACTAGCCAACATAAAAGGTGAAGCAGCAAACGTGGCGATCCGCCAGAGGTTAAAAGAGACAGATATAGCAGACCAACCAGCTGAAATTGCCAGAATCATAGAAAAATCCTATGAAAAACTAGGCAGAGATAGTCTAGGTGGAATACCAGTAAAACCGCAACTGACTACAAGTCCAGAAAAAATATTTTTTAATAATAATAATTCACCAAAAAAGAACTGGGATGGAAACAAACAATCCAATCCTAAAGAAAAGAAATTCCAGTCCCGAGGGAGGTCTCCTAGGCGAAGAGAGAAATCTCCAAACCAAAGACAGAGGTCACCGCAGAGTGACCCCTCTGGGAATAGATATAACCTTAGAAATAGGGATAATATTAAAAAACCTGATAGATATCAAGACATTGATACACGTCCCTCTCAATCTTTTCAGAATTTCCCGCAGAAATCGGAAAGAAGAGGACGATCAGAAGAGCACGCCAAGTCCAAAGACAAGGAACCTGCTCAGCTAAAAAAGAAATTACAATTTCCAAAAAAGAAGGTAGCCAGTATCAAGGTAGTTAACAATGCCGAGAATACTGAGGACACAACTGAAAAACGGAGAGTGGGCTCAGACAATGCTAGACAGCGCAGCAGAGGTGAGCATAGCTCGCAAAGTCCTTATGAATCATCTGGAGACAGTGGACACGAATGAATATCTTCAAGTGGAAACTGCAGACACCAGAGTTAGCAAGCCCCACAAGATATACGAGATAACATTACGTATAGAGGGAGATAAGACTAGGAAAATAAGGGGACTATTTTGGGATAACCTCTCCAAAGGCTATGACATCCTTCTAGCTGAAAAAGACTGGCCACCAGAGTTTGTCAGGGAGTGCCCTCATGGCGAAGAAGTAATTATGCCTGCCTTCTCGAATCAAATACCGATTCATAAAAAATACACACTTGCTAGAAAGTGGGCAGTGGCCTTAGCACCTGCTTTATATAAAAATCATGTAGGATGGGATGAGGATTCTCCTCCTCACAAAATCCAGTTAAAATCACAACCTACTGCACAAAGGCAGTACCCAATTAAGCAAGAAGCTAAAAAACAAGTAAATGAAATACTAGATCAGCTAGAATACCAGGGGGTGATTGAAACTTGCACCTCACAAATGAACAATCCTTTGTTTCCGGTCGCCAAACCAGACAACTCTTATCGTCTAGTTTTGGATTACCGACACCTTAACACATGTTGCAAAACCTTTGCAGTGCAAAACTCACACAGTGCTGCACTAATGAATAACATAGTGCGCAAAAAATACAAAACAACCTTGGACATCTCCAATGGATTCTTTTGTCAAAACATAGCACCAGAGAGCAGATATTTAACTGCATTCTCAGTAAATGGCACTCAAAAACAATTCTGTCGGTTAGCCCAGGGGTACAAGAACAGCCCGGGGGTATTCTCAGCGAGAGTAACAGAATTACTACAACTATATGATGATGAAGCATTATCTTATGTCGATGACATTTACTTAACAGATGATGACTTGGAGACTCACTTGAAAAGAGTGAACACCATAATACTTGGTTTTGCTGCAGAGGGTTACAAATTCAACTTTAAAAAGTCCAGAATTGCCCATCTGACAGTCCTATTCTTAGGATATGAGTTATCAAGTGAAGGCAAAAGCCTGGCAGACAATTTCCTAGAGAAATGTGCCGTAATCCAAGCTCCTAAAACACTAAAAAACCTACAGTCAATTCTAGGCTTCCTAAATTTCGGAAGAACATACATTGCAAATTACGCAGAAAGGGTCAAACCCCTTTATGATCTAATTAAACCAGACTTTAAGAAATCCAGTTGGACTCAAACACACACAGAAATTTTGAGATCCTTACAAACAGACATGCTAATTAAAACAAAATTAGAAACACGTGATAACACACGCAACCTTGTGATCCGAGTCATCCCAGGGAGATGCGGATTCACATACCTGACCTCTAATGAGGGAGAAACGGTACCAATTGCATTCAAATCACACATGTACACAGAAGCTGAACAGATATTCAGTAATACAGAAAAAATAATTCGTGCAGTTCAAACCGCAATAGCTAGAGAAAAAGACATGGCTGACGGTAGACATATCACAGTCAGAACAGCAGAATCAGCCTTTGAGGCACTAACAACACCGTGTAATTTACCAACAACAACATTGAATCCGGAATGGATACAATGGGTGAACTCAATCACAACGGACAAAGTATACTACTACTTTGATCCAGAACTAGAAGAATTAAAAAATCTAAAATATGAAAAGACGTATCCTCTGCCAATCGACATTCTGCCTCTACGACATTACGCCTGTGTAATCTATACAGACGGACATGCTCAACCCTCCGTTTGGGGAGAACAAGCATACAACCCCACATGTGAGATTACAAAAGAAGTGTGGCGCGGAGGTATATTAAAACCTCTATTAACAAAATCACACTCAGTAGAAACTAATTCAGAACAACAAACTGAAATAATAGCATTGAAAATGGCGCTAGATAATGCGGATCGCGAATTCCCGACACTTATAGTGTCAGATTCATATTACTGCGTCAAATCATATAACAGCGATTTGCAGACATGGATTCAGAACGGTTACAAAGATGACACAGATGCACCAATAAAGCAGAGACTGCTCTGGGAACAAGTAGCTCTTTTGAAAAAAGAACTACCAAAGACTCACGTGACTCACTCACTGAGTCATCAACGTGATGGCGTTCACGTTGTAGGGAATTCATTGGCTGAAACAGCCGCAGCGGCAGCCACTAAACCGGCTCCCGTAGTTAAAAAAAAGCGTATATTAAAACACATTGACGGTGAAACATTGCTGGCGGTAAAAACGTCATTAAAAGGCGACTGCTCAGCGTTACCGATCAACTATCCACTCAATTATACATACATAATTGATGCAAACTCTGTCCCTTTTGCTCGAATCCCTGGAGTGGGGGATAGAGTGATTCCAAACATGGACAGGAGAAACTTGTTAATCGCAGACGCACACATGGGCGAGGGTCTCAGACACCTTAAATTAAAAGATTCTCTGGAAGAATTACAATCACGGTACTGGTGGCCAGGCATGAGCCTGCACTACACCATGTTTGTAAAAAACTGCCCAAACTGCAACAGAGATCGCAGTGGGGAGAGAAGCAGTTTAATACCTCGTCGTATCAAGGCAGATAATATTACCAGCAAAAAGAATGGCTTGCGATTAACATATACAGGCTAGTTTCCACTTATAATGTAGATCCACAGCACTCGGCTGACGTCCGGACTATTATACAAGATTTGCGAGTCTAAATGGCATATACGCTAAGAGCATGCTACGTTCAACCATTGTTTTCACTCAGGCAATCCAGTCTGGGGGGGAAACATGGCCAAATGAGCACAGCCCAGCGGGAATCTTATCACTTCCTTCCTGAGGGTACGGGATGGTGTAAAGAAAAAACCAAGGCAGAAAGCAATCTATAATGGAAAGGATATTAGGTTCGGGAGCTGGGTGGGTCAAACATCTAATAAGTGTCCAACGTAGTCTAAATAACTTGCCAAGAAATTCTCTGAAGGGATTCAGTCCGTACGAATTATTATTCGGAACTAGGATGTTGATCTCTGACCTTGATAGTCAGACTTCAGTGGTAATAGAAAAAACCTTTGATGTCAAAGACCGTTTGGCTATTTTACAGGACTTAAACAAAACAAGAAAAGACCTGAGCAACATACAGTTGAAACAACAGCCAACGACCACTGACGAATCACCACCTGTCCCAGCAAGACCTGTCTGGATTCCAAAAGTCGGGGATCTAGTCAGGGAGAAGATCGCGGTAAAGAAGGAATTTGGGCCTTCTTACAGAAAAGCAGTTCCTGTCTTGTCTGTCAACGGAACAAGATCAGTTGTACTACCGCCACTTGCTGGAAAAAAGGAGAACCGAGTTGTATCCATCGACCTGGTAAAACCACAACATGTGGCCGATAACAAACAGTAGGCCAAGTGGACTCCCAATAAGTAGCAGAACACCAAGGTTTGCTACCAGTACAGAGGTCCTAACAAAGAGGCTCATCACATTCGAAACGCCTACAGAAGAACAACAAGGACTATGCAACAATGCAATAGAACTCAGACCTCTGAAAACCCAAATAAAGACATTTAGCAGAGACACACCAATCTATACTGAAGTACCAAGTGAAAATGCAAGAAACAAAAATCCTGAACCAATTGGAACAATTGACAGAACTGCATCTGGTTACTTCATCAACTTCGATGATTCCTCTGACGGCTTCAGTGAATCAAAGACACAGCCATCATCAAAATCCTTTAAAGACAAAGCTAAGGAACTTTTGAAACAACTGAAAGAAACATATCTGATTTCTCCATGGATTGAATTTTGGGTGGGTTTTGGTGCATTTATCCTCATACTTTGGCTCATCATGGTATTTAATTTGGGACGCTTCATTGAGGGAAAATATGCTAAAATGGACACAGCAAGTCAGAACATCAACTTGGTCCTCAAACCACACACATCTTCACACGTCGAGAAAAGAGAACTTTCTCCAGAACTTTCTTCAGCCAACTTCACAGCCAATCCGATACCTGGTGGGGTAGCCTGGGACAACACTGACTATGAAATTTATGGTCCGGTCGAGATCCTGAAATATCCACACCAAATCAAGATCTCTTTGAGTGACTTTGCAAAACCAAACTCATTTGCTGATGATTGGGACTTCGAAAGTATTAACAACATGATGTCTGACTTAGTAATGTCTGCTAAATTTACAAAACATGATTATTTGCAAGGTTCTACAAATTATGATAGTATGTATTGCTATAACCACTATGGTAACCATTTTTTGCATAAATCCGCACAACCTAGAAATGTTTTAAATTATAATCAATGGGAACATTGTGCTACACCTCCAAAAGGGAGCTCAAGAACCATTTATGACAAATATTCATATTTTTCAGGTTTTAACACAAGTAATGCTGAAACTTTTTATTTTAAATTGTCAAACAAGACAGGGATGAAAACCATGATAACCAACACAAAATTGATATATTCAGATTCATTCTTTGAAAAAATGAATACCTTTGGATTTGATTATTGGGACAAAAATGTTGATTTGAAAAGTGTTTGGGGTACAAAAGAATGGCAAGTACAGGGTATAGAAGCTTTGTTTAGAGCCTGCATGATCCCAGAACAAATGATATTTTTAAATGACACTGTTCAACAAACCACCTGTCTTGGCTTAGCCAAAATCAAAGATTTAAATAACCCGTCTATTCCAAAGCCAACAATGTTTAGCAATAGCTCTGATACAGATGAAGAAATAGACGTAAACCATATACTTAACCAAAACAGAACACATCCTGATTGGAAACAGTGGTTGATCTGGCAAACAGATACTAATAACTGTCAAGACAGATTCCTGAATAAAACACAGGGGTTCAAAATGACCAGGCCAGACCCAAGATATCCCCAAAGACATCACCCAGGGATAATAACAACCTACAGTGTGGGCAAATTATGCCTTCAATGGCTACAGACTTCCACACTGCCTGAAATTAAGCAACACCTAACTTTACTTACTGATGGTGCTGACTTGCGTGATTTCATACTGGGACCACGCAAACAGCGTCAAAAGCGTTTCATAGCAGCCTCTGTATATGCAGCATACAATGAGGCCTGGAAGGTTACTCAAATTGAGACAGCAGAAAGAATACGGGAAATTGACCGTATTAATTTGGAAAAATCACTATCTGTAGTGGACAATGGGTTAATGACTCTGTCCTCCAGAATTTTTTCTTTGGACAGCATTGTGTCTTCAGCAATCGATATATTATCGCAAGACTTACTGTTATTACAACATGGTCAGTCACAATTGCGTTCTATTGTACAGCTTGGCTGGACGTTACAAAATCTGCGTTCAGGCTATGTGCCTTGGCGTTTAATCAACACAACGTCACTATTCCAAATCTTTAACCTTACTGATAGACAAATCGGTATGGCGCAAAAGGGTGCTGATTATACAATCTTGAGCATTGAAAAACTAGAAAGATTACCGTTGACAATGTCAGAACGACCTGTCAGTGAATGGATAATACACGGAATCATAAATATTCCAATCTCAACCTTCAGGTTTCAATACTGCCAAAAATATATACAGGCTGGCATGTACAAGAAATTGGGAAAAGGGTACCTTAAAACAACTTGGAACCTACCCTATTCACATGCATGTGTCAGTAATAAAGGACAGAAAGTGTTTCTTAGTGGCAACAATTGTGCTATGTCACTAAGCGGCACGCTTCTGTGTAACGGAATTAGTTTGCATGGAGCCTGTGAAGGGAATTCATACAACCTTTCATGTCACCAGCAAGGCGCACCTGCAACTGAAATAGAACCATTCTTTCAAAGACTCTATAATGGGAGTTACATTCTTATTGTAGACCGCAGATGTTGTAGTCTTATGCCCGGGACTCCTTATCTAGTCACTACAACGGCGAAGGTCAAGTGCTGTGGACGTTCTTTGTTCCCCAGCTCCTTCCCAGACAGGGAGGCAAGGGCATGGCCCAATTTGAAAATTACTTCTATTCGAATAGATACTTTAAGCAGAATGAAAACAGTGCTTCTACAGACGCCTACAAGGCTCACGTCATCTAAAGAAACGTATGATCTACAAGTCGCAAGGACGACTGCAGAGATACATACATTATTATCGACTAATTCCCCCGTACATTTCGCGGAAATCCTGAGCGAAATGGCATTAACACCATTCAAAGCCATACTGGGTATTTTTCCAGATTTCGTCCATTCGATTGGCGGACTTCCCCTGATCCTGGGACTAATTGCAGGAATCCTATTCCTAGTCCTTATTTTTCGTTATGGCAACCCATGTCACAGATCAAACTCTCGCGACAATGGAAGATACGATCCTAGCCATTGGATACCGGGACCGGATATCAAAAATCCTGGGACTCTCCCGGCTTAGAGACCTGAAAATGACTTGGTTTCTATCATTTCGACCAATGTGGCAAAGGTGTGTTTTACCTGTACTAAGGTGTCTGCTATGCGGAGAAGAATGCGTGTTAGACACCTGTCTGACGCTACAATCGGATGCGCCAGTGGATGCAGATACACTGTTGGTTCCTACCAAGGTTCACGCTTTGTGCTGCCCTCAAAGGCTGCCAATCCTGATGACGGCATTCCTGGAATCTTCACCACTGCGATTGAAGAGTAGTGAAGTTCAAGATGAAAGCAACATCGAACAGGTACGACCTTCTGTCAGCAATGCAAATCAGAATGTCAATGGAGACAATCATGCGCACGAATGCATGGTTACCCCTATTCCCGACTTAGTGGAACTTTCCCATGAAGCTGTTGACAGTTTTTTCGAAAGCCTGAATGATATGATGTTCTCTCCAGAACAGAAATAGAGACTTTTGAGTAAACTCGCACACGGCGTTCCCTGAATTCGGCCTTCAACTTTAAAAATAAGTCACATGAACAATTTCACTCCAGCTCACGGACAGCAGTTTTTTCAGCAAACCCCTAAAATATTTTTCTATATATTTTTTTTTCCGGGACTCTGATCTTCTGCTTAAAGTAAGAAACTATTCCTAGAGAACTAAAATTTCTATTTTTAGATACTTTATAGACTTTAGCTGCCCGCTGGTATGTTCACGAATATTTTATTATGTGATGAAATGGTCTCGACCTTCCTTTCTGTATAGCCATATTAAGAGCCATTTCATGTGTATTTCTCATATACCAATAAGCAATAATGCATAAAAATGCGTGTTTACTTTTGCATTTAATTCATAGCTTAAGTGCATACAATATATATGACTGCAATTTTTCAGTATATTTGAAAATTTCAAAATGCATTTATGTATTTTGGGGTGGTAAGGTATACACTATACTCTATAGTCAGTCAAGTCAAGTCAAAACCACTTTATTCGATTTAGTTAAAAATCATAAAAGCATTCTACAATCATACAAACATCAAAAGGCAGAAAAAATTCATGAGCAGATACAAGTGCATCATTCAGTAAACATTCATAAAAATACAAGATTTAAAAAAGCGACAGTGATAATTCATTAATATACAAAAAATACATCATAATGGGTAAAATACTCAGTAAGATAGACATTTAAAAATGATAACAACATCCAATTTCATTTGTCTTCACAAAACACTAATATTTATATCTTTCAGTCTTTTCCTCCTGCTCCTAACCGCAGCGACAAGATAATTAGCCACGCTCCACATAACCCGCGTAGAATCCATTAATTGGAGAAACAGGAGAGCAGGTTTTGCCTGAAGGAAAGCTTTTTCCTTCAACAATGGTACAAGATATTTCTGTCTGGGCTCACTGAAAAAATCACAAAATAGCATAAAGTGCATATTGTTTTGTGCAGAAAAACTATCACATTTACAGACAGGGGCATCCTCCTCCTTAAACCAACCGTGACTGTCACACAGAACTGTATAAATCTGGTTAAACCGAAGTTTAACCAGAAGCCACCTATGAAAGGGGATAGTGACGATGGTAAGGTACGGTTGGATGGTAAGACGCGTAATGGTCAGATAATGGGCTCTGACCGTGGGCTTAAGTAATTGGGATTCTTCCCTCACCACATTTTTCCTATATACAAAATTGGCCTTCACCCAGACTGAATCTGATTTCTTAAGACCCTGAGGGAAAAAGAAAATATCAGGGCGGCCCAAGTCCAAAGAGCACTTCTTTACATGTGAAAGCCAATTTATACTTTTATGGTTATCCAGATTTAAACAATCCACCAGAATTTTATGGTTAAGAACCAGATTTTTGTTGGTCCAGAGCCTTATCCATAGCAGAATAGGAGCCATAAGAAGGGTATCCGATATATAACCAAACCCCACTTCCTGGTGGACTGAAAACGTAGCTGTGGATTGGGGGAGCCCTAGGGTGGAACGCAGGAATTTATTTTCTTCCCTTTGGATTGTATCGCTATTTACATAGCCCCACAGACCAGCGCCGTACCTGGCTAATGCCAAAGATCTTGCCCTGTATAAATTAAGTAAAGCACTTGTTGGCTTCCCTCCCAGTCTCCTTGCGAAACTTAGGATGGCATTGGTTGAGCTTCTAACCGCTTTAGTTTTGGCTACAATTTGCGGAGCCCAACTCCCCTTGTTATCAAAAATTACGCCCAGATATGTGAAGACTTTAACATTTATAATTACATCGCCATTACAGTAAAACTGTCTGGAGTTGTTTTTACCAGTCCCTATAGCCATGACATGTGATTTGGAGTTGTTTATCACTAGGTCTAAGGATAACATAAAATCATTAAAAGCATTTAAAAGTTTTTGTAGACCAATAGGGGTCCGTGCTATTAGAGCGGCATCATCCGCGTACAGAAGAACCGGAATACGAGTTTCCCCTGCACGCGGAGTGTCCAAGGTCGCAGATAAAAGAGTTTCCTCAAGTGAATTAATATACAGGGTAAATAGCATGGGCGCAAGAATGCAGCCCTGCCGCACTCCCCTACTAGATTTGAACCAGGCGGTACGATTACCTTCCTGATCCATTCTGATCGATGCTTTCAGGTCTTTGTGTAATTCTGCCAAAAAATATACAAGGGGGGGGTCCAAACCCAGCTTTAGTAGCATAGTCCACAGTCTAGCTCTATTGACCAAATCGAAAGCTGTGGATAGGTCCATGAATGCAACATAAATTGACCCTTTTTTGACAGTTGTGTATTTCGAGATTAATAAATGAAGATTTAGGCATTGGTCCTCAGTCCCCCTCCCAGCACGAAACCCATATTGGGCATCAACTAGAATGTTATTTTCTGTGGACCAGGTGTTAATTCTAGCAAGCAGGACTTTACCCAAAATCTTCATTGATGAGTCCAATAATGAAATTGGCCGAAAACACTTTGGGTCATTTCTTGAACCCTTTTTAAAAATAGGTACTATAATTGCACATGACCATGATTTTGGCAACCCCCCCTCATAGACACAATTAAAAACATTGGCTAAAATTTCAGCCCACAATTCAGAATTTAATTTGTATAGGTCCGGCGGCACCCCATCCGGACCCGGGGCTTTATTTGCAGCTGAGCCCAAAATAGCCAGCTCTACTTCTGATTTGGTACTCTATAGTATGTTGTACTATGTTATACTATGCATAGATTAGTAGATATGACCATAGTTAGCGTGGAGTGGGTGTCGTGTATTTCTATAGGTTCTGAATCGATCCCCCTATTCCTGACCCTATTCTGGCTAAACTAACTAGCTAGTTAACTGACAGTCAGCCCATGAGGCAAGAAAACCCCCATGATGCAGATACCGTTATCTGACGCAGTCACACTGCGGCACAGGAACGTGTTATCTGATTAGGTCATAACGCTTGAGATCTAATTAGACAAGCGACATTCCTCCAGCCCCTGATAAGGCATACGACGTTCTCATAACAAATCAAACCTATGACAACCTGGATAATCCGTGCGGCCATTGTTTTGATTTCACAGAGAACTTTTGCAAAAGAATGTGCTAACGAGCAAGTCGTATGACATCTTTATTGACGTACCTATGTCCATCCTTACGTCAATCTCGGCACCTTTAAGGTATAAATATTGCCGACCTTGCCCTATGCAAACACACGCGTGGTGACAAGACGGAGCAGCCACACTTGCCGAAGCCGAGAGCAGAAGCAGACCCCGCTGGCAGCAGCCCCGCCTTCCTGACGCGCTGAGAGACGCGCTGCTATCTCAAGCCGAGAGACCCAGCACCGGCGCTTCTGGGCAGCCCTCGCAGGCAGCCTGGAATATCGAGAGCAGAGAAAGAGATACCATTCCTCATTCATCCTAACTTCCAGGTACAGAACTGAATAACCCCTCACAGAGAATTCTTTAGTTATTCACTTGGCAAAAACAAACTTAACTTAAACTGTAACTTTCTAGGCCTTTACTGCCGTAGGTACTATTCCAATGCGCAGAGCCTATTGGGAAGATAGGAACTACACTACATGGCGCCCAACGCGTTTGGAAAGGGCGATAAAACTAACGTAAGACATTTAGAGTAACTCAGTCGTGCTTTCTCACTCAGACCCCTTTTCCCAAATACTCCAAAGACGTCTGGAGTGGGTGAAAGGTTATATCCTCCAAAACCTCGCAGGAGGGAACTCCTATGTATGGTTCTTGGTCAAGTCAACGTTGAAGGATAAACAGTTCCAAAATATTGTGCATCTAATCTCTGTTCCATAAAGAAACCTGATCTGCAAATAAACATAATACCATCCTGTCTGTAAAATGGGAGACAGTGATGAAGAAAGAGAGGCAGTTAGATTAGCAACTGAACTCGCAGATGCTGATGCTACCATGCAAGCAGCAGACCCGAATATAACACTCATTCCGGTCATTAAAAGGAGATCTATAACCTTAAAACTTATAGAAAATGGACTGACACCTAGAGGTGGCACAGTCATATTCGTAATTGAGGCACACGAATATCGGCAGACAGAGGTATACTATACATGGATACATTTTCCAGCAGCAAATGCTGTAACAAAGTACTTCCACTATTACAAAATAGAGGTTCCACCCGACATTTACACTCCTTTCGAGGAGGTGGAAGTACCACTCAAATTCCAAGAGCATTTGCTCTTATTTGATGGCGCCCTAATACATAACAATCACATTACAAGGCTCGGTCCTTTAGGAAGACCAGGAGCAACGTGGCCGGTCTTAGCCGGATACACACCACACCCAGACATCGAAAGAATGCCTGCAGCAGAGCTGTTAATACAGCTAAAACAACTACTAAAAATTCATAGACAATTAGTTCAGTATGTAATGCGGACTTCAACAATTCAGCCAGCGATTAAACTTCCACAGCTGACCCCTCACCAGGGGAACACAAATAAAATTACACCACAGAACATCCAATCCTGCCTAGGTAAAGTTCCAGCTAAACGGGAACAAATACCATTCTGGTTGGCACAGAAAATCACCCAAATAGAGGCGGTGTTTCCTGACACCACCCCATTAGAAAAACACAGGATTCTGACTATATGTCTCCCAATGGGAATCGCACCACACATTGAGGACTGTGACACTTGGGGTACAGTCTTTGCTTCCATCTACACAAAAACGCACGGTGTTCCATCCATTTCGGTAATACCAGATGTGCTAAAACAAATTCAAGATGAATACGGTCCAGAACCTGCTTTAACTCTTGGTATGAAATTACTGAAAGACTTCAAGCAGGTCTCAGCTATATTACTAGCCAACATAAAAGGTGAAGCAGCAAACGTGGCGATCCGCCAGAGGTTAAAAGAGACAGATATAGCAGACCAACCAGCTGAAATTGCCAGAATCATAGAAAAATCCTATGAAAAACTAGGCAGAGATAGTCTAGGTGGAATACCAGTAAAACCGCAACTGACTACAAGTCCAGAAAAAATATTTTTTAATAATAATAATTCACCAAAAAAGAACTGGGATGGAAACAAACAATCCAATCCTAAAGAAAAGAAATTCCAGTCCCGAGGGAGGTCTCCTAGGCGAAGAGAGAAATCTCCAAACCAAAGACAGAGGTCACCGCAGAGTGACCCCTCTGGGAATAGATATAACCTTAGAAATAGGGATAATATTAAAAAACCTGATAGATATCAAGACATTGATACACGTCCCTCTCAATCTTTTCAGAATTTCCCGCAGAAATCGGAAAGAAGAGGACGATCAGAAGAGCACGCCAAGTCCAAAGACAAGGAACCTGCTCAGCTAAAAAAGAAATTACAATTTCCAAAAAAGAAGGTAGCCAGTATCAAGGTAGTTAACAATGCCGAGAATACTGAGGACACAACTGAAAAACGGAGAGTGGGCTCAGACAATGCTAGACAGCGCAGCAGAGGTGAGCATAGCTCGCAAAGTCCTTATGAATCATCTGGAGACAGTGGACACGAATGAATATCTTCAAGTGGAAACTGCAGACACCAGAGTTAGCAAGCCCCACAAGATATACGAGATAACATTACGTATAGAGGGAGATAAGACTAGGAAAATAAGGGGACTATTTTGGGATAACCTCTCCAAAGGCTATGACATCCTTCTAGCTGAAAAAGACTGGCCACCAGAGTTTGTCAGGGAGTGCCCTCATGGCGAAGAAGTAATTATGCCTGCCTTCTCGAATCAAATACCGATTCATAAAAAATACACACTTGCTAGAAAGTGGGCAGTGGCCTTAGCACCTGCTTTATATAAAAATCATGTAGGATGGGATGAGGATTCTCCTCCTCACAAAATCCAGTTAAAATCACAACCTACTGCACAAAGGCAGTACCCAATTAAGCAAGAAGCTAAAAAACAAGTAAATGAAATACTAGATCAGCTAGAATACCAGGGGGTGATTGAAACTTGCACCTCACAAATGAACAATCCTTTGTTTCCGGTCGCCAAACCAGACAACTCTTATCGTCTAGTTTTGGATTACCGACACCTTAACACATGTTGCAAAACCTTTGCAGTGCAAAACTCACACAGTGCTGCACTAATGAATAACATAGTGCGCAAAAAATACAAAACAACCTTGGACATCTCCAATGGATTCTTTTGTCAAAACATAGCACCAGAGAGCAGATATTTAACTGCATTCTCAGTAAATGGCACTCAAAAACAATTCTGTCGGTTAGCCCAGGGGTACAAGAACAGCCCGGGGGTATTCTCAGCGAGAGTAACAGAATTACTACAACTATATGATGATGAAGCATTATCTTATGTCGATGACATTTACTTAACAGATGATGACTTGGAGACTCACTTGAAAAGAGTGAACACCATAATACTTGGTTTTGCTGCAGAGGGTTACAAATTCAACTTTAAAAAGTCCAGAATTGCCCATCTGACAGTCCTATTCTTAGGATATGAGTTATCAAGTGAAGGCAAAAGCCTGGCAGACAATTTCCTAGAGAAATGTGCCGTAATCCAAGCTCCTAAAACACTAAAAAACCTACAGTCAATTCTAGGCTTCCTAAATTTCGGAAGAACATACATTGCAAATTACGCAGAAAGGGTCAAACCCCTTTATGATCTAATTAAACCAGACTTTAAGAAATCCAGTTGGACTCAAACACACACAGAAATTTTGAGATCCTTACAAACAGACATGCTAATTAAAACAAAATTAGAAACACGTGATAACACACGCAACCTTGTGATCCGAGTCATCCCAGGGAGATGCGGATTCACATACCTGACCTCTAATGAGGGAGAAACGGTACCAATTGCATTCAAATCACACATGTACACAGAAGCTGAACAGATATTCAGTAATACAGAAAAAATAATTCGTGCAGTTCAAACCGCAATAGCTAGAGAAAAAGACATGGCTGACGGTAGACATATCACAGTCAGAACAGCAGAATCAGCCTTTGAGGCACTAACAACACCGTGTAATTTACCAACAACAACATTGAATCCGGAATGGATACAATGGGTGAACTCAATCACAACGGACAAAGTATACTACTACTTTGATCCAGAACTAGAAGAATTAAAAAATCTAAAATATGAAAAGACGTATCCTCTGCCAATCGACATTCTGCCTCTACGACATTACGCCTGTGTAATCTATACAGACGGACATGCTCAACCCTCCGTTTGGGGAGAACAAGCATACAACCCCACATGTGAGATTACAAAAGAAGTGTGGCGCGGAGGTATATTAAAACCTCTATTAACAAAATCACACTCAGTAGAAACTAATTCAGAACAACAAACTGAAATAATAGCATTGAAAATGGCGCTAGATAATGCGGATCGCGAATTCCCGACACTTATAGTGTCAGATTCATATTACTGCGTCAAATCATATAACAGCGATTTGCAGACATGGATTCAGAACGGTTACAAAGATGACACAGATGCACCAATAAAGCAGAGACTGCTCTGGGAACAAGTAGCTCTTTTGAAAAAAGAACTACCAAAGACTCACGTGACTCACTCACTGAGTCATCAACGTGATGGCGTTCACGTTGTAGGGAATTCATTGGCTGAAACAGCCGCAGCGGCAGCCACTAAACCGGCTCCCGTAGTTAAAAAAAAGCGTATATTAAAACACATTGACGGTGAAACATTGCTGGCGGTAAAAACGTCATTAAAAGGCGACTGCTCAGCGTTACCGATCAACTATCCACTCAATTATACATACATAATTGATGCAAACTCTGTCCCTTTTGCTCGAATCCCTGGAGTGGGGGATAGAGTGATTCCAAACATGGACAGGAGAAACTTGTTAATCGCAGACGCACACATGGGCGAGGGTCTCAGACACCTTAAATTAAAAGATTCTCTGGAAGAATTACAATCACGGTACTGGTGGCCAGGCATGAGCCTGCACTACACCATGTTTGTAAAAAACTGCCCAAACTGCAACAGAGATCGCAGTGGGGAGAGAAGCAGTTTAATACCTCGTCGTATCAAGGCAGATAATATTACCAGCAAAAAGAATGGCTTGCGATTAACATATACAGGCTAGTTTCCACTTATAATGTAGATCCACAGCACTCGGCTGACGTCCGGACTATTATACAAGATTTGCGAGTCTAAATGGCATATACGCTAAGAGCATGCTACGTTCAACCATTGTTTTCACTCAGGCAATCCAGTCTGGGGGGGAAACATGGCCAAATGAGCACAGCCCAGCGGGAATCTTATCACTTCCTTCCTGAGGGTACGGGATGGTGTAAAGAAAAAACCAAGGCAGAAAGCAATCTATAATGGAAAGGATATTAGGTTCGGGAGCTGGGTGGGTCAAACATCTAATAAGTGTCCAACGTAGTCTAAATAACTTGCCAAGAAATTCTCTGAAGGGATTCAGTCCGTACGAATTATTATTCGGAACTAGGATGTTGATCTCTGACCTTGATAGTCAGACTTCAGTGGTAATAGAAAAAACCTTTGATGTCAAAGACCGTTTGGCTATTTTACAGGACTTAAACAAAACAAGAAAAGACCTGAGCAACATACAGTTGAAACAACAGCCAACGACCACTGACGAATCACCACCTGTCCCAGCAAGACCTGTCTGGATTCCAAAAGTCGGGGATCTAGTCAGGGAGAAGATCGCGGTAAAGAAGGAATTTGGGCCTTCTTACAGAAAAGCAGTTCCTGTCTTGTCTGTCAACGGAACAAGATCAGTTGTACTACCGCCACTTGCTGGAAAAAAGGAGAACCGAGTTGTATCCATCGACCTGGTAAAACCACAACATGTGGCCGATAACAAACAGTAGGCCAAGTGGACTCCCAATAAGTAGCAGAACACCAAGGTTTGCTACCAGTACAGAGGTCCTAACAAAGAGGCTCATCACATTCGAAACGCCTACAGAAGAACAACAAGGACTATGCAACAATGCAATAGAACTCAGACCTCTGAAAACCCAAATAAAGACATTTAGCAGAGACACACCAATCTATACTGAAGTACCAAGTGAAAATGCAAGAAACAAAAATCCTGAACCAATTGGAACAATTGACAGAACTGCATCTGGTTACTTCATCAACTTCGATGATTCCTCTGACGGCTTCAGTGAATCAAAGACACAGCCATCATCAAAATCCTTTAAAGACAAAGCTAAGGAACTTTTGAAACAACTGAAAGAAACATATCTGATTTCTCCATGGATTGAATTTTGGGTGGGTTTTGGTGCATTTATCCTCATACTTTGGCTCATCATGGTATTTAATTTGGGACGCTTCATTGAGGGAAAATATGCTAAAATGGACACAGCAAGTCAGAACATCAACTTGGTCCTCAAACCACACACATCTTCACACGTCGAGAAAAGAGAACTTTCTCCAGAACTTTCTTCAGCCAACTTCACAGCCAATCCGATACCTGGTGGGGTAGCCTGGGACAACACTGACTATGAAATTTATGGTCCGGTCGAGATCCTGAAATATCCACACCAAATCAAGATCTCTTTGAGTGACTTTGCAAAACCAAACTCATTTGCTGATGATTGGGACTTCGAAAGTATTAACAACATGATGTCTGACTTAGTAATGTCTGCTAAATTTACAAAACATGATTATTTGCAAGGTTCTACAAATTATGATAGTATGTATTGCTATAACCACTATGGTAACCATTTTTTGCATAAATCCGCACAACCTAGAAATGTTTTAAATTATAATCAATGGGAACATTGTGCTACACCTCCAAAAGGGAGCTCAAGAACCATTTATGACAAATATTCATATTTTTCAGGTTTTAACACAAGTAATGCTGAAACTTTTTATTTTAAATTGTCAAACAAGACAGGGATGAAAACCATGATAACCAACACAAAATTGATATATTCAGATTCATTCTTTGAAAAAATGAATACCTTTGGATTTGATTATTGGGACAAAAATGTTGATTTGAAAAGTGTTTGGGGTACAAAAGAATGGCAAGTACAGGGTATAGAAGCTTTGTTTAGAGCCTGCATGATCCCAGAACAAATGATATTTTTAAATGACACTGTTCAACAAACCACCTGTCTTGGCTTAGCCAAAATCAAAGATTTAAATAACCCGTCTATTCCAAAGCCAACAATGTTTAGCAATAGCTCTGATACAGATGAAGAAATAGACGTAAACCATATACTTAACCAAAACAGAACACATCCTGATTGGAAACAGTGGTTGATCTGGCAAACAGATACTAATAACTGTCAAGACAGATTCCTGAATAAAACACAGGGGTTCAAAATGACCAGGCCAGACCCAAGATATCCCCAAAGACATCACCCAGGGATAATAACAACCTACAGTGTGGGCAAATTATGCCTTCAATGGCTACAGACTTCCACACTGCCTGAAATTAAGCAACACCTAACTTTACTTACTGATGGTGCTGACTTGCGTGATTTCATACTGGGACCACGCAAACAGCGTCAAAAGCGTTTCATAGCAGCCTCTGTATATGCAGCATACAATGAGGCCTGGAAGGTTACTCAAATTGAGACAGCAGAAAGAATACGGGAAATTGACCGTATTAATTTGGAAAAATCACTATCTGTAGTGGACAATGGGTTAATGACTCTGTCCTCCAGAATTTTTTCTTTGGACAGCATTGTGTCTTCAGCAATCGATATATTATCGCAAGACTTACTGTTATTACAACATGGTCAGTCACAATTGCGTTCTATTGTACAGCTTGGCTGGACGTTACAAAATCTGCGTTCAGGCTATGTGCCTTGGCGTTTAATCAACACAACGTCACTATTCCAAATCTTTAACCTTACTGATAGACAAATCGGTATGGCGCAAAAGGGTGCTGATTATACAATCTTGAGCATTGAAAAACTAGAAAGATTACCGTTGACAATGTCAGAACGACCTGTCAGTGAATGGATAATACACGGAATCATAAATATTCCAATCTCAACCTTCAGGTTTCAATACTGCCAAAAATATATACAGGCTGGCATGTACAAGAAATTGGGAAAAGGGTACCTTAAAACAACTTGGAACCTACCCTATTCACATGCATGTGTCAGTAATAAAGGACAGAAAGTGTTTCTTAGTGGCAACAATTGTGCTATGTCACTAAGCGGCACGCTTCTGTGTAACGGAATTAGTTTGCATGGAGCCTGTGAAGGGAATTCATACAACCTTTCATGTCACCAGCAAGGCGCACCTGCAACTGAAATAGAACCATTCTTTCAAAGACTCTATAATGGGAGTTACATTCTTATTGTAGACCGCAGATGTTGTAGTCTTATGCCCGGGACTCCTTATCTAGTCACTACAACGGCGAAGGTCAAGTGCTGTGGACGTTCTTTGTTCCCCAGCTCCTTCCCAGACAGGGAGGCAAGGGCATGGCCCAATTTGAAAATTACTTCTATTCGAATAGATACTTTAAGCAGAATGAAAACAGTGCTTCTACAGACGCCTACAAGGCTCACGTCATCTAAAGAAACGTATGATCTACAAGTCGCAAGGACGACTGCAGAGATACATACATTATTATCGACTAATTCCCCCGTACATTTCGCGGAAATCCTGAGCGAAATGGCATTAACACCATTCAAAGCCATACTGGGTATTTTTCCAGATTTCGTCCATTCGATTGGCGGACTTCCCCTGATCCTGGGACTAATTGCAGGAATCCTATTCCTAGTCCTTATTTTTCGTTATGGCAACCCATGTCACAGATCAAACTCTCGCGACAATGGAAGATACGATCCTAGCCATTGGATACCGGGACCGGATATCAAAAATCCTGGGACTCTCCCGGCTTAGAGACCTGAAAATGACTTGGTTTCTATCATTTCGACCAATGTGGCAAAGGTGTGTTTTACCTGTACTAAGGTGTCTGCTATGCGGAGAAGAATGCGTGTTAGACACCTGTCTGACGCTACAATCGGATGCGCCAGTGGATGCAGATACACTGTTGGTTCCTACCAAGGTTCACGCTTTGTGCTGCCCTCAAAGGCTGCCAATCCTGATGACGGCATTCCTGGAATCTTCACCACTGCGATTGAAGAGTAGTGAAGTTCAAGATGAAAGCAACATCGAACAGGTACGACCTTCTGTCAGCAATGCAAATCAGAATGTCAATGGAGACAATCATGCGCACGAATGCATGGTTACCCCTATTCCCGACTTAGTGGAACTTTCCCATGAAGCTGTTGACAGTTTTTTCGAAAGCCTGAATGATATGATGTTCTCTCCAGAACAGAAATAGAGACTTTTGAGTAAACTCGCACACGGCGTTCCCTGAATTCGGCCTTCAACTTTAAAAATAAGTCACATGAACAATTTCACTCCAGCTCACGGACAGCAGTTTTTTCAGCAAACCCCTAAAATATTTTTCTATATATTTTTTTTTCCGGGACTCTGATCTTCTGCTTAAAGTAAGAAACTATTCCTAGAGAACTAAAATTTCTATTTTTAGATACTTTATAGACTTTAGCTGCCCGCTGGTATGTTCACGAATATTTTATTATGTGATGAAATGGTCTCGACCTTCCTTTCTGTATAGCCATATTAAGAGCCATTTCATGTGTATTTCTCATATACCAATAAGCAATAATGCATAAAAATGCGTGTTTACTTTTGCATTTAATTCATAGCTTAAGTGCATACAATATATATGACTGCAATTTTTCAGTATATTTGAAAATTTCAAAATGCATTTATGTATTTTGGGGTGGTAAGGTATACACTATACTCTATAGTATGTTGTACTATGTTATACTATGCATAGATTAGTAGATATGACCATAGTTAGCGTGGAGTGGGTGTCGTGTATTTCTATAGGTTCTGAATCGATCCCCCTATTCCTGACCCTATTCTGGTTAAACTAACTAGCTAGTTAACTGACAGTCAGCCCATGAGGCAAGAAAACCCCCATGATGCAGATACCGTTATCTGACGCAGTCACACTGCGGCACAGGAACGTGTTATCTGATTAGGTCATAACGCTTGAGATCTAATTAGACAAGCGACATTCCTCCAGCCCCTGATAAGGCATACGACGTTCTCATAACAAATCAAACCTATGACAACCTGGATAATCCGTGCGGCCATTGTTTTGATTTCACAGAGAACTTTTGCAAAAGAATGTGCTAACGAGCAAGTCGTATGACATCTTTATTGACGTACCTATGTCCATCCTTACGTCAATCTCGGCACCTTTAAGGTATAAATATTGCCGACCTTGCCCTATGCAAACACACGCGTGGTGACAAGACGGAGCAGCCACACTTGCCGAAGCCGAGAGCAGAAGCAGACCCCGCTGGCAGCAGCCCCGCCTTCCTGACGCGCTGAGAGACGCGCTGCTATCTCAAGCCGAGAGACCCAGCACCGGCGCTTCTGGGCAGCCCTCGCAGGCAGCCTGGAATATCGAGAGCAGAGAAAGAGATACCATTCCTCATTCATCCTAACTTCCAGGTACAGAACTGAATAACCCCTCACAGAGAATTCTTTAGTTATTCACTTGGCAAAAACAAACTTAACTTAAACTGTAACTTTCTATTCCCGCCCACGCATTAGACTTAGGTCAGGTACACGGGGTAGGCGTATTTAGAAACACCAGTTGAGTACGTTTAGTCAAATGTATATGTGTATGTAAATATATTTTAATCATTTTAAACATCATATGGCTCAGAAACCATATCAATGTTTTTACAGTATTATTTTATACTATTGCTTTTAATGTATGCACTTTACTTAACTATAAGTATTGCAATAATATCGATCCATTTCTCTTGTACGAGAAAAGAGACTGATCAATAAATAACACCTTTTTATTGAACACGCCCGTCTCTTCCTTTTCTCTACAATCTGATGAGACTAAGAATGCACGTACTGACTGAGTAAAATAATTGCCTTGTGCTCACACGACTCTCGAAATTGACTCTTGATTAGGGGAGAGCAAAGTTGTCATGTTCTATGGTTGTCAGAAACTAAATCCCTTCTTGTCTAATCAGGGGAGTTAATTCCTTCCTTGAACATTCGAGAAAGTTTCTAGCGAACTCTGAGCTTAGCTGGCAAACCCAAAAATTAAGTCTAGTATCGACAGTAGTAGACCTAGTTAACGTCTGGTCTAGGCCTTTACTGCCGTAGGTACTATTCCAATGCGCAGAGCCTATTGGGAAGATAGGAACTACACTACATTTCAAAGCCTCACGTCATTCTTATTTTGTTTGTGGTCAGACCGCATATGTTCGTCTGCCCCTCGATTGGTATGGAACATGTTACATTGCCTTCCTACTGCCACCAGTTTTTCTAGCCCCATCTGATTATCATAGAAACACGCATCTAGTACACGTCAGACATAAAAGGGAGATCGAGTCCCCAATTGTCGATCAAACTGAAACTACTCTAGAACAATATCAAGACTTCAATAAAGGTTTCTTCTTCTTTATAGGACCTATCCAGAATAGTAAGTTAATACGTAGACTAACCAGAACCCTTGAAGCAGTAGTGAATGAGACTACTTCTGCTCTAGGTAACTTAACCGAAGAGCAATCTGCTATGAGATTTGTCGTGCTCCAAAATCGTCTCGTTCTTGACGTCATACTGGCCGATAGAGGAGGAGCATGTAGAGTCATCGGATCTAGTTGTTGCATTTTCATTCCTAATAACGCGCCGTCTGTTTATTCAGCTATAACCAGACTTCATAAAATTGCCCATCAGTTACACCAGAATCCAGGCACCTGGACATGGTCCGGTTGGCTCTGGAGTATCATATCTGCCTGGGGATGGAAAGTATTGTCATTCCTAGGTATTGCAGTAATGATCATTTTCAGTTGCTGCCTCTGTATACAATGTGGCCCTGCGATTTGCGGCATGTGCGCTACCTCTTGTATTCCTAGTCCAAGACAATTCGAGACGAGCAAATGATGCTATATGAAATGATAGATGGTATCATGAATATTGATGTTTCCTGATGGAAACGTAGGGCACAAGGAGGGAATGTGGAAAAGTAAATTTTGCCATGTCATATGTGCCTACGTGTTCCCCATCTTATGTTATATGTGCATGATCGATATGCATGTATTCCCCTCTGATCGATTAAAGACGCAATTACAGTTGTGTCCATCTCTAGTATGCCAGTTTCCAGTTTTCGTGAATATAACGAATATCAGGCCTATGTAAAGCTACGTTGCCACGTTTTACAGTGTGCACGTTAATTCATTGAATTGTCCCCGTTTCTAGGCCTCAAAAGGGCCCGGACTCAGATTCAGCTCCTGTTTCCTGAACCCTCTCCGAGGAGTGATACAGCCCCCACCTGTATCCCTGACCCTTAGCTTACTTTCATGCCTCGCAGTGCCCGGCTCGGCCTGGCTCTGCCTCCCAGTCTGCCAAGAATATGTTATGTTTCTAGTTATCAGTCCAACCCTCCTTCT
Organism: Lissotriton helveticus; assembly: GCF_964261635.1. NCBI lineage: Eukaryota > Metazoa > Chordata > Amphibia > Caudata > Salamandridae > Lissotriton > Lissotriton helveticus. Next base: position 1,120,319,016 of record NC_136070.1, read on the forward strand.
CTGCATTCCTAAGCTACTGAATCACATCAATAGTTTCCGTCATGGTCTAGCCTTTATGTCTCCATGTAAGAGAAATACTGTATTCATATTCATAGAATATTCCTCGCACATGCAATACATTTAGAATAATGCATGCACCAGTCTTAGTGTCTGTTAGCCTTTACCCTGATACCTTTTGGATTCTATCAACATGTACTATAAACACCAGATACTAGATATGCCTAGGTACATGTCGCTCTGACCCTCCAGACTTTCGTCTCCTCTTCTAGTGCAGAAGTCATAGCCCCCAGTTCTCCCTGGTAACACGTCATTGTCAGTTTGCACGCACCACTAGGTTAAAGGTCCCAGCTGCTCAGGTAGCCCCTCCATGTTTCCGCCCCATTTATGACATATTCTGTTACGTTTACATCACATGTCTATGTATACGCCCTGTACACACCTCTTGTTACACCCACTTTATGCCTTATCTTTCGCGACTGCTACAAACTCCGCCTACTGCTACGCCTACTGTATTGAAATGCAATGTATTTTGTTTAACTATATATATCGTGTACTGTTATTAAAGTTTGCTAGCCAATTCCCAGATCCTGCCCCGGCAGCTGCCGGGCCCTGCCATCCTATTCCCATGCAGGCTGTCCTGTTCCTGTCCTTTTATGCCTGATTAAAGCCTGTATACTTCAGCTACCTCGAATCTTGACTCTTATTTATTGAGCTATCTGTTATTAGAGTATCCTGAAAAATAGAACCGGTAATTAATTATTTATTTACCACAATAATACAATTCTAGATAAAGTTCTTGGAATTCTTAATGATAAAGGAATGACAGTATCAAAGGATAAAGCCATTTCTTAGTGAATGAACTAGAATATTTAGGACATTCAATCACTAAGGAGGGCATTAAACCTAAACAAAATCTCATTGATACAATAACAAATGCACCAGCACCAGTAGACAAAGATTCACTAAAATCTTTTTTAGGACTCAGTGAGTACTATGCACGCTTTGTACATGGATATGCATTTTGTGTTGAGCCACTTAGAATTCCGACAAGAAAAAATGAGAAATTTATTTGGAGCAAAGAGCATGAAGATGCTTTCAGTAAAGTAAAGGAGATGATTAAAAAGCACCAGCATTACAACCTTTTACTTGTGGCGTGAAATGTACAGTCACTGTTGATGCTAGTTCAGATGGGCTTGGTGGTGTGCTAACTCAATTTTGCGATGGAAAAGAAAATACAATTGCCTTTATTTCACATACTTTAAGCAAGGCAGAATCAAACTACAGTACCATAGAGAGGGAGACTTTAGCCTGCTCATGGGCTGTTGAAAAGTTCAAAAGTTATTTATGGGGCAGTCATTTCGATTTACTAACCGATCATAAACCATTGATATTTTTATTGAATGGCAAAGGAACTGGTTTGGTGTCTTCTAGATTGGTAAGAATAATATCTAGGATGCAGGAGTACAATTTTGATATCAAGCATATATCTGGCGGAGCTAATTTTAGAGCAGATTGCTTTTCTAGATTACCTATTAACATTGATGAAGATCTCTCTAAATTCAATGATGATGAATGTGTTGTTGTCTCTGCAATTGATGCTTCTGAAAGTTCAAATGGGGTAATATCTGAAGATGATTGGATTAGTGAATATAAAAAAGATGAAGAACTAATTAAAATAAAAATGTATATTACAAAAGGTTGGCCACCATTGAGAAATTTGGATACAAATTTAGTGCCTTATCAACAAGTGTCATCAGAATTAAGTGTAGAAAATGATTTTGTTACTAGAAATGGTTTGTTCATTCCACCAAAAAATCTTATTGATTGTTTAATTAAGAAAGCACACATTGGGCATCCAGGAATGTCCGGAACAAAACAATTATTAAGAAAGTATTATTGGTGGCCCTGCATGGATTCATATGTAGATCAATATATAAATAAACGTCCAGAATGTTTATTATCAGATAAACATTGGAAAAGTAAGAAAAATGTTCCTTCAACTAATGTTTTACCTGATCAGCCTTGGGAAAAATTGGCTATAGATTTTTCTGGGCCATACAATAATTTGAGTTCTGATATGAAATATCTAATTGTATTAACAGACTGTTATTTGAAGTGGATTGTATATGATTTTGTGAGTTCACCTACTACTGATGTTGTGATTGATTTCTTGGAAAAATCTTTTGCAGTGAAGGTTTTCCCAATAAATGAGTTTCTGATAATGGCACACATTTTATTTAAAAGAAAATGGTTGATTTTTTGAATAAATATGACATTAAGCATGAAAAAACACCATTGTATTTTCCAGCTGCAAATGGTCTGGTGGAAAGAGCAAATAAGTTCTTTAAGGAGGGAATTCAAACAGCATTATCAGATGGTTTGGATGTGAGAAAACATATTAAGGAGAAAGTTTGGAGTTATCTTAATACTTCACATTCAATTACAGGTTTTACTCCATTTTTCTTATTGAAAGGAAGAGATGCTAAAACAGTGTTGAAACTAGTTTTTGATAACAATTCTAAATTGTTAAAGAAAATTGAAAAGGATAAATCTGCAAATTCTATTTCTGATTGTGTAAAGGAAAATTTTGAAAAAAGTACAAATTGAAAACTAAAAATACTGTTATTGAGAAGGAAAAATATGCTGGGTTATTATTAAAAAACCTAAAAAAGGGCATAAGGGAGAATCAAAATATAGCAAACCACAACAGGTTGTTAGAGTTACACATTCATCAGTAATGATAAATAAAGAAGGTTGGTGGAACAAGAGTGCAGTCATTAAAATCGAACCATTTAAAAAAGACATATTTGAAAGAAAAATATCTGAAACGGAAAACTCATCATTCTTATGCTTTGAAAAATATCCTTCAGAAGAAGTTAATAAATCGTCTAATTCAATTTCTGGTATTATTGGAAGTGAAGAGCCTATTGTTCAAAATGAAACTCAGGAATATGATTGTAATGCTAACGAAAGTTTGGAACAAGATTGTAATTCTAATAATCACACAATGTGTGCAAAGAATTCAATATTGATTTAAATGATTCTCAAGAAAATGTAATTTGCAATTCAAGATATAATTCAGATTTAATTAATACAAAAATAAATATTGTAACTCCAGCTAGATTTAAAGATTTGTATTTGTATTGATTTTGTTTTTGTTATGGAAGGAAGATGTTGTATCCTATACCTTTAATTTATTAGATTGTTATTGCTTGCTTGTATTCTGTATTCTTGGTTCTATGTTCTCTTTTGATGCGTTGCTGATCGGGCATTTTCTTCTCTGGACTCAAGACTGATCAGCAACTCATCTAAAGTTCTTCATTCTTCGATAATTTAATTAATATTTATTTGTCTTATTTCAAATAAATGTCTTATTTGAAACCATTACACTTATGTTGTGTATCAATACAACAGTATTCCAGACTTAGAGCTATGAATGTGTTGCTCAATGTGTGTTTGTATGTCTTCCTGCTGGAAAAGAACAGTGGTATAAACATGAAGTACCCTTACCCATCCCTCCCCCACCCACAACAGCACCCCAATCGTGCCTCCATTTTGTTTCCCATCCAACTCCCAATTAACCCTTGACATTGCAGTCCCAATCAAATACCCCAACAGACAAAATCGGTAGGGGGAACACCCACATGGGTGTCGCTAGTGGGCAATGAGTTCTCCCTTCTCCTGAGCTGTAAGAACAGCTTCCCAGTGGCTCAAAATAGAAGGGGGAAGGAGGGTGATTGGCATCGTTCAAAGGATTGACATATTACATAATATGCCTGTCAACCAAAACATATTGAGTGCATGTTTGCGTTGCTTATCACTTATCTGTCTCTCGACATCAACTCAAAAGGAAGATCAGCTGGGAGACGTGGCATGTTCCTTTCACTGGAAGTAGCCGGCATCCATACGTCGCCCCGAAGTCCCACAAAGTTAGTGATGAGGTGCATACAAGGACAGAGTTATGAGGAATTTTCTCCAGTGTTAAAGTCCTTGACCGTGAGGTTCAGTCCGCTGAAGGAGATGACGATCTGGAACGGTGTTTTGTGGAGTCCCGGTGTGATGAATACTTCTTGACGCATTTAAGAAAATCATCTATTTGTTGCAGGTTTGTGTAGAAGTATTGCTTACTCTGTTATGTAACCAGCAGGTGTGCTGGGTACATAAGCTTGTATTCTAATTGCGCCTTCCACAGCTTTTGTTTGGTCTGTATAAATTTACGGCTCACCTCCTGAACTGCACACGTTGTCATATTGCTTTTTTGACGAGTCACAAATTTACCAGAAATGCCAATGTGATAAAAAATTGTGTAAATAGGTCTGTATGTATACGCTTTAATAGCTTTGAATACACACCCCACTAATCTTCTGAGTTGTTTGTAATTATTTACTTTTCTTTATATGGATAGGTATATTTTGTTGTTGTCAACTATAATAAGGTAGGATCCTTCTGTACAGTAGGTACGAATTATTGTAAATACAGGTGCAGAACAAGATGAGAAGGTAAGCTTGTCTCTTAACTGGCCACCACTATGAGGCGTGTCACTTGGGTGAATAGAGACGGTGTGTTTTTTAATAGAGAGATACAGCAGTTTTTTTGCCTTAATATTGCATCGAGGGCTCTAGGTGCTAGTGAGGCTCGCACATACGATTGTGGCGGTCCATTTTCACTTTACTGAGATATTATTTGAGGGCTAGTCCCTCGGCAGTGTCTTGGGTAGTGATTCCCGATGTATAGTCCGTTGTTTGTGTCTATTAATACGTCACGATGAAATGACATGCTCACTAGTGGTTTTTAACATAAGCATGCCGGAGTGATAGTGCTCAGTGCCGACTAAACTGCTGGTGGGCAGGAAGACGTATGCTCAAAAGCATCATAAGGTACTGTGTGACTGAACCACGCATTTATTTGTGGTTTTGAGAAACACGAGGTAGATAGATTAGTGTAACAGTGAAGTTCTTGTTCTCTCCACAGGCATATGACATATGTTTAAAAAATGGGAGTGGTGTAGAAAGCCCGGAGTGGCTCACATATCCGCTATTAGTTGGGGACCTAAGTATACGCTACAAGCATTGAAGGTAATCCCGAGTTGAATACATGGGTTGTTTATTTACCCTGTTTGGCAGAGATTTCTGATTTTCGACAATGGAATACTTGTGTGTTACAGTGACACAGTTTGTATTTTGAATATCCGGGTCCTGACCGAACAGCCACTGGATTTATGTTTATGATGTGAGTGTTACTTTCTAAGCAAGTAGATTTATAGTATGAGAGCTTATTGAGCTCTAAACAAGATTATGGTGAAGTGGTTCTCTCTATCTCTTTCTCTCCGCTTTTGCTTCTGAGCACATGGATCTGATTACGGTGGCAGTGTGCATATAATATGGATGGCCTTGGTTTGGTCACATGGTGTAACTATCTGTTTATTTATACATATACTTTTTCCCTCTCCATCCTTTTATTAGGGTGAGGTTCCCTGTGGCACGCGTGCTGGTGATGGTCGGCACAGATATTAAGATCGTTTTTATGTATGGATAGGTATTATATATTGGTTTGTGTTTATATATTTGAATAGGTTTGTTTCCTCACCCTTGCCTGAGGAGGTCAAGAAGTACACGAGGGCCGAAACGAATCCGCGTCAACGTTTTGACAAAGAGGAGTCCGATGAGAATTGATTTTTGATTTGATTATTCAATGCACAGTTTTGTGATCAAGGTTTCACAGTAATATGAACCTGACGTGCATACAAGACGACCTCTAAGTGTATTACCTTCATGTCATGGGTGAACACCACTTTTTTACTTTTTTCTAACAACTGGATAGAAGGAATCTATGCATTTTATGTGATGTGTTGGTATTGGTTTTGTGTGTGTATATATATATATATATATATATATATATATATATATCCAGATTCAGACCACAAAGGGAAAGAGGCGGCACACCAAATGGAACCGTGAAGATTTATTGCTCAGTAACAATGCGATTCAGCCGTGAAGGCCTTTGTCAAGTTACCAGGAAGTGGGCATCTCGGCAATTTGTAAACAGAAAAGTCACGTCATCATAGACATAGTAAACATACTGTCACATTATCTAACAGACTGCTATGTGCAATGTAAAAGAAATTTCATAACACAGGATTAAATGCATCCAAAATCAAATAAATAGTAACATTTCATAATTAAATAAACATATTGCAATTCATGTTGACATTTTTTGGGATAATAGCAAATCTCAACTTGGTGCAATGTATTCATACATAATTCGACTAGCGTGAGAGAATCAGTGTTATTGTCCAATACAAAAACGCTTAATGCTCTGCCCTATGGTGAAGGCATAATTAGTAACACATAAAAGAAGAGGGGTAATGATAGTATAGCGGGGCAGCAGAGATGCTGATCGGACAAGAAGGCAACCTTGTCTCAAATGAGAACGCTGCTCCCGCCCGCCCTCTATAGGTCTAAACCGTTACTGCATGTGCAACAGTAGGCTGCAACTCCTGTTCTCCATAGATTAAGCGGAATAGGGGTGCCCGTGCTAAGAACACAGGGGCAGAAAAAAAGCACAAGTGTGCTTAATGGACGGTGACGTGACTTAAATAATAAATGAACTGCCACCCACATGGTAAAGAAAGGTGCATACTCTTAATACAGAGTAGAACGTGTTAGAAGTGAAAAGTGCTAATTATTGAGCTTTGTTTCATGGCCAGAAATAAATTTTTGATGTCATCTTCTTGGGTGGACGGTGGCGTTTGCGGTTGTTCTTCGTTGGGTTGATCTGGTTCTTCCGAACTGGACCTTGTGTTAGCATTTTTAGATTCAAAGATAAGCTTAGATTGCCAGCCTTCTGTTTTCCCCATTGAAGGAATGCGTTTTCTGTTGTCTGCAAAGCAACCAGTAGAGGGGAGGTGTGCCGTTATAGCTGTGGCAACAGGCTGGTGGAAAGGGGGTAGAAGAGCACCGCCCTCAGTGCACCATCTTAAGAGAAAGCAAATGGGACTAATTCTGGCTATACCATGGATATTGATGGCAGCAAGTGTCCACTTCTCCCAAAGGAGCAGAGGATTCAATGATGCAGAGTATGTAGAGACTCTGAGCTTTGCTGCACCCCCTGTCAAAGCGTAATGAGGAAGAGTCTCACTGTGCAAATCAGACACATGTGTCAGAGCCCCAGCTGGTGCACTGTCATGGTGGTGGTGGAGCTGGACACAACAGTAGGGTGGGTATGTAGAGGAGCACTGCGCTGCACAGTGGAAGCAGGCTTTCGGCGGCAACGTGCGCCACGTTGCAACAAAGGTTGGTGCTGGTGTGTCAGGAGTGGCTCAGATGTCTGTGAAGGCTTAAGATGCAGCCGCTCACGATAATAAGCGCCTTCCAGGCAACCCAACAAAGTGTGCAATGGCAGATGCAGGCCGGTGCAGGACTGCTAGAGGTCTCTATTGCCCAGATAGAATCCGAGTGCAGTCCGCCTGACGGTGGGTCACCGCAATCCAGTCAGTCCTCCGCACTAAATTCCAGTGGCAGAGATCTTCGCTCCCTGCGTCCGTCTCCACGCTGGGGGGAAGTTAGAAGATGAGTGCCTGTGCGGCTATTCCCAAAAGATGTCGGGATTTTTCGGTGGCAAATCAGGCATTATTGTCACAACAAAGCATGCCTCTGGATCCGTGCATCGGGCTCCAGGTAGGACATCCTTGAAGAAGAGGCAGCTGATGGTGCAGAAGAGCGATTGCACATCAAGGAATGGGTGAGTTACTGCAGAAAAACAATTGTGCACAGTTCTATGTGGGGTCAGAGATTCTCCCGCTGCTTGCAAAGATGGCGCGAGTATAGGAAGAGGCCCGGCAACATGGGACCCAGCAGGCCAACAGTTCCTTTTTCTATGCAGTATTTTACCTTCGCGCATCAGTTTCACTATGTGAGAGAGCAAGCGAGAGCCAACACGTCCAGATTCACTGTGGCCAGATAATTCAGGAGATCGCAGATAAGTGCGTGAGTCGGCTGGGGCCAGGCACCTCATGGGATCCCCAGGACTCACGTAGCAGCAGTGGCCGGGTCCAATCCCAGCGATATTCCACGTCAGACCCAATCTCAGAGTGCAGAGCGGTTTGGGAGTGCCCTGTAGTGTCTGCAGCCGCCAAACGTCAAACCAGAGCTGTGTGGCAGGTTGCTAAACAATCGGCAGGCATTTTCAGCGATAAAATTGTGTGTGAATGACGGATAATTGTAGGATGATGCCGCCAAGCAGCAAGAGCCTCAAAGGCGTGCAGCCATCTTGGTCGTGCGCCACCAAGCGCCCCCAACAAAATGAATACTTGAGTAGTTTAGAGTGATATCTTAAAGGAAAAGCATGAGGTGAAATTTCATGTATTGGAAGAGGATTTGTATTTTGATACACATGAGTGAAAGAAACAGCCATTTAAATGTTCTTGTAGGTGTGGGTGCATAGAGAAGTGGTCTTGTTTATTAGCAGATTTTGAGATGTCGAATGCAAGATGGCTACCGTTTGGTATTGCCTATTTATGTCAAGGTGTTGAAATGTTCTTGAAATTCTTTATGTGTCTAGGTTAGTATGAATGGAGGTATTAGATATCCCTGCAGCAAGGTAATCCATGGCTGTGATTGGTGAGCTGCTGAAGTGAAGGTGAGGGGGTGTTGTGAGTTTACAACTTTTAAAAGGATATGTTGTTTTCATCAGATGATGTTACATCAGACATGGATGCCAGGTTTTGGTGTAGCAATACAAGGTGATAATGTCACTGTGTGTCATATTTTGTACTGGGCAGTATACCTTGAGTATAAATCCCACACCAGATACCGCTGGCTCATCTTTGCATTATACACACAGCTGAGCTCGATGCACAAGAGGCTGTTTTTGCATGAGCCACCGATGACAACATTGACGAGTAACATTTTGTAAACTTGTCACTGTAAAATATCAAGAACTTCCTTAATTCAGCAAAGTTAATGTCACTTTGCTTATTTAGTAAAAGTGCTATACTAAATAAAAACGAAAGCATAAGGGGAAAAATTTCAAAAGAAATCAGTCAAATAATATATCAAAGAGAAGAGAAATGTTGGACCTCGAGTATGCTACTTTGTTGTTTCGGAATCCACATACATATGAGGTTTCTTTACATATTTTCCCACAAATGAGACTACATTTCTATGCTCCTAATAAATAAATGTGTGTGTTAGCTAACAATGGGCTTTGTAGAAATCAAAACTTATATCCTAATTAGAAAGACATTTTCTTCAACAAAACAAGACAAGTATATGAAAAGAAAACAAATTCAATGTATTGTGTTGCTTCCATGTGGTTAATTCGTCATCAGTCTGCTAAACAATAAATTCTAAAAAGCCATTTTTAATTTTTCTTTTTATAAGAAGAACATTTTGCAAAGCTTTGTGTAACATTTATTTAATACAACATGATCATGAAAAAGTCATAAACATAGCATTCACGGTGTGCATAAGTACATTTTCGCCGAACCACTTTTCTAGCAATGCTGCTTTACACAGCTTTGAGGCCTAGTACGTGTCAATAAGGATAATTATTACATTTGCACTAATAAAACATGCTTTTCATTCGTTTCAAATCTGTACATTAATAGTAAGCATAAGTCTTTACTATATTAATTTTAGTTTTGCTAAATAAACACCTGATCAATAGTATTTAAAATTGGGAAGAACAGGACATTTTGTGTTAGCCTCAGCGTGCCTCACACTCAGCTACCCATGTGTCAGTCTGTTAAAATGGGATCAAACATATGAGCGCCATAAAATGAATAAACACGAGAAAGCCTACCAACCTGAGAAATGTTGCTACTGTTTTTTGATTCAGAGATCACCCAGAAACCTATCATCCCTGAACATTTTTAAAGATTGGATATCTGGGAGAACATAAGGATTTTGTGTTTTTATGGACTGCAGAAACTTTGGCTATCGTGCCCATGAGTCCTTATATTAATTTATCAGTATACTATTGAATTTGCTGTCAAATGTCAGGATTGTACAGTCCTGCAAAAGACTAGTGCTTAGGAAAGATATTCTGTTGTCAATATATTCTCTCTCCTCTAGCAAAAAGGCTGGGGAAGACATTTTCTCTACCTACGTTTATAAAAATTTTAGTTCTGCATTAGTGCTAATAAAGTGGAGGTCATTGTGTATAATACAAATATTAGGTAAGCCACCATTCTAGAGCTCTGTGAATGTGAACCTATTTTAATGTTTCCCAAAATAATGTAAACTCCTGGATCATTGGAGTTCATGTCTCCCAATCTCTTTTATCAACACAAAGGCAAAGAGTTTCTGAAAGGTCCAAGCTTTGAGGGAAGCTCCTGTGACTAGACTGCTGGTCTTATGATGTCATTATGGCTTGGTTCTTAGCTGTATATCTATGACAAGAACAACCCAATCTGCCCACGGTGCATGGGTAAGGGTCTATCATGCTGAGCAAAACATTGTGTGGTACTTATTCAAAATCCAGAGTATTCATCCAGAGGTAAGAAGGCTCTGTAATGTACTTAATATCAATTGTTGATGTCCTTCCATCAATGAATTGCAGAGTTAATCTAGGAAAAGAAAAAGTTGGTGTTCTACAGGCCCATACAAGTCTCTGTATCTACAATTCGGCAGGAGACATCCATGCACCTCACTACTATAGAACTGCTCACATAATGGATGTGTCAATTGATGGAAGGCCATATCAACGCCTTGGTGGTGGGGTAGTTGGATGACAACATCCCGAGGAGAACCCTCAAAAGACGTTGCTAACTCTCTGAAAGCTTCCCTAGATGTTTGAGGACATAAAAGTGTATACAACCATTGGAGAATATACAATGTTTTTGTGTTGTAACTGTTGTCCATTTTCATCACTATGAGAGCAAAGCCCCTCTGTACTAATGATAGACTTTCCCACACTATACCTACATTTGTTACCTTTGCCTCAAATTGTAAAGCGCTCTGATATCCTTCGGGATCAAGTTTGCGCTATATAAAACTTTATAAATAAATAAATAAATAGATGTGCCCAAAAAGCCTTTTCCAGGGTGGGGTGGCCATTTTTGTGGTCTCTATTTCTCAAATTTGTCATCCCTGAAGAATGCATTACAATAATACAGATACGTTATAAATTACTTGACTGATAGCATTTGTGCCAAGGACTTCACATTTTCTCGTATAAGGTCCAGCTGGGTACCTATAAGAGGTGCCCCTTACCAACATTAGTATCTGCTGTATATATATTTCTTTCCTCTCTCGCATCCTTGCTAACCCAAACGTCCTTCCTATTGTTGTAAATCAGGTAGAAGTTAGGCTGTTCGCTTATGCTAATAATATAGCAATGTTTGACTCCTGCCAATTATTTGCTCATCCCCAGATTATTTTATAAAGCACTGACCTTCATGCCAGTATCAGTATATAGTCTTAACCAATCTAAACCCTAAGTTATAGAAAGTATGATACCAGTGGCAATATCCTGAGGGTAGTTTCAAAGGCCACATGTCTTGGTATTACTACATAGATCAGGAAGTCGGTATGCACAAATTATGATTTGTTGCAGAAACAGTGTACTACACTTATGAAATAATGAGATAGGCTACAGATTCCGATCAAAAAGATCTCAATACTTCCAACATTTTTGTCTATATTTAGGGCTATTCCATTGAATATTCTTTGTTCTGTTTTAGAACATTAGATGTAGTGGTTTTCAACTTTATATGGTCTTATCCCAAGCCGTAGTGCTTGCTGATATCTTTACAGCCTCCTGATTAATAGGGCTGGGTCCTACCTAATATTATTATGTCTTATTGGGCTAATATGTGGGGAGGTAGTGACTATGCCCTTCTACTTCATTATACCCAGAAGTATCTTTCCATGGATTCTAGACTGAAATGGAAACTGAAATTATTAATGATGTAAATGATTGTCTGGAAGGCTGTGGGTCCCTCACTCAATTTCCTCAGAATATCAGTGGGCACACCACTTTGAAATGTTAATTTGCTATCTCACTCATTTAATAATAATGATGTTGCGAAATAGCAAAAGCTGGGCTAAGTTCATATTTACAACTGGTTGCACATGGTGTTTTTAAAAGATTTAGGGCCTGGTTTAGAGTTTGACAGATGGGTCCTCCACCACAAAAGAGACGGATATGCCACCCATCTTGACCTGATTTAGAGATTGGTGGAGGGGTACTCTGTCAAAAAAGTAAGGGCTATTCAATCCACATTATCACAAGTCCATTATGCACTTGTTATAGGGTGGATGGGATATCCGCCATGTTTGTGACGGAGGGTTCTGCCAAACTCCAAATAAGGCCCTTTGTGATTTTATGGCATGACACGGAGGCCATATTATGCAAATCTCCTTTATTACTACAGCTCAGTAGCAACAATTAAAGAACTTGGAACTTCAATGAACATTCTGAAGAAGTATAAAGTTCCTTGTAGACTATCTCTCATCCTTCTTTGTTGCTGCTGCTCAGAAAGATAAGTATCTCTCTCTAACATCCTTAATTGATTTTGCATGTCTTTGCTTTATTAAGGTCTATATATGATTGACATAATATATCTCATGGGCGTTAACTGTATTTCATTGTAGGGGTCGTTTTTCACGTAATAACTCCTCCTTAATAATCTCTTTTTTATACAATTGCGGAGAAAATGTATTCCATTTCACTTCGATCGATTTATTAGATAGAGCGCCCTCCTTAGTATAACAATTACTATCTCCGGTCCGATTCCGGGCCGGATTAGGTATGGATTAGTTTTTAAATACTGCGCGGCGCGAGATTAGCTTACACCCGTTACGCACTCTGTTACGCACTCTCTCCTACCTTCAAAGCGCTCCCAGTCCCGCTCGGAATCCCTATTATCGTAGCCTCTGCCCTTGCCGCTTCCCGTATCACCCTACGATCTCGGGGAAGTATTTGGGCTTAATCGCCCCCCTCCAACAACGAACCTCGGAGGGGGACGGATTAGAGGAATGAATGTTAGCATCGGCCGACGCACGTCGTAACGTGCGTGCCGGCCATCTTAGATGCTTGGGAATCCCTCAATGGATAACGTTAGGCGGGCATTTTACAAGATTGGGACTTTACATGTATCCCTCGAGAGAATGACAGTTGTAACGCTTATTGTGTATAACACATCAACGGAATTACAGCGTTTTGATCGGATTCTCTACAATACTGCCAATGTAATATTTTAATCAATATTTAAAATAATTAAAATAATTATTTAAAATTAATTACCCTAAAATAGATACAAGATGTCTGAACCGCTACCAAACATCGAGGGACATCTAGAAAGACTCATTAATAAAGCCTTTGAAAAGGTAATTGGATCTATTGATGAAACCATCAATAAAAAAACTAGAGTCTTTAACATCCCCACGCCCTTCCACTAGTAGCTACCAAGAAGGAGCAACAAAGGCTCCAAAAAAGCGGAGATTTGGAGGACGTAAAGGAAAAGACCCTAAAAGATCAAAAACCTCCTCCCTCCCCTCACACCCTCGGGGTGGTGACATGAATGGTGCCTCAGGCACCCCATTTGGGCAAAAAGAAGGCCCAGAGCCCCCTATTGATATTGATACTAGTGACAATTCAGAGCCAGAAATAGACCTCTCTTATTCTTCTGAATTCAATACCGATGAGGAAGAGGCGCAAGAAAGGGGAACGGGGAGCTCACAAGCGGCACTAAAGGCCCAAGATAATAACATGGGTCTCTTGGACCCTTTGGGTAATCCTATGTTTGACCCCCTCCTAATCAAACATCCTTTATCACCAGACTGGACTCCCTCCCAACATGTGGGTGAGACTATCTTACATTCTGGCTTAAAAAAGAGATCCCACAAGAAGTAAGAGCTAGATTGCGCTCCGAATGCCCTAGACCCTCATTGCCAAACAAAATTGTGGCTACCCCTGAACTCGACCCAAAAGTAGTAGCCTTCATCTCAAAGACCTCTAGAGATCCAAGAAAAGGCATTGACAAAGGCTTGAGATCTTGTCAAGATCGCCTCCTTGATACGGTGGGTCCTATTACAAAAATATTTGAAATGGCGGAATCAGCTTACTTGGAGGATCGCCAAGTAGACCCCAAGGAACTTAGGGAATGGGTTCAGAGGGCCATTTGTTTAATTGGTAACGCCAACACTGCATTGTCTATAGAAAGAAAAAAAGGGATCCTCTTTAAAATAGATCCGAAATTAATTGAATTGGCAAAAAGTGATGGAGAGGAAAATACACAGGGTTTCCTTTTCGGAGACGAATTCATAAAAGACATGGCCAGATATGTTGGAGCGTTCAGATCAATTCAAAAATCGCAGAAAGACATCAAAAAAGTCTTTCAAGAACGTGTTTTACACGGGCCGGGAGAATGCGGGGTCGTTTTCCCGGCCGTGGAAATTCAAACACAAGACCCTTTATCTCCCGCGGAGGAGAAAGATACACTAATAATCCAAACTTCAGTTAATTCTACCCGCAGAGACAAAGAAGCCGCGGACGCAACTTTAGAGGAGAACGAAGACAACGTTCATTTTCTTCAAGTAAGAACCTTGTCAGACCCTTAGGTACCCCTCCAAAAGTAGGGGAGAGACTACGCCAATTCGCTGGGAACTGGAATCTAATAACAAAAGACCCTTGGGTTCTCAATACTGTCAGAGGTTACAAAATAGATTTTATAACTACTCCCCATCAACCAAAACCTCCACGAGAAATAGTTTTCTCTGGAAAGGACAGGGCACTAGTGTCTCAAGAGGTTCAAGAACTTTTAAAAAAGGGTGCAATTATAGAGACTACTCAGATGGGTTTCTTGACCAATATATTCCTTGTGGAAACGAAAAACAAGGAACAAAGACCAGTCATAAATCTGAAAGAGTTAAATCAATGGGTAGTTTATCAACATTTCAAAATGGAGGGAATTCACCTCCTACAAGACATCTTAAGAAAAGGAGACTGGTTGACAAGATTAGACCTGAAAGACGCTTATCTAACAATACCGATTTGGATACACCACCAAAGGTTTCTCCAATTTACATGGCAAGGCCGTTTATATCAATTTTGAAGCCTCCCCTTTGGTCTGTCTTCCTCCCCATGGTGTTTCACCAAGGTTCTTCGTCCCGTTGCCTCGTGGCTGAGAGAAAAAGGAATAAGACTGATAATATATCTCGACGACATACTCATAATGGGTCAGTCGAAGAAGATCGTTGTTCTTCATACAAACCTTACAATCAATCTATTACAATACTTAGGCTTTGTGATAAACTTAAAAAAGTCTTGCACAGTTCCGTCCCAACAAACTCAATTTTTGGGTTTTCTGGTAGACACTGAACTTCGCCTACCGAGCGACAAAGTATGAAAAGTAAGGAAAGAAATCAGAAAAATCCTGAAACTAAAGGAGTTTCCCCTCAGATTTCTAGCCAAATTGTTAGGCCTTCTTTCTTCTGCAATTCAAGCGATCTTCCCAGGCCCGCTTCATTACCGGGCACTACAGAGACTCAAGACGCATTACTTGAGATTGAACCAATCCTATTCACAACTAATCTTCCTAATCAAGAATCGAGAACAGAACTCATATGGTGGTTAAAAAATCTGGAGGCATGGAATGGCAAAGCCATTTTTGGGGAAGAACCAGATCTTATAATAGAGTCGGATGCGAGTTTGGAAGGATGGGGAGCCAGATGTGGAAATTTGACTACCGGGGGTCGTTGGACACCTCAAGAGAAGATGTTACACATCAATTGCTTGGAACTACTAGCAGGTTCCTTTGCAATTCGTTCTTTTACTCAGAACTCAATGAAATGTTGTGTAACCCTTCGCATGGACAATGTATCAGCAGTTCGATACGTCTCGAAATTGGGGGGTCCTCACTCGAAAGACTTAACAGACCTAGCGAAGAGCCTGTGGAGCTTTTGCTTGAACAAAGGTATCTCTGTTGTGGCAGAACACATTCCCGGACTGAACAACGAAGTAGCGGACTGGTACTCAAGAAATTTCCGAGACTCCAGCAATTGGAGACTGAACAGACGAATATTCCTAACAATTCAGTCCATGTGGGTTTCCCATCATCCTAGAAATGAGTATAGATTTTCCCATTCTGATTCCCTCTTTCAAAGAAATCCTACTAGATCCAGAGGGTCATATCCACCCACTAGTAGAATAGGGACTTCTACCTCTGACGGCATGGAGGATTTCTGGCGACAATGGCAAATCCCTGGGCTTTCGTCTAATGCTTTCAGACTCATTTCTGAATCCTGGGCATCAGGAACAAGGAAAGCATATAGATTGGCATGGGATAAATGGGTTCGCTGGTGCGTTCAATGATGTTACGATCCCATTTCAACTGGTTTAGTTAATGTTATTAATTACCTTTCAGACCTTTTCACCTCCGGTCTGTCTTATAGAACCGTAAACGTTTACAGATCTGCAATATCAGCTGGTCATTCTTTAATTAACGGAATTTTTGTGGGACAGAACCTTTTAACTAAGAAAATAATGAGAAGTATGAGGGTTATAAACCCACCTGGTCCAAAGTATACTACCCTGTGGGACATTACCCTTGTTCTTCGTACCTTATCTTCATGGGGAGATAATTCTTCTCTTTCCCTTAAACGTATTTCTTTTAAACTTACCGTTCTACTATGCTTAGTTTCTTTTAGAAAAACCTCAGACGTTAAAGCTTTAGATATCTCAAGCAGAGCCTTTCAACCCGAAGGAGTTTGTTTTTTCATGAAAAAGAGAACTAAAACGCTATCTTCCCTATTTTAACGGAAATAGTAGACTTTGTGTAGTAAAGTGTTTAAAAGAATATGAAAAAAGAGCCAGAGTTTTAAGATTAAATGAATCTCAATTATTAATCTCTTATAGATTTCCTCATGAAGGAGTCTCTGCTCCAACTTTAGCCAGATGGGTAAAAAATGTCATGTATGAAAGTGGTGTGGATGTCTCAATTTTTGGTGCTCATTCTATTAGAGGTGCTTCTGCATCAAAAGCTTACTGTCTTGGAGGATTACAAGATATCCTTAGAGCTGCAGATTGGTCAAATGATACTATGTTTAAAGCTTGTTACTTCAGACCAATCAATAATGTGATTGATAATTTTCTTAATGCACTTTAAACTTGCATAATATGGCCTCCGTGTCGTGCCATAAAATTTAGATTTTTCACAGCCTGCTGGGCAGAAAATCTGGATTTTATTAAGGACACGGAGGCTAATATTATCCCTCCTCTTGTATTGTATCCCACCCTACTCTTTTATGCGATATTATGATATTTCACTTTTTTTCTTTCAGAGTAAAAGTGGTTCTTCTCTTCTGGAAGTTCGTATTTGGAAATTCTTGGTTCTCCAGTTATTTTGAATCTTACGCTTATGTTCTTCATGATGATCTTTCTTCGCAGTTTTTGGACAAAGAAGGATGAGAGATAGTCTACAAGGAACTTTATACTTCTTTAGAATGCTCATTGACGTTCCATGTTCTTCAATTGTTGCTACTGAGCTGTGGTAATAAAGGAGATTTGCATAATATTAGCCTCCGTGTCCTTAATAAAATCCAAATTTTCTGCCCAGCAGGCTGTGAAAAATCTAAATTTTGCACTAGACTTTTCTCTTCCTACCTTTGTCTTTTTTCCTTAGCTACAGATCCGATATTTCACCTGTAAAATTAATGTTGTGGGGGAATCGCCCAACCAAAACCTATTTTTTAACTCTTCTGGGGGACGGGTTATGCTGTTGCTATTGGGAAACATTATTATCTCTTTATTTCTTTCAATACACCTGACTTTACTTCATCAATTATATTTAAGCAATCTACTACAAAGATGGTCTGCCTTAAATGACAATATTTCTTCACAATGTTTCATCTCTATTACACACCTTCAAATCCATAATGCTGAGGTTATTAGAAAAAAATCACAATGACCTTGTTGCTCAGTAAACAATGCTAATGAGGCACATTTGATTGCATCATTTTCCCTGCTCAGTGAGATTTGGAACAACATGAACAAGTTACTTACCATCTGAATGCTCTTTCTGTAGGACACACAATCTAACAGTAGATACCTCACCTTTAGAATATCCTCAAGAGTTAGACTGGATCTGGAAGAATTTACTAGCATTGCTCCTGCATGCAGGTAGGTGCTATCATGCAGCTCCACAATGAGTTTGTTCAGCCATCAAAGTGATTAACGTAACGATATATAAGTGCCAACCCTACATGCTATTGTCAGTTTCTTTCTTAACTCTGTCCACACCCTCCAACTCAGAGCTGAACAACAGTCAGTCAATGCCAGATTGCAAATTCTTAGATTGAGACCTTTTTAGATTGTAAATCAGACCAGTCCACAGAATGGGAAGGTGGGAGGCTGGTGAGGAATCTTTGGTCAAATAGGGTATTCTCCAGAAACAGCATTACAGAAGAAAAGTGAAAGTAACTTGTTCTTCTGATGGGTACTTCTGACAGCTTATCTCTTGCCTTTATAAAAAATACCCAAGAAGTACCTCTCAAGGTATAGGGCCTGTGAAATGACTCAGATAAAATGCCCTTCCCATTGGACCTGGCCCTCAAATATTAGTTGCTGGTGAACATGTGCACTGACACCCATGTTGCAGATTAATAAATGTCAAGTACAGAGACTCCACATGACACCACAGTGGCAGCAGCCTTGGACCTGGTGAAATGGGTACTCCACCCTCTCATGGAGCTGTTTCTTACCTATTACATAGCACATCTTGATGCAGATGACTATCCACCTTGACCGAGTCGGTCTCTGTACTGCTTGTGATTGTCTACTCCAGGGAACCCCACAAAGAGGTGATTGTCCATCCACCTGATGGTGCCTGGTAACGCCGATATAGAAACTAAAATTAGAATCCAGCCGAAGACGTTTTCCCTCCTCCTTCAAGGGGAGAGTGAGGTTCTGTGATTTTTGACTTCGCTTCGTATTCAGCCGCCATTTTGTGTCCAGTCACCATTTTGTGTTGCCTTTACTCAGGCAGCACGGCGAACATAGTGTTTTTGCTTTTTCAGCTGCTATGCGTCTCTACTGTTAAAAAGTAACCCCTTGTCCTTGTTTACGAAAACGATGTCAGAGTCTGGCTGAGTTTGTTAATCCTTGTCTTAGTTGACTGTTTGGGTCCCACCCTTACTTTATCTTATTTGACTGGCCTTCGCTATTCTTTCCTTGTATTCTCCTATTACACAACTATCCTCTGAGGCATGTAAATATGTCCTGCCACCTGCAAATTGGATTACAGGCACTAGCATTGATTAACTTGAGGGGAGGAGAGAACACGGGGTCTGAAAGAAGGGCGTATTCAAGATACTTGATAGCTTGTTTTCAAACTTTTTCTATTTGTCAGTTTTGTATGTTTTGGGAGTAGACGTTGTAAATATGTGTGCTATAAAAGATTGTGCGCCACGGAATTAAGTGGCAGTCTCCTAAGAATATACCATTGTACTTCTTGGATAACTGTGCTTAGCTGCAGCTAATAAACCAGATTTTCTACGCCTAACAGAGTGTCTCGTGTCTCTGTTTGACAAGGCAGGTGAACCCGGAGATATTAGGCGTGCCCTGCGCCGCTCGGCCCATAAGGCCCGGTTCTCCAACTGGCGCCCAAAGTGTGGAGTGGCTTCAGTGGTAGCGGTTCAGCCCGAGGGTCGTGAGGAGCCTCGCAAGAAAATTCTGGAGGATTCACGAACCACGTCAAGCGACCCCTGTATGTCGAAGTGGACCGAAAGTCTTTTGCAGCGCGGCTACTCCTTTCCAACGGCTGCTGAAGACTGCTGCCCTGACTGCCGCCCTCCCTTGGCCCTGTGGTGATGATTGGTATCGCGAGATGTTAGATGGACATCTGTTGGCGTGAGAAAACACTTAGTTAAGTATTCGTGGGTAGCGCCCACCCTTTTGTCTTGTCTTTGTTATTCGACTATTGCACTAGTCGAAGCCAAGGGGTAAGTACTTTTGTGCTGTGATCATTGCCTTAACCCCCTTGAAGTTTGTGAACAGTCCAGTTCGTTACGAAATGCCTGGGCTTAGTAAGTTTAGGAAGTTTTGCTGTTTTGACTGTAATAGGGATTCCCGGCTAGAGGGCTAGTTGGAACTCCCACTTATGAGCTCTATTCGAAACATGGGAGGGGCCCCATTATTTTTAATGAAACATGGATCCGATATACGAAGAAAGATGGTGTTCTGCAGTGGCCACAAAATTGTAGCTTTGAGTCTGACATATTAGATAACCTAGAAGCAATTTTGTTTAAGAGAAAAGCCCGGCCGGCAATGTTTGACTCTTTCCGCCTATGGCGTAAGGAAGCCAAACAGAAAGAAATTAAACAGGCGAAAAGAGATAAGAAAGCGCAAGATATGACGATTTTACAGGCTGCTCAACAGCTCAGGAATAATGAGACTGATCAGATGATTGAAGTATCAGAAAGACAGCATCGTATGGCAATAGATAGATGTTATCCTGTGTTGTCTACTCCCCCACAGAATAAAGATCTTGACGAAGATCCCTTAATGTTTCATTTGTTGAGATTACCTCCGCCCTATGTACTAGGTGCAAATGCACCCCCATTACCACGTGTTGTTCAGCAACCTGTTGTTCAACCAGTTGTTCCGGTTCTTCCACAATTGCCTCTTCCTGTATTTCCGCCTCCTTTGCCACTGACTTCTGTACCTCAGTCTCCTTTACCGTCAGTTCCTCTTACAACTGTTAGTTCTTCTCCTGCTGTGCTTAATACATTGTCTCCCGTTTTACTGTCAGATTCTCCTACGGCTCGTCAATAATTAGTCGATACTGTTTCTGGTCTTTTCTCACCTTTCTTTGGGTGTCTTAACTTGACTCCTGCTTTATCTCGAAGGCAATCCCGAAGTCAATTTCCAGGTTCTGATGAGCAAGTTAAGTTGGACTCTCTCTCTCACAATTGGATCATGAATGGTCCACAGTATAGTGTGCGTGATATCCTGGATACCTTTCTTCAGTGGAATGCGCCCACGCAGTGATATGTTTTTAATGTTACGTGTAATACTCTTCTTAAAGGATGGGAGGATATGCATTTGGATTTACCTCCTCAGGGTTTGTTTGACATACAGGGAAAATTTGATAAAGGTTTTATTGTGGGTCCAAATGTTGAGGATGCCGTCAAGACTCTTGTCACTTTCAGGTCCTTATTTTCCTCTCAGGCCTTTCTTGAACCTGATCCTGCGGTCCGGCATAAAGTGAAACACTATCCTATGCGAGAAGTGCCTCCAATATGGAGAGATGCCGTTCCACAGGCAGGCAATGTTCCAGGTGTCCCTGCTCATTTTCAGCACATACGGGTACATGTCCCTTGGAAACGATCTAAGCCTGCTGTATACCGTTTTGTGATTGATCTTCGAGAGGTCAACAAAATTGTTGTCTCTCAGTTTCCTGTTGTCCCGGATATTACTGCTTTGGTCACAATGATACCTGCTTCGGCTGTTTGGTTCCCAGTTATTGATCTTAAAAATGCTTTCTTTAGCATTCCTATTGCTGAGGAAAGTAGGGATCTCTTTGGTTTCTCTCTTGGAGGCCGAAGTTTTCAATTTAAACGTGCACCTCAAGGCTATTGTGAGAGTCCCTCCATTTATAGTCAGGCTTGGAAATCCCAGCTTGACGCTTTTCTTTGCCTCCAGGTGCTACTCTTATTCAGTATGTGGATGATCTGTTAGTGGCTGCCGATTCAGAGGATGTTTGTAAAAATGCGACCGTTTCACTTTTGTGTCATTTGTCTGATTTACACCATAAGGTGTCACCTTCTAAATTACAATATTGCCGCCAAGAGGTTACCTATTTAGGTCATCTCTTGTCGAAGGAGGGAAGGCGATTGACCCCAGAACGTACTCATGCAATTGCACGAATGTCTGTACCATCCACACAAAAGGAGGTGCGTGCCTTTCTGGGCATTACCTCTTATTGTAGACAGTGGATTCCGAATTTTTCTTTGTTGGCTAAACCCTTGTTGGCACTTACTCTGAAAGTTACACCCCAACCTCTTCCTTGGACTGATGAATGTCAGAAGAGTTTTTCTGATTTATGTACTGCTTTGTGTTCTGCTCCTGTGTTGGTTACTCCAGATTATAGTAAGCCTTTCACACTCTACGTGCATGAAAGAGAAGGTTGTGCATTTTCAGTTTTAACGCAACAATTTGGAGACAAACAAAGGCCATGTGCCTATTTTCCGGCTACATTGGATCCAGTAGCCAAGGCATTGCCTAGTTGTCTCAGAGCAACAGCATCAGCAGCGATCTCCATTCGTCAATCTGCTGGATTGGTATTGGATCACACTCTTGTTGTTATGGTACCACATGCAGTGGATACTCTCTTGAACAGAACGAAAATGCAACATCTCACGAGTGCTCGCTTGTCTGGCTATGAGTTGACGCTTTTAGCTAGTCACATACATATCAAGCGATGTAATGTTTTAAATCCAGCAACATTGTTACCTCTTCCAGAAGAGAAAGATACACAAGAACAACATGATTGTTTTCTTCGTACAGAGGAGGAAACTAAAGGCAGAATAGATTTAAAAGATACACCACACGTGGACCCGGATGGGATCCTATGGGTTGATGGGTCGTGTTTCAAGCTTCCTAATGGTGAGACGACTGCAGCCTATGCTGTTACCACTTTGCATACAGTAGTAGAGACTGCACACATTACACAGAATTCAGCACAAGCAGCTGAGTTGGTTGCACTGATGAGAGCGTGTGTGTTGGCAAAAGGAAAGAGAGTGACTGTTTACACCGATAGCCAATACGCCTTTGGCGTGGCTCATAACTTCGGTCGTTTGTGGAAGGAAAGAGGATTCTTTACTTCCCATGGGACTAAAATACAGCATGGTCAGTTGGTAACTGACCTTTTTGAATCACTTGCCTTGCATAATAAGATAGCGATTGTGAAGTGCAGTGCACATAAAAGGATCACTGATGATGTGGGTTGCGGGAATGCTTTTGCAGATGAGGTAGCAAAAGAAACAGCGAAAGATGTTAAGAGTCGTATGTATGTTGCAGGTCCTGCAAGATGGGTCAGAGAAGTGGGTATGTGTGAGGACACAGTAGAAAGTGTGAAAATGATCCAAGAAGAAGCAACTGAGAAGGAATTGAGTAAGTGGAGAGAGAGTACGGGAATGTTGGATGCGACAGGGTGTTGGACGGAGTTGTCAGAACACCAATGTTGGCTGTTACCAGATGCCTATGTACTGCCCGTAGTTACTATGGCACATGGTCCAGCTCATATCAGTGCGAAAGGGATATGCAAGCTTCTGGCTCCAGTATGGCAGAATGAAGGTATCCCCAGATGTGTGGAAATGTGGTAAAGCATTGTATTGTTTGTTTGATGCATAATCCAGGAAAGGGAACCCCAACTCCGGCAAGTCATTTTGCTCCCCCTACGTACCCTTTTGAGGTATTACAAATTGATTACATTCATATGGAACGTTCCAATAACCTCAAGTATGTTCTGGTGGTGGTCTGTGCCTTTTCCAGATGGATAGAGGCCTACCCCCTAAAGGATAATACTGCTTTGTCCACTGCCAAAGTCCTCTTGAAAGAATTCTTCCCGAGGTTTGGTTTGCAGCGCATTGTCTGGAGTGACAATGGAAGTGAATTTGTAGGTCAAATTATGCAGAAGGTGTGTGCGGGTCTTGGTATTAGGCAGAAATTCCATGCGGCAAACCACCCTCAGTCAGCGGGTTTGGTAGAGTGCTATAATGGCACTCTCAAGCTCAAATTAGCAAAGATTCAGGCCGGCACGGGTCTTGCTTGGCCCGATGCTTTACCTTTGGCACTTCTCTCTACGAGAAAAACTGTACATTCTTGTTTAGGACTTAGTACTTATGAGGTCGTTTTTGGGTGCCCAGCCAATGTTTGGGGAGTCCCTCGACCTAAAAAGTATTCCGATATTCCATACCCATTGTTGGTTGATTACTTGCATGACCTCACCACTAAATTACGTGTTATTCATCAACAGGTTCAAAACGCTTTGCCGGAGGCTTCCTCAGATCCAGGTCATTCCATTCAACCTGGAGATTTTGTCTGTCTGAAGAATTTTCAGAGAAAGAAGAATTTGGAACCTCGTTGGGGGCCGCCGCGACAGGTGCTTCTCATGACACGCACAGCAGTGAAAGTCGTCGGGAAGAATAATTGGGTCTACGGCGTGCACGTAAGAGGGTACCTTTGCCTTTACCTTATGACCAGTGGGTCCGAGAAGGCGTAGGTGATAGTGAGAGTGAAAAAGTACCCCGATTTGTACCTTTCAGTAGTACACGCCTGGACTGGACAAGTTCTGAGAAAGAAGATGACGACGTGTTGCAAGAAGCTGTACCAATACATTTGCGATTGAATATAACGAACCCAGAGACTTTGTTTCGAGACCAAACTATACCTGGCAAGACACGGTAGAGCCTAAAACCTAGGTTGACAAAAGACAATTGAACTTTTTTTCTTCTGGTTACTTTTTTTGAAAGACATTTCCTTTTCACTATCCCTCAAGTTGCAGGTTCACAGTATGAGTCTTAGGCTGTGACGTGAGTAGTGACATAGGTCTGCAGGACTTGCAGTGTCATAGGACGGCTAATAACCACAACTAAGTGATCCAGGAAGATTACCGTGAGCAACGCTTTAGAGAATGGATAATAAAGTGGAAGGGACTGATAAAAAGGTTCAAATGAAAAATAAGTATAAGAAATTATTGTTTAGTCGATGTGGCGTAGCATTGTGTATTTTAGCATGTTTATGTATTTTATTAGCTTGTGTGGGTTGGGTTGTCCACACTATGCAGCAAGCACCTGCTCCAACTTCTGTTCCTTTGCCTTTTTCTACTACTATCTCCCCGCATAAGTTCTATACACTCCCAGATCATGAGCAAATTAGGAGAACAGAATACTTCAACAATTCATTCATCCAGTTGTTAAATCAGCATCAACTGGTAGTCAACACTACTGATTGTTGGGTTTGTGGGCTTATGCCCCATAACGCTGAGAAAGGGATGCCATATTTAGTCCTCCCGTTTTCTTATGAAGGTTCCGCTTGGGCTTATTTGGCTATGTTTTCCAATGCATATCAGAATCAACTTCGATATCCTCCTGGGGGTTCATATACTGGTGGAGCAGATTTTAGTCATAGTCCTTTGATAAAGGGAATAGTGACTATGGCTAAAATTGCCGACATTGGTAAGATTCCCGTTGATGAGAAACGAGCATATGATGGTTGGAATGTGACTCGTTACGTTACTAGCCTCACTGATAAGGCTAGACAAAGAAGATCTTTACCAATTTGGACAATACCTCATAAAGGTAACCTATGTCTGCAGATAAATGGTCAGAATTATAAGAATAAACAGGAAAAGAGTGTTTGTTCCCATACATACATCTATTCACCCTTGATTTCTTCACCGCTGGTACCATCTCAAGGTATATATTTTGTTTGTCATGATAGAGCCTATACATGGCTTCCCACCTATTTTTCAGGAACATGTTATGTGCCTTTCCTTCTTCCCCCGACATACACTGCTCCTTCAGGTCATCACAGAAAAAGATATGGCAGAGGGGTTATTGATTTTAAAGACACAGCTGGACAAGAGGGAGGAGACTTTATCAAAGGGTTTCTTCCTTTCTGGGGCCCAATGGCCAATAGCAGAAACATTAGACAGCTAGTTTGTGTCGTTGAGGCTACGATAAATGTGACTTCCGGAGCCTTGAGCAATTTGACAGCTGAACTTCAGGCGGATCGTCTTATGACTTTGCAAAACCGAATGGTTTTAGACATTGTCCTTGCAGATAGAGGAGGAGTCTGTAAATTGATTGGGTCTAGTTGCTGCATTTACATTCCTGATAATGCCCCTACAGTATACCAAGCCATTTCTAAGTTACACATGATTTCCAAGTCCATTCATCAGGACACAGGAGATTGGTCTGTGATGGGATGGTTTTGGGGACAACTGTCCACATGGGGATGGAAAGTGTTAACTTTCCTTGGAATGATTTTAGCCATCATTTTCTCTTGCTGTCTTTGTTTGCAGTGTGGCCCCGCCATTTGTGGTCTTTGTGCCACCTTGTGTGTCCCAAAGCCTGTGTCACAGAAAACAGAGGACATTAAAATGATGTTGCAGCAACAGCTCAATGGCCTCATGACCATTGACATTGACTCAGACTAACTTGAGTCCTTCGTGTTTTGCCTGAATAATGGCAAAAGGAGGGTCTGAGGTTCTGTGATTTTCGACTTCGCTTCGTATTCAGCCGCCATTTTGTGTCCAGTCGCCATTTTTTGTTGCCTTTACTCAGGCAGCACGGCAAACATAGTGTTTTTGCTTTTTCAGCTGCTATGCGTCTCTTCTGTTAAAAAGTAACCCCTTGTCCTTGTTTACGAAACCGATGTCAGGGTCTGGCCGAGTTTGTTAATCCATGTCTAGACTGATTGATCCTTGTCTTAGTTGACTGTTTGGGTCCCACCATTTTCCCTTACTTTATCTTATTTGACTGGCCTTCGCTATTCTTTCCTTGTATTCTCCTATTACACAACTATCCTTTGAGGCATGTAGATACGTCCTGCCACCTGCAAATTGGATTACAGGCACTAGCATTGATTAACTTGAGGGGAGGAGAGAACACGGGGTCTGAAAGAAGGTCGTACTCAAGATACTTGATAGCTTGTTTTCAAACTTTTTCTATTTGTCAGTTTTGTATGTTTTGGGAGTAGACGTTGTAAATATGTGTGCTATAAAAGATTGTGCGCCACGGAATTAAGTGGCAGTCTCCTAAGAATATACCATTGTACTTCTTGGATA
Source organism: Lissotriton helveticus (assembly GCF_964261635.1). Classification (NCBI taxonomy): domain Eukaryota; kingdom Metazoa; phylum Chordata; class Amphibia; order Caudata; family Salamandridae; genus Lissotriton; species Lissotriton helveticus. The sequence continues at coordinate 1,120,345,810 of NC_136070.1, forward strand.
ACTGTGCTTAGCTGCAGCTAATAAACCCGATTTTCTACGCCTAACAGAGTGTCTCGTGTCTCTGTTTGACAAGGCAGGTAAACCCGGAGATATTAGGCGTGCCCTGCGCCGCTCGGCTCATAAGGCCCGGTTCTCCAAGAGGCATGCATGGCATAGGACATTGGAAGAGTGATGAATTGTCGAACATGAAAAGCTGTAACAACTTTATGCAAAAAAGACACTTTCTCTGGAAAAATGGTGGCCTAAGGGGCCTGTAACAAGAAAGCTTGAAGATCAAGTCATGCGACGAGCTGCGGTCAATGAGGTCACGGTGGCCAGAAACATAGTCTTCAAATTCAGGAGACTTACAGACACATGACTCAAGGTAGGATTTTGCGAGTCCTTAATTGCGATAATTAAGGAATCACAATTAAGGGCTCGCAAATGACTATGCATGTAGGAATCGCTGTAAAAACAGCGATTCCTACACATTCCTTATTTGCGACTTGCAAATTGTGAGTCGCAAATAAGTAATTGCTTTCCATTCATTCCTATGGGCCTACAGGCCCATAAAAATGAATTTGAAATTGCATGCGCAATTTGCAAGTACCAATAGGTCCTCGCAAATTGAGCATGCCATTTCAGGGTGCAAGGTTGTTAAAAAAACCCTGTTGCACCCCTGAAATTGATTTGTGCACATAGGTTGCATCCCATATAATTGAGAATCTGCCCGTTTGCAACCGGTTTTTCTTTTGATGCATGTGCCTGTTAATGAACAGTTGTATATGAGTTTGAATTGTGTGCACATGAGGAAATTGAGGACCAAATTAACAAAGGGTTTTGGGGGAAAGAAATTAGTCAAACTCTTCAAAAATCTCATCACAACAAATGATTTGAACAGGGATGATTGATCCAGTGAACATGACAATGCCAAAAGGGGCAGCAAATAACCTTTAATGGTGCCCAACACAAGCTGAGTCAGAGACAAAATGAACAATAGAACATCTGACAGTTTAGCCTGCAATGGATCAGTATTGTGGGTGCCAAACTAGACTACAACCCTGTTCCAGTGACCAGCCTGGACAGACTTAGTACAAGAATGCCTGGCAGCCAGAAGTTCCAGATACAACACTCACCTTGCCTAATTTGGAGCCACTAGGATCACTTAGTTCCTGATCTTCTTCAGAGGTCAGTGCATGAGAGTTAGTGGCAGAAAGCTGTAAAGGATTTCCATATTCTATTCTATCCAGAATGTATCTCAGAAGAAGAGCCTTCCAGGAAACTTCAGCATGAGAAAGGTTTTACATTGCACATTCTCTGCAGTGGTGAAAACATTTAGCCAGGATTCTCCCCATTACTGGAAGATTCCATGTTCCATGTCAAAGTGCAACCATCCATTCATGATCTGACAGGCACCTATGGCTGCCCTCATCAGCCCTAGTATTCAAAGATACCAGCAGGTCATCCCCGACCAAGGATATGCCCTGTTGCCACAACCAGCTCCAGGGATGAAGCACCTCTGGGAACTGGACCCAGAACCCCACCCCACCATGCTTGTTGCAGTACTATATGGTGGTGGTGGTGTTGTCCATAAGAACCTGAACCAACCTCTGGTTGATGAATAATAGAAAACACCAGGCAAAGGGCGTATAACTCCAACAGAATGAGGTGGAGATAGGTCTCAACAAGAGACCAGAGTCCTTTTATTGCCACCTCTTCCAGATGATCTCCTCATCTTAGCAGCAACACAACTGTCACCACCGGAAGCTCTGGGCGGGACAGGGAGAGAGGTCTGATGCTGGTCCAATTGCAGTTGAGCGACCACTGCACATCTTTTGCAGTCTCCTCTGAAACCTGGACGGAATCTGATAGGTTGTCTTGGTGCTGAGCCCACTGAGGCTTCAGGTTCCACAGCAGAGCCCGCATATGCCACCTGCCGGAGTTAATGTTACTGGGATTAATAAAGCGCACGAATACCCAGAGGTGTCTTAGCGCTGAGGACATAGGAGGCCTGCTCAGATGTCTAGTTCTGGAACAACCAGGTTTTTAGTCCTTTCCTGAAGGAGGAGAGGGAGCTCGCACTTCTGAGCTCACTCGGAAGAGTGTTCCAGAGATTAGAGGTGCCAAAGCAAAAGCTGCGGCCACCCCAGTGCGATGTTCGAATTCTGGGCACTGTCAGGAGTTTGGCCCCTGTAGAGATGTCTGGTTGCTTCATACCAGGCGAGAAGGTTTTGCAAAAAGACAGGACCTGTGTGGTTCAGTGCTTTGTACGCCAGACACAGAACCTTGAATGTTATCCGTTGTGGTACAGGAAGCCAATGCAAGCTGCGAATCTCCTTGGATACAGATTTACACCTAGGGATGTTGGACAGTAACCGTGCTCCTGTATTTTGTACAATCTGAAGCTTTTTTAAGCACTGCTTCTGAATGTTCAGATACAGCCTGTTACAGTAATCAAGTTTAGACTGAATCAGCGATGTAACTACAGTTTTTCTGGTGTCCATGGGAATATAAGGAAGAATCTTCCTTACTTTCTTGATAATGAAGTGGGAGGAGGAGACAGTTGCATTTGGGTGCTGGGTAAGCATAGGTTTGGTGTCAAACCACACTCCCCGGTTTTTAGCCTTAACCGCAGGTTTTGGTGGATCTCCCATCTCTGCCGGCCGCCACAGATTGCCTCAGTTTGGTTGCATATTACCAAAGATCAGGATCTCTGTTTTTTCAGAATTAAGTTTAAGACAGTGTGTACTCATCCATCGGTAAATGGCACATATACAGTTCTCAAATTGCTGAGTAGGGGGAACCTGACTTTTATATGCAGCCACTACAATCTGGGTGTCGTTAGCGTGAGACGTAAGACTGAACTCAATTAGTCAATAAACTTTATTCGGCTATATTTCATAGCCATAAAAGTACACGAAATCACATTAAAAATTAACAGAGATCAGACAGTAATATGAGATGAACAGGCTTCATAAAATGTAAAAGCGTAAATAAGAAATCATATTATCATAGTATTACGCAGATAGTATACACTTTTGAGATATGTCACAACAGAAGAAACGGTGAAAATATCCTCCAAAGTCAATATAGCCAAAAAGGCAGGGCGACAAAATCTCAAATCCATATATCTTAAAATGGGCACAATCCATCTCTTTCTAGATAACAAATAAAATCTACAAAAGAATAAAATATGTATGTCTGATTGATCAGAACTATTGTCGCAGGAACATTTAGGCAATACCCTTGCCCAGTCATTCATAACAGGGAAACTTAGTAATCTGAATAGAATTCCAAATCTAAATCTAATTAGTAGGAATCTTTCATGTTCTTTCATATGTAATTTTAGGTAGGGTTGGATGGAGTTAACATTGGTAGCCAACTGATGAGAGATCACAGTTTTTTTAGTCATTTCTCCTGTTTGTCTAAGGTCAGAAAAGAAATCCAAACACAAAGACTTTAGGCTCTTTCTAGTAATCCCAAACATAGTTTCTGGCTCATCGAAAAACTCCGGGTGTTTGATGTTCTTGCAAACTAGTTTAATGTAGCAAAACCATTTTATCCTTTTTGCCCCAACACGTCTCCCAATATGAGTCTGTTTAAATAGCATTTCTCATTGGTCCATACACGATGCCATAGTAGAATCGGTTGAACTCTAATTAGATCTTCTAGAAATGGTATTCCCAGTTCAGTATGGCAGTTATAGTTGGACATGCTCCTTGGGAGAGACAGTAAATGGCGTAAAAAATCGTTTTCTGTCACCTGTAATTTATGAACGTCTAAGTTTCCCCATATGCCAGCCCCATATAGTGCTACTGAGACACAGCTAGTCTTGTAAATGTGAATAAGTTCTTTGACCGTCTTTTTGCCCAATTTTTTACTAAAAGATTTGACAGCCATGATCGCTTTAGAAAATAATACATTTCTGGCCTGTATTGCGTTCGTCCAATTTCCAGTTTGATCAAACAAAATACCTAAATATGGGAAATTAGGAGTATGCTGTATAGAAGTACCTTTAATAAACATGATTTTTTTCTTTAAGCGCACATTCCCGCCACAGTTCATTGCAAATGTTTTTGTGCAGTTTATCTGTAAGTCCAGTTTCTCCATGAACACACTAAAGGATGAAATCATGGTCTGCATGGCTAAGGGAGTTCTTGCCATGAGCACCGTGTCATCTGCATAAATAAGTGCAGGTAACCGGCGGGCTGAGGCGGTTGGCATGTCAGTGCATTCCTGTAGGAGTGTGGCCTCAAGATTATTAATATAAATAGAAAATAAAAAGGGGGCAAGGACGCACCCCTGCCTAACGCCCCTGCCAATGCTAAATTCCCTTGTCCATTCACCCCTAGTACCATATCTGACCATTGCACTAGCCTCGCTATATAATTGTCTTAGAAAGCAAACAATATTTGGTTCTACACTCAAGTTAGTTAAGATGGTCCACAATTTGCTGTGATTTACAAAATCAAAAGCCGAGGTAAGATCTAAAAAAGTTAGGTATAATCTGCCTCCCTTGGCTGTTGTATACTTCTCTATCATAATTGATAGATTAAGAGCTTGCTCAATGGTGCCAACCCCTTCACGGAACCCATATTGGAGATCAGTGATTATGTGGCGTTCCTCGGCCCATTTCTGGAGTCTATCTAAGATGACTCTGCTGATAATTTTTATATTAGAATCCAGCAAGGAAATAGGCCGGTAGCAAGCACAACTAGATCTATCTCCTTTTTTAAAGATTGGAATGATAGTTGATTTGAACCACGTATCGAGTAGGCCCACAGAGATAGCAGCATTAAAGGTTCTGGTGAGTAACGGGGCCCAGAGACTAATGTCCTTCTTATAAATATCTACTGGGACACCGTCGGGACCTGGTGCCTTACCCCCAAGACTCGACTTGATGCTCTTAGTTACTTCCTCAAGCGTAAAATCAAGTTGTTGCCCTGCTGAATGTTTTTTCGTAACTTTAGGTATTTTAATTGGATCTGTGTTGACAGGTACAGGGTTATATAATTTTTCAAAATGCTTAACCCATTCCCTTTCGTCAATAGCAACCTCTATGCGAGCTTTAGAGCTGTCTTTAAAAAAAGGAGCATTGATTGCTTTCCAAAAGGAAGTCATGTCCTTTGATTCTGAGGCCATCAAAATATCGGACCATGCTTTATTTTTTAGCTGGAGTTTTTGAGTTTTGAGTGCCATCTTATATTCTTTACGAAGGGTCTTTATAAGGGGTTGGTTTCTAGTTTGCTGTTGCAAGGCTAATTTAAGTTTTTTATACGCCTTGCTGCAGGCCGGTGAAAACCAGCCTCTACCTTTCATTTGGTTCTTATTTAACTTAGAATTAACCCAAAGCCCCTTTTTTATGCTTACAGTTATTACTTTAAAGTTAGTTATGATTTCAGCATCCTCGGAGTCCGGATCCAGACAAGCGTCAAAATTTGCACCACAGGTACTAACAAGGGCACTTAGAAAAACCTCAGGGACCACCCTGGTCCATTTAATGGCGTATCCATTTTGCCTATTTATATCTATGTCCGTAGAGAAAACAGCTGCTCTGTTTTGCACTGCTAACTTTACGTCCATGAGTTCTAACCTAATAGGAAAATGGTCACTCAGAGGAGTGTTCAGGACGTTACATTTAATTACACGATCCCTATAACATGATGAGATAAGTATGAAGTCTATAGTAGTCATGGATCCTCTGCCATTAAAAGTTGGGTTAAAATCGGTCTTGTTATAGCATATTTCGTTTGCAAACCCTAGATCATATTTAAACAGGATCTCATTTAGAGCATTCCCCAGCAATGAGTGCTCAAAATGAGATAAGTTAACGTCTCTTTCCACAGTAAGTCCACAGGTACCTGTACCGGATCTGTCACAAAGAGTACAATTAAAATCCCCACCCCAAATTATCGTGTACAATCTATTAGAGCCATTTAGAATACCATCTAGTTCATAAATCATGGTTTTGAGTACCATCCCTACATCGGCTGATGGAATATTGTTATAAAAATTAACCAATAGTATGGAGGCAGACCAAAGGGGCCAGTTCAGAAACATATACGTTAAATAGAGAAGGGCTCAAGGAGGAGCCCTGTGGCACTCCGCACAGGAGGGTATACGGCTTAGAATGATACCCATCAACCGAAACTGTTAATCTCCTATCCTTGAGAAAGGAGGACAGTAGGGCCAATGCTGTGCCCTTGACCTCCAGACTCTCCAGCCACTGTTGCAAGAGGGAATGATCAACAGTATCGAAAGTGCTGACAGATCGAGAAGCACTAGGGCAGCCGTGCCTCCTCTATCCATCATAGCTCTGATCTCCTCTGTGGCTTTAATGAGTGCTGTTTCCGTACTGTGTTCTTGGCGGAAACCAAACTGGGAGTGATCAAGCAAGTTATTTTCGCGAATGAATTGGGTTAGTTGGATATTCATAAGTTTGACAATTATTTTGTCTGGCAACGGCAACCTGGCTATAGGACGGTAGTTGTTCTGATTGGTTGCGTCTAGGGTATTTTTTTTTAACAGCGGAAGGATGGAGGTGTCCTTCCACATGGACGGAATGTTGCCAGAATCAAACATTGAATTAAAAATTTCTGTTAGCCCAGAACTCACCATGTCTGCAATATCTTTCAGAAATGCTGGCGGGCATGGGTCGGAGGGAGATCCTGACTTTGCTTCATGAATGTATTTCACCACTGTTTCAGATGAAATGGGTGAACAACTAAGCAGGGTGTTCTTGTCCGAGTCCGGGCTTAATGAACGGGTAGTGGGTAGGAGAGCTGATATATCCTCAACATTTTTTTAAATGTCCAGGACTTTAGTTTTAAAAGCAGCTGCAATGTCATCACATACTTTTGATTGCCCTTGAACCGTGTAGTATTGGGTGTGGTGAGTTTCTTTACTACTGTAAAAAGTGCTTTAGAGGAATGTTTTGCTTCCTCAATATTTGGTAAAGTGATCCCTCTTTTCTGATATCAGTACATTTTTATACTGTGTTAGGGCCGTTCTATACGCTCTCTTTTCAGGTGAGTGATAATTTGCACGCCAACACCTTTCTAATCAACGACATTTTAGCTTTTCTTTCCGTAATGCGTCGGAAAACCAGGGGGCTGAAGGGGTCGTTCTATTCCCTGCAGTTATTTTTTTTATAAGTACTGAGGCCTTAATTGCTTCATTTAGCCAATCTGTGTATTTGGTAACAGTTAAGTCAGGGTGATCGTTTAAATGTGGACGAGAGCTCTCCAAATATGTGCGAAGGATCGTTTTATCCATTTTACTCCAGTTTATCTGGGTGGCGACTGGGGTCTTGGAGGTCCCTCCAAGCCCAAAAGAGGTGATTGGGAGATAGAACTTAATAAACGAGTGGTCTGACTATGTCAGTGGAAGGGTTTCTTTGCAAGTGAGACCGTGGGCTGAGGTGAAGATACCATCTAGCGTATGTACCGCCTCATGAGTAGGGGTCTCTACCAATTGGGTAAGGCCAACAGCTCCCAAAGTATCTATCAATACCCCTGTCTCCCTGTTGTCCCTGTCTTCAAGATAGAAATTAAAATCTCCGAGGATAGTGAAGTCATGGTTTAGGAGAGTAGGTTCTAGAAGGCTATCTAGGTGTGAAGTAAAGGTACTTCTGGAGCTTGGAGGCCGGTACAGCAAGATATCTCTGAAAGTCTGCCTTGAACTAAGTTCAATTGCAAGGTGAAGAGCCTCGTAAAAAGGCGTGGAGGTATAGTGAAATATAACAGGGACATGCTCCCTCAAGATAATTGCAACTCCACCTCCTCGTTTTAGTGGTCTATCGAACCTGATAGCCCGAAATCCAGCCGGGGTTGCGGTGACAAAGTCAGGGTCGGCAGCAGCATCTGCTCAGTTTTCTGTAATGAAAAGTCTGTCTAGATCACAATCTGAGGTCATGTGTGCAATCTCATATTTGTGCTTTGCTAGTGATCTGACATTTACAAGGCCCCAATAAAGTTTAGCACTCTCTGTGATTTTAGAAGAGTAATGACTCTGAGGTCTTTTGAGGGGCTGGAAAGCCCTAGTTCTTTGTAATTGCGGGAGTGTATAACCACAGGGACAGTTTGCATTACCTTCGCCCGTAATAAACCAGCAACACTTTTTTCTGGGAATGTTAAGGAAGAGTAACTCTTTTGCGGTATAACTGAGCACCTGGGTATAAGAAAAAACAGGGGTCCTGGTCCTGGGCCCGATCCAGCGTAGACGGGCGCCCACGGGCTTGCCTTAGGCTGCGCATTTCTGCACCATCTGGCAATTTTATGTGATTCTGGTGGACGACTAGAACGCGTCCAACCGGACGTGTTGACTGGGCAGAAATGAGGAAAAATGGTAGTGGAGTGTCCATCCTCCGCTCAATCGGGCAAACAGCCGTGGCGGACCGGGGTCGGCACCCACTCTGTGCAAGAGAGGCTAAAGTGCGGGGAATTGGAAAACCGATGAACAAGTAAAATTATTCCTTTAAAACTGGTACGTAAATAGCAGCAGCAGTATTTAAAAGCAGTATCAACACGCAGTGCAACTCACTTAAAAACAATACCAGGCATAAAATACGGCAAGGCTAAAAAGAGAGAGGCGCCAGCAAGGCGTTCTTGAGTTGACTAACCGGATGCATGATGCCAAAAGTCCCAGAAACCCCAGAACCACCTTCACTGAGGCCCAGGTCCAAGACTCATCATTATGGAGATAATGCCCAAATCTGCTCCATATCCAGGATGGCTCCAATGAAATGGAGTCTCTGCAAAAGAAGCAGGAGTGGCCTTGACATGTTGCCAATGATGGCAGGGGGCTCACTGTCTTCTGGGGGTTGTCCACCACTGCCTCTGGTGAGCCCACCTTCAACACAAAGTCATCAAGTTAGGGGAACTGTGATCCGCTAACTCTGAAGGTATATTGCGATAACTGTCACTTTTGTGAACTACTAATGGGCACTGGTGAGGCCGAAGTGGAGCATGGCAAACTGCAAATTCTCCTGGCACACCTCAAACCGCAAATAGCAACTGTACAACTACTTGACGAGTATATGAAATTACACGCCCAGGAGGCCCAAACCCACTATCTATTCACCTGACAAGGCAGACAGAACCTGGCCAGCATAAGTATCTTCAATTTTATCCTTCCAAAAGTATGCATCAAAGCATGCATATCTAAAATAGGACGAAGGCATCCATCCTTCTTCGGTATGCAGAAATAACAGGAGTAACAGCCAGTCCTTATTTACTAGACTGGAACCCTCTCTATGGCTTCTTTTGCAAAAACTGCCTTTACTTCTTATAGTAAGATGGACAATTGCTCCTCTGAGTGATTGACGGCTGTGGGTGGGAAGTGTGGTGGGTCAAAAAGGAATGACATGGCATGAATTAAGCTAAGCTGTTTACAGATAAAAAAAACTTAGAATCAATTTTATATAAAAACGTATGTTATTTAAATATTCAAATAAGACTTTCAGGAATGAAGCAGAAGCTTCAGCATATGGCACACAGATATTTTGTGCTTCAGGCAGGGAGTATTTGGCTGTCAGCAAAGGATACTCTATATGGTTTTATAGCATGCTACATAAATGTTTTCTGTACTCATGAGAATATATTGGGCCCTATTCACGAAAGTAATCTGAGACAAAATCCTAACTTTACGACTTTCGGTATTCACAAAAGGCATTTAGGAGTAGTAAAATTACGATTCCTAACTTTACTACTCCTAAACTGAGACAAAATCCTAACTTTACGACTTTCAGTATTCACAAAAGGCATTTAGGAGTAGTAAAGTTAGGAATCCTAACCTTACAACTTTCGGTATTCACAAAAGGCATTTAGGAGTAGTAGAGTTAGGATTTTACTACTCCTAAATGCGTATTGTGAATCCCCAAAGTCATAAAGTTAGGATTTTGTCTCAGACAAGGAACAGATCTTGGAGAACAAGAACAGCCCAAACTCGAAGGACAAAGACTAAGATTGCCAGGACACGAGAAGGAAGGTGGATCAGGACATGTGATACCAGGGCTAGGAGGCTGATGGTGAGGAGAACTAGGACAAGGTGACTAGTATCAAAAGGACCTCAAAGGAACATGGCCAAATGGGCCAAGACTGTGTGAATCGGGAGGGCCACAATGAACAAAAGGCAAAGTTCATGATCACAAGAACAATAGGACAAGAAGAACCAGACCCAAGGAGACCAACACTAAGTTAGCAGATGGGTCAGGTCCAGAAGAACTAGATCGGGCTGAACCCAACCCAACCTATAATGAACAGGATCAAGAGGATCAAGGACAATGGGGATAGAATTTTGAAAAGGACAAGGAGTATGAAAAACAAGAATAGCATGACCTTAACTAGGAGTGCAAGATAGTTGAGACCAGGGAAAATAGGCAGACAGAGTCAGACAGAAAAGTTCTAAGAGGATGAGGTTACAAAAGACTAAGGGGACCAGGAAGATCAGGACAATGAGAAACAGGACCTTAAGGATCAGGACCAAGAGGAACAGAGGGCCTCAGGCCCTTCCGGCCCTAGAGCACCACTGAAACGTCACTTTTTTGACATTCTGGTCATGCAATGTGCCACTGGCATATTTATAAGGCCACATAAAGCCACGTAACGTAGCTTTTCATGGCCTTATAAATACGTGCCCCTTTCTAGCAGAAAACTGTGTGAGCTCTTGGCTCTTATTTCGGAAACTATACCAGTCCAGCTTCTCCTCAAATCCCTTGGATAAGGACAACTTAATGCTTGAGTTCCAACATCCAACATCGTTAAGACACCCGCAAATGACAAAATGAACTAAACTACTGAAATATAACTTGGCAAGACTGAATTATCTCTTACGCACGAATACAACTTGGACAATTTCAGGAAGCTCCCCAGTCCTCAAGATGATCTAAAATTATTATAGATCGAAACGTCGTCGACCCAGCCAAGGAAATGCCCCTACCCCATTGTATATAGTTTTATGGTCTATACCTTGTTGTTGTGTGACATTTCGCTCTGTTCCACTTTGTTTACTCATGTCACGTTATGCACCTTGTCACTCATATGAGCACCTGAAACGCCCTAATGTTAAGAATTGAAAATAAATGCTAGAATTTATGTTTCCCTACACACTCTGCTCCTAAGCGTGATTTAATTATGCGCTGAGTTTCCTTAGGACCTCCTCAGGCCACCATTGAACCATTGTTCTCCTAAACTACGCTTCAACCCCAGGTTCGCTTTATGGGGTACCCATGTCTCCCAAAACTACATAGGGCGGCACAGCAGCAAGGCCTGCTCCGCTGCCCTACGGCAAAAAAAACATAAATAAGGCCCAGGGTGAGGAGGAAGAAAAGGATAAAGACCAGGGACATTAGGACCAGGATTGTCACTGCCTGTAAATCCAGGCGACCGAGCTAGGAAAATGATGGTCATAAGATGAGCAACAGGATGGCCAGGCTCAGGAGAACCAGACAAAGGAGAACTATCATGAGTTTGTGAAGTAGCATGAAGACGAGCAGCAGAAAGACCAGGGCAAAGAAGATTATGACCAGATTAAGGAAGACGAGATCCAGACTAATAGGACCAGGGCCAAAATAAACAAGGAAGACAAGGGGATCAGCACCAAGAACACCAGCAAGACCAGACCTAGAAGGACCAGGACCAGATCAAGGAGGATTAGAAGTATCAGCATCAATAGGACATGACCATAGAATCATAGGGGAACGACCATGGTCAGAGTACCAACTGGAACAGAAAGACCAGGATTAGGGGGTAGCAGTACCAGGGTGAGGAAGATCAGAAGGACCAGAACAGCCAGAGCCAGGAAAACTGAGAAGACTGAACCTGGATGTCCAGGAGGACCTAGGCCAAAATGGCGAGGCTCAGAAGGATCCAAAGGAAAAGAGCCAGGACCAAGAGGGCCCAGACCATTGAGGGCCAGGCAGACAAGCATGATCCAAATCAGGAAGACAAGAGTTAAGAGAGCAACGCCTAGGAGGACCAGGACACAAAAGGCCAGATAGACCAAGGGGACCAGCAGGACCAGGAACTGATATACTGGGAATTATATGACCAGGGTTGGAAGAATGAGAAGGAACAGGTTAAACAAATGAGGGTCGGAGGATTATGAAAGAAAGAAAGAGCTAGCAGAAGGGGGCCTGAAAGGACCAGGATGGCCAGAAGGAGCAGAACCAAGAAGATTAGGCACACAAAGACCCAAACAAGGAGAACCGATAACAAAAGGATCAAGTCTAGTAGGCACAAAACAGGCGAGAGCACAGACTGTAAGGCCCAGAAATAGAAAGGCCATTGCTTGGCAAACCAGACTTAGAGTGAAGACGACAAGGAGAACAGGGCCTCAAGAATGAAGAGGAGAGTCCAGGCAACCAGATCCAACAGGACAAGAGCTATGATCTATGTGGAGCAGGAGAATAGGAACTGGGGTCTAGGACCAGGCTGGCGAGGATCAGGGGAAACAGGACATCCAGAACCAAAAGGACCAATGGAACCAGAGCAGGACAAAAATGACCAGGACCACCCCAAGATGACCTAATAAGGAGGAACAGGACCAGTGAAGGCAACACCAGGTGGACCACAAGGACCAGGGAAAAAAGAATCAGGATGACCCACCCCACTTAGAGTGGCAGCCTTAGGAGTACCAGGAAAATAGGGCCAGGTGGATAAGGACTGAGCAGACCAGCAGGATCTGGATGAAGATCAATAGTACCAGGATAAAGAGGCCCAGAATGGTCTAATGAATGGATGAACCAGGGCAGGGGCAGGGCCAGGAAGATCAAGGTTCGGAAGGGCTACAGCAAAGACCCCAGGAAACCAGGGTGATCAGAACTAAATAGACCAGGGCCAGGATCAGGAGAAAAAATCCAACCCAGAAAAGGAGGACTTGGAACAGGACTTAGGAGGTGGGCCAATGCCTGCAGGCAAAGAAGGACTGAGGAGTGATGGAAGAAGACCAGGGGCAGGAGGCCACCCACGTGGCTCTAGGCCACAAGTATTAAGATATCACTTTTGTAAATGGTTCTTAATCATGCTTCCTATGCTGCCAACTCCTTCAAATCCCCTCTCCTCACCCCACATATAGAACTGGTAAGTATTTGCTGAAAAATCAGGTCATGCAAAGTGAATAAAAAGCCGGTACTGTTACACTCTCACCTTTGAGTGTAGAAGACATGGTCTGATGCTGGCACAGTAGTCTGACGGTGGATCTGAGGGCATTGGGACTGAAATATGGCGGAGGAGTTTAAAGGTGGATAGATAAAAATGAGCGTGGTCTGGGAAGTATGGCAGAAAGGGTTTGAGAAACTCAGAAGGCTGACGTCAGCAAAAAGGGTTAATGGCTAACAAAGTTATCAAAGGGCTATAGCAATCAGCAAATGGAAGCTCAAGATCATAACAAGGCTCTGATGAGCACAAGAGGGGATGATGGAGCCTCCAAATAGATTTTCTGACATGGCCCAACGAGGGATTCTGTGTGACCTCCAGATCTTTGCCCAGATATTCCATGTTTGTGTATGTGAGAGGGCTATGTATCAAGAGGTAGTTTTACTAAGAAGTCAAGCAATGCAAGGCAGCAAGACAACTTCCTGAACTGCACAACATTGCATGACAGGAAGAGAGCAGAATTGTACCATATCTACTAAGATATAACACATTTCTGCTCTCTTCCTGCTATGGTGCATTATGTACAGCCTACTGTAGTATGGCTTATAGGTCCATTGTCGACATTTACTAATTTAGCATAAGCTTCGCTGCCATGAGGCTGCTTTTGCGCACGAAAAAGCATGCATATATTTCACAAGACACTGTTTGTGCCCCTTTCACATGAGAACTGTCTACCTTGTAAGTTCTCTGCTGTGCTCTGAGGTTTAGTCGGCACGATGTTCAAGGTTAAACAACAATGCCCCTTGTTATTCTGTTCTGGTCAGTCCCTCCCACCTAGACAAACGTGCTACATACAGCTGCACTACTGGAAATCGTATGCTTTAATATTGCAAGCGCAACATGTTTTAGCACACTTGGAGAGACACCTTTCCGATGAGAAGAGCTGTGCTTGTCGTGCGATGTGAACATTGCATCTAGGCCTTGAGGTATGGGGGTCGGATGTCAACACCCAGAGATCATCTTTTTTTATAATAAACTATCTCTTACCACGGGAAGGGTGGTTAGGTTGTTTAGTCCTTTTCCACTGATTTTATGAAATTATATCCCCGTTTGTATTCTATGGTATTGTAGCAATGCTGACTATATTATGTTTATGCATTTTGCTGCTAGTATTACATTTGTACTGCAACATAGAGCGCGTTAATTGAAATAAACATTTTAAACTATACCGCATCTCAGATTACCCGCACTGTGGACAAGTATGAGTGAGTGAGTGGAAGAGTGTCTGGCTCCCGCAATTCCCAAGATAGAGTGACGTGTTCTAGGTTGCCTAATCATTGGTAGCTTCGCTGTAGATGGAGAAAGAATGAAACACTATAGCTAGTCGGTTTGGGATTTTGGGTACTAATATGGTAGGTTGGTTCACCCCTATTTACTGAGGTCCTATTTTCCTCTGCATAGTTGTGTATATGTGCAGAACCCCACAACACTACCACCAATGCAGGTGCCTGCATTACGAGTAGGATTGTTTTTGTGCAGGAAGGGGTGTATTCCAGCACAAAAACCTTCAAGACATTTTCTTTTATCAGAGTGTGTTGTAGAATGCAGCACACATAGAAAGTGGAAGTCAGTAGGATCAATATAGATATTTCTCCTTGTTGCACCTCACTCGAGAAGGCATACCATTTTTATACAATCCCAGCTTTACTCACCTCAGTAATTCTGGGATTGCATCAAAATCCATAGGTGGATGCATGGGAATGCCCATGCTCCATCCAAGGAATGCATTCTCACCACAAGGCAGCTAACTGCACTGCCTTGCATTACTCAAGATTTACTAAGCCACGTAGAGTGGCTTCGTAAATCCCATTCAAGGGTTTGTGTAGCCTAGTGCATCATTCAAGGGCAACACAACCCCTTAGTAAATCTGCCCCTAAATGTGTAGTAGTAGGATTCCTTGTGTAATGAAAGTCTTAGTGCAAGGACCAGTGGGATACATGTTGCATGACATGACATGAGAGTTGATACAGCTTATCCACACATTGGATATGTATTGACTGCCCCAAAAAAATCTGTAAGGTCCTGTTTAGCAAAGTGCAGCTGATTAGTTTTTGATGAGTGACTACATAGGGTAGATCATGGAAGTAAGGAATAGGTCATAGGTTATCGTGTTAAAGGTGTCAACGTTTCTAAGCAGGATTGTCCTTTATTTGTGCCTGATGTCTACTTAGAAAGTCTGATGAAAGTCAGGTGCTGAGGTCTCTTGAATCATTATGTACTTGTTGCAGATACTTCTCCTTGCAGGAAGCACAATTGCTACTGCTGTGAGAGCCATCACCAAGCACAAAGGCTGTGTCTGATTGACAAACAGAAAGTGATATTTGAAAGAGTTGCACCCCAAATCAGTTCTGAAAACCCAATAGTGGATCCACATACCCAGTCTGTAAAACAAGTATTAAAGTTGAACTGTGAAATAGTTGATCAGTAGGTCCCAAGAATGGAGGTAGCAAAATGTCTACATGTGTTAGGTGTCTTATTGCTAACAATATTTGTATTAAGTACAATGAACAAAAATCTCTGTGAGTTTCTTTTTTTCTGTTTGTTTGATGCCTATATGTCTTTCTCTGATTTACTGGGAAAATTCATTCATATTCCAATGACATTCAGTTCAACAAATTATAGTTCAAGACCTTTCTTGTGCCTTTCTGAAAGAATGCTTCCTCTGATGGCCCAACAGTGTACAGGCCGTTGAAGCAAGGACTTTACACCATCTACCCTATTTGGAGTAAAACCTGGCTGTAAGGGACAGGAAAAAAATAATGATCAATCACCCTGAGAAGAATCTCCCAGCATGAGGGGCCATTTGTTTTTTTGATTTTTCAAAACAAACTCATACTTTGTAAGTTCGTTTTTGAAATACAAAAAATAAACATTTGCTAGCCGGCCATCATGTCTGACTGTTCTGTCCTCCAAATGTTTCAAGCTTAGACAGGAACCACCATTGCAATTTCTGCCAATGTAGAGAGATGTCAACAGGGCCTGTGGATATTTTTGGTAATCCTATATCTGGCCAGTGGCTTTGTGCGTGAGAGCGAGTATGTAGCTTTAGAAGAGTAAAAGCTTTGATTAGTCTTGCATAGATTCTAATCATCTTTATCATTAGTCAAATCTACAGGTAATTGTAAGAGTAGGAGCATTTATGGAGCACAAACCTGCTCCATAAAGGGCCTCCTAAGCCTTTATGTCTTGGCCCTCAGAGTAATGGAGTGGCATTCTGTGCCATGTCTATCTAAGTAACTTGGAATCATTGAAACATTTGAGCCCTTTAGACCTAGAGTTTAGTGCCTGCATCTAAACCAGTTTTACTACTAAGCGCCTCATGTGGCAATATCACAAGGTTTGTGACCACAAAAGGACTTATCACTGTACAATTCTGATTTTATAAGTTGGACATTTTCGGGGATATATAAAAAGTTCTTTTTGCAATCATTTCTGAATTGCAAATAAGAGGGCTCATGAAATGGGTGTCCCTCCCTTTTCCAATTTGGTAAGGAATATATTGATAGTTTGTGACTGCAATTGCTGTCGCAAGCTATTGATGAGCTAGCAACCCCCCCCCCCCCGAGTTGGAGTGGAAACTAATTTGCAAAGAGGAAAGGTTCCCATTAGACTGGATGTTGGCAGCCTGAGTGGGAATCTTTACTATTTAACCAGTGGCTGGATAAATAGTGAAGTTTTTCTACTATTTGCACTCCCGCCAGTGGCACAGTGCAGCATCTCTACTGTTTAGCTAGTGGCTGGGTAAATAGTGACGTTTTTCTGCTATTGCACAGCTGCTAGCTGGTCAGCTCAAAATCTCTACTATTTAGTCAGCAGGAAGATAAATATATGAACTTTCCTGCTATTTGAACAGTGCTCAGGCAGACTGCTCAGAATCTCTACTATTTAACCAGTGGCCAGGTAAATAGTGAAGCTTTTGTGGTATGTGTGTGACTGCTGGCAAAACAGTGTAGAATCTCTACTATTTAGACAGTAGCCAGGTAAATACCTATGTTTTTCCGCTAATTGCACAGTTGCCGCCGATCAGTCCAGAATCTCTACTACTTAGCCAGTGGCCAGGCAAATAGCATTTTTTCTGCTATTTACATGGCTGTCAGCCAAACAGTGGCTGAGTAAATGAAAGAAAACAATCACTATTTACCCAGCAGCCAGGTAAACAGGTGTTACCTTTAGATATGAGGTGTGTCATCTAGGCAGGTTGAAGGTACAGGTTGGTGATACTGTTTACTTTTGCCCTTTGCTGGCTTGCTTGCAACCTCTGAGCTTTATGGGAAGATAATTGCAGAGAAGTGGGCCTGCACTGTAATATACTTACTTCATGACCTCCATCTTATTTTATCTGTGCCCCACCTTCAGTTCTCGGGGCATAGACTCAATATAGTTGTTGAGGAGCATATCATGCCAGTACCTCTTAAATTCTTTTCTCCTCCATAATTATTTCGAAAACATTGTTTTACACATGCCTTTTAATAAATTGGAATAACTGAGGTATTTTCAATTTCTCTCTCTCTTTAAACACAAATAGAGATGACAGAATTCCATATTTTGTTGGTTCCTCTTTCCATTGAGTGTTTATGGCGGCTGGAATGTGAAGAGTTTGTGTGAGAATACTTTAAGTTTATTTTTGCTGAAGTAATTGTTACCCACTTCATCTATATTTTTGTCTCTGTACCTTTTACCTTCTGGTGAAGTCTAATTTTAGCTACAGAATGTGTACACTTTGTTATTTTGATTCAAGATTCTCCAAGTGCTGCTTCTTGTGTTTTTTCTTCATTGCGCATGTAGAAATCCTTTTGCTACCTATTTGCCTCTTATTCAAAACATGGATTTCATGCTAATGGATTTCTTCTTATTGATTTTAGAAACACATTAATGAAAGCAGTCTCTTTGTTGCCTAATCTTGTTGCTGATGAGTGTAGTGGCGAAAGCCTCAATACTGATGGGTACAGTGGCTAACAACAGCCTTATTATGAATCTTGTGGTAATCCTGATAATGGATAGTACCAGATACTTCACAAGCAGACAAAGGGGCAGGTTTATCAATATTTCACGCAGCACAATGCAGAAAGCCATATTGCTGGGTTGCGTGAAAGGGAGGGGCAGGAATGCACTGCATTTAGCATTATATGGCGCGTTCTTATGCTTTCCAAATACTGGTGCACTTTTGGCTGTCTAGTGCCAATACAGGCACCCTTGCGTCATGGTCCAATTGTGCCTGCATTGTTGGCAGGATTATTTGTGTGCAAGAAGGGACACCTTCGTGCACAAAAATAATCCTTAAAGGCATTTTCCTCTTTCTATGTCTGCTGCAGAATGTATCAAATATGGAAAGAGGAAACAATTAGGAGAAATAAAGATATTTCTCCTTGTTATGCCTTGACTGGGGAGGCGTAGCATTTAGACGCATTCCCAGGTCTACCAATGATGGTAAATTTGGGGATGTGCCAAAATCCATTGGTGGATACATGGGAATACCCATGCTCCAATCATGGAACACCTCCCTGGGGCAGAGTAACGCAATGCAGCGATTTGCGCTGCGTTACTCTTGATTTAGTAAACATTGCAGGGCCATGCAAAACCTTGATAAATTTGGGCCAAAGTGTTAAGCTGAAATATATCTGGTAAAACATGCAGGAATCATTGAGGGGACATCAATTCATAAATGTTATTCCTTAAGATCACGTAATCTGGCATACTTTTACTCCCCAAGACAAGTCGGTTACAGGAACCTGAAAACTGGTTAAAACATCCTTGGTATAGCCATGTGGTACAAATTTTCACTAAGTGGGGATCGAAAGAGATCACCGGGAGAGAATACAATAGGCATATAATCAGGGCACTGCATCAGAAACAGAAAGAAACTAACATACAATTTTAGAAGTAGATTAATTTAGTCTTTGAAGAGGTGTCAGAATAAAACGGAGAAATATATTCATGAAATGCCTTATGGATGAGGGTGTCAGTGGTATGGAGCTTTCTGTTTCACTTAAGCTGCTGGGCGTGGTAGTTGATGCTTTTTCCTGGTCTGCCAGGCAGAACTTTTGACACATTTGTCACTCAATTAACCTAGACTTTCTGGGTAGGAAGAGAGTTGTCATCAAGTGTGCTTATAGTCCCATTGAGCAGAGAGTCTTTGGACCTCAACTATTTCATGTGCTAATAATATATCTTGTCTTGTCAGTGTGCACAAGATCTTCCTGAGGTTTAATGAGCTAGGTAATAAATGCTGCTAGTGGATTAGTAAGAGTGGGGTGAGGGGAGGCGGTACGCCCTGGGCGGATCCAGATTTTGGTGTGCCCCCCTCTCTTACCTGCAGCCGCCATACATACCTAAAATTCCCAGCAACTATCCAACAACGACCTACACTCATCTACTAATTTGCTAGTAGCTTCACAAAGTCTAAGCTATAGTGCAATTCCTACACCCCTTGTCCATAGATATAAGAATAAAAATACATGTAAAAAATGTATCTCTTATACATTCATCACAAAGAAGGCACTTGTTTAAACATATCAAAGAAATGTCACTCCAATTGGTTTTAACGCATATTTGGTAATATCAGAGTTTAGTTAAAGATGTACATATAATCTCATTCGTAGTTACGTCGTATTCTATAACATTCTTGTCTCCTCAATCTTGGCATGTGTGCTGCATTCAATTCCTTTATCTCAGCCAATATTTTTTTCATCCATTGGCCTTCTACAGGGTTTATTCTTTTTCTCGCTGATATTTTGCAAAAGAAAATCAGATACACAATTGAAAAATATGGGTGTCTTTAAGAAGATGTTTGGTTTCCCATTTGAATTGAGTTAGTGGAACCTCATATCAGATGTCACTTGAGGAAACAGTATGTAACTTGACCAGTGTTCTATGATGATTACGCTAATATGGAAGCAATACCCTTCAAATAATAGCTTTAAATCGTGACCGGAGCAGTATCTCAATATGCGTAGTTTCAAGTACACGCTTTAGGATACTCCTCACATCTAATTAGTTTGATATATCTAAAGGTGTTTATCTGTTTGTGACCAAAATGAAATCTATCTGGTAAAACATGTAACACGAAGAGAAGTATTTAGAGCAAGATCCATCTATGATTGTCTACCATAAGACACCTAGGAGGCCCAAATTCACCATTATTATGAAGAGTGTGTCCTGTAATTTTGGTTAGTGTCATTTTGTCTTATATCTGTAGGAAGCCTGTTCAAAGAGGGCAAGTTAACTTTCCAATACGCACCAAAGATTAGGGGGCAGTCAATATCCACTTGTTGAGATATTTCTTATGTCCAGAAATTCTGGCTACAGTAATAACCTCCCTGTTACCTAAATTCAGTGTGGCTAGGTCACATAACCCCAAAATATCTTTTTGGGGTTTAGTAACAAGAATTTGAGCGCAATTCCATAATAAATTAGCACTTTGTAATTGTAATTGTAATTGTAAACCAAATTTATACAGAGCACTGTAACCCATCAGGCATCCTGGTGCTAAAAGAGGGAAAAGCAGTAAAAAAACACTGGGATCTAAACAGCTAGATGTTAGATTATTGGAAAGAGCCAAGTTTTGTTTTGTTTACGAAAGGGTAAGAGATCATTCATCTGTGACAGCTCTGGAGGCAGCTTATTCCAGAGTCTTGCAGCAGCAACACTGAAAGCTTGACCCCCCAACTTAGCTCTTCTGGACCAGGGTATTTTCACCAGAAAGGCTAAAGAGGACCGAAGGCAGCAGGGAGGAACATACCAGCAAAATGTACTCTGCAATGGTATAGGGCCCAATCCATGTAGCGCCCTAAGTACAACACAGAGAGATTTAAAATACATTCTCTGCACTATGGGGAGCCAATGCAGCTCCACAAGGGCCTGGGAGGAGGAGAAGTGTCTAGGAAGTCACAAGGCCAACTTAGCAGCCAAGTTCTGAATTCTCTGCAGTCTCCCAGTTATAAACTTAGGGGACTCCAACAAAGAGAATTACAATATTCTAACCTGCTCAAAGTCACGCTCCTAACTACCAGGGGTCGTGTTTGAGCAGGGAGCAGAGGGAGGATTTTTCTCAAAACCCTAATAAGGAAAAACAATTCCCCAAGGTTTTATTAACGTGTGTCTCCAAAGTCAACTTTTCATTAAATGAAACTCCTAAATTGCAAACTGACTTAGATGTTAACAGTGGGGGGTTCACAGGAATAGGCCAAAAATCGGCCGGAAGCTGTGGTGGCACCCTCCCACTCTTAATACAAAGAATTTCAGTTTTATCTGCATTAAATTGCAGAGAATTGTCTCTTAACCACTGAGCCACATTCTGCATGCAGTTATGAAAATTCTCCAAAGAGGTTGACTGTTCTCACTCCGATAATAGAATCAGCTGAGTATCGTCAGCATAGTTAACCACCCCTAAGCCGAAAGATTTAATAATATCCATCAAGGGGCGCATATATACATTAAAGAGAATAGGGCTTATCACGTAGCCCTGCGGCACACCATGGTGGACCTTAGTAAACTTTGACTGAAAAGGGTGGAGAGCCAGAACCTGACATCTATCAGATATATATGAGCGGAACCATTCCAGTGCCTGACCACCTACCCCAACTCCTTCCAGCCTTTTCAAGAGGGCCATATGATTGACCGTGTCGAATGAGGCAGACAGATCTAGTAGGATCAAGATGGCATGTTGACCCTTGTCTGCACGCAAACGACGATCGTCCAACACGGTCAGTAGTGCAGTCTGTGTCCCATGTCCTGGGGGAAATCCAAACTAGACATCATCTAGTAGATCATTGGACTCCAGGACCTAGGAGAGTGCCCTACTCACAAGGCGCTCTATGATCTTCACTGGGTATGGAAGAAGTGAAATGGGCCTATAGTTTTGAAGACAGGCTAGGTCCAGTGAGGGCTTCTTCAATAAGGGGGAGACAACTGCTTGCTTCCAGCATGAGGGAACTATCCCACTGTGCAGAGATTGATTGCACAGCTGTCTGAGAAGAGGGAACAGTTCAGCACCAAACGCTTTCCAGACCCGGTGTGGAAAAGGGTTTAAAGGTGAGTCACAGGAAACACCAAGCACAATTTGTTCAAACACCTCAGTGGAAGGAATATCAAAATGATCCGAACAAGGCAGCTGGGCCAAAGTCTCCCTCATCACTCTCGAGTCCTCCTGCCTAGCTAGTGGAGGGGCAATGATCTTGTCAGCCAAACTGTTCACTTCAATGCCCTTGATGATATTATCAATCTTATTGTCAAAGAAGGCAGCCAGACTATCACACAGTTCCTGCTTCGGGAGGGTCTTTTTTTTTGTACAAGCCGGGTTGGCTATATCATTAAATACTTTAAAAACGCTTTTGGAACTGTTGGAGGCCTTCAAAATTACATCTGCAAAGTACTCAGCTTTGGTGGGGACAATACTTTTCTTATAGCTACAGATCTTCTCTTTCCAGATACATTTGTCTATAGTAGAGTACCCCCTCCTCCATTTCTGCTCTGCCTGTCTACACGCAAGTTTTACATTTTTCAAAGCAGTGTTGTACCAGGGAGCAGAAAGTTTACCATCTCTTTTCATCATTTTTTGAGGGGCAATCTGGTAAAGGTGATCCTTAATGTATGAGCAAAAGGCGGCATAGATGTCCTCCACATGTTTTCCTGGCTCAAGCAAGCCTTCAAAATGGAATACAGGGGCAGAGCTAGCCTTCCTCATCAAGACTTTCCAGTCCCTGCTAAGGAAGTGTCTAATCTCCTTCCTACCAAAATCATTCCGTTTAATACCAGCCATATCAAATAATGATCAGACCAGGCTACGGGAGACACCTCCACCACTTTCAGTGAATTTTCCTTGGCAAATATCAAGTCCAAGGTGTGTGTCCCCGTATTGAGTAGGCTCTGCTACCCATTGACTAAGGGACAGATCTAAGCATGATTGTAGAATGTTATTATACCCTGGGCCCATGCTCCCATTTGGCCATAGGTTGAAGTCCCCAAGTTTAAGGAGCCTGGCATGTGAGTGAGCCATGTTACTAAACACGTCAATCCCATTTTTTGTTGGAGCAGGCTGGACACTCCCGGTGGCCTATAGCAGATAATTCCTGCCAGCACCCGGTGCCCAAGATCATTTAAGGCAAAGCCTAATAGTTCAGCCCCGTCAACCAAGCCGATGTCTATAGGGGAAACATTCCAGACCTCCTTGTAAAAAATTCCAACCCCTCCACCTCTACCATTGGGGCGGGGCTTATGAAAGGCTTTATAGCTCTGAGGGCAGGCTAAGCCCAGTTCCAGATCAGAGTCCGGGTGAGTCCAGGTCTCTGTCACCACTAGAACATCCAAATCATGGACTTCTATCAGCATCAATGTTTCCAAGTGATGTTTGCAAAGGGACCTTACATTAAGCAGGCCACAACTCAAGGAATCCTTAAGGGTCGAATAGGCTGCTGTCTCTATCCCTGTGAGGGCTGCTAGTTGGGCACCCCCCTCAGCCTTTTCCTGCTTGTCCATTACCTGGGGAGAGACACTAGATTGTCTGAGATTATCTAAGTTTCCACCAAAGGCTGCAGAGTGGCTGGCACTGTGTGCGAACGGTGCGCGGACGGGTGCAGACGTTCTTGCCTTTAGCGCGCCACCGGCACGCCCACAGCGCGCATCCGCTGTGCGTCGGCACAGTTAGAATATTTATGTCTATCTTCAGTCACAAGACTAGAGCGTCATTTTCTAAGATGGCTTCCCCAATTATGCCACCGGAAGTGAGGGAGGCAGGAGGGCTCTACTGCGGCACCACTCCCTCCCCGCAAACAGCACAAGCTGCGGTGGACCGGGGAGGCAGGTGGAGATCGGAATCCGTGTTTTCAAATGTCAAATGTGAAGTGCACAGCCTACACACAGCATACAGGGTTAAGGGAGAAGTACGATAGTATTTGTAAAGCTAAAAGAAAGAATTAAAATCAGAGATTAGCAGGAGCCACCTTAGCGCGTACCAACCACAGAAGCAATGTCAGTTACCGTTTTTCTATCCACCTTTCTTACTTTCACTGACACTAACATGCACAACTGAATTGAATGGGCTGTGACATCCAACCAACATCTCATATGTAACTTTGATTTGTTAAAGGAATATGTGGTTTTCATTCACGAACATCATATCGTCTATCTATAGAACTATGCAGCCTCCAAAAGACTACTGATCACATTTTAGGATTCTGCAGTATGTGATTTACACTCGAAAAGAAAGTGGCTACATTTCTGTGCATGTTGTTAACTGCAGAACATATTTTTTCCCTTTGGTTTTGTCCCTGTGTTAAACCCCCTCTGTGTGAACAGAAAGTGTTAGATTTCCTTTTTCTCCATTTTATTTTCTCTACTAGCACTTTTTTACTCTGCTCCCTCCTGATCCCCCAACCTCTTATTCCCCAGGAGAATCTCTCCATCCTATATGCCACAGCAGGCTTTGGGCCAATACTAATTACCTGCTTCTCCCTCCTTCTAAATCTGTACTTGACAGTTAATGTGAACTTCAAACTGTTAACATATTGTGGCCATCTCCTATGTGGACTTGGTTAGCTGTAGAGCACTTTATCCTGGCTAACATATTAAAGATAAGATATCCCACCCCAATCCTTCCTAACCCTCTCAAACTCAGACAGGGTTGCTAAAAGAGCCATAGAGTTCTCCCACTTACTGACCCCACATGCTTGTAGGAACTAGCCATAAAAACCGATTGGCAGGACGTTGAAACAAATCTTCTGTCCAAACATTCCAGTTTGGCAGTATTTTGGAGCAAGCTTCTGTCCCAAGTGTGAAATATTAATAGATATTGCCACCTCCTATCCAAGTATTCAATGTGCTATTAGATATCAGACTGAATCAGGGGTTCAAACTTGTCAGAATGGATAGGCCTCAGTGGCATAACTTAATGCACATATAATGGTATTATGTGCCTCAGCTACTCTTCAACACTCCTATAAAGGTTGTCTAACCAAAGCATGACAAAAGTGTGCTGGGTTAGGACATAATTTATACAAGTTTTCCAAAAGAGCATGACCTGCTTCCTTTATACTGCAGCCGTGGGCACACTGTCTTATACACATATAAACAAAGGCACCATCGTGATCACTAAACCTGCCAATTACAACAGTAATTGACAACCTTGACAGGAGTGTTGAAGAGTGGCTGAGGCACATAATACCATTATATGTGCATTAAGTTATGCCACTGAGGCCGGAGGGTCAGCGAGTGGAGTTTTGGGGGCGTTGCCTATAAGAGGAAAGAGTGTTCTAATGATGAACTACGTGCACTGGGAATATGAGTGCAACGAATAAAGGAATGCGACTGGAGGTACCACCGCTGAAGCAAAATTAATTTTCTTACAGGGCGGGGTCTCTGAAAACCTGAGTGGTTACCAGGTGAGGTGAGGCCAATACCTCGCACAGGACAGGTGAGTGTAGCTGTCCTAGTATGCTAATAGTACAAAACAAGAGAATTGTAACTGCGGGTTTTATTGTTTACTTTTTTTGTGTCACCATTTTTTACAGGAGTGAAGATCACCCTGCCTGTATCGAGGAATTAATTGGATATAATACACTTCGCATGGAATTGTATATTTATTAATGCAGTAGCTTAATTAAGATCGGGTCCTGAAGAAAGCCAGGGTAATAACCCCAATTTTGGCTGAAACTAGTAGACCAATTAGATCAGCGGCATATTTGTTTTAAGCCGCTCCTGCACTATTTTAACAGGTTTGGAAGTCATACCAGAATAAAAGTGTTTGTCAGCTTCCATATCCTTTTTAAATTTCTCACATTTATTGCACTGCACCAACACTTTTCATTAAATTGCTCTAGCATAGGATCGTAGGTTCATTTTGTCACCCTCTTTTTGACCCATTTTTGGTTTCTGGTTTCCTAGCCTTTCCTTCCTTGAGGTATTGTTAATGACTAACATGTCATCCGATCCTCATAGATACCTTCCTTGTTTGTGAGGTATTGGGGTAGGAAAGCAGGAATTCCAGATGATGACACTAGCCACGAAGGGTAGTTGATGGAAATCCTATAGCTACTTTCCTATAACTTAGGTTGATCACACATATGAAAGGTTGAATGGTGTTACACATCCTGTGGTGGCTGTTTAATCAGCAATTACATCTCTTATTTTGTAGTTTCCTTTTTGACCACCAGATTTTTTCCGCCCTATCCTTACCATAGGCCTACACACACGTGGCTGTCCACCTGCAAGACACAACTTTACAGTGTCGTTGTCAGGCTTGTGGAAATGTGCAGACAGGCATGACAATGGTGTGCCGTGGGCGTGCAAGTGATGCAACTGCACTGTGCACAATTGTAAATAGGCCCGGGGGGATGGATGAGCAGCAATTAGGCTATGTAATACACATTTATTACAAGCCATGCATGTCAAACAGGAATCACAAAGTCACACATATCACAAACCAATGTACCAGTGAGCCTGCCAATACATCATGCAAAACAAACTATTGACTCATGTCTCTTTGCACTGTCACAGGTGATCAAGGATATGCACTCTGCGCTTGGATGATGACACCCCTCCGAGCCCTGAACTCACAGGCCCGGAAGCAGTACAGTGCGGCCCACAAATGCACCAGAGGCATCGTGGAACGCACATTTGGCGTGTTGAAGTCATGGTTCAGGTGCCATCTCAGGTGGAAGGCACCTGTACAGCCCAGACATTGTGTGCAAGAAGATTGTTGCATGTTGTGTTTGCACAACATATGTGTACCCACCAATGCCCCATGGATACAAGTGCCAGATGCACCGGACAATGATGAGGAAGATGAAGCATGTGGACCACACACCACTGCAGCCGCAGCTGGAATAGCCCTTAGGAACTCCATCATTGACAATTTCTTCACATGAGCACGTCACATTGTGACAGTCCTTAGCGATCATCCGCCAGACTCATCTTCAAACTCCAGAGGCACACGTAAGCATCACCCCTCATTCAACGCCTCCACTGGCTGCCTCTTAAACAAAGAGCTAAATTTAAGGGCCTTTGCATTGTTCACAAAGCTATTCACGGCCAGGCCCCTGTATATATTAAACAACGTCTTCAGAAATATATACCTGGCCGTTCACTTAGGTCCTCTACGGACTGCCTTCTAAAATGTCCTCGCTTCAACGACGTCACCAAAGGAGGACGAGCCTTCTCTAGCTACATACCCACTCTCTGGAACAAACTGCCGAGCCACCTCCATGCGGAAAGCCGCCTTCTTCCCTTCAGAAAACAACTAAAAACCATCCTGTTCACAGAGGCTTGGACACAATCGCCCTGCTAATCTGCCTGGTACCAGCACCTATCTTCTTACAGCGCTTAGAGACCTTTTGGTATGAAGTGCTTGACAAATCCAAATTAACATAACATAAAATACCATCATGGGCCAGTCCAAAATGACCACAGGCACAGCATGTGCAAATTCAAAGCATTCTAAGAACACATTCACCGAATGCATGTCACTCATCTGTACAAGCACATCACTCAGACAAGTGTAGGTGCGACAAGTAGTGCTAACAATTTCATTATTTGATGATAAATGGTGGGTGTGTCACATTTGTACAGAGAGGCTGTATAGGGTGTCACGTATTCGAAATGCCAGTTCTGTGTGTCACAGATAGTACGGAATCCCACTCTTTGGCGTTTCACATGTTTCCCAAATCATTACATATAGGCTGTCATTTGTGACCTACAAGTGACAACAGGGCTTCTTTTCGGGTCAAATATGTACCACCATGAAGCAAGGATGCACCCTGTGACTCAAATCCCACAAAATGAGCAACATGTGTGTAAGGGGGAGTCACTGCCCCTACATTTGTCCATGCTTTCATACTTGATTGATCATAGACATGACAGGTCTGTGTGCAGGAGGTGTTGATTGTCCCTCTGCAATGTGAAGGGGAGATGCAGTTTCACAGTGTGTTCCAAGTATGTTTCTGCATTGGCGCAGTTTACATACTGACTGCATGTCAATGTATATTGTGACTGCTTGTGAGGAGATGCCTATTTGATGCTTTTTTGGTGCATTTTTCCACATGACGGGTTAGAATTTCTAGCCTGTTGCTGGTTATCGCTGATTTTTGTATCGCGATTTGGGACATCGCTGCATTTTTTGCATTCGTGTTTCGCATTTTTCCTGCATTGCGTTGATTTTAATGTGGTCACTTGACGCGTTACTGTGAGACTATTACATGATACCGCTGTGTTGAGAATACAACGTTAAGATGGCATTATTTTCCTGTGATGGACTGCGATGTGAAGAGTTGCGTTAAGCTAATTTTGCGATAATTATCACACGTTCTTGAGAATATCCCCCAGTGTATTTTGAGCTCTTATCACATCTGTTGCATTGAGGACTGTATATGTTTCAGCACATTTATAATTTGTGCACCGCTGTCCAGTTACAAGGAGAGTGACAGAGTTCGCGGCTATTTCCAGGCTGTCATCCTATCAGGGCACCTAAGTCACAATTCTGCTAAATATTATTTCATTGTCGTTATGGAGTTATAAAAAAAAATAACTTGCCAATCACAATTAATTTTTTAATTTGTATTTTTATTTAAGGGTTTTATATAACGCTGGCCAGACCCGAGGGTAACGGAGCGCTGTACAACCTTATGTCATGTCGCAATCTGGTACAAAGTAAAATAATATGGAACAATAGTAAACATATTGATTCGTGGCAAATTCTGTTTAGGGATAGGGGACAAAGGTAGCCATAGAATTTAGAAAAAAAACAATAGAAAACACATTGATACGTGACAAATAAATTTCAGGGAGTGGGGACAGAAGAGTGAGTCAAGAGGAATGTGATGTAAGAGACTTCTTTATCAATGTGATTATATACTACAATTGGCAGGATTATGCGTTAGGCGGCAGCTATCCCTTCGGAAGACTTCGGTTGAGTTAGAGGTCTTTAAGCTGGCTTTTGAATTTTATGAAGGAGGGGTTTGTCCTGATATGGACAGGGAGGGCATTCCAGATTTTGGGTGCATTTCCGGAGAGGGAGCGTGATAATGTTTTTTGTTTGCAAGTTTTTGGAGGGATGAGAAGTAGGGTGTTAGTACTCCTGAGATTCCTTTTCTCACCAGCCCTGTTAAGTTTGGAAGCCAGGTAGGCAGGTTTGCTAGTGTGCAGAGCTTTGTCAGTGAGGCAGGGAGTTCTGCAGCTTGCACGCATTTCGATTGGGAGCCATTTTAACTCGTTCAAAGCGGGAGAGATGTGTTTGTATTTCTTTAGGTCCCGTGACCATCCTAGCTGCTGCATTTAGAGTTGATTGGAGGGGAGCTAAGTGGGATGTTGCCGTGCCTGTGAGTGTTGCATTCCTGTAGTCCAATCTGGACAGATCCCGGGATTGTGTGGCCTGTTTGAGGTCATTGGGAGGGATGAAGGGCTCTATTTTGTTGAGTAGTTTTAGGTTGAGGAAAGTGCTCTTTGCAGTGTTCTTGATATGTTTGATCCTGTCCAAGTTTGGGTCCAGAGTGATTCCCAGTGATTTTACTGAGTCAGCCGGGATGAGATTGCAGTTGAGAGCATCAATGGTTTTTATCCATGCTGTGATTAGGGGGTCTGCTCTTTGTTGGAAATGAGAAGGATTTCCGTCTAATCTTGGTTGAGTTTCAGGTTTGTTGAGAGATAGCCATTGTTGGACTTCTTTTAGAGTGTCGTTTAGTCTCTGAATGTCACCAATGGAAGACTTTTCTAGGTAGATCTGTCTATTGTCTGCATAGAGGTGGAAGGAGATGTTGACTTTTTTGAGTATGGTGGTGAGGGGCTCCATGTAGATGTTGAACAGTGAAGGGGAGAGAACTGAGCCTTGTGGGGCGCCTCTGCTCATGGGGAGAAGGTCAGACTTAAAGTTTTTAATTTTTATTCTTTGGGACCGGTTCTGTAGAAAGGAGGTAAACCACTGTAAGACCCCCCTCTTCTGCTTCAACACTTTCTCAGAGTATATTAATGAGCAATTTGTGGTCCACCGTGTCAAAGGCTGCCAATAGGTCCAAGAGGATGAGCAGACAGCATTGGTCTTTATCGAATGATTTGTGGACATCATCTATGACATTCAGGATTGCTGTCTCCATGCTGCAACCTTTTCTGAAACCTGATTGGTGGCATTCCAGAAGGGTGTTGCTGTCCAGGTATTGGGTAAGTTGAAGGAGAACACATCTTTCTAGGATTTTGGCATTGGATATGGGCCTGAAGTTATTGAGATTGTTTTTTTTTTTTAGAAGTGGCGTGACTTGGCCAATTTTGAGACAGTCTGGCATGGTTCTTGGTTTTCAAGGAGCAATTTATGATCTTGATCCAGATCGGGGCTAGGATGTGTTTAAGATTTTTAGCCAGTTGGGCGGGGAAAGGGTCCGCAATGTGTGACGAGGGATTGAATCTGTTAATCATTTCGATGATTTCTGTTTCAGAGATGGGTTTGCACGATTTCCAGTTGGGAGGGGGTGCCTGATTGGGTTATTTTCTTCTTTGCCATGGGGCGAGCTATCGCTGGGTAGACGGAGGTGGTCGTCCAGGGAGAGCTCGATCTTGGTGATTTTATCGGTAAAGAAATTGGCAAAGTTATCACATAGGTCTTTGGAAGCCTGCACTGAGGTTGAGTGGGGCGTGGTAGTTTGTTGCCTAATGAGATTAAAGAGTTCTTTGGGATAGTTTTTTGCATTGTCTAGTGCCCCTGGAAGAAGAAAGTGTTTTCATTTTTGATGTGCTTTTTATATTTCCTTTGTTCAGATTTGAGTTGGTCAAGGTGGGTTGTGAACGGGTTGTACCTCCATAGACTTTCTGCAGCTCTTAGTCTTCTTCTTTCTGAGTTTAGGTCTGAGTTGAACCAGGATCTTGAAGGAATGTTCCTGGTTCTTTTTTGTTTTAAGGGTGCTATTTGGTCAAGTATGTGGGTCATAGTTGCATTGTAGTATGAAGAAAGTTCAGCTGTAGATAAGTCGCATGTGGTGGGAAGGATTGAAGTTATCTTTTCTTCCAGGTCGGTAAGGGGAATCTGTCTCAGATTTCTCACCCAGTGGGGGGATTCCTGTGTACTAGGTAGGCTATGGATCTTTTCCCTGATGTGAAATAGAATGATGTGGTGGTCTGACCAGTCAACAGGAAGGATGTGGTCAATAGTGACTATATCTTCATGAGCTATGATGGCGTCCAGGATTGAGCCTTTGTTGTGTGTTTGCTCTGTGCAGTGTGGGATAAGATTGTTGTTGCGTAGAAGTTCATTCATGGATTGGATCAGAGAATTATTATCATCATTCCAATAAAGGTTGAGGACGCCTAGTATTATGTTGTTAGAGTCCAAGAGTGTGCAGTGTGTTACCAGGTCCGAGAGGTGTTCTCCAAATGAGGGCGTGTCCTGGCGGATGGTAAAGAAGATGCCAGCATAGCGTTTTGTTGTCGGTTGCCTTAATGGTGGATGTTAGATATTTGAATGAGTTATCTTTGAAGAAGTCTGTTTCCATTACGGAGATGTTGCTCTTGTGGATGATTGCAATCAGCTGCCTCAATGGTTCTTTCTGTCTTTATTGATAATTGACAACCCTGGGGGCACAAGCATGTCCATTATAGGGGAAGAGGATTCATTCAACCAGGTTTCTGTGATGAACGTAATGTCTATGTCATGGGTGAGTATGGTTTCTGCCAGTTCTGTTGCGTGTTTGGTAGCAGACCTACAGTTTATGAGCATGCAGTAGGTCGACCCCTTATTGTTGCTTTTCTTTGTTAGATGAGACAAGGGGATATTAGTGAGGAGGGCTGGAGGCCTTAGCGTTCTCGGTGCGATGCAGTCTCTTCCAAATCCACTGATACCCTGGATCTCGGAGCTGGGGTTGACAGCTGAAGTTGAGTCATAGGATTTGGCGAGATCAAACACCTCTTTCATGGACATTACGGCGCTTGTTCTTTTGGGTCTCTGCGGCTGGTTCAAGAAAGGGGTTGGTTTCAGCTGTGCCGTTGGACCTTGGGAGGACTTGTTAGATTATTGTTGGTTCCTCTGGGTGAGGGGTGTGGGCGATGGGTACACTCTGGAGATGTGTTTATGTTCGCTAAGATTTTGTTGAATACCTGTATTACAATCTCTAGCTGTTTTTCCAACAGATCCAATATTGATAGGTCAGGAGGATGAAATTGTATGGATGTTTACTCTCCACAATAATTCAATGTATTGTTTGAGTTCTGACAGTGTGCTAGGTTTGGTGCCTAGTTAAAAAAATCAAATAAAAAATCTATGCATGTGAATGTTTCTGACTTTCAACATTTGTAAATCTCAAAGAAACCACAATTAACAAAAGGTAAGATCTGCCTGTAATTTCTATTTGTAATTAATGGATTGGCCACTTGTATCTCTAGATTTGTGAATGTATAAATACAAATGGAAAACCTATGCATGTATAACATTACGAAAGGAAAATATGAGCAAACTGTTAAGATTGTATGCACTCTCTAATGGGTGAATAGGAAATCAACCACAAGTGGGCAAAATGAGAGCCAAAAGAAAGTAATCACAGCACAAACACATACATAGCTGCACATTTGTACCCCTGATCTTCTACCTCTTCTGAAGCACTGTTCGTCAGAAAAGGACAACACCATAACAACACAGAAGTGGAAAAAAAATTCACTGAGAAGGAGGCGGACATGGTGGTTTGCAATGTGGTGGAACACTACAGGGAATTATTCAGAGTTCCTTCATACAACCTCACTGCAGCAGACACACAGGAGTTTTGGCAGCATAGTGAATGCAATGCAAGTTGAGAGACTTGTTGTATAGCACGCAAAGAAGTAATGAGAGGACAAGAAGAGGAATGTGAATAAGAAGTAAACCAGGATAATTGTGGCAGCTGTAATGCCTGATGAAAGTACATGGATCATGTATTTGACTCACCCACAAGGAGGAGTGAGTTATAAACATCATGCATCCAACATGCTGTGTGTCTGTGATGAGAGAAGAATATATATTTGCTTAAGAAATATTGATAACTTGGTTGTAGAGAAGAGTGGTAATTTTAGCATCAATGATATAACAATTTTAGTCAACGTACAGTAATGCCACAGTTCTCAAATATTGACATATACTGTAACAATGTCAAAGAAATATTGAACTTGGGCAAAAACACAGTGCAAATCCAGTTGCATAATTTTTCCTGCTATTGTACCATGGGCGTAAATAGCGTGGAGTAAATGGTATTAGTTCCTGGGCTAAAGACAGAGCAAACTGATTCCATATGAGTTTTGCACTATACATCAAAAGAAATATGGGCCAGATGTATAAAGCATGTTGGAAAATGGCCATCTCTGAAGGGTCAACCAAAACCTTTTGCCTTCCTCCTCCTCTTTTTGTTGAATTCTTTTTGTTGGCCATAGGAATCTGTTCACGTTACCCCTGCTAACCACTGCTAAAGTGCATGTGCTCTCTCTTTTGAACATGGTAACAATGTTTCATACCCAACTGACCTATTTAGTTTACTTGTAAGTTCCTTGTAAAGGGGTATACCATATACACAAGGCCTGAAACCAAAATGCTACTAGTGAGCCTGCTGCACTGATTCTGCCACCCACACTAGTAGCCTTTCAAACCAGTCTCAGGCCTCCCATTACAAGACCTGTGTGTACAGTTATTAATCTTGACATTACTAGGCACTTACTATGTGGGGATGGGGGATTCTGTTTGAGCGGAGAGAGTGCTGATGGCTGCACGCCACACCTGAACCACATTTTGGGCTGGTTGGCATTTCGGTATTTGTCTTCCTGCTTGCGCACTTTTCTGGGAGGGCACTTTAAAAGAAATGCTCAGCTGGGCGCGCAGCTGACGTGCAAAGCGGGCGTGCCAAAGGCAAGCCCGTCTGCGCCCGTCCGTACCTGTACCTCGCCTAGCGCCAGACCCCCCGCCAGTCTTGCCTCAGATATCAGGCCCAGAATTTCGTTTTCCAACAAAAGCCGCCACGATTTTAATCACCAAAATCATAAATGCGACTGTTTTAACCTAGTTCTCTGTCAGGGCTTGGAGGTTACCTGTAAGATCTGTGGCGTTCAACTGCTGGGTTCTTCCAGGCTTCCTAAGTTTATAGACCCCAGCCCAATGACACCTAGAAAAGATGACTTCATTGATTTTATTTGCAAGTTAATTAATGCCCGCTCTCTAGTGAAACATGCATTTGAAGTAGCACACATTATTGACACTTACAAATCTGACGTCATATTTATCATGGAAACCTGGGCTTCTGTCTCCTAAATGCCTGAACTGCTCATGGCCCGCTACCAGGTTACCGTTTACATATGCAGGGCCGTCTATTAAAAAGAGGAATGGGACTTGCTGTCATCCACCGTGAGAATACTAGGGCCAATGTTACTACCATACAGTCTGGAGACTGTGAAGCCCTATCTTTTAATTTAGGGCTATTAAAAAAAAAAACACCTTCAGGGGTTCTCTCATTAACCGCCGTCCAGGCCAGAAAGCTGGCTTTCTAAGTAATATCAGCTCATTAATTGAAGCCGATATATGTAATGCCAACTTTACTGTCCTAGGAGAATTTAATTTTTATTTAGAGCATAGGGAAGACAAGGATACCTCATTCTTGTTAGAAATTATGGAGGCAGTAGGTCTTAAGCTCCTCAGGATGACCTCCACTCACAAAGCTGGCCACACACTGGATGCTCTTTTCTCTAACAATAAAGACATTACTTGGCTCAAAGTGCTTCCTCTAACTTGGTCTGATCATGCAGATATCTTCTTTACGATTAATTGCTCTGCAGTTAACATACCCCAGACCAAGGGGCACTGCTCAGTCCAACGTAGAGCTTGGGCTAACATTGACCCAAACCATCTAAAACAGCTGCTACTATCATCCACCCCCGGCTGTGGAGAATCTTGAGCATGCAACAGAAGCATATACTAACTGGCTCAACTCCAACTTTGCCCAAATAGTCCCCATAAAGGAAAAGGGTCAATGTAGGTCCTGTCAGTCTGCCCCTTGGTTCTCAGAGGCCCTGAGGAGTGAAAAGCAAGGCTGCAGATGCCAAGAGAGGTAATAGAGAACCCAATATAATTCCCACGAGAGAGAAATTTATAAACTCTCATTAACCAAATACAAATCCCTTCTGATAACTGAAAAATCTGCATACTTCTCATCACAAATTGAATCGGCTAAAAACTCAGCCAAAGAACTTTACCAAGTTATTCATAAACTCACCAGACAACCAGAGTACAAAGGAGATTGGGTCAGTCAGTCTTTCTGTGATAAGATTGCTTTCCATTTTAGAGACAAAGTAGATTCTATCTTTACATTCTGTCATTTGGCCATACTGAGAACCATCTTTTTCGCCCCAATAATCAAAACAAGGGGTTTGGTAATCCTAATATAGATGCAACAATGAACACGCTCGAATCCTTTTCCTTTGTCTCCGCTGTGTAACTAACAGACCTGATACTGACCACCAAATCACGCTCTTCTGATGATCCTTGCCCGCCATCAGTCATCAAGTTGGTCCCTGACATCATAGCTGATCACTTTGCAAACATATTTAACAATATGTTTAAGACAGGTGTCTTTGCTCCACAATGGAAACGGGATTCTATTCTGCCCCTTATAAAAAAAATGAATGTGGACCCTGAAGATCCCGCAAATTACCGGCCAATCTCTAGACTCCCCTTCCCTGCCAAAACAGTGGAAAAAGTGATGAACAATCAACTTAATCAATTTATCAAGAATTTTATTCTCCTTGGTCCCACCCAATTTGGGTTTAGGTTAGAGCATAGTACAGAGACTGCCCTGATCATGGCAACGGATGATCTAAAGTTCATCCTCGATGAGGGCAGATCAGCCTTGCCGGTTCTGTTGGACCTGTCTGCGGCATTTGATACGGTGGATCACTCCATTTTGATCCACCATTTGAAAAGCAAAAGGCATTAAAAACCATGCTCTGAAACTAGTCTCCTCCTTCCTATGAGACAGGGAAAATGTTATTAACATTGACGCCTTTTCTTCCCAGTCCTTCCGACTGCCCTGTGAGGTTTCACACAGATCTTGACTTAGTCCAATCCTTTTTAATGTTTATGTTGCAGATTTAGCTCTTATGATCAAATCCTTCGGGTTCACTCTTACGTCTTTTGCGGATGATATGCAAATTGTACTATCAGCCACTAAAAATACATATGACATCACCCTCCGCATTCATACTTCCATGAAATACATCTCTGATTTGATGAACATGCACTGCCTTAAACTCAATGCCGGCAAGACGGAGATGATTATACTCGGCAATAACCCCAATTTCTGGTGTGCCATGTCCTGGCCTGCAGACATGGGACCCCTTCCGCTTCCCAACAAGAAAGCCAAAAGCCTGGGGGTCACCATTGATGATCACCTACTTTTTGGCAATCAAGTAAATACAGTGGTCTCCTCCTCCTATAATATCTTGATTATTTCAGTTAGGAAGTCAGTGGTATCCACCTTAATATTGTCAAAAATAGACTACTGTAATGGTCTAAACATGGGGCTGCAAGCCCAATATTTCAACAAATTGCCGGCCCTCCTGAACACTGCAGCCAGACTCCTGCTGGAGATACCCAGGCATCATTC
This sequence comes from Lissotriton helveticus, assembly GCF_964261635.1. Classification (NCBI taxonomy): domain Eukaryota; kingdom Metazoa; phylum Chordata; class Amphibia; order Caudata; family Salamandridae; genus Lissotriton; species Lissotriton helveticus. Next base: position 1,120,382,519 of record NC_136070.1, read on the forward strand.
AGTTTCCGCGCCACTTAAAGACCTCCACTGGTTGAAGGTCAAAAACAGAATTAAGTTTAAGGCCTTCTGTTTCTATAAAACGTTACATGATTCTGGGCCCAACTTTTTGAGAGAAACCTTTAGTTGGTACATTCCAACCAGAAACTTAAGATCAGCAGGCATGCGGAGGACAAACCCCATTAGATTAAAAAAATCTAAGTGGGGAGGCAGCAGCGTTGCGGTCAGAGCAGGTACATCCTGGAACCTCCTGCCACTCATCTTAAGATCCGCCCCTTCTTTGTCTCAGTTTAGAAAACTTCTGAAAACCTGGCGTTTCAATCAGTAGGTACCATTATTTCTGCTCATCGTCTCAAAGAATTAGCGCCAAGACATCTTCAGGTATACACTGTGCTTTATAAATTGCATAACATAACATAACATAACATACAGTTTACTACCACTTTCACTTTACATTTAAAACCCTTTGCCAAGACTTAAACTCCTCTTTTATTACACATGTGCCACCCCTAGGGTAGGCCTCTGGTAGCTCTAAGGGCATCATCCTGTGCATGTAAAAGGCAGGACAAGTACTCCTCTCATAGGCTAGAATTGGGAATTCCTTCATAAGCTTTTAAGCTATAATTCCTGTTCAGAAAAGAGTAGTTGCCTCATGTTTCCTTTCTTTGGAATAGTAATGAGAAATCCTATTAGTGGTAAATATCACCTTAACATTACTATTTTAGAATTCCACTTTAAGGAAGTGGGAATTTCTCTGTTCTTACTGCTCTGTTTGCAACTGAGTACTTAAGGAGGTGCAGGCTGTTGAAGTTAAATTTGATGGACTTGGACATCCTTTCACAATAATCCATATGGGTTGCAGGATAGCAACTGTTACGATTTTTTCCATACTCCCAGGAGGCAGATGAGCACATCCAGTTGGGTATTCGGCTGGAAGGTGGAATACAGTTGGTAACACTGGTAGATTTATGAATGGAGACAGATTGATGATTACCTTACGAAAAAGAGTTGTTTTGTTGACAAGCTCCATCCGGGCTCGGAGGAGTAGATTCATTCTTTTGAAAATCAAACCATTAAGGGCTGTCGATAGTCCTCTTTTGTCTGGAAGAAGACCCTATTTGAGGAATCCACAAACACATATACCCACAGGGTCAAAACGTCGACGTGTACCCATCTCATGTCCAGGCTCACTACAGCGATTAATTTAGAAAATGGTGTAAGCTAGAGTGAAAGACCTGAAAAGGACAGAGAATTTATGTTATTGCCCTTTTTATTTTCTGAATTTGAAAGGTCACTCATTTCACTATATGTCAGCACAGTCACCCACTGAATTGTCTGCGTATTTGTTATTGTGTTCGTTTGTAATACAGCCCTTATTATTTCCTGTATAAATTGTTTATAAAATTGGTATGAAGAATAGAAAATCAAAACAAACTAATTAATACCTTTATATTTTTGTTACCTTGTTGTAGGTGTGGTACATTCAGGAATGTTTAGTACAATTCAAGAGTGACTTTAAAGAAATGTTGTGGTTCTGAACAAGTACCCCTTGGTGCTTACAAATGAAATCACTTGTAGCTTTGTATCTATACACCCAGGTTTCGAGGGAGACAGGGTGACCCCATTGCTGTTAATGCTGTGTGCCTTGCAGTCTGTGTTCAATACACATCGGGAGTGGATGACAGCTACACTTTGTGCATTCTCTCTAGACAGCCACAACAGAGGAAGGGTGGGTGTGACAGAGAGCTCACCTGTATTCATGTACATTCTGATAGCACACCCAGGTCAGGAAGTGGGAGGGGGAGCTGACACACCTGAATAGGCAGTATACCGTGTACCACACAAAGGTCTGATTAGCCTGGCAGACAGAGCTGGGATGAAAGGTGACCTGTGCGCTTCAAGGGCCTGCTTTGTAGTCACCCCCACATCAAAGACTCATTTGGGTATAAGTACTGGGGCTCTGACCCCACCAAGACAGTTCACTACCAGGTGCGCCCCGTGCAGGTAAGAGTGGTTTGGCAGTGGGGGGAAGTTGGGGAGGACTCGGCAGGCCACCTTGAGGGAAAATTAAATAAATAATTAATTTTCCCTCTTTGTCGTCTGTCAAATTCCACCCCACCGCTCTTACCTTGATGGGCCGCTGTTGTACACTACTGGCAGACCTGTGAAGAACTCTGCCATGAGTAAAGACTGCCATGCCACAAGGACTGCCACTTTGCCTGACTGATGTCCTGAAGGAACTGCTTTCAGCTTTGTTGAGATGCCCTGCTGCCTGCTGATCTCTGCCCTTCTGAGGACAAGGACTGGACCCATCTCAGTGGTGCCAAACCATTCCTGGGCCCGCGAAAGGCGCCGATCAATAGCCTCACCTAAAAGACTGTGAGGCTCCACGACGAAGGACAGCAAGCCTTAATAATGAGGCAGCAACTACATAGCAAAGGGATTTGAAATCAAAGCCTTTATTGACCATGTGGATCAGCGCCAACACTTTGCCTTCATCCACAGGATAGACGACGTGGTGCCTCCTTAACTCCTAAAATAAAGTCTTCGATGTTGACGCTAGCTCCATCCAAAGTACTTTTCAGCCGGACCTGCGCAAGTCTTCCAGTCGGCCTGCCATTCCATCGTGGCTGGTCTTTGGATCTGCCTCACTACAGTGTGACCTCAAGTAACCTCTTAGCACTATTGACGTCTAAGCACTACTTTTTGATTTGTTCTTTAAAAATTCATAACTCTGGTTCTACTTGTTGGATTTTGTCATTTTGGTCCTGTTATTCTCATAAATGTATTCTCTATTCTTCTAAACTTGTGTGGAGTATTTTTGTGGTCTTTTCCTTGTGTTACTGAGTGTGTGTTGCACAAATACTTTAAACATTGCCTATTTAGATAAGCCTGACTGCTCTGTGCCAAGGTACCAGAGTGTGAGCACAGGTTACCTGTTACTGTGTATCTAGCTCACTCTAACTAGAATTATGGTCCCTACTTGAACAGGGTGCATACCTCTGGGGAAGTGTGGCTCACTGGTTGGGGAAGTGTGGCTCACTGGTTAGAGGAGGCAGACCCTGAAGCAGAGGTCAGACCCGGGACCAGGGTTCAATTCCCGACACGGCAGGGTCTTGAGCCCAAATATCCACGGACTTGATAATTCTCGTTTCGGTGCCTACTCGAATCATGGGTTCACACTCTGCAGCTCTGGGCATTAGCCTGCTTAATCTCCACTACGGCCCCCCCGCGGCGGGATGCCTGACTTTCACCTTGGGGGAAGCCAGGACGGGTTCCCAAGGCAAGCGCCGAGATGCCTACGGGTAATCAAGCGCTATATAAGAACGCATAATAATAATAATAATAATAACTAGAGACCCAATTTCTCACAAAGCCTTTTTGGGGTCCCAAACAGCCTGATTCGCAAAATCACAAAAAATTCTTTTCTGATGTACAAACCTAAAATTGTGATTTGATGATGTACAAACCTCAAATTGTGATTACTGAATTTCAGTTTGGGTTTGTGACCCAATACCGGTTCGGTATTTGGAAGGTGCATGTTTAGAGCGTATCTTCCAAATACCAATTAGCAGTGGTATATATTAATGTTTTGCGACTGAATTCTGGTTGCAAAACATTCATCTTTGGTGGTAAGTCATTGACAAAAGGGAAGGGTTCCCCAATGGAACCCCTCCACTTTGGAAATGGTGTGCAAAATGCTTTTTTAAGAGGTAGAAAGTGATCCTTTGGACCACTACTTTCTCTTAAAAATTGGACCCCTTACACTTTTCATCACTTTTGTTTTACACATCCCAGTTTCCTTTAGGAAAAACAAGTTACATTGGAAAAAAACAAAAAATATTACTTTATTTAAAAGCAATGACAGACATGATGGTCTGCTCAGCAAGGCACCATCCCTGTTAAGGCTGCCATTTCTAATGGGATGTAAATTGTGACCTGCCTCATTAATATTCACAACATAGTTTTGTGACCCATGAGGAATCACAAATTTAAAAATAAAAGTTTCATACATTAAGAATAGTGATTATCAAATAGCATTTCTGAAATGAATTGCTATTTGGAAAATTGCTATTCTAAATGTTCGTACATGTTAATGTTAATGTTATAAGGGACTTATAAAGCGCACATACACCAAAAGGTTTCATGGCGCTACTCTGTAACTGGTTGAAGCCAAAGAGAAGTATTAATCATGTGCTTGTTCGAATAACCCTGTCTTGAGAAACTTTCTGAAACTCAGTAGTTCTGTGAAGGACCAGATCTCCAAGGGGAACGAGCTCTACAGTTGTGGAGCCAGATATGCAAATCGGCAGCCTCCTTGTCGTTTCTGTTTAAATTTAGGGATAGCTAGTAGGTGAAGATGTTTTGAGTGAAGATCATGGGAGGGGGTGTACCTAGATAGCAAGTTGTTGATAAATATGGGGCTCTGACTATTTAATGATTTAAAGACTAAGCAGCCTGTCTTAAAGGTGGTCTGTTGAGGCAGCGGAAGCCAGTGTAATCTTTTTAAGAGAGGTCTGGCAGATTGGCACCTAGGTTGCTGCTGGATCAATCTTGCTGCCTGGTTCTGCACCATCTGGAGCCACTTAGTCAGAAAGAGTGGCATCCCCAAGTAGATCGAGTTGGCATAATCCAGATGGGATAGTACCAGAGCTATCACCACCTGTATTAGTGCTGCATGGGTCAGCAAGTGGCTGATCTTTCAGATCTTTCACAGTTGAAAGAAACAGGTTGATACCACAGCACCTACGTGTGCTTTCAGTAATAAGTCTCTGTCTATAGTCACCCCAATGCTTTTTACAGAGGTAGAGGCCTTTGGAGGGGAAACTAGTTCCGCTGGCCAATAGAGAGGGCCCCAGAAGATCTGGCTTTCCCCTATCAGTAGCACCTCAGTCTTACCTGGGTTGAGTTTCAGGTGATTGTGATCCATCCAATGACGGATGTGTAACATGGTTTCCTGGAAGTTGGTAATTGAATTGGGGGAGTTGTCAATAGTGAATGTGAGCTGAAGATCATCAGCATAGTTAAATGTAGTCACATTCCTGTCCTTCAGAGACTGGATCAGACAAAGGAGGTAAAAATTAAACGGGTGGGGAGATAGAGAGGAGCCCTGCGGCACCCCACATTTTGTGGTTAGCTTGGGTGCTATGAAGTTGGCCAAGCGTACTGCTTTAGTGCGACCCTCTATGAAGGATTCAATCCAATTGAAGGCAGGGCCCTGGATACCAGCCTGTCTGACACGGTCCCTCAGTATCATGTGGTCGACCGTGTCAAACGCGGCGGATAAAGCCAGTAGCACAAGGGCCTGAGGGATACCTAAGTCTGCTTTACCACGTAGATTATCCAGCACTGCTAATATCACTGACTCCGTAGAGTGGGCAGGATGAAATCCTGCCTGGTGGGGGTCCAAGTAGCCAGATTATTCCACAAAATTAGATAGGCATTTAGCCACGTGGGCTTCCAATATTTTGTCTAAATAGGGGAGCAGGGATATAGGGCAGTAATTAGAGGAGTTTGATGGGTCCGCTCCAGGTTTTTTTAGAAGAGGGACCAAGATTGCATCTTTAAATGCTTTAGGGACACAGCCCTGTAACAGCGATGTGTTCAGAAGAGATATAGCAGGCTGTGGAAGAGTAGAGAAGATTTCTTTCAAGATGTGCGGTGGGCAACAGTCCAGTGGAGAACCAGATTTTACTTTAGACAATAAGGTCAAGAAAGCCTGGGTGCTGATAGCTGGGAAGTGTTCCAATGATAAAGCATTTGCGGATGTGGCCGGGAGTAACTCGTTGGGATTAGAGCATGGAATGCTAGCTTTAATTGTGGCAATATTCTCAAAAAAGAAATTGTTCAGGTTGTCACAGAGCTCCTGAGTGGGAGTAGGTTTCGGCGACACTCTGTCTGAATCTGGTAGCTCATTCACAATTGAGGAAATTTCCTTCGATTTTTTACGGGAATTCAATATTCTAGTGGAGTAGTGAGCTGCCTTTGCTGCAGTGATAGCTTTTTTATGATCTTTCTGCGGCTCTGCAAAGAGGAGCTTGTCTTCGGGAGCATCATTTAGTCTCCACTTTCTTTCTTTTTGGCGGACTGCTAACTTCTGTTCTCTTAGTTCTCTAGAGAACTATTTGTGTGTGTCAGCACGACGGTTTAGTCTAAGTTTCTTAGATGGAGCAAACATATCGCTGGCGGTTAGGAGCCATGATGAGATGTGCTTCATGGAGATCGATATCCTGATTGATGATATCGCTGGCGGTTAGGAGCCATGATGAGATGTGCTTCATGGAGATCGATATCCTGATTGAACATTGGATCTGAGCTGGCTAATGAGTTCATAAATTCCTTTTTATTAAGGGTGCCCAATTCCTTATCATGCCCACCTCATCCGAGGGAGACTTAGTACTAAGAGGTATTGTTACTGAGAATGTTATGAGGTGGTGGTCAGACCATAAGCACGGAAGGGTTGTGGGGGCAGACACTGTGAGATTTGTGGTCCTGACTTGGTCAAGTATATGACCTTTGCTATGTGTAGCTGAGGACAAGTGCTGGGTGAAGTTGAGGTTAGTTAGTAGGTCTATAAGCTCCTTGGAATGGGGACCGCCGGGTGCGTCATTAAACCAGTAGTTTAGGTCGCCAATTAAAATAATGTTGGTGTAATTTGTTACCATATTTGCCATTTGCTCACTCAGTAGGAGGGGAAACAGAGGCATGTGCTGAGGGGGCCTATATGAATTTATGGTTGCAATGGATAATTGCAGCCACTCCCCCACCCGATTTACCAGGTGGGCGATCCACATGGAGAATATAATAATCGTTAGGCAGTGCAGCCAAGATATCAGGTGTAGAGTCAGGGGTCAGCCAAGTTTCTGTTATAAACAGAATGTCAGGTCGATCAGCTGCCAATAGCATAAATACCTCTATCTGATGTTTGACTAAAGAGCATGTGTTTAGGTAATACACACGTAACGCTGCCTGCTTGGGTGGAGTAACGTCGGCTTTCTGCTCAGTACAAACTGTTATTTCTGGGAAAATTTTGCGTGTCTGATAGATGTTATTCCTGCTCAGACACGTTTTAGTAGCAGGACTTAGTGGGGGCAAGGCGCGATGGAACCCTCTAAGTTCCTTTGATGAGTATTTGAGGATTCGGGCAGGGTATCTAGCTCCTAGCCCTGTCCAGGCGCGGACGGGCGCAGACGGGCTTGCCTTTGGCGCGCCTGCTGCGCGTGTCCGCTGCCCTCCCACGCCATTGGACATTCAAGTAGCGATTCCCTGCCTAAGTCTCCGCCCCGCCCTTTGTGATTGGCTGAGCAGAGGGGAACACCGGGGATCGCTAGGGAGTCAGCGCCGGTCGTAGCTGCAGCGGAATTCTTCCCCAATTTTTCCCAATTTTAAAAATAAAGTGCAGTGCAACACAACGGTTTTAAAATACAGACATTTAAAACATAGTGCAGACACAAAAAAATCAAGCCTTCCGCAAGGTAGCGGCACAGTTTTCAGAGTGCCCGCTCCCGCGCCAAAGCACATTCAAGTACCGATTCCCTGCCTAAGTCTCCGCCCCCGCCCTTTGTGATTGGCTGAGCAGAGGGGTACACCGGGGATCGCTAGGGAGTCAGTGCCAGCCGTAACTGCAGTGTAATTCTTCCCCAATTTTTCCCAATTTAAAAAATAAAGTGCAGTGCAACACGTCGGTTTTAAAATACAGACATTTAAAACATAGTGCAGACACAAAAAAATCAAGCCTTCCGCAAGGTAGCGGCACAGTTTTCAGAGTGCCCGCTCCCGCGCTAAAGCACATTCAAGTACCGATTCCCCGTCTAAGTCTCCGCCCCCGCCCTTTGTGATTGGCTGAGCAGAGGTGAACACCGGGGATCGCTAGTGAGTCAGCGCCCTAAATGACATACATTATCTAATCTTTAAAAATTTTGTTAATGGGCCTTTGTCTTTGAAAAAAACTGAGGGGGCCATTATGATGGCGGTCAAACTTTTGCCCGACTGCCATCGCTGCGGTAGTGGGACTGGTCGCTTACGAGGCAGCCTAAATTTATGATGCGACCGCCACCGTGGTGGTCGCACCGGCCAGAGCGGACTGGGAACCAAAACCGGCCCTGGCAAAGTGCTCGGCCGGCCCCCCCGCCCCCCGGGCGGGAGGGGGGCGAGCGCTTTGCCAGGGCCGCTTTTCAGCCAATTTTGTTACAGGGCCGATTGTGCAGCTATGCTGCAAAAACGGCTCTGCAACAAAAACGGCCCCCAGGGCCCAAAACCGGCCCCCACCCTTGCGGCCGACCGGGGGATTGCCCGGTGCCCACAACGGCCAGTCCGGGCCTGGCACCGGCCATACTTTACATAGCAGCAGGTACTGCTGGCTGCAGCAACTGCCGCAAAGTATATAGGGCACGGTTTACATTTCCCTGCACTACGTGGCAGGCGCAATGCAGTGCCTGCCACATAGTGCCTGGAATTGTAGGGGCACCATAGGTGCCCCACAACCCCCAAAAGAAAGTGCCCGGGCTGAAGGGGAGCCCGGTACGGGCCCCCAAGTTCCCTTTCCAACAACTTGTTAACATAGGTAGCAAAAATTATGCAAAATCAAATTGTTCTTTGTTTAGAAATGAGAATTATTTATTATTAGGGTGTCTCTGTGAAATTTTCTTTGACTCACTTCAAATGCTGTAAAAGCAATACATGTTTTGCAGAGGGTTTCACAATCCATTTTTCCATATTTACCTTGATGCAAAAAATCTTTGTGTGATGTGAACTAAAGCACCATAGACTTACCCCATGCCAAATTACAAACGCAGCAAATACGCTCAAAATGTATTTACCCTTTTTTGCACAAGTGCAATGTTTCTTTGACTAGTCTAACTACTCTTTTTATGCTACCCATGTGGACGATCAATATTGCATGTTATTTAGCCTTGCGTCTCACATTGTTTTGATTTAAAACGGACACAAACAGACTCCGAGGTTTATTCATAGGACATCTGAATATTTATTTATTGAGAAGCCACAGTTTTTACACTTTTACAACTGTAGGCTTTTGTAAGGCAAAAGCAAGATGGATCCACTATTTTACACAGAAAGAAAAAGCTTCTGGAGGGGACCCTGAAGACATGCAATCTCTGCTTAAAATGCAATGTACATGGCATATATAAAAACAATTATGAAACAAAACGTCATGTAAATCCAGGTTACAATCTACTGAAATAAATGTATTTTATAAACGTAGTGTATTTTCTAAGGTCATTATTAAAGTAGTCTTTTATACATACACAGTTATTAAAACGTAAACACAATGTTAACATTGAAAAGGGCAGACCTCAACATAAAACAACTGCTTTCGAAGGGTATTGCAACTTGTTCTTTAAGGATAGAATCAATAATGATAACATTGAACAGTTGTGGCCATTACAATATTAATCCATTGATATGTAACCTCTACTCTTGTAACTGTAAATTCAAGTAAAAGTGCATGAGTTATTAAAATGAACTGAAGGTGGCCAAACAAATGAATTAACGAGTCACATAAATAAAAACTCATTGGCTGTAGCCTGATGTCTCTTTCTTTGTTAATTTATGCAGTTGGCATCCAAGCAAGAGGAACAAAGGAATGAGAGTACTTGATTCACTCGTTTGCACAACATTTTACCGTCAATGTATATACAGTACATTAATGAAGCATTGTATAGTTCTGCTTATATGTGGGACACACCTAGAATATTCCCTATGTATTTTTTCAATTGACAGTATTAAACAATGATGCGCCCTATTGTTCATGAAGATACAGAGTTTGAATTCCGGATCCAGTGAAAAAAAGTATAGATGCTAAACTTGTTGTCACACAGCTAAATGGCAATTGTATTGGTAAAATTTCCATGGGCGTTTAGAGCTGGCAGAAAGTTCCCTAATGTGGCTAATGGAATAACAGATTAGGTACATGCATTGGTTACCAGGCTACATCCAAATGGGACTCTAGAACACACTTTCTAATCATCTTCCTCATCCTCCTCATCACTGTCCTTCATGGTGATCCCTTGAAGTCCTCCACCTTCGCTAACGGAGGCCGTAGCTTCCTCTACAGTAAGTCGGTTTCGAATGGTGTCGTATGTTTTGCTGTTTAGCGTTGAGTCCAGAACACCTTGCAATCGGAAATCCCTATAGGTTTTCTAAGAAGCAAAAACAGCATATGTTGAGAAAAGGATAGGCTCAGCTCCGTTAGACAGAAATTGATAGGGAGATCACAATGGCAATACAGAAGTGAATATACATTCTGAAATATGTAGAATAAGAAGTGAGAAGGTCATATAAGGCTATCTGGAGGATAACGCTGTCTCATATCTGACAAGATCTCACATGTACAAGAAATATGCAAAAGACAACCTTAATGCTGTATTTTCAATGTTGAATTAAGAATGTTTTGAAGTACTTCTATTGTGTTTTCAAAAGATGGCATGGACAACACCCACAGAAATGTAGGGTCTGAATAATCGGTACAGTCACACCATTGATCTTGATCAAGTAAAGAGCAGAAAAACAATATTCTAGTAAACAAAATATATTTAGCCAACCCCCAACCTAGTAACCATCATCTTCACCAGGGTACAGCAACAAAGTACTGTTCATATTAGATATTTTAGACACACATGAAGTAACCCATGATGACTTGTTTGACCAACACCCATTATCTGGTAGTTAGCAAGGGCTAAAGTTATATTTGTGACAATGATCTCTGACACCCATTTAAGCAGTGCCCTGTGGTCATTATTTGGGGAGTTGCCTTGAGAATTGCTAGTGATTTCAAGTATAAGGCTGCACAAAGTTCTGTAGCACAAGCCAGTCGCAGACTACGGGTCATAGCTTCACTTCATGTTAGCCCATCTACTTATATCCTCATCCACAGAGAGATCCTGTCCTGGGAAAAACATTTGTCTAGTTTGATAAACCTAAATAATCGTTTCATCCCCTATGCACATCACAGTGAGCAGAAAGACACTTCTGCTAATCTAGTCATGATTGTGTTTGCTGGGATTGTTCAGAGTGCAGTGATGAGATTCGCTAGCAATAGTGGAAATAACATAATTAGCAGACAAGTAATATGCTAAACTGGGGGGAAATGCATTCTTAGAAAAGTGTTGAATTGCAGGCTATCCAATGTTGGGGAGCATTTTGGTGTTATGTACGCATGACCAAAGTTGGTGCTCTTATCTTGTCATATATTCAATGTCTAATTTTGAAAAATAGCGGGAAGAGGATTAAGAATTAGAATGTTGTGTTACTGGTGAGTACACCATGCCCTGGATACAGACACTAATGATCCTCCGTGCCCTATGAGCAACTGCTAGGAATGTTCCTTAGACAGTCAGCCAGGATAAATAACCTTGAGTCCATTTTCAAGTAACATGAGGCAATTCCAGGGAGTGCACTGGTTTCAGGTAGGCAGAGGGAAGCTATTTAGGGTCCACCCAGAAGCCAAATGAGTGAGACCTGTGAACATGGACTAGAGAAAAATAATCAGAATAAACACCCACTGGGTCCACCACAGAGCCACGGAGAAGTAGCCCAGTGCATGCCCAGTTACAGGCAGTGGGCATACCTGCCCTATAGAGTCCACTTAAGAGCAAAAGAGTGGCAGTCACCATGCAATGGATACAGGCAGCCATCACAAAGGCTCTAAAGAGTCAATTCAGGAATAAAAAAGAGCAGCCTTGAAGCGATATTCTCACTCGAATAGCATACTTTTTAGATAAGGCAACATAGATCCTAGATTTACTAAGCCTTTGTATCACCCTTGTGTCACACAAGGCGATGCAGGGCAACACAAAGGGTTAGTTGGAATTTACAAAGCAGTGCAAGGCATGGTTGGTGCAGCCAGGAGTGGTTGTGCAAAGAAATGTAATGCAACACAGCTACTTTACATTTCAACTTGGGAGGTGTTCCATTGGAGTAGCATGGGCAACCCTGGCTTTTGCACATTACCAGATTTAATAAAGCTAGTAAACCTGAGATTAGTCAAAATGCTAACCCTTCCCTAGTGAGGCGTAATTATTTCCACTGTCCATGTGTGCTGCAATTTGCAGCACACATATAAAGAGAAAAATTCAATTAAGGATTGTTTTTGGGCAGGAACATACCCCATCCTGCACAAAAACAATCCTGCCTGTAACACACTGACTCTTGCACTTCATGCAAGAGTGCCTGCATTGGTGCTTGGCTGCACGCAGTGCACCAGCTCAAGAAGAGAGTAGAAATGTTCCACATTTTTGCAAATATGGAGCATTTCTGCTGTCTCCCTCTCATGCAAAGCAGCGAAGCAACTTTGCTTGCTCCCTGCGTTGAATGCAAAATTTGTAAATATGCCTCTCAGTGGGCACTCCAAAAACGATCCAAAAAATTGAAGTGGATTAAAAGGTGCTTCAACAATGCATGGTCAAAATGAACCCATTAGTGCTAACCAGGCTAGAATAAAATGATTTCATAATCACATTAAATGAGAATATGATTATTTTATGAACACAAATGATTTACTGTAAGCTATGTGCAAAGAAGGGAACCCTGACTGCAGGAATCAAAACAAAAACATCCAACAAGACTCTTACATTTTGATAGCTGCTAAAAGGTGAGAAAAACTCCAGGTATACACTGGAATGTGATAATGTACTGATTATAGAAAGAGGAGCAAGTGAGAATAGAGTAATGACGAAAAAGGACCAATAAAAGCTCATACTATCAGAAGCAGAACCATGAAACTCTTAAGAGTCAAAGGGCTTGATTTAGAGTAAAGAGGATGGACTTTACTCTGTCGGGGCAACAGACTAAAATACTCCATCACCCTGAAGGAATAGCCATCCTCCACATCTAGAGATTTCCTCCAGCCCTGCCGGCATCTCCTTTAGAGATGTCCTCCAGCCCTACAGACATCTCTTAACTTTTTGAGAAACTACCATCACAGCAGGTCCTGTTAATGGGTTATACATGTGATGGATGTCTCCGTCAAACATGACAGGCGACTGCAAAACGTTTTACCTTCTTTTTTTCCAAACAAAATCCCAAAGCAGAATTTTGTTTTTGATAAAACAAAAACTAATTACCCCTACCCTATGGGCATTTTCTCCTGTGGATGGATATAGGGTCATTTAAATGTTTTTACTGTCCCTTACCGTCATATTTTTCACAGCATTATGGGATAGTAAAAACTGGCCATTTGACCACCCACTCTAAATCAGGCTTGAGGACAAATGACCAAACCTCTGACAACCATTACTCCCATTGGCCATCATAGGAGTATGTCAGTGAAGAAGCCGGAGTATGCTCTGTCAGTGAAATACTTAAGTTCCTGCCCAACTGTAAATTATCCAGGTAGACCTTAAGTGAGGCACAGGGGGAACTCCATCACTGTTAACACAGAGTACCCTCTTCACCTGAAACTCTAATTCAACCTCAAATTCTCTTAAATGGGAATGGTGCAAAACATCAACAAGTTTCTCTTGATCTTGTAACCAGCTTTCTGATTATAGGTGGTTCCATGATTTAGCATTAGTCATTGACCATTGCAGTGTTTTGAAGGTCGCAGGTTTAAATACCCCAATGCATCCTTATCATTTCAATGTAGATTAATACAGTACGCTACGCTTATATTAGGTGATACTACTGACTATTACTTGGAGCGCTGCAACTTAGCAGAATTCTGGTATACAGCGCTAAACAAAAAATTATTATCAGGGTTTTACATTAACTCCCCAGATCACTTCTTACAGACGGGTTGTAGTTTCAAAATAACCACAGGGCAAAGGTGAAAGATAATGTCTCAGCAATTTTGCTTCTCCATATTGAAGAGTTAACTGGTAATTATTTGACTGTTAGTCTGTGCACTGGTTCCTTGGTCGAATAAAGAATGAATCAGAGCATGTGGAATATGTGCTTTGTGTTTCTAAATTATGCTTTCCATTAAACCTCATCACAGTTCTTACTAATTCTACGTCCACATCCCCAAAATCAAGGAGAGATATATGCAACTGCTATGCAATACTGTCACTAATTTGGGATGTTCTATGGAATTTTTTACAAGCGTTCTGTCTAATTCTGATCTCTGCATAAACCTCAATTTATGCGGGAATTGGTATTAAATGTTTATGTGCAGTTTACCACACCCAGTAATCATTAGCTGGTTTAAATACTATACCTCTGCAATTTTCTCCAGGTACATTCTGGGAGATCAAATTGACCTAAACGTACCAGGGAAAATGGCAAGAAAATGAAGAGACATACACATTTTGATGCATGACACAAAATAATATGGATTGTGTGATTGTATTTCTGATTCTAACAGATACTACAGCTCGAGTTACTCAGGAACAGGGCATGGGAATATGATCCAAATTTGATTGAGTAAAGAAATTGTAATTTCAACTTTATTTTCAGTTTGCTACAACATTACCAACACAGTTGTATAAACGTGAAAAGGCATGATATTGCTTTATTGGACTCCATCATGTTACTGAACCTGGTGTGGTACTTTAGAGCGTGACAGGGTCTCGTGTGCCTGCCATCATTCCCATTTGTCCTGTTGCCGTAGCTCCCTCTCAATTTGCTCAGAAGCTGAATATTCAACTGAGAGGGAGTCATGGAAGGAGGCCCACTACATCACAGTGACTGTCCAGTGTCTTATTCATTTGCTGATGACCTCTGGAGCAGAAGAAGAGAACTGATCGTTGCAAGACATGAAAGACATTTTTAAGCCATATCCCACTATTGAACTTGGTGTTACACTTTACTTTATGGCGAGGTTCAACTTGCCTGTCACAGTGCCTGCTGTCTCTCCCCCACCATGCTCTGATCATGCTTAGGCCGCTCTGCTCCCTTCCATTGATTGGTCCGTGCATACTCGTATTCCAGACACAGACTGGAGCAGGTCATGTAGTATGTGAAGTGCACTATGTGTGATGCTGGTAACCCATTGGGCCACTGAGTAAGGGGGCAGGGGACTCTGCTCCTTCATCACCAGATTCATTATAATTCAATCTTTTCATGGTAATTTCTAAAGATTATTAGAGGAGAATTGGAACCTGTGAAATTAAAAAAATGTAAGACCTGATGGGGAGGATTGACTCCATCAAATGATTCCTTTACAAACGCCAATTTGATAGCTTGTGAGTCCTGTACTGACCCTGACCACCAAAAGCCATTAACAGATAACCTTACACTTTAAGACCAAGGTCTCTCCACTTCCTCCTTGATTGCTGTGGGAGGTTTTACCTTTCTCAAAGAAAGATCTTGAAAGCCACCCGCAAACATCAGTCAGTGTGAAACATTTGTAGCATTTCTAATGATTATGAATTTCTCCACTTTCAGCAACCACACTTCTGTGGGATTACATGATCAGCAACAACGGCAGTGACCCAAGGTTGTTTGGGTTGTGTCATGTCTACCCTCATTGTGTCAACCAGGACTGTGGTGTTTCTCCCCTCACTAATTGCTCACAACTGCCTTTCCTCAGGAACACATCTCATCTACCTCCACTGCCTTGGCCTAGTATGGCAAACAGCCTTTTATAGGAGACCATAATATGACATATTCTGGATTCTACTATTTTCTAACGTTTTTCAACTCCTACTCCATGAGTATATTTCAAGCATTTGAAAGGCACAGCAGTACCACTTAGCTCCAAAAATCAAAATGTCCAATTATTTGATTTCCTCACTCTGGATAAGACTGTGTCACACTAGTACAACAGAATTAATAAAAGTCTGCTAATTGCAAGGGTCGACACTACCTTTATGGTCGGAAAGTCATGTGTTATGTAGAAAGCCCATTTCGCTTACCTTGGATGTGAATGCATGAAAAAGTTAATTTTGTTCATTTTGCTCATAATTGAAATCCTAATTCATTGTGAATTTAGACGCATATTTCACCAGTCCAGAACTGGACTGGATTACGTGCACACAAATTTCTTCAGGTTCTTCCTGGAGAACAAAAAGGTCAATTAAAGAAGCTACCCTATTGGATGATTCCTGACAGGAAACAGGGGAGCTTAATCAGAGGAGTATTAACTTATACTTCTCTGAAGAATGTTAGTGGAGGGTAAAGAAGATGATATGAAATGCGCAGACAAAGCACTGACAGGATATCTAGGGGTTTTCTCCTTTATTTGATAGCAAGGTTTATAGTTGGCCTATCTTTGAAGTTGGCCTGTTCCATGGCAGTCACCCAACCATGAGACAGGTGATCCGTGCCAGCTTTAGTAGATTTTCCAATAGTGAGATGAAAGATGCACCTCTGGCATGAACATCATTTTAATTGATGGAGGATGGGATAGTTGAAGAACTGCAGTGGTTCAAATAGCATTTTGTTATCTTGGATAACTCCTAGGCTTGGTCTTTCTGTGATTGCTTTTCCAAAACATCCAAAGATGCTAAAAGGTGAAGGTATGTATGTGTTACTAATATATGTCAGGACTGCCACCACATAGTGAATCACTGGAAGTCAAGTACAGAATGAGTACTTGGCCAAGTTGAGGGGGATCCATAGTAGGTCAGCTCTCAGGAGATCAGGAATAACAGGCCTCAACCACCATGATTGATCCAAGTAGCCCCTGACTTCCCTTTGACCCCCTGAAATAGGTTATGACATTTTATATGGCAGAATTTCTTGACCTAGTATTGTTTTGTGCTGCTAAAATTCTTTTCACATTTCTCATCTGAGAGAAAACTGTCATTATTGGGCACACTGGAATATGCGTTTCACTTTTAAGATGTTTAATAATCCAGTTTCTCATTGGATCCTACAATTGGAGGGATATCCTACTGTTTGGTTGATGCTTCTGATTCATTCCACCACAACTCATAGCTATTTTTGGACTTTAGATGTGGCACAATTTTGATTCCTTTGCCTTCAATTGCCCATGTCATTGGAATGGAACTCTGCAAATCACATCCTACCCATTTGCTATCTTGACCATGCCCCCCTCCCCCCTTGAAGGATCTTATAGTTCTTTGCTTGTCAAGGATAACCCTATTTATCAACTACAGTCAGTATTGCCCCTTGGAATCCGTAGGTGACTAGCGATATGTTTCAGACCTGAACACAACATAACATTTTACCATCAAGAAGTCAGGCCATCAATATATGCCCACAGTGGAAACACTGTACTTATTATAAGTCAAACGTTTGTACAAAAGTCCAATAATTAAGTGAAGATTTCAATAATCTGCTACCTCATTCATGACAAAATGGAATGAATGAAACTAGTCTAGGCAAAAAGAGAGAATGTTGCCTTTCTGGAGGACATACTGATGAGAGGGAAAGGAACTGAATTACTGAGTCCCTTTCGATGTATGAACCCTGCTACCATCTATTAATCCATTGCAGCTCAATATGAAACACCTGCCACATTAGATTGAACCCACTATTTGATAATGTGAAAGGTGGATGATAGATCACATGTATTTAGAATAGATTTACAAAGTTTGTTCTGTCAACTACTGTCAACAGGCTTTCCCAAATTAACTGTAGCCTAGTCTATGAGGAATTGAAAAAAGACCACACAAAACAAAGGTATCAAGATTCTCAAGGTATTAGGGCCCAGATGTACTGTCCTTCTTGCAAGGGAGAATTGCATGAAAATGAATAGGGTGTGTTGTCTGGCCAACAGAAAATAACTCAGCATCAGGTTTACTATCAGTTGGTTGCTGCTGATTTAATAGGCAGTGCTAGCACTAAATGTGGCATTACTGAAACCACACAGCACCTCATGCTGTAGTTCAAAGCTGACTCTGCATTGCTGAGCCTTGGAGTTTTACTGGAACCACACCCTCCACTACCAATTTCTATGTATAGACACCCGCACAGAGGTATTGCATATAAGAAGTGTGCTTCAAAATAAAACACACATTACATGTAGCTAAATCAGGCAATATTCAACTTGACACATTACTTTTGCCTGCTTTTCTTTGGAATTGGAATTTGAGGCAAAGCCAGATCATGTTATTCTAGTAAATCTGCTTTGCATCAAAACCTAAGGTTTTTGAGCCCCAGACAAGACACTGTCATACATTAGCAAGAGGATGGATCAAATTGATTTGAAGGTCAATGTTAATGGCAAAATAACTTTTCCACATGAAAGTTGATCTGTAGCCGTAGTTTGGGTGCATTAAAAAGCAAGTGTTGCCTGAGAGCAAACAGGAATGTTTAGTAAATCTGCTGCTAAATGTGCATACTACTAAGAATATATTTTGTCACATTTGGAAAAGAATGAAGGTCCAAATCATTCTTAATATTGGCAAGAATGTTTTCTTTAACAGGGATCATTTTCTTTGGTTATGCCATATAGTTTAACTTGATATACAATTGACTTAATCCATTGTCAAAATGCGGCGCTTATCTAAGTGCGATTTTGAGGTCTGATGGTAGCTGGGACATTTTGATTTTACTAAAAAATTAAATGTATAATGCACTTAATTATGGAGGTTTCCGACAGCCCACTTCATTCTCTGGTCTGTTAAGTCATTAAAATGTTTGCTCAGCCCATTGTGGGCCACAGGGTCAGTCCACTTCAGCCATTGGCTATGGGTACTGAGGGGGATAGCGTTTTGCCTATTCACCTGCAGCACACTCACACACAAAGTGGATCCCTAAAGCACCAGGTTGATGAGGACAAAATAAAACTAAAACATTGACAAAGCCATCTCGCTGGCAACAATGCCAGGCCTGTTGGCTTTGCCAATGCTTCTTTACTTACCAACAGGTAAGAAACATTTCTCTAATACTGGTCCTTGCATAGGCAACAAGCAAAATTGGACAGTGCGCAGTCCAATGCAGAACATCTATACTATGGTCAAAAAGTGACAATTCTCTAGCTCTATTGAGCACAGTTTGTATTTGATATGAATTTTAATATAAACAATGTATTTTTTCACATCGATGAGTGATCTGTATGCAGATTACTAAATAGCGTATATGATGTTCCACTCCATATTATATGGATTTTAGTATGAAGTACATTCGAGCACAGCCTTATTTGGTCCATCTGGAAGCTCAAATGTGATATATTGGGCCACTTCATTGCCCACAGCTTTATGCTTCTATAAAGAGTGATCCACATAGCTAGCATATGCCAAACCGTTATCCTTCCCTAATCTGTTCCTTGCGACACACTAACACTCCCAAACACACTGGTACTTGAACTGATCAGGACAGGATTAGGTCATTGCGAAGTTGGTATTGCTTTGTTTTATAGTGAAGTAACTCAGTTAGTTGGTGTCAACGTGGACATTCTTTAAACGGAATACTTCTTCATTATGCACTACTTGACTTCAGAGTACTACATGTTATTTGTGAAAAAACGTTTTGTTTACACTGGACAGATGTTTAAAATATAATGCATACATATCCTATGAATTAAATTGCTGTTATCTAGTTATTCGTAGTTTCACAGAGCGGAACCCATGTGAATAATTATGCCCCTCTATAGTCAGTATGTAAATTATCCATATTCACAGCAGGAGATGAGATTTAGGAAGTCACGTTTGAAAAACAGTGTCTTCGCTGGAATACAGCCTAAAGGGGTTATTTACAAATCTTTTCAAGTGCAAATTGTGCCAAAAGAAGTGCAAAAACAACCATTGCTCATGTAAAAGAAAATACAGATAAGAATGCTTGGTGTTAATGGAGTGGAGATTTTTACTGGTTCCCCATTCCCAATATTGAGGTGCATACATTTAAGGCTAGCGAATTCATCAAAAGAAAGCACAAAGTTTTCTTTCTTTGATTGTGAGAAACGGTAAAATTAACCATACCCTTTTTGTATAAAAAAAGGTATGTGGTCAGAAAATAAAGGATATGGAAATTGATTAACAAAATGTATGTGGTAAAATGCATGCCTTAAAATAAGTAAAGGCAGAGGTGATAAATCGGTTCAAGGTAGCTACTAAACAGGATTGTGTAATTCGAAATTACTAGGTACTATAGTATAGCATTAGCCATCTGCCAAGACTTATACCACTTTTTAGAGGCCCTGAACCCAACTTAACAAACGATATAGCTGGAGACAAAGGCTATTTGAACATACCGCTCGAGTGTAGAATTTTCTAAATGAAAAAAGAGAAGAAGGAATATAAACATTGGAATGTGGAAGCAGCATATACCAGCCATTATTGACCCCGAGCCCTTCAATTGTCTTCAATGGAGCTCTCCACATTCTATTTAAAAAGGTTAATAAGTAAAGTGGTGCAGGGTATTGTACTAAACTTGAATTTAAAATCTAGTGTGGAGTGAAGTGCTACCTCAGAAATTAGGGAAATAATGTGGTAGATCATATGACTTGAGTATGGATCATGAAAATGCGGTGAGTTTAAGCCCTCACTCTTTCGGTACTTGGCAATGATCGGCCCATAGATTTTAATGACACCCAAGTGCCTCCTTGTCGGGTGCAAAGAATGGCACCTTTTCAGTGAGAGTTAACGGGAAAAGAGGTATTGAATTATCTTGAAAATATATTTTGACTTGAAACAATCAAATATGCAATCATTTTAAGCTTTATATTTCTCTCTTTGTGGAATTTGGGACTTTGGATGCTGTGTGCTTAATTCATCCATAGCAGCGTAACAAGATGAAATTAAAGACTTTTCACAACTTTGTCCCAACTCTGCCTGGAAAACCCTATTCTTATTTTACATTCATTGATAGTCTTCCTGAAAGACATCTGTGGTAAATTTACCAAGGATTGTCAAAGCAAACAGGTGCAGATCAAGTGGCTTTGCATTACTTTATTTATTCCCGGTTGTTGTATCCATGCATAGTCTGCTATCTTGGAATTGATATATTGTATATATACAGGTTAAGAAAAAGCATTCTAGGATGGCCATTGTGCATGTGCAAACATGTGCATGTGTATGCATACACGAACATGTGTATGCACTCCTGGCAGTCATCCCAGAATATTTTTCCTTAATGCAAACAAGTGCAAGCATAGGAGTGCATGCATAGGCCTGCATGGATGGCCTTTTTAGAATGGTTTAAAAATCATTCAAAGATGTCCGGCTGCCGATACAGCAGTCAGGGCACCAGCAGTCAGAATTATCGGTTCCCAACCTTGCAGAGGAGGTTATTGGCAGCTCCGGATTCTCTAGACCCCTGGGATTGTCAGAAATGGAGCCCCTCGCAGTGTCACTGCTAAGAAGCAATACATTTTCAGTAAATGCAGATATGAATACTCCTCTTGTTGGTGCAGCAATGCAGGGGATATTATTATCCGGACCTTGGTTAAAGAATCCAATGGGCTCTCAAGATCTGGAGGAGGGGGGATTTTAATCCCTTGCAGACCAATCTGAACTCTTTACCTCAAGCCAGGGCTTATGGAGGAAGATTTAGGGTCAGAGGATTCTCTTGTTCTGAGGGACCATGAAATAATAACCACTCAAAAACACAAGATTAGATCTAAAACAAGTGGTCAACAGCTAGACAGTGATGGGAAAACAGCCTGCAGGCTCAAATGGGAATACTCTGCTACCAGACAGGTCTACAATGAGGATATAGGCGATCAAATTGCATCTCAGACTGATCCTATTCATTCGAAAGGTCTTGTATATGCCACACTTAAGCAGATGCAAGGGGAAGCCCGTCAAGAAAATCGCAGAGCACACCGGTCACAAAAAAACTACAAGGGTCAATCCAGAAAGTGAGCAAAATCGGCTCGGAAATGAGAGAAAGGGGGACCCACGTCAAGGAGCGGACAGTAGCCCATGGAAGGAGAAGTTGAGAAACTACAGATACATAAGGAGCTGCGGGACAAACAGGTAGAAGACGTAATGTGGAAGCTTGAAGACTTCGAGAATCTGCAACGCCAAAATAATCGCAGATTCTTGGGGCTAGTGGAGAACACTGAGGGCAACGATATGAGAACCTTCATTGGAGGCCTTCTAAAGGGTGCTTTCCCTGAATTATCACACTGGAATTGGGATGTCGAGGTACAGCAAGCACATCGTTTCCCCTGGACTCAAAAGAAGAACAATGTGACAGGGCAATCTGAACTTCCTAAGGCAGATCTGGTCTTCTTTGGGAATTTTCTCCTTCAGCAGGCTTTATCAGACAAAGCAAGGCCGGATGCTAAACGCTCTTTTGATGGCTATACCTTATTTGTACAAGCGGATTTCTGCCACACTACCGTAGAAAGGAGGTGGAGACTATGCCAGATAATATAATCATTCCAGACACTAGGCTGTGAAGTGTATCTAGTAAACCCAGCGCTACTTAAGGTTATATGCAATGGAAGGGTGCGGATGTTAAAATCAGAAATGAAGGCCAAATATTTCTTGAGGGAGCTCCAGGAAAAGAAAGAAGGTGCCACTCCAAAAAGACAGGAACAGAATGGGCCTTAATATTCTGAGTGAGCACAAGCGGGCAGGACTATGGTTACATCAATATTGAAAGAGTGGGGTGATGGGGCTAGAAAAGATGAGGATAGTTACACCACTTGGTCATGATATATATTCTAAATCTTTTTTAATCAATGTGGGGGGATTTGTTGACCATTATTTTGCTTAGGGACTGGTTAACAGGGGTATCTCAAGACGGGTGGAGCAGGCAGCATCACATAGGTCAATGGTGACCTATTTGCTTGCATATGGGGGAGGGGGTGGTTGAGGTGGGGAGAGGAGAGGGGGAAGTAGGATGAGGGGAAGGGCTGGGTAGGGGAGGTTTTTGGGGGTAGGAAAGGGAGGGGGTAAAAAGGGTATATGACGTGTACCACGAAAATTGGAAATGTAAGGTGAAGATGGTTATTTCCGTAGGAAACTGGGTTAATACACAATGTGTGTTGGTTATGTCTACAGTAAAGTCTCATATAGACAATAGATGATGAGCATTTGAATTGCAAAGGTAAATAGCTGCGGTCTGAATGATCGTAGCAAGAGGCAAAAAGTAGCAAAATATCTGAAAATGCTTCAAGCTGATATTGTTTGTCTGCAAGAGACTCACTTTGAGGGCACAAGGAGTAAACTAATAAAACAGCTGGGGGATAAACTTACTATTAATACCACACAGGGAGCCAGGACGAGAGGGGTTGCTATTTTATCTCAGAGGAGAGACATAATATTCAAGAAATCCCAGGCGGTTAAGCTAGGGCGCTGGGTGTTAGCCGAGTGTTTCTACTACAAACATACCTTCAGTGTACGGGTCTACTGGTGATGACCCTACTACAAACATACCTTCAGTGTACGGATATTCTGGTGATGACCCTGAGGTTTTGGAGTTTTTGAATGCTGAGCTAGCATTATGGCCATCACCAAGTACACTTTTCGGGGAACTGAATATTAACTGTTTGTGTGGGATACTGGCGCCAAATAGTGGTAAATGTAAAGGTCGGAAAAGCTAGGTTTACAGAGCCCTTCTATCATTAACTCAGATAACGGGCTAGTAGACAAATGGCCTCTGCTGAAACCCAATGACTCCGGGAGCATGTATTTCTCTGCTCCACACAAAGTAGTAGCACGGTTAGATTATATTTTTACCTTGCGCCAATTGGTCCCTTGCTGCAAAATAGAAAAATACCCCTGAGTTACGATGGGCCATAACCCCCAGGTATTGAGCGGCAATATTATAGGGGTGGAAAGGAAAGAGATAAACTGGACTTTTGAGAGAGGTTTGTTGAAGGATCCGAGAAACAGTTGGATTAAGGAGTTTTTTTAAATCAGTAGGAATAGGGCAAGTAGTGGGGTGGTCTGGGACGCGTTCAAGGCAGGGGTAAAGGGGAAACACTCAGCTAGAGCGTGCTATATCGGGAGAATGAACTTGGGCAGATAAAAACCTTATATGAAGGTTTGGCACGCACTGAAGAAGAGCTAATAAGAGCTATAGCTTTGGGCACGCCCATAGAAAACATAACGTAAAACTCAACTTAACCAAAGCTGAAATTGGGGATATCTCAGCCTCCAAGACAGCCGCAAAATTGTTGGTATGGCGACAGGGGTGCTTTAAGTTCAGTGAACATGTAGGACATGTGCTGGCAGTACGTTCAAGGCAAAAAAGGGTGATGGGAGACATCCATGAGATCAAAGATGAAGGGGGGAATCTAGTGACAGACTCTTCAGGCATACGGGAGGAATTTATAAATACTATAGGAAATTATACCAGGAGGAACAGAATGTTGAACAAAACTCAGAGAATATCTTGAAGGTGTTCAATTAGAACAATTCACTTCTGATGATGCAGAAACTTTGGAATCTTGCTTTTCAGAGGAATAATTATATAGCGCACTGAATGGCCTCTCTACTGGCAAGGCAGTGGGACCTGACCAAATTCCTCTTGAGTTCTATCAAACCTTTTTCACTGTTTTAGGGCCCGGTCTCATTAAAACACTTAGAAAGGCTCAGATAGGGAACTCTGTTCCAGAGTCTCGGGCTCAGGTTATAATTGTAGTCTTTTTTTAAAAAGGCAAGCCCCCTCGGGAGGCAGGCTCTTACAGACACATTACCCTCATGAACGTCGATGTGACAATATTCTCAGAGGCATTAGCATCATGACTAAGCTTAATTGTTGGTAAGGTGATTCACCCTCGACAGCATGGGTTTATACCTGGCAGAGGTACTACAGAACATATCCGAAGGGTGATAACGCTGTTTGATACAGCAGCTGTCTCAGGAGACCCTATGGCATTGATTCTATTGGATGCCGAGCAGGAGTTTGATAGGGTCTTCTGGCATTATCTATGGGGCGCCATCGAGCGATATGGTATAAGAAAGGGCTTTAGTAATGCAATTCAGGGCTTAGATTGGACCCCAGCAGCCCGATTAAGAGTTAATGGAGGGCACACAGATCCGATATGGATAGCAAGGGGGACTAGGCAGGGATGATTTCAGGAACGAGAAACCAAAATCCTCCCATATGCCGATGATCTGGCAGTTGTCACACCTGATTCCAAGCAGCACTTGTATTAATAGGGGAGGAAGCTCTGACATTCAAGAAGATCTCTTGGTATTTGCTCACCCAGCAAAAAAACCAGATAGGCATAAATGACTTAATTGATCTGGAGGATCAACGGGTGACCCAGGCAGCCACCTATTTAAGGATAAATATCACCTCAGAGCTTGATCAAAAAGTAGAGGTAAACATAGCTCCAGCTATATAGAAAGGAAAAAAGGACTTCGACAGGCTGCACAATCTCCATCTTTCTATTGTCGGTCCGTGTAATATAATTAAAATGAACTTTTTGCCCAAGTTTTCATATCTCTTTATGGCCATATGCCTGGAATTTGAAAAGCATTGGTTTAAGGGGTTGGAGAATATGTTTAATAGATTTATCTAGGCACATGGGAAGACTAGGAGAGCATGAAAAATGTTAACACTAGCACGAGAGAGTGGATGAGAGGGGTGCCTAATCTTAGACATTAATATTAGGCTGCAGCTTTACAATACATTTGGGGGTTGATGAAAGGGAAGGCAGGTGGAGTCAAATTGGGTCACCAAACGTTTATGAACTACTACTCAGGGTTGCTTTCTGAAATATAGCGAACCCAACTATTACAAAAAAAGTCAGATTTAAAACTTCATCAACAGCTTTTCAGTTATGGTTCACCTTTAAAAGAAAAATGGGACTTTGTAGAATGAACTTCTACACTCAACTTTTTAGGAACACGTGTACCCAGGAATTTTTCAGGATAATATGGCAAGATGGGAGGACGCGGGTATTCGGTTGGTAGGGGATCATAAGGATTCAAATGGGTTTCAGCCATTTAGTGATATCCAAACTAAATTTGGAATATATAGGAAAGGTTTTTTAAGTACCTACAAATACAAAGCTATTTAACTAAGAAAAAAGGAGGGATAAAAGGCTTCAATAAAAATAGGATCATGTAGGTGGTTAGGGGCAAAACAGGCTGTACCATTAGGAACATTTATTCAAAACGATCCTAGTACAGCCAAGACACCCTTGAAAAGTAAGGAGCAAAGTGGGAACAAAGACTAGGTATAGATCATGGTAGCATTTTAGACTCCATGGAACTTGGAAGGAAGATTTTGGGCTCGGCCGGACTACAAGCACAACACTACAAAACGTTGTTTGTATTATACTACACCCCAGCAAACATAGCTCCATGGGGGGAGGGAGGGGCTAGTTGGGATCATCTGCCCCCGCTGTAGCAGTAATTAAGCCAACCAAGTACATATGTTCGCAATGTGCCCCAGGTTAGAAATTCTGATAAGGGAAATAGA
Source organism: Lissotriton helveticus (assembly GCF_964261635.1). Classification (NCBI taxonomy): domain Eukaryota; kingdom Metazoa; phylum Chordata; class Amphibia; order Caudata; family Salamandridae; genus Lissotriton; species Lissotriton helveticus. The sequence continues at coordinate 1,120,408,709 of NC_136070.1, forward strand.
AATGTTTCTAGACCAATCGCTGAAAACAAAGATAAGGCTTACTGCAGAACTAATGCTACTAGGGGTTAGTAATAATGAAATACCGGAGGAACATCAATATTTCCTATTTCTGGGTATTGTAGTGGTCAGAATTTGTATATCATCGGCATGGCGGGATCCTCTGGCTCCTACTTTTCAGCAATGGTTAGGGAGGCTATTAGCTATCTTCAATTTAGAAAAGGGGGTGTATGAAATAAAGGGCCGAAAAGCAAAACAACTAGGGAAATATATCTGGGCCCTGATATATAGCTAGAAGGAGGAAAGATGCGGTCCTCGATCGTAGCTGATAATTCAGCAATGAATGTAGGTATAAAGGTGCTTTTTTTAATCCAATATGATGATAAGATGCTCTTTGCTTTTTAAATTTATTATCGATATTCTATTATGCTATATTGTATATTTATTGTCTCCATCTGTGGAAAAACCTCATGAAATGTAGGTATAATTAATGTTGGTGATGAAATAAAAATATTTAAATTAGAAAAAAAGGAAAGTCCCGACATCATTAGTGGAAAGATTCAACTTATTCAGTCAAAACACAGTGAGACCTTAATGCTCCATGGCCATGTCAAACACAAGAATAAGGAGAAAAGTCATTGAATCAAGAGAAAGTAACTAGGACTTAAAAGAGTGCTATGTACTCATGAGCAAGGAGCAAACCCAAAGCCCACACTAAATTCAGATTGGCTTCCATAGGTATTTTGCCTACCTGTCTGTAGGTGAGAACTGAAAATTAAGTCAGCTAATGATTAGGAAATTGAAAGGAACTGATCTGGATGCATTACTAGCTGTACTAACATGTTCAATAGAATGAGAGAGATTCACGCTTTCTTTGAAGGAGGAGTGCATGTCAGAAACAAAAGCTCTACTGCCGAGCACATTTTCCTAGGCAATTATTGGATGTTCGTGCTTAAATCAATTTGAAGTAGACTGTTTTAACCTGCCCAACACGGGGGGAGTTGGAAGGTGAAATATAGCTCTGTACTCCAGGCAGAACTCTCAACTTCCTACTAGATTTTAGGATATACATTTTTTACCAAATGTAAACAACCAAAAAATCTGTACTTTTTTTGATTAGGAAAGGTCTTTGTCCACTGTACCTTGACTCTTCCTATACACCGTTCTTAAAATCTTAAATTAAGCCCTGCACTGCTTGTTTACCCAGGGAGTCAAGTGTAATATAGAGAAAGTCGCTATGTATTACAAAGTTAGCAAATTTAAACCCGTAGCTCGATGTCTGTAAGAGACTCCAGTGGCCTTAAAAGGATTTGCTCTGAGAACACAGTCTGACACCGTCTGGTGCAGCACTTCACCCATGCCTAATGTCACTGGATGCTTGCCACTCTGCGAGTCTGAGAGTCGACTCGGTCATCAAAACAATTTCTCCTTTTATTAGACATATGTGGGTTTACTCCCTTATTCTGCACCACTTCACAAAATCCAGCAGCAATGCCATCTGTACTAAGAATATCAAATGGATAGCACCACTGATATAAACGGTACCTTCCAAGGAAGAAATCAAGCTGAAAGCACATAACTAACCCGGGAAAGAATGCTCTTTTTCCTGGCGTCCTTCTACCATATTGGGAAAAAGCAAAACATCTTGAAATCATAGTTAAGCCCTCACGGTTCCCTGAAGCCATAGTTGCTGTGGGCTACAGGCAGGTCACATGATCCATTGGCTGATTGGCAATATGACCACTCATCCTCTCCCACCTCTTGTGTGTGATCATAGTCCTCGCACCTTCTGGCGGGCAGGTGGCGCGGTAAACGGGCCTTCCGGCTCCCCTCCACCCCCTGCCAATAACATTCTTGCTGAAGACTCTACAGGGATGCTATGAGCTGGTTTCATGGACGTCATTCTCTTATTCTGGGTAACTTCAGCTGCATTTACGAGTTTTAAGTGGAGGGCTCCTGCTGATGCACAGCTCTTGCCATCATGGAAGTGCAGGAGAAGGGTCACACAGGCAACACGCCCTCCCGCGAGCCACCTCCATAACATATTCTCTACATAAGTGAAATCAGCTAAATTATATTAATCATAATTTTGCAGCCTTTTCGATGGTAAAATGTGAAATATATGAGATAAACAAACACACAGGTTAACATCTAATAACATGAGAGAGCTAGTTGATATATGCAGGAGTTTAATACATCAATATCTTGTGGAGCAGTGCATATATACACAATACACACACACACACTAGATTTTAGGTAATCCTCTGTATCAGTTATTAATGTTATCTTAATCTCGCACAAATATCAATGGAACCTCAAGTCATCAAGAGTTTGATCTGCCTTATCTTTTTTGTTTTTGTCTGCCTTCTAAGTATTTCACGGTTCTAGCATGTCTAACCTTTGGTTGAATAATTCGATCAAATTCCTCTTTGTAAAATGGATACATTTTACGACTGAAGTAATTAAAAGAAAGTCCTTTTTTAAAAGTAAATACAGAAGAAAATGTATAATGAATTAAACAGCAAATTTAGACATGCTGTGTTGGTGGCAACTGTAAATATATATATAGAATAGCATGTATTACATTTCCTAGGTAGTGTACTTGCTGTTTCTATAACCTAGTATAAAAATTTTAAAAGTATTGTAAAAGCACCAAATTATAAGTTTAAATGATCACAAACCTGTTTAGCTCCCTACTGCGTATCACGCAAAGCCCTGTGATTTCACACTGAAATAATTATCATTAGCCCAAGACACGCACACACAGGGATACAAATGTCCTTTTAGGGTATGTTATCTCGCCTTTGTGATCTCTTCTAGCTCTCTGTATTCACCCATTGTAAAATGTACTACTTCAATTAACTACGAGAACAATATTGATTTGCATTTCTATAATGATCACAGAACAGATTTAAATATAAGTAGCTTGGAGGGGAAAAACAGCAATCATCAACATGCTGCTTCGTTTTCTTTCACATGGAAACATGCTATTTAATAAAAGAACAAGGTTTTCCTAAAAAGACAGAGCATTTAGAAGTTATATATTTGGATCTGGTGGTATGTCAATATCACAACACACATTTGTAGGGCTGTATATCAGAATATCAAAGTCAAAGTTATCAAATTACAAATTATTGACTTGAGGAAATCGATGACAATTAAGTAGTGAAGGTGAGGGTATAAAGATATGTGGAGATTTAATATACTTAATTCCCCATTTACGTACTTTGGCAATATATATTATGTAATGGTACATAAATGTGGCGCAAAGAATAGCAAATCTATATTTACCCATATATAATTAATTTGGCAATTTTGTGGTAGTAAATATTCTGGAATTTTTGGTTTTTCGGTTAACATTAAAACTAATAGTCTATTTAAGCACCCATCTGTAGCAAAAAGGTAACTAGTGCAAAAACTTCACTTAATATACGAACAATATATGCATGATGAGTGTTGTGCAAGAACAATAAGCCTTAGGGTGTCAACTTTGCGGGCATTAAAAAACATTTTGTTTCCTCCTCTTTGTTAATATACTTATGTGGTGTACTATTGTCTCCTTCTCACCCAATCTCTTTTATTAGTTTATCTTGAGCACTGTTATTTGTGGACAGTCCAATCAAAAACACACTATATAAGTACCCATTGTTTGAGAGACAGCATACGTAAACTGTGAAGAAAGAAGTATTACCTTAACTACCCTAATGAGGGTTTTTAATTGATAGATGTGTAGCTGCAGGTCCATCCGATCCGTCAGCCAGGTGCACACGACATTCATCGAGCTGGTGTACCATTGCTGAAACAGAGACAAAAGTTCTCCAGCAAGCAAGTCGTAACAAAATACATGCAACAAGCACATCACATGGTGGATGCCACATGGACTCAGGAGAGGCAACTACCAACCTATGCTATTGCAACCAACTATTGCTTTCATGGTGTTGAGTGACACATATATTTTATGTAGTCTGGTCAACCTCCTCCATCCACAGCCTTTTCAGTCAACTTTTACCCATCACCACGGCCAGTGACATCAATGTCAGGCTAACAGGCTTGCATTGTTTTCAATTCCTACCAAAGCCAAGGTCTTGGCGTACCACCATCAGGTTAATAAATTAGCATACTCATGTAGTATTATAGCAGGAAGCCATTTTATATCCATTGCCAATGGAACCCACTTTCAGACCTCGCTTGCCACCCAATGGCTGTACTGCGTGGAATTACCGTACAGGATCTTACCATCAGTTTGCAAATTTGGGGAGCTTATCATATTAAGCACTTGTGGAAGTAAAATGATTGTAAATAGCAACCTTAATAAAACCAACGCAACATTTTTTCAGTGCTGCAAATCAACCGGCAAACAAGAACGCTTGACCTCTCTTGGCAACAGTATATGAGATAATTTTATCCCAAAATAACAGAGAAAATGAAGAGGCAGCCACAAATGAGCTCACTTCAAGCTGTTGGAAATCATACTTCCCCTTCAGGCGGCAGCGTTTTGCCTCTTGTCTGTGAAAAATGCTCGAAGCTGTGTCATTGCAGACTGCCACCCCTGCGGAGCAGGAAGTCTCTGGTGTGCTGAGATTTTTAAATACTGTTCATATATTCATAAGAGAAATATGAACAGTGCTAGAAAGCGTCAGCACTAAACATCGCGAGCTGCACTAGACTGCGTTAATTTGAGCAGCAGTAATTAAATCGCTGGAATAAAATGAGGAGGCATTTTGCACAGTAGGTAGAATTCAGAGACAATGAATAATGCACTTAAAACATGCACACACACGAGACATCTGCCGCACAGTCGGCAAATGAAAAAGCAGCTGATGTGTAAGTGAATATATATAATTGATGTATCAATACGTAACAGAAGCAGACATTGTTTTGTATATTTATGTATGTTGTAAGTCACTAAACATTATTAAAAAAAAAACTACCAAAAATCACTCATGTGACCAAATTCTCATTTGAAAAAAATAGGCATTTATCACAACCAAATATTTTTTATCTACAAAAAGTAGATACACTTTTTAGGCAGAATCCTCTAACTGGTCTTATTAAATTGGCAATAAGAACATATTATGAAGGGCATTGCTAAATCAACTCAATATAGAAATCTAACACAACATGATCAAGTTCTGAGAAAACAAACAAAAGGCACAGTTGTGCTCTACATTGATCCTACCTTGCCAAGTCTCTACTTGCTATTATCTTAGATGTCGTCTAGAAATAACTCCACACAGGGATAACCTCAGTAATGTCTACTTAATGCAAACATTTGCAATGGATTTATTAAACACCTTGCAGTTGGACTATCAGATATATCCTCATATGCAACGAGGGAACATATTCAAAGGTCATCTAATTCAGATGTAAGGCACTAGGTACATGGGCGTAATACTATGGGACATGATTGTGCAAAGTGACCCAAATATCAAATCATACTTATTAGCCCTTTGCATTTTGCAATCCGCATATGTTTCAGCTCTTTGAAAATAAGTGCAAAAATAGGCTGATAAATACATTCGAAATAATACATTATGTCTGCAAATTATAATTCAATTGCTGCTTTGCTTCTGGCACATATAGGGTTAAATGCATGTCTTTATTTCCCCCAAAAGAAAAATGAATTGAAAGATGGTTCGATAAAGCAGATCGAACATATGACTGTGAAAGATTTTTAGCCTACGCATGAGCACAATACACATTTAGTTAGGTGCCACCATATCAGAAGGAATTCATACCAGAAAAATAGAGCAGGTCTTCTTATTACAGTGGTTCATGTTCTTAGTTTTTCATTCCAAATCATTTGCCCACATCACACATATGTGCACCTTGTACTTTATGTAACATTACGCGCCTTATCATGCAAATTGCACCAGTGCTGGGGAATTTGGCTGTTGTGGTGAAGAATTTTGAACCAACTTTCAACCGACCTTAGTATTGAACAACTGCTGCAAACTGTGTCTTATGTACTAATCGGTTGCAGCAGATGTGCGTTTTGCATTGGCCATCGAGGCAATTGTCACAACAAAACTTCCGAAATCACTCCATAATAGCTCATAACCAGTACAAAATTGACCGGCATAGCTACAATATACAAGAAATTACCCCAAATCTTCAAATTGTAAAAACATTACACTTAAGTTTTATGCAGCAACAGAATTGACCTGCACTAGAAGTACTCACCTCTGAAAAGTAATGAAGTACTTTTCTGCAGGGCCTAAACACAACCTCTTTATGCAAAGCACCTACACTCGATGGTATATCATTGTGTAGTCTACTTGTGAGTTGAGTTGATAGGAGAATGACTTGCCACATTGGCATATATCGCCCCATTCCCATACATGATTGTATTATGGCAGAAACTCAAGGGTTTACATGGGTATAGAAACATTTGCTCTGCTGTCTCATCACTTGACATAGTCACTGAACCTCATTGTGAATTGTGATTTTTTTTTTTAATTATTTAAATCTTTGTTTTTCTAGATTTCCTCAAAGCGCCTTCTATAAGGCATGGCCAATAATTAACATCATGTTGCTTCCCTTCCATCACTTCAGATATGATTTTGTACTTTAATATTTGTTAGGAGCTGATCCCATGCACAGCCCAAGAGTTTGTGTCCAGTGGAGAAGTGTGGCTCAATGGTTAGAGCGGCAAACCCTGATGTGGAGGTCTAGCCCGGGACCAGGGTTCAATTCCCCGCCTCGGCGGGTCTTGGGCTCAAAAATTCCACGGACCTGATAATTCTCGCCTCGGTGCCTATTCCAATCATGGAGTCCCACTCTGCAACTCTGGGCAATAGCTTGCTTAATCTCCACAACGGCCCCCACAACGCTAAGGATGCCTGGCCTCCACCTTGGGGGTGCCCAGTAGTGGACACCTCACAGGGAAAGCCAGGATGGGTTCCACAGCGGTATTCGTACAAGCGCCTTGAGACCATTGCGGGTGAGTAGTGCTCTCTACAAGTGCCAAATTTACATTTACATTTATCTTTAAAAATTACTGAGGAATCTCCTTAGAAATTAAAGTGAGACAAGATTTGATTGAATTAAATGAATGATGCCTACAAATACATTGCAAATGACACCACTAACTTCTGCTAAAAAAACTTTGCGCTACAGATGTATAAATGCACAATTTATATTTCGCTACTTTTTGTTATGTACTTACATTTTAAGTTTCTAATTCCCCCATGCTTTCCATCTAGTAGGTATTTCAAAGCACTCCACTGGAGAAAAGGGTATATGATTTTCAAAGCTATAACAGTCGTGTGGCTTACCTAATGCTAAACAAATAACATTAAGTAGAATGCAGAGAGGCACTGAAAATAATGGTTAGTTTCTTTAAAAGAAAATACCCTGAAGTCAAAAGGCAGTGCTCTTCTTCTGTCTTTAAAAGCATAGGTAAAAACTTAGTTTGTTTCCTGTTAAATCCAGTCGTGTTTCATCTGTTTCCCATTTAAGTTCATGTGCTCTCCCCTCACCACTGCTCGGTAGATTGTGTTGCTGCAACATCTTTTCACGAAAACAAGAAAAAAAGGGACCTCGTCTTCATTTTTTGGCAGAGACAAAACCTGAATTGCTCAAACTAAACACCTCTTTTCACATCGCCTCTTACCATTTTCCACTGTAATCATTAGACTTGGATTGTTGTCAAACTTTCAAGCCTGCATTTTTTGTGGAGAAAAGGATAATAAAGAAGCCTTTTTTCTTCCTAAACAATTTGGCAAGTAATCAACATTTATTCTGTAGAGTTTGAAGGGCGTGGGCAGTCTAAACTTCAAAAGCTATTTTCCACCCACTTTAATACTGCTTTGCTTAAGCATTTTTAATCTTTCCCAGCACTTTAAATTAGCTGAACTCACGTTTAACAATTGCTGTTCCTCCATTTAAAGCAGCAGTCACACCCTAAACACATTCCTCCAAAAGATATTTTAGGCACACATACTGAATATTTCAATATTCTATCACATTACTTAAACTACTTTTTATACCTCTCCTCTTTAATCAAAACTGTTATTTTAGATCTCGCTGACTTCCTTTGAATAAACTACACCTGAGCCGTCTGTCTTTCATACCAAAAAACACAGAACCATAAGGCAGATCTCTAAAATAGCTTTACAGAAGATTCTTCAAGCACAACCAATCTGTGCTGGTTAAAAAGACAAACACATTTAGTTTACGTAATACATGTAGCATATAAAATAAAATTTGGAAGACATAGAAAGAACCCGTTCTAAGACTGCAAGAGGAGTAGGCTGCATCAATAAATTTACATTCGTTTGTAGTCATTTTGGGCAGCTGCCTTACAGGAATAATCTAATCAAACAAAATGACTATTACACATTTTCAAGAAATTCACACATTGGAAACAGTAATGTAAATTGACGAAACAAAGATTGTTCATTATGCGAAGTAGCTGTAGACAAAGAATGTGGCTGAGTAGATTATCTCTTGTAAAGGGAGGGTGCGACCAGTGATGTACCAAAAAAGAGGAGTCATAGAAGCAATTATTTCCAGTCTATTTATAAGTGAACTTCTGGTGGAGCTTATAGTAAATGTAAACGTATATTTGCTAAACTGTTAATTAGTGATAGAAGCTCCAGTTGTATCTATCATGATGTGAAGTCTTCTATTATCAGCAGTGCGCCTTCTTCACTTCTCTATCCCTAGTATGCTTCCTATTTGCTCCTGCTGTAGAACCAGGTCTCCTTCTCATCTTATTGATCCTCATTGATACAGTCTTCGTTCACTTGGCCTCCCCGACCACCTCACCAAACTATTCTAGGTCTGCCTCTGTGTCCAAGCACCACTACTGATGAGTAACAGTTTAGTAAACACCAAAGCCCAGCATTTTGGCAAGCAATTCCATTGATAAGAAAGACCACTACTTAATGATTGGCTTCCATATGAAGCTCGGATACAATCAAAAATTGCTTGTATGGCACACAAAGCCGTCCACTTCAAGACCCAGCTGTACCTTGCTCAGAAGCTGGAGCTCCCATGTGGTTCGAGAGTCTCCAACAGTGACAGCACCCTTTTGCTCAAACCACATAAATTCAAGAAAAAAGACCTACTATGGAGCCTTCTCAGGTATGGCTCCGAGGATCTGGAACTCCCTTCCCCCCAAAGTCAGGGTGAACCCTTCCACGGTCCTCTTCAAAAAAGAAGTCAAAGGGCTCCTAATGAAGAAATTTTTGCCCCGGTCTGGCTTCTCCATTTGATTCTGGGCCCATAGCTGCTGGTTTGTGGCCCAGCTGACTGGCTCACGAGAATGTTGGACATTATAATACTGTGAATTTTTTGCTTTGTTGATTCTGTTTTGTTTGCTTGTACCCTTCTTGATGCATAAACGGTAAAGCGCTCTGATACCTTCGGTGGTCATGTTCGCGCTATATAAAACTTTCTAAATAAAATAAAATTATTCTACTTCTGTAATGCTTCACAAAGGGTGGACTAGGAAAGGGGCACTGAAATTGGTGATGCGTTGTAAGAGACATCGAGACAGAGACTTGCATCAGAAGAAATAAATACATGAACAGCCACTGTGAAAAGGGTATAGAGATTGGGCAAGAAGAGGGTGCAGGCATGAAGACTAGGTGGGGAAATTACACAAACAAAGGGAATGTGAATGGAGGGAGAATGATGGGAGAATACAACCATACATAATAAAGAAGGAAAGAGGCAAGAAAGGAACGTATCATGGGTTGTTCGCATTTAGGATAGATTTAGCATAGTTAGTATTTGCCATAACCACCATATTAACAATGATTTATCTGATCATTTAGACTAAAACTTTGAATGAGGTTTAATGTGAAGAAGTAATGACTAGGACTTTAAACTAAGTTTCATATCACAAAGTCGTTAGTAAAATGGAGTGAAGATCATGAACCCTTCTGGAGTGCCCAGAGTGTTTGCAAAAGTGATTGAAGCTGCCGACCATAAAGTCATATATTTGAAGCATGATATCCCTAGGTAGCTGCACAAACAATGGCTTAAATATCCGAGACAACAAAAAAGGAGAGGGATCAACAAGTTTTAATATCCAATAACCTCAAAATGTACAAAATGCTGAGCAACAACAAAGAACCAACGGCGGACCCCAGAGGCTGCACCTCTTTACTGTGTTCCCTTTGTATTTCTTGTTGATGTGATGAAAGTGGGTGTGCACAAACTGTTCCTGCCATTGGGAGATGCTTACTGCTAGGCAGAATTGAGGTACTTCTAGAAAATGGGGCAGTGCACTACCAGGTGTGTATTGTTCAATAATGAAGACTGGTCAGTTCATTGGTGAAGAAGTATCTCTTTATTTCAAAATCCATCATATTATGCAAAAACCTCAGGCTGAGTGCACACACTTGCCAGTCCCTAACCCTTCTCTTTTCTGCATTTTAGCCACCCCTAAGGTAGGCCCTAGGTACCCCTGTGGGCAGGGTGCATTGTAAGTGAAAGGTAGGACATGCCCTGATGTGTGTGGGATGTCCTGATAGTGAAATACTGCCAATTTCTTTTTTTTACTATTGCAAGGCTACCTGTTCCCATAGGACAGAATCAGGAGTTTTTTTTAATAATATCTTATAAACATAACTGGCCCTGGGAACAAGGTAGAAAAATAAAGTTTAGTATGCCTGAACTCAGAATGTCAAAGTGCATCTTTTAGTATGGGTAATTTTTACATTCTGTGTTTGAAAATACTACTTTTAGAGAGTAGGACTTTTCTTGCCTAACCATCCAGTGTGCCTATGTTAGGTTTGTGTATTGCAAGTCTGGCTTTTGGATGACAGGGGCTGGAGAGGAGCAGCAGCTCCAGATGTTTGATAAGTCAGGACTGGGCTGAATAGACCTGGGATGCATTTAGAATAGTGGGAGTAGATTTCACCTGAATGGGTCTGCACCAGTGAGGACAGAACTAATTTCAGCTGGGTACAGACACTCTCTATAAAGCTAATGGGATGATGTTCCTCTTGCAGTGGTGCTTAGTTAATTAAGATTAGAGGACCAACTACTATCAAGGAGATGGTGGTGGTAGAGCCCTAGGAGGGAGACGGATCATCTGGACCTGCTCCTCGCTGGGTCGGCACTGCAATATCCAACGGGCACCCCCGAAGGGGCTCTTTGTCGGAGATCTTTTGTTCTTTAGCCATTTGATGAAGTGAGGGTGTGTAGATACAGTGAAGTGCAGTGGGTGCATTAAAAAAGGTTAGATAATCCAAATAACACTTTTATTCAGGCTGGTTATCCACCTCATTAAAAGCGTAAAGAGTGGCAGCTTCCCTGACGTGAGGGTTCAGTTGAAGCTATGCTAATCTCGTGGGGTCAACATGTTTCTTGCCTTATGGTTATTAAAATCCGTGGCAATTCTTCAGGACCTAATATGTGAATATTACTCTCTGATCCAAAATGGGGAAGGCAGGTGGGGGGGATAAGGTAAATCGGGGTGGTAACTTCTTCCCAGGTAATGTCAATTGGAAGGGCCCCCAAAATTGCTCCCTGGCACTTGCCATGTTTCACCACAACAACAGATTCAGTGCCCTGGATTCAGTAGATTGACGGTTGAGGTGTAGATCGTTCGCATCCACCAAAGTTGATAACAAGAGCCTTTTAGATATTAGGAATGGCTTTTTGGAGATGAAGCGTAAGATTATCCAACATGGCTTTGTCGAGGGTGAGCGCACTCCCGCAGTAACAAGGGGCACTAGTAGGGGGAGTCCTACCTGTAGACATGGTGGGCCCCCATCTACAGCAATAAAGGAAATGGGAAGGAGCCCTGGAAAGGGAGAGCCCAGAGGTAGAGCACACAGGGTGAGGGGGGACAGCAGTGGGACAGGGGGGTGGGATACATACACAAAAGGCTGACTTACCATCCGGGTCAACCAGCTGTAGTATTAACAGGAGGGTTACAGTAGGGGAGGGAAATGGCAACATTAACATCCTTTCTTGGAATGTGGCAGGGATAAAAAACAAACTGATATGCCCAGTCTGTTCATAGACAAACATGACATTTGCCTCATGCAGGAGACATGGGCTCTGGGAAATAACCAGCGGAGTGGCTTTGCTACTTTTAATATACTAGCCACAAAGAGGGGTAGGGGCCGACTATCAGGGGGGCTAAGTATCTGGGTGGGTACGCACCTGGGAGCCAAAGCAGAACAGCTGCCAACCAAGTCACTAGACATACAATGTGTGCTCCTAACCCTTCCAGTTAAAAAACACATTGCTTTGATCAATATCTATTCCAGGCCAACGCAGAGTGGGCAGGAGTCTAGCGCTATTGAACAGTTGAAAGAATTCATATTGAATCTCGACCCATAGTATATTTTAATAATAGGGGGTGATTTCAACTGCCAGTTTGAACCCCTTAGTAACCTGAGTCTAGATGAGCCAGACACTGAGAGCCACTATTGGAACATTCCTGAACCCTTGATCTCACCGGTCAAAGCATGGACACCGTTGGTCTTACAAATTAACTCATTTACTCTTTCACTATCCTTGAGGTCTTGTAACGGGAGGCTAAAATCTGACAGACCTGGCCTATCGACATTCAATAGAGAAGGGCAAACATCGACCATAGATTACATCATGGTTGAATCTAGATCCTGGGATAGGGTTTTGGATTTTCGGATCCAACAGCGGATAGACAGTGACCACAATGCTCTGGTAATGACACTCAAGCCAGGGAGCTGGGGTCTGCTAAACCCAATAGAGCCCCACCCTGTCCAACAACCTCTCCTTTTACACAACAACAGACGGAGAGTAAAGTGGCTCCACATATTGGGCTCTCCTAATAAGCTAGCACACATATACCAGCAGGTAGTGCCGCATCTTAATGAAATGGCTGGGGCTGGGTTGCTGGGATTCCAAGCTGGGTGGGATACAAGGCCTGTCGAAATTCACAATCAGCTGTCCCTCAAGATGCTTGAGGTGTTTTACCCGGAAGGGAGTACCAAGGAAATATTGGTTCTGACCCATCCCTGGTATAATACCATCTGTTGTAAAAAGAAAAGAGATTTAATTGAAGCTATTAAGGCCAAGGATAAGCCACTGATCAAGAAACTTTGACTGCAGTACAAGCGGGTGATTGAACAGGAAAGAAAGAACTGGGAGGTGGATAAATGGGAAGATCTGAGAACAGCTTTACAGTATAAGGACCTGAAATCATTTTGAGCAATAGTTAGTAATGGTGGAAGGGAGGAGAGAACAGCAATAACTCCTAACATAGCTCCAGCAGTTTGGGAAGCCCATTTCGGAACCCTGTATGCACACTCGGGCAATGATGATTTAGCTCCTTCAACCCTGGACTCCCTTCATGAGTATCGATTGGGGGGGTCCAGGAGATTACCATCATTGAAGTTGAATCTGCTATCGTCAAGCTATTACCCAACAAAGCGCCCGGGCTTGACAAACTTCCTGGGGACCTATTTTGGTCAGAACCGAAAATATGGGCCCCCTATCTCTGTGTCCTGTTTAATTCCATCTTAATGGGGATGGACCCGCCAGATACCTGGTGTGGTGCAGTGATAGTCCTCATCCACAAAAAAGGCTATACCCTGTTACCTTCAAACTACAGGCCTATCAGCATGATAGACATAGCTCAGAAGTTGATGGGACAAATTATTTTGGATAGAATCCAGGTCTGGGTTGAGGAAAACGAGATTCTGAGTACTCTCCAGGCCGGTTTCAGAACGAACACGTCAACTATCGACCAGATATTCAGACTTCAGGTACTTTATTGGAAAACTGTGAGTGTGGAGGGTGGCAGCCTCTACCTCATCTCTGTGGACCTGAGGTCTGCATTCGATCTGGTACCTAGGGATAAACTGTGGAGTCCTTTGGATCTTGGTATCCCACTATACCTCCTGGATGTTCTAATAAGGCTGCACACTGACACTTTTGCCCAGGTTAGATGCAGAAAACATGGAGAACTGACAGCCCTTTTCCCGGTTGAAAAAGGGGTGCGCCACCCTTTTTAGTCTATTTATCAATGGGCTTATAGATCACCTTTTAGGTATTCAGGATATTGATGCCCCAAGACTAGCCTCAGGTAGAGTACCCCCATTGATATTCGCGGACGACACCCTGTTGTTATCCAGGACATCAATGGGCATCCAATGTACCTTGGATGGCTTTGCAGACTTCTGTGCGTTAAGAGGCCTGGAGATAAACGTATCTAAAACCAAATTCATGATTTTTAATCCTCCAAGGCAGACCCGCCCAAACCCGGTATTGAATGGCATTCCTCTAGAGAGAGTAAAGACCTTTGAAGATCTGGGTATCATTCTCGAGTAACACCTGGGATGGGATGCCCAAGTAGCTAAGTCCGCTTTAAAGCTAACTCAAAAGGTGAGCGGGCTATCAAAAAGGCACAGAGTATCTGTTTACAAACCAGCCGCTCCAGTTATAGAAATTTATAAAGTACAAGTGAGAGCGGCTTCTATATATGGGGCGGAACTTTGGGGGCACTCTAAGCCTATAAGTCTGACCAGGGTTGAACACTCATTCATGAGGAACTTGTTAGGATTGCCAGTTAGCACTCCGGTAGTACCTCTTAGGCTGGACCTAGGTCTACTACCTATGGAAGAGGAGGTGGCACTAAGGCCACTTACTTATTGGAGAAGACTTTGGTCCGTACCGCAATTGGCCTCCTACCGAAATGAGTTCAGGGAAGTGTGGGCCGTAATTAGAACTAGGAAAATCCCATGGCTAATCCACATCAAGGAACTTTGTGGCAGGATTGGCCTACCAGAGCTTTGGGGATCACCTGATGTATTGTGCCCGGCATTATCCAGGGTGGATTTGGTATACCAGTTCAGGCAGCATAACTTACTGGCTCTACACGCTAGCTCATCTGCTGGTAGATTGACATCCCAGTTCCTCCTAATAAAAGAGGAGTATAAAAGGGAGGACTTCCTTGACCGGATTTAACCAGCATCGGCAAGGAAGTTGTACATGCAATTTAGAATAGGTAGTTTGCTGCTCAGGTCCTTTAATAGTAAATGGGACCCGAACAAAAATACTGATTGCCCAGCATGCAAACACCACTTTGAAAACGAAATTCATGTCCTTTTTTTCTGGCCTGAATACCAGTCGGTGCGTAACCGTTGGGTGAAACCAATCTGTAGGAACCTGGGTTTTAGAGAAAGTGACAATGCTTTTAGAGTACTAAAATACGACACGCACCCTCGGATCGTTTTTGCAGTCTCCCGTTTTCTCAACGGTATGTTGCTAAAACGTAGAATTTTTTTTAGGAAATAAATTGTGATCTAGTTATTGATTAAATCGAATGTATACTTCGGATAACTTTTGAGAATGGTTTAATCAGATTTTTACATGGGGTGGTTTTAAAGTGTAAATAGCTGCGTGTATATATGATTGTGACTGTTAGTGATACGTTTTATGTTAATTAATATTGAAATGTATTCTTCTATATATTTTATCATGTGCTTTTATGGTCCACTGTGACCGAAATAAAGTTATCAAAGAAAGAATATTGAATCTATCTACACACATGCACTGTTACCTGACCGGCCCCTCCCACGGACCCACATGGTGCAGTTTGAGGGGTAGGCCAGGCATTGTACGGTGTGGCCACATGGTCGACCATTGGCTTCCACTGGTTGGGAGCGGCCACATACACGCACAATGTCATGCTAGTGGGTTTTGGCACGGGGGAGTCGGGCTGGCTGCTTAGCGACTACCCGCTTGCGAATAAGAGTGGACAGATTTTTAACACGGTGGTTTACCGCATACCTCTGCCCCACTAACTTGTGACCTGTCCACCTTCTTGCATTTCATTTTATTTTTCAGGATACCATACTCCAAGGTGTCTGATTAATTCACTGCACCGGCAGAGGCAACATTTCTGAGAGTGGGAGGTGAGCTTTAATGTGACAGACTGCACATTTTCTCCATCATTTATGTGCCATACCACGCTGATAGTAACAGCCCTGCACTCATCACCCTGTATGTTTGCCGGCTAGTTCTAGCGATTCTTTTTAATGAAAATTCTTTTTAATGATTATTTCTCACAATCATCGCCTTTGCTAGGGATAAGCCAGTCTTCTTATGTATAGTAGGGTAGTGTCTAACTATATGTTTTTAATATGAACCTGGGGTTGTAAGTCATGCCCCCAATTTCACGTATACTTTGTCTACTGCTTTTATTTGCCTAGTTTGCGTTACACTTTCTCTATTAACGTATGGAAAGGAAAACATTAGGAGTGTGGATGTGAACACTATGTGACCACAACATGGATGTTTACAACAATATACAGGAAAACTTATACATACTTTCATGTCCTTTTCTTTAGGTCATCGAACACCACTACTGAAGAAGCTTGATGTTGTGATTGTCTGTGGTAGTTAGCTATTAGCCGCACCACTGAGTGTAGATAGATTCATTATTCACATACTAGGTCCTGAATTGCCGCAGATTTTAATAACCATAAGGCAAGAAACATGTTGACCCCACGAGATGAGCGTAGCTTTAACTGAACCCTCACGTCAGGGAAGCTGCCATTCTTTACGCTTTTAATGAGGTGGATAACCAGCCTGAATAAAAGTGTTATTTGGATTATCTAACCTTTTTTAATGCACCCACTGCTCTTCACTGTATCTACACTTGCAAGGGCCACACACCCCCACTTCATCAAACGGCCAAGGAACAAAAGATCTCCAACAAAGAGCCCCTTTGTAGGTGCCTGTTGGGTATTGCAGCGCCGACCCAATGAGGAGCAGGTCCAGATGATGAAGCATGACACCTAGCTTGCTGGACGTGTGAGGACCCTAGTTCCGTATTAGCGGGATCCTGTCTGAATTCCTCTCCCTCCTAGAGCTCCTCTACCCCCACAATCTCCTTGATGGTAGTTGGTCCTCTAATCTTAACTTCCTAGGCACCACTGCAAGAGGAACAGCATCCCACTAGCTTTATGGATCTCACAGGGCACTAATGCTGGACCTCGAATTAAAAGCCCTACAGTCCCCCATTTTTGGAGAAATACAGACACTTTCTGCCTTCAGAAAACAAAGGATTGTGTTCTTTAAATAGAGGAGCCAAGACCCCATACTTTTAGATCACTTGCAGGAATCAAAAGGAACCTTTGCCAAGGAGAAGAGCCAAAGAATCTGTGGAGTAATACTGCCCCTGTGCTGTTTGCTGCCTGGGGTTGGCCTGCAGTGGCTGCTAGCTGTTAAAAAAAAGGAGTAAAAGGACTTTGCTGTTTGCTTTGTCGCCTGCTTGCAAGATGATCTCCAAGGGCTTAAAACTGAGCTTTCCTCCTGTTCTGAGGTCTCAGGGACACAAAAACTTCACCCCCAGCTCCCCTGAATTTCATTGCTGGGAATTCTAATCTGCAAAGAGGTGCCTGCTGCTGTTCTGGACCTCTAGAGACACTTTTCCACTGTGAGCTGGAAAATGGACGCAAATTCAAAGAAGCAAGGCGCATCCGCACCTGTTTCTGACGCATCTCTGAAGAAACCGTCGCAGCACCTGCCGTGACTCGAGAAATCCCACATGCCATATCGAGGGCTCCGATCTCCGAAGTCCCAGATCACCGCACCGAGTCTGACGCAAGGCCTGCTGTGCGGCTAAACGAGTTCACACATCATCACCGGATCATGCCATCGCATCAAGGCACCAAGTCTGTCGCATTGTTGGGGGACGCAGTAAGAAACCAACACATCACCTCCCCATGCAGTAAGAAACAGACGCATCACCTCCACTTCGGTAAGGAACCAAAGCTTAACCTCCCCAGCGCTGCAGTAAAGAACCGACGCACCACCTCCCCTGAAGCAAAGAACCGATGCATCACCTTCCCTCAGTGTAAAGAACCAACCCATCACCTTCCCTCCAGCCCGTTTTGTTTGTTTGGCACGACACATCCAAGGTACTTTTGTGAAAAGTGTTGCATTTACAACTTGCATTGAACTGAACTATTTCTACCATTTTAAAGCCTTATTTTTAATACTGTATTGTGGATTTTGGTCGTTTGGCCTTGTTTTGGTTTAGATAAAGATTATTTATTTATTTTTTTTCTAAACTGGTGTGGTGTCCATTTGTAGTGTTTTCACTGTATTAGTGTATGTGTTCACAAATGCTTAACACACTGCCTCTGAGATAAGCCTGCCTACTCGTGCCAAGCTACCAAGAAGGTGAGTTGTGGTTATTTTAGGAGTGTATCCTCCTTACCCTGACTAGAAGCAAGGGTATCTACCTCTGCCAACAATCAGCTTCGATGGTCTGAGTTATAAGAATGCTATTTTGAATCTCTTGTATTTTGGTGTGAAAATTGCCAGTATGTTCACAACCACATGGCAGATGAGGCCTTACTTCGTTGGCATGCCACTGGATCTGAACAATCTTTTGCAACCTTAAACATCTCTCTGGCTTTATCACCTGCCCTTTCTATCCTTCCTTCATAGTACACTCTTTTAGTTGAGGTTATCAAAGTTGCATATTTCTTCAGCGCATTTTTATACAGTATTTTAGTCTCTACACTATTTTTTCTCCATGCCCTTTTTCAGCCTCTTTTTTTCTCTTGTTTAAGGGCATCACTAAACCAAGGACCAGAGATCCTATTCGTGCCAGGCGCCCGACATGACAAAGTTTTTTCACATAAGAACCCAACCCATTTTCATATCCTTTCATGTCAGATTCAATAAAATCTGAAAGAGTTGGCTTGTTATTATCTAAGGCAAGCAGCAGGTTATTTTGCGTAATCTTAGAAAGCGGTCTTGTAAGGTGAGTAACATGCTCACTTACATTGCTCGGGTTAAAAATAGGCCGCTTCAATTGGACCCAATAGCGAGCTGTCCATGCTAGGGGAATGGGCTCTGTAAGGGCCAAATGCACATTTAAGATACAAATAAAAACTATTGGTCGCAGCCGGGAAATCAAAGTGAATAGAGCACTGTGTAGACCATGCTGGTCCTCTGCCTATGTTAGTGAAAAGCTTCTTAGAAGATTATACAAAAAAAGCAGAAACATTAGGGCATTGATTACATTTGAATACTACAAATGCAGTTAGACAAGTTGAACAACTAAAAAAGATCTTTTCCTGACGATGAGATAACACAAACAAAGCAACTAAGAGTGTAATTATATTTGCAGACATCAACACTGATCTGTACTATGCAAATCAAGAAAACATAATGGAGAAAAAAGTGTCTTTATGTCCTATATTGTTCTTCGTACATTTGACGTGGCACTTAAGTAAGCCGGAGGACATCACAAAGAGAGAATTCTTGCTTGTAAGGGGAAAAAGTGAGCACTAGAAAAAGAATAATCAAGCTTTAACAAAACCAATAGGTCTGGCACTGTCCGCCAGCCTTTTGGTAAATCTTGTTTTGTTTTGTCAAGTGTTTTGCAAAACTTCATTGTTCAGAAAGCTGCCAGGCCTTCATCAAAATAAAACGAAAAAATTGGGCAAAGGCAAAAATATTTTTGGGTATAAAAAAGCACACATTTCTATGGTAATCTCTGGTACTGAATAGGGAACTACTTTGTGTGGTGATGTGCTCCTTGAGAAAGGGCAGCATGTCGTAGATCATAGTAAAGTAGCCCTTGATGCATGTTCAAGTAGGTGGAAGAAAAGGGGAATGACAACAACCACAGACAAATGGATGACGAGTGGCTGAAAACCCCTATAAAAAAATTATGTTTTGCCACATACTTTTAATATCACCAACATTTCTTGGCTAACAAAGGCCTAAAAAAGCCAATCACTCTGCCAGCCTCTTGACTTTGAGAAATAAAGCAGGTAAGAAAGAATGAGAGACTGAAAGAAATATGTGAAACGGAGTCCAGAATAAGCGTGTTCTGAAGACTTGTGCACTTATGAATTCACATTGTATAATATTGATGGCTTCAGTTTGTGTACTTCATACATGGCAAAGAGAGGATAACTTAATATAGAATAGTTGCAAATGGATGCAATTAGTCAGATAAACAAAGGTTGCTCCAAAAGGACTTTATAACAGCATTCGGAGGAGACAGGAGCTGATAAAGATGGAATGTGCCCTGTGCCAGGAAGCATCCTGCTATCACACCAGGCTCTAAGCACAAAGCCAGAACTAGAGTAATTATAAAGTAATAACAAAAAAATACTGGCACTGAAGAGACTACCTTGTCTGTGGATGTGCTAATTGTGAGCGAGCACAATGCAGTCACTCAAGGTGAACTTAATCAGTGCCTTTAGTAGGCTGACCCTCTGCCCCATGCTGCATGTTGTAGTGGGCTGAAGCAAAATGCCAATGGATGACGAGAAGTGACTGAAAGTCCCTTTCAGGAAGTATGTTACACATATACATTTAGTAAAATCAAAAGGTCTTTGCCAGCACCAGAACTAAAAACATGTAATGAAATGTATTTTTAGGGCAGGAAGAACACAGGATGTGTTAATGAGGCTAAAGAAAGAAAATGAACCACATCAATTATTCAACAAGGCATTGATATCGGTACTTCTCAAACCCAAATGTGACTTACTGATACACAGAAAAAACTAGTGTTGTTTCTCCTTAGTCAAGGAAATGGCTAACATACTGACAAAATAACCTGTGCAGTTCATATCTTAAAAAACATTAATAGAAAATTTACAAATACTATAACACTTCATGTGGCAGGTCTTGGATATCATATTGTCAAGTGAAGTTGGGTTGTGGGACAACACTGTCAGAGCTAGGAGCACAGTTAGCCATTAAAACCAAAACTATGTGGTTAGGACCATGTCTACTATTAGAGCTGAGATACAATTAACAAACCACCCATTTGGACAAAATGGGGTAATTTTAAGAGCTATTTAACACTCAAAGTAGAACCCACTTGCACCAGGAATTTTAATATAGGCATGGAGAATGTAATTAGTCTTAATGCTCAAGAAACTATCAGAGGGACAAACATGACACTAACATCAATTTTTTAACTAGCAGCATTTTTCTGTCAAAGGTCAAGTTCAAAATACATTTTATTCAGCTAAAAGCAATAAAAGTCAAATAAAATACATTGATAAAATTCATCATTGAAGATGCACGTGCCAGATATAAAAACAAGATCCCAAATACACAAAGTATCAAGTGCTTCAAAAGGAGAGAAAACATGAATTCATCACATAGCTCAGCATATAGGCAATTCCATGTTAAACACAAAATATAGCATAAAAGTTGCTTTAGGAGCCAGATTTCCTAAACCCAAAAACACATTGAATGTAACTACAATGGGAAAACAAGCATTTATAGAAGGCAGGGATTGCAAATAAAACATAGCTGCCTTATGGTAAAAAATAATGACCTCCTTGAAAAGCGGAATCAAAAACCTTTTCCTAAAATGGCAGTAATATTTGCAAAACTATATTAGGTGCAAAGTTGATTGCGCAGACAAATTGTCACATGGACACAGGGCAAGAGCCGTAGGATACCAAACAGGGTCAGGGAAATCCACCAGATAATGCAGTGTGCTGAATCTCAGCCGAGTTAGCAGGGTCCACTGATCACTACTGCAAACCCATATGAGATAGGATTCAATAACTGGTCTAGTATCCGAGGGACAAAACAAGCAAAGATCATTTTGAGCTGCTGTTATGCAGACTCTGGAGTGTATTGTCAACTTCCCAAAAAGTTATTTGATGGTTTGCTAGTAAGAGGACCTCAGGGTAATTATAGAAAGCAGGGAATCCTAATGTGTTACTCATGTTTTTAATCTTAGCTAGGGGACATGACTAACCTTATCAAGGTTCATGCAATCCCTGATCACACTGCAACTAAAACGTGCCTCTCGCTTAACCTAGATTTCCAGCTATAATAAAAGGGGTCACATTCTAATGAGATCGTAAACATAATAAAGGCCGAGACTCCAGAGTCATAAGAAGCCACTTACAATCATTTAGCTTTATATACAGTCAAAAACTCGTTTGGGGTTGTGGTGCCTAGTTTTTTGGTAAACCTGAACAAACCCTCCATAGAGCGAGAAAACGTAGCTGCAGTAACAGTGCCTGACTGAATTGAGGAATATTGCAGTCGAAAAGTATGCCAGATAGAGAAAAGATAAGACTGGCTCTAGTTTTGTGGCATGTATTAAAACAGGTTTTAAATTTATTAGATCTTGTGCCAGAGGACATTATCTGGATTTTGATGTGATTTACAGTCAGTTTCAGCTCATCCATGAACTGCATATAGCTGTCCAAATGTTTCTGCAAGCCGAGTTTGGTCGTAGCAATTAAAATTGAATTGTCGGCATAGAGAAGTACAGGAATCGCACCGGTTTCGATTTGTGGCATGTCAGCATTTAAATTAACTACTTAGGCTCTGACTTCGATGTCAGTCAGAGTTGACTCCGACTGAAATTGCTGCTGATGGGGAACTGACCGACCTCAGGTCGAAGGTTCTGACACCGCAGTTAGGATGCAACCGCACATTTTTCCATGGGAGCTCGTGTGGCAGGCCAAAACTGCCTGCAGCACTAGTTCTCATTGAAAGATGTACGTTTTTAAAGATTCCTGCACCGTGTGGCAGACCCCTTCTTGTGGCTGGTTACCCCCAAGCCAGAAATGGCTCTGAAAATAATCGAAAACCTCATGGTGCCTGCCACGGTGCAGAGATGTGATGGTGCCCCCCAGGGCCAAATGCGGAGGGCCAGGGGAGAAGGGGGCCCTGCTTGGGGCCCTCAAAGACACTTTATGACAGCAGTTCCATGATCGAAAAGGCCGACATGGCACTCCTATCGGACAATGCCATCATAATCCCACAATTTT
Source organism: Lissotriton helveticus (assembly GCF_964261635.1). Taxonomy (NCBI): domain Eukaryota; kingdom Metazoa; phylum Chordata; class Amphibia; order Caudata; family Salamandridae; genus Lissotriton; species Lissotriton helveticus. The sequence continues at coordinate 1,120,431,442 of NC_136070.1, forward strand.
TAAGGGATTATGAAGCCTTTACGACTGCCTGACGGGCTCCTTGAGCCTGTCGGAAATGAGTCAGATTCCCTAGCCATCATAGTAATACGGTGGTAAGAGTTTAAACCTACAATGTCAGTCGGAAAGCTGACGACCGTGCGAGGCCCTTGGTGTTCAAGACATTAGTTTAAAGTGAGAATAAGAAAGGCGCTAAAACACAGCAGAAATCTATCAGTAATTTCCCCCGCAGGGCTGTACCTAACAAAGGCTGTGACTTCACAGCAGGTTCAATACCCGTTGCTGACATAATGCTCTACAGTTTAGCATGATTCATGTGGTCGAAAGCGGTCTTTAAATCCATAAAAGCAAGGATGACTGTTCTTGCTTGGCCAGGGAATATTTATTAATAATTAACTGGAGGCTAGGGAACTGTTCCACAGTGCTTAAACTTGCCCTAAAGCTAAACTCCAAATCTGACAGGATATTATTATCTAGGGCCCAGTCCTCCAAATGCTCTAAGATGATTCTACCCATGATTTGTTATTTGGAAATAAACAGGGGAATTGGCCAATAGCACTTTGGACTCCCTCTAGCCCCTTTCTTAAAAATAGGTTTGATTGCAGAAGTCAACCAGGATTTTAGGGTCAAGTCATGGAGACACAGCTCAGGACAATTGTTAAGGTAGGTGCCCAGAAGTCAATATTACCTTTAAAAAGGTCAGCTTGGACCTGGTCAGGGCCCGATGCCTTACCAGTGGGGCATCTACTAATAGTCGTCCTGAGTTCATACAGCTGTATGGCCAGTCCGTCCTTTAATGCGACCAAAACGCCTATCACAGTCCACTCAGATGGGAAGCTTTGGTGACCAGTACTATGGCCTTCTTTAAAATGCTCAATCCAACTAGTGGGACTAAAAACCTGAACATTCTCAGCTACAGGGAAATCTTTTAAAAAGGGGCAGCAACATTGTTCCAAAATATCTGAGAGTCCCTAATATTGCTGGCAGCTAGTAATGATTCAAAGGCCTCTGCCCTGATCTTGTTCTTTCTTGCTTCCAAGGTCAACATGTATGCCCTGCTACTTGACTTTGTGAGCTTGTCATCACAAGGTACCAATTTAACTGCTTAAAGAAGGGCTGATTGAGCTTCGGCACAATTTGGGTCAAAACACCTAGCCGTTTTTTGGGGGCAATTAACAACCTGAATAGTAAGCAGTTCCTAGACCGTATTACAGAGTTTCTCAAAGGAGGATTCAGTAACAGACGGTATCCCACTTGGATCCAAACACGAGGACACTGTATCCCTATTTTTCATCACTAAGTTGGTAAACAACTGTGCCTTTATTAACTCTGGTCCAATTTTGGAGGACACCTTTATTTTTTGTGATGTCAATTGGAGATAATGTCTTGCAGTCATACCTGAGGTAATTAAAACCTAAAAGGTACACGGCTAAGGGATTATGGTCAATTAGAGCATTTGCCTTGACCTCATACCCTATAATGTACCTAACAAAGTCCAGCTAAACAAAATGAAACCGATAATACTGTGACAATCTCTGCCAATGAAAGTTGGATTCAGAAGAGGGTGGGCAACAGTAGCTTCAAAGGCAAACAGCAGTCAGTACTTCACAATTAGTTCATTGAGGATCTCCCCATAAGGATTATGTGCTAAGTGCATCAGAGTATTGAAATCACGCAGCCAGCTAATAAAAGGACAAACTCTCGCCCCTGTTAAGGTACCCTTGAGCTCACTTCTCAGAGTGTTAATGATGACCCAATTATTAACAACAAAACAACTATTATACACATTAATAATCCACATTTTCGTTAACCAGTATTACGGCCAAATGAGTTGAAAATTACTATGATTCAGATCCACTCTATAGGCATACCCTGGAAATTTGACTGACATCAGGATTAACAGTGCCCTTTAGCCAGCCAGAGAGGCCCGATTAGCCAGGGGTAAAATAAGAAACAAAGCCTGGAATATGACTGGGTTTTACTAGACAGGTCTCTTGAAGGGCAATAAGGTCATAGCTGGCGATAATGCCAAGCCACTGGGAATTATGTAAATTAGAACCTAAACCAGCCATGTTCCAGGTGCCAATTTATGCCAATGGATTCGTACAGAAATGGCTCTGAAAATAATCGAAAACCTCATGGTGCCTGCCACGGTGCAGAGATGTGATGGTGCCCCCCAGGGCCAAATGCGGAGGGCCAGGGGAGAAGGGGGCCCTGCTTGGGGCCCTCAAAGACACTTTATGACAGCAGTTCCATGATCGAAAAGGCCGACATGGCACTCCTATTGGACAATGCCATCATAATCCCACAATTTTTAAGGGATTATGAAGCCTTTACGACAGCCCGACGGGCTCCTTGAGCCTGTCGGAAATGAGTCAGATTCCCTAGCCATCATAGTAATACGGTGGTAAGAGTTTAAACCTACAATGTCAGTCGGAAAGTTGCCGACCGTGCGAGGCCCTTGGTGTTCAAGACATTGGTTTAAAGTGAGAATAAGAAAGGCGCTAAAACACAGCAGAAATCTATCAGTAATTTCCCCCGCAGGGCTGTACCTAACAAAGGCTGTGACTTCACAGCAGGCTCAATACCCGTTGCTGACATAATGCTCTACAGTTTAGCATGATTCATGTGGTCGAAAGCGGTCTTTAAATCCATAAAAGCAAGGATGACTGTTCTTGCTTGGCCAGGGAATATTTATTAATAATTAACTGGAGGCTAGGGAACTGTTCCACAGTGCTTAAACTTGCCCTGAAGCTAAACTCCAAATCTGACAGGATATTATTATCTAGGGCCCAGTCCTCCAAATGCTCTAAGATGATTCTACCCATGATTTGTTATTTGGAAATAAACAGGGGAATTGGCCAATAGCACTTTGGACTCCCTCTAGCCCCTTTCTTAAAAATAGGTTTGATTGCAGAAGTCAACCAGGATTTTAGGGTCAAGTCATGGAGACACAGCTCAGGACAATTGTTAAGGTAGGTGCCCAGAAGTCAATATTACCTTTAAAAAGGTCAGCTTGGACCTGGTCAGGGCCCGATGCCTTACCAGTGGGGCATCTACTAATAGTCGTCCTGAGTTCATACAGCTGTATGGCCAGTCCGTCCTTTAATGCGACCAAAACGCCTATCACAGTCCACTCAGATGGGAAGCTTTGGTGGCCAGTACTATGGCCTTCTTTAAAATGCTCAATCCAACTAGTGGGACTAAAAACCTGAACATTCTCAGCTACAGGGAAATCTTTTAAAAAGGGGCAGCAACATTGTTCCAAAATATCTGAGAGTCCCTACTATTGCTGGCAGCTAGTAATGATTCAAAGTCCTCTGCCCTGATCTTGTTCTTTCTTGCTTCCAAGGTCAACGTGTATGCCCTGCTACTTGACTTTATGAGCTTGTCATCACAAGGTACCAATTTAACTGCTTAAAGAAGGGCTGATTGAGCTTCGGCACAATTTGGGTCAAAACACATAGCCGTTTTTTGGGGGCAATTAACAACCTGAATAGTAAGCAGTTCCTAGACCGTATTACAAAGTTTCTCAAAGGAGGATTCAGTAACAGACGGTATCCCACTTGGATCCAAACACGAGGACACTGTATCCCAATTTTTCATCACTAAGTTGGTAAACAACTGTGCCTTTATTAACTCTGGTCCAATTTTGGAGGACACCTTTATTTTTTGTGATGTCAATTGGAGATAATGTCTTGCAGTCATACCTGAGGTAATTAAAACCTAAAAGGTACACGGCTAAGGGATTATGGTCAATTAGAGCATTTACTACCAAAAAGGGGGGAAAAAAGGGTCATAGGGGAATTTAAAGACCTAGCCTAGATTATGCCCCCATCTCAATACTTTAAACACAAGAGAACCTAGGGGTCTAGGATAAAGGGGTATATGAAACCCTCAGTCCATAGTGCAAGCTTAATGGAGACAGATATTAGGAGTAGGATAGAAAATAACCTAAAATAGAAAGAAGTGTTGGTGGTTGTGAAAAAGAACCCGCTTAGTTCTTAGGATACCCATCAAACAATTGTATGATCAATTATATCATCTGGTCATCCTACAGAGGTAAAGAATCTCTAGATCATTGAGACCAATTTATACCCTGTTGTAAAGCTGGGTCAATGCCCACAAGCACTAGGTGACCAGTGACAGACACCAGATGGGTAGAAGTGCAGTGCAAAAAGAAATGTGGTGGAAGTAAAATAGGATAGAGGACAGAAAAGTACTTTAATTAGAAATGTGTACTCTTCCTAATTAAAATCAAAACGAACAGTGCACGAATGCAGTATGGAAGTAAATCACTGCATTAATGGCCGTTGACCCCGGTATCCTAAGAACTAAGCGGGTTCTTTTTCACAACCACCAACACTTCCTTCTATTTTAGGTTATTTTCTATCCTACTCCTAATATCTGTCTCCATTAAGCTTGCGCTATGGACTGAGGGTTTCATATACCCCTTTATCTTAGACCCCTAGGTTCTCTTGTGTTTAAAACAGTTAGAGCATTTGCCTTGACCTCATACCCTATAATGTACCTAACAAAGTCCAGCTAAACAAAATGAAACCGATAATACTGTGACAATCTCTGCCAATGAAAGTTGGATTCAGAAGAGGGTGGGCAACAGTAGCTTCAAAGGCAAACAGCAGTCAGTACTTCACAATTAGTTCATTGAGGATCTCCCCATAAGGATTATGTGCTAAGTGCATCAGAGTATTGAAATCGCCCAGCCAGCTAATAAAAGGACACACTCTCGCCCCTGTTAAGGTACCCTTGAGCTCACTTCTCAGAGTGTTAATGATGACCCAATTATTAACAACAAAACAACTATTATACACATTAATAATCCACATTTTCGTTAACCAGTATTACGGCCAAATGAGTTGAAAATTACTATGATTCAGATCCACTCTATAGGCATACCCTGGAAATTTGACTGACATCAGGATTAACAGTGCCCTTTAGCCAGCCAGAGAGGCCCGATTAGCCAGGGGTAAAATAAGAAACAAAGCCTGGAATATGACTGGGTTTTACTAGACAGGTCTCTTGAAGGGCAATAAGGTCATAGCTGGCGATAATGCCAAGCCACTGGGAATTATGTAAATTAGAACCTAAACCAGCCATGTTCCAGGTGCCAATTTATGCCAATGGATTCGTACTTTCCTTGTCAGCCAGAGCCTAAGGGTTAACAGCAGCAGTGTCTGAATTGAGGTCAGGTGTACTATTTACTAAAGGACCCTTTATAGAATCACCACACAGTGGTTCGTGAGTATGCTTACAGTTAATTACTTGTCAAGCCACAGCCTGTGACCAAGAGAGCAAATCTGTGTGGAGTGGTAAGGGGAAATTTTGACTAGAAACACCATGGTAATAACGAGCCCTGGGAAGATTCTGGAAACAAAGAGAAGGATTGCGCCTGTAGAAGAACCCCAGCGGAACGGCTTCTACTCTGCTTATGGGCTTAGGTGCTGTAGGACTTGGCCCTTTTTTTGCTAAAATTCGCTAAAGTTTTTGCTTTCCCCCTAGACCTTTTTTCTGACATAGTTTTGCCAACTTAGATGCTTTGGGTACTTTGCCACTGCTGATCCGTGTCAAAGTGCAAGTGCTCCCCGAATACAGTATAATGGTAATTGGTTGTCCATGATTGGTATGTTTGCCTTACTAGTAAAGTCCCTAGTAAAGTGCACTATGTGTGCCAGGGCTGGTAATGCAAATGCTACTAGTGGGCCTGCAGTACTACTTGTGCAACCCACACCAGTAGCCTTAAAGAGGGAACTCAGGTCTGCCATTGCAGTGCCTGCGCACAGTTTGTTAAACTGCCATGTTGTTCTGACAAGTGCACCCACTTGCCAGACCTTACCCTTCCCTTTCTATGCACATCAAATACCCCTATGGTAGGTCCAGGGCACCCCTGGGCAGGGTGCAGTGCATGTGAAAGGTAGGACATGTACTAAGGTGTGTACCATGTCCTGACAATGAAATAATCTCCATTTCGTTTTTCACTGTGGAAAGGTCATCTTGCCCATAGGACAGAATGGGGAGGCTGTGTAATATGTTTTCCGGCCTATCTTTCCAAAGGCTTAAGATGGAGAGGTGAAGTTTACTATGCCGGAACTCACAATGTAATAACACATCTTTTTATGAAGGTGGTTTTTGCATTGTGTGTTTAGAAGCCACTCTTTTAGAAGTGGCTGGTTTTTTGGGCTCTAACATTTCTGTGTGTCTCTGCCTGGTTGTGGATTGACTGGATTTGAAAGCGATAGGATCTGGGGAATGTCTTGACCCAGGGGAGGAGGTGAGACAGCAACAGGCTGACCTGCATCTGTGGTGTAGGGGGAGGAGTAGCCCCTAGAGGTGAGGAGGCCTGGGTTGCTGCCATAAAACAGTTGTTCAATCTCCTGCTGAGTGACTGAGAATCCAGACCCCCACTAATCAAAGGAAGAAGGTGTCACTGGCAGGGAGGCACCCAGAACTGATTTGAACAGGGGTCGGTGCCCCCTTCAACACAAAGACTTCAAAACCATTGAGAGCTGAAGCCCTTGAACTTTGGAGAATGGCTTGATCAATATTGAACATGACTGGAGCTACTTCGCGTTCAAGAGGAACCTTTGCCAAGGAAGAAACAACTGAAGAAACTGAAGGAAAGGACTGACCCTTGCTGTGTGTTCTGGGGCTGGCCTACAGTTTGCTGTTTTAACCAAGGAGAGGCTAAAGGGACTTTGCTGTGTGCTGTGCCACCCTGCTTGAAAGGACTTTGCTGTGCTGTGCCCTGAAGTAACTTATACCCAAGGGCCCGAGGTGAGCTGGCTCCCTGTTACGGAAACACAGGAACAGAAAAGTTTCCAGAAGAGTCTCAGCGACGCTATGTGCGTGTGCTTTTTGCAGCCTGAGACCCTCGTAAGGAGTGCCCTGTGGTCATGGGCCACTGGAGCCCAAGCGAGGCTCAGGGACGTGTGTGTGTGTTTTTTGCAGCCTGAACCCTTCGTGAGGCTTGTCCTGTTATCGTGTTCACCGGAATCCAGATGAGTCTCAGCGACACTGTGTGTGTGTGTGCTTTGTGCTGCCTGAGACCTTCGTGAGGATTGTCTTGTTATCATGCACCCAGAGTTAAAGTGAGTCTCAGCAACATTGTGTGTATGTTCTTCGGGCAGCCTGAGACCTTAGTGAGGAATGCCCGTGATCGTGCACCCAACGCTCAAGGGAGTCTCAGCGACGCTGTGTGCATGTGCCCTGTGGTAGCCTGAGATCTTCGTAGCAGTAGCAGCCCAGACCGGCAGCCCTGAAGGAGCTGAGCCGCCGGGCCGAGCCCGCCGTTGCCAATTCACACAAATTGCATCGGAGGCCCTAATCGCTGGAAGAGGACAGGAGAGTGAAGTCGCACCCCCAGGTAACGTGTGTTGACGCCTGGGGCGGGGTGCGGGCTCGGAGGGAGACACTCTCGGCCTCTCTCTCATTCCGGCAGCACAGGCCTCTGCTTCGGCCCACATCGCTGCCCATACTTGCAAAGGGAGTGGCAGTACCAGGGCCGGAGTGCGGAGCGGCACTTTGTGTCATACCATACCCGTGTTAGAGGCAACTGTTGACAGAGGCTTACTACTAGTCAGCCTCAGAGTGGTGGAGAGACCACCTAAGGCACTGTGATTGGTGCTGGAGTGTATTACGGATTACTTTATTTCTGCATAACAGAGTACCTGATTGTCGTATTACACATTGTGTCATTTCTGCATAACAAACTACCTGATTAGTGTGTTACGCATTGCATTATTCCTGCATAACAAACTACCTGATTGTCGTATGACTCATTGCATTGTTTCTGCATAACAAACTATCTGATTAGCGTATTACGCATTGCATTATTCCTGCATAACAAACTACCTGTTTCTGCAGAACGAAGTAACAGGTAGTTGCGCATTGCATTATTTCTACATTGCAAAGGGCCTGATTGTTGCGTTACGCATTGCATTATTTTTACATTGCAGAGTGCTTAATTGTTGTGTTACGCATTGCATTACTTTTCCACTGCAATGTGCCTTATTTTAGCATTATGAACTGCATAACATTGTATTAGGAATACAGTGGAATGTTTAGAAGTGCTCAGTAATATCACTAGAACTTACAAGGGCTGCCCGACAGGCAAAGGTGGAGGCCGCTACTGTGGCCATGTGAGCTGCCAGCCGCGTCCCCCCGCTGCCAAAACCTTTTTCCTCTCCTACTCTGGACACCTGACCACAGCGAAAGTTGCAGCACTTACAGAGCTCTGATGACCTCTTCCGCATGCTTTGGCGGTATCGGTCTTGGTCTTGAGGAGTGCCGCTGCCGTTCCTGCTGGCGGCGTGGAAAACTCCCCGTGCTCTTTTTCCATCGGCACGCGGCATCTATCTGGCAGAGTTGATGCCGCCGAAGACCGGGAACTAGGAGCACTAAGAGTCATGCTCCTCCTGGGTGTACCACTGGGCAGCAGCCGGTTTCTGACGTTATGGCGATGGCAAGCACTGATTCCAAAAAACGCTGCTCTGCTGGTACGCTAGATGGCTCCCTAAACTTCGGGGGACAGAAGAAGAATCTAAAACAAATCATCACGGGAGCCTCCTGCCAGCTCCAAAAACACTATTAAAGCAAAGCTTTTGAATGTCACTAATGCCGCTGCTGATGCTACTTCAACAGCTTCTGTCTCCGTTTCCCAAGGCACGGCAAAACTACAGAAAGAGCTGCTCCCCCCGGTGCGACCGCGGGCACCGCCATGTGTGTAGAAGATGGTTCACCCACCATTCTGGAAACCGGGGAGTCCACAATAAATCCACCTCTGCATGATAATCCCCCTGTGGCAATGATAGTATTGATCATGTTACGAATCCAAACTGCTGCATGATGGGACCAGCAGTTTCTTTAGAGTACAAACAGAGCAATGTACCGGCTGACCCCTTATCTGCAGGATGCTCCGGAGGGGATAATTCAATAACCCCAAAGATAAAGATGAGGAGGCTGTCGATAAGTTCTATTCATTGTCGGACTATTCAAACTATTCAGGGGAGGAGCACTCAGTTAATGATTTGGCAGCAGAAGAAAGCGATAACAGCAGCCTGCATTGGGAGGAGGAGAATGATAAAACATTATTGGGCCAAAATGCTACAGCCAGCCAGCATGGAAATAACTCTTTATCGGGTCAGTTGAGGATATAGCAGGCTCATTGACTTGGGACTATTCCTTCTCAACCGGTTTGCATGACAAAGATACTCCGGGCCAGAGCAAACCAGGTGACGGCATCCAGAATGCTGAGATAAATTTAGAAGGAATTACACTTCCTATAATATATCAAACTATCATGGCTTTAAGGGAAGAGACAAGAACAGAGAGTTCAAGAACCCAAGGCGCCTATCGGAAACTCCAAAACTCAATTAGAAGAGTTGCCAAGTCATGCGCCGATTTCTCATCAAGAATGGGAGAAGCAGAAACAAGAATCTCCCAGCTGGAGGATGAGTTAACTGCCCAAAAAAGTCTTACGGAATCGATGAAATCCGTTAGAGACGATACGGTGTGGAAGCTTACGGACATTAAAAATCGCTCTCGAAGGAACAATCTTCGTATTTTAGGTGTTCCAGAGGGGAAAGAAGAGGGAGACGTACGTCAGTTTGTGGTCGAGCTTTTTGATGAAGCATTCCTCAAAGTTAAACATTGGGACTGGAAAACAAAAATCCAGAGAGCACATCATTTTCCTTTTAATGTTGGTAAGAAAACCGGTGCTCAGATAGACCTGCGGCCACGGGCTATTCTCATTTCACTTGATAATTTCCTAGCAAGGGAAGCTCTTTATGACCTAGCCAGACCAGATAGGAAGCATAAGGGCGAAGAGTGTGATTTTTTTGTGCGCCCTGATTTTTGTCAGGCTACGGGAGAGAAAAGGTGGCTCCTGCGGCAACTCATTCCAGCATTCCAAGCCAAGGGGGTGCAGGTTTTTCTTTTAACCAAGCAAAACTTAAAGTTGTTATCAAAGGGCAGGCGCACTTTTTTTTGTCTGAGATTCAGGCTCAGAAATGTTGGTCTTCTATTTAGATTCATTATGGGGGTTCGTTAATTTGTGATGTTTAACATTTGGCGGAGTAGGTACATTACTGGATTTGTTCAGGAGTATTCAAATGGCTTGACCTTGCTGGAGCTATTGTTACTTTCCTTCTCTCCTGAAATCTGTTAATAGTAACAGGTTGATTAGTAACCGACCACGCATTAGTCTGATTTTGAGGGTGAAGATTTGGCTTGTAGCGGGGGGAAGGTCCTCAGCTCCTCATCACCAGGAATTAGTTCCCTTTGCCTTTTGGAAGGTGGGGGAAATGGGAGGGGACTTCTGGGCGGAAGGTGGACACGGGTGGGGGGGTAGAGGGAGCGGGGAGCACATGATCTGATCAATTTATCTGCGCAGTATGTACATCCTTTTTTGAAAGATATCCATAATGTCTAGTTCAGCAATGTCTAAAATATATTTTGGAAATTATATTGTAAGTTAAAGCGTCAGTCTTCAATGTCATCTGGAATATGGCTAGGGATAAATTATTGATTTACTCTATCAATATCGGCAGCCTTAATGATCGTAAGAAAAGGGGGATATTCTCCAAAATAATCAAACATATGCAAATAGAGGTGCTGTGTGCGCAAGAAACACACATCTCCTGGTGTAACCGTAATTGGCTCTGTGACACCGGTCTTGATCTATTGGCATGCACCCACCAAGGGACCAATACACGGGGTGTGGCAACATTAGCAAAACATGGGGTTATCACTTGTAAACATAAAAAAAGAGGATCAATTGGGTCGATGGGTGATTTTAGAGGCAGATATTAAGGGCTCTATTTTTACTATTTGCTCCATATACGGCTTGAATCTGGACGACCCTGCTATTTTGAATTTCATTAATATTGAATTAGCAACTTGGCCATCCCCTCTGGTGATATGCGGTGATTTTAATATCCATATAGATCATGATTTCAATCTGCGGAGTTCTATACCATATCCTGGTCGTAAGAACAAGGTGTTTAAAGCATTATAAGGCATAATACACGGCTTCTCAGATGTATGGTACAGACACAGATCTAGGGAATCAGGGTATACTTTTTTCTCTTCACCACATAACAAATTTGTACGGCTAGACTATTTTTTTTGCTCGGAACAATTGGCAGTAAAATGGATATTAATCTATTTCCAAGAGTTATCTCCGATCATAAACCCCTAATCACAGGTTTTCCATTATCTGGGCTTCTAAGGATTTGAAACCTATGGACGTTTGATAAGAAACTGTTACTTGATATATCTTACTGCCAACACATGGCCAAATGGATTCCCGAATTTTTTAAGGTGAATCAGGGAACCGCCCCTGAAACAACAGTATGGGATGCATTTAAAGCCGCTTTACGTGGAGAGACACTCAGTTTTTCTTTACATCAGCAGAAGGGGGTTAAGGTTATGATTAAACGATGGATGAACGATTTGGCCTCTGCTGAGACTGAACTTGTTAAACAAATCGGACTAGGTAAAAAACACGGATGCATGGCAAAATGTAATATCGGTTACTAAATCAAAGATACATTCATTTTATGCCGAAGAGATTGCTGCTAAATATGTCCAACACAGGGCAGATATTTTTGAACGAGGGGAGAATACTGGGAAACTATTGGCTAAATGTATAAAACAAAGAGTTGTGGTCAACACTATTAGTCGTAATAAAGACACGTAGGGGCAAATTTTGGACACACCTCAAGTCATACTTAATGTTTTTCACAATTTTTATACAGAGCTGTATACAGCAGAAGTCGAAGCCACTATTGATAATATCACTAAATAGCTCAATGGAGGTGAGACCGTGAAAGTTTCTCCTGAGCAGAATGAGACCCTTAACGCCCCTATTAGTTGGGAGAAAATTGAGTCAGCATTTGTGTCCCTAGCCCCTGGTAAAGCGGTTGGGCCGGGCGGAATTCCTTTGGAGTTCTTTAGAACCTTCCGGCAAACGTTGCGGCCTATTCTAATATCTCTATTCCAGCTTGCTCAGCGGGGATATACCCCTAAATCGTGGCATCAAACTACGATTATAGTGTTTAAGAAAAAGGATAAAACTGAACTTAATCCAGGTTCTTACAGACCAAACAGACTTATGTGTCACTTCCCTCTGGATTAGTACTGATGCCCCTACATTTATTAATTGGAGATCCAGGTTACTTGGTTTATATAATTTAGAAACATCAGTTTATAAAAAACGCGGTGCTAAGAAACGCATGTGGGGCTAAACATTTGGTCCCCTATTATTGGTTGGGTAGAAGGTATTGACCAGATTTAGTTGGCGATTTTGAAACCGACATTGTATCATTTTAGTTATTTTGTTAGCGTAGATATTAATGATATGCTTTTTTGTTATCCCTCTTTTTATGCACTGTATTTTTTGAATATGTATTATAAGTTTGATCATGAATCGGAAATTTGTGATGGAGGATGTACTCACTGTATAAATCATAATAAAGAAAAACAATTAAAAAAAATAAAAAAAGAACTTAAAAGGGCTGGCTGGCCTAACAACCAGCCAGGAGGAATATTACACATACTCATATGTTGGATTTATATTGTGTGGTCCTATCGTATATCTTTTTATATAGCATTTATTTCTGTTTTTATAAAACTCGTGTGGATTCCATTTGTAGTGTCATCATTAGGTTACTGTGAGCATGGTTGCAAATACTTTACACATTTACCTTGAAGATAAGCCTGGCTGCTCGTGCCAAACTACCAAGGGGTTGAGCGGGGGCTATCTCAGAAGGTGTCCTTCCTTTCCCTGATGTGGAAACGAGGGTCCCTATTTGGTCAAAGGAACCTACCTCAGCCAACCAGGGATCCTGGGTCTAACAGGTGCCTTAAAAAGCTTAGAAAGCAAACTACTGACCAGAGTCTCGGACCTAAAATTACCAATGACACAGTCATGATTGTCTGGTTTCAAGCTTTTTCCAACCCAGGCGACACATTGCACCATGATAATATCACCAGGGCTGGACTGGCCGTAGCGGGCACTGGGCATTTCCCCGGTGGGTCGCCAGGGTGGGGGCTGGTTATGGGCCCCAGGGGGGGGGCGTTTTTGTTACTGGGGCTAGCAATATCGTCCCTCTGTAAAAAAAATCAGCCCAACCCGCCCCTGCCAAACGTCTTCTAGTGCCTGCAGTGGTCCTGAGACTCATACACCCCAAAGATGTAGTAGGCTTTTTCTGTCAAATAATCTTATTGAATAATATAAATATAATGCAATCTGGGAGACTCTAAATAGTGTTATAAAAAAATATAATATGCAAAAAGGATAACACAGATGTTGAAATGGAATGAATGAAAGTAAAGTAAAACTTCTGGTATTTTAACTGGAAAGGTTATGGTGGCATATTTACGTTGCATATTTACGTTACGATGTGCAGCCTTTTGTGGCGAAATTGATACAGCTCTCTCTACCTAACTTTCCTTCTCTCTGTGGGGACACACTTCTTTGGTGTCTGCTTTTGAAGTACCCTGCTCAGACATTTAGAGCCACAAATATGGCCTCACAATTTTGATTTGATTGTAACCAGTCATTCACACATTTATACATGAGCCCACTTCATCTCGATTTTTGTACATTTGACAACGAAGGTCAGCCAAAGGTGCGGTCTTTCTCTCTCACAGTTGATGTGTAAACAAAAATACTTAAAATACAATGATAAAATGAAGAGAAAAAAGGCTAACATTGAACAATAATCATTAATCTTCAATTGTTTCAATTTTGGGATGATGTATAAAACAGGGGATTTTCTCAGAATCTGGAATGTTGGGAAGAGCCAGAACTAAAAAGCAGTGTAATACATATTAAATGGTAATAAAAGAAAGTACTAGAGGCACGGTATAGTGAAAAGGAGTTTCATGTAACAACTACTTTAGATGGGGAAACAACTCTCCTTATAACAACTCGTCAATGCGGTTTTACATTACTTGGCAAATGTAACCCCTAATGTCCTAGCTCTATTTCAATATCATTTGTTAAAAAAATACATGAATACAACTGCATGACCCAGAAAAGGAAATACAGGCCTTGTGGGGGTGGCGTAGCACTTTATCATTGGCTCTATGGGTCTACTAGAGTACTGTGATAACAATGGGACACGAAATAATAATAATAATAATAATAATAATAATATTAATAACAACAACAACAACAATAATAATAATAATAATAATAATAATAATAATAATAATAATAATAATAATAATAATAATAAAAGCAGCTATGATAGGCTAAACTATTCAAAAAATGAGTGCACGAGTGCACAGCCTTTACAAAAAAAACAAATTACTTTTCAAAACTCCACTAGCATATTACTATTTTGCAGAATCACATTGCTTTCCAGGCAATAGAAGTGTATCATGGCCCCTGCCAAACCTCAAGAGCAGCAACCAATGACTACAACATCCACCGGCCCTTTCACCGGCAGATTATCGCAAGATGATGATCTAATTGCCTTACCTTTGACATCTGCACTAAAACTAGTTAGTTCTGAAAAAGAATTAGTTGTGGGGCAGTTTGTTCACATTACAAGCTGGCCAAAGAATAAGTAAATGCACATGACGTTTCGTGCACCTTCTTCAAGCAAGTGCCCCATTGGTGTAAATCTGGCATGTCCTCCATGGGAATAAGCGGGGTGGGGAATTGTCTGCAGGCTGTGCATCCCAACAACAAAGCTCGTGCTGAGATGCAGAGGAGAAGGAGAAGAGACTGCATCATTGGAAAGTGTTGTGTCAAAAGAAGGACGACGATGATATCTAACATTTAACTACATATTACAAGCCTGTCCAAAAAGTTGTGTCTTCTAGAGAAACCAATTAAATATATTGTTCCTAAAGTCATGAGCGACCATCTACAAGAAGAGCAGATATATATATAAAAATATGTTATATAAATATCAATAAGAAACAAACTACATAGCTAAAAAACAGTAATTGAGCACTGTGAAACATGTCTACCAGAACTTAAAAACAATTCCAACCAAAAAAAGGTTTTAAAAACACTTTAAAAATATCTAAAGAAAACGCATTCAGAGATAATGTATTCAATTTCCACTGCACTAAATCTGAGGTTAAGTGCAGAAGTGGCCAGATTGGATTCATGTGCGGAATTGGAAACAAGGTCTGGCCAGAGGCCAGTGAATGTGGCCAACTACCTAGTACACATAGTCATAAACCATACACAGTGGAATACTCCACCTGAGGAAGGTAGTGCACATGCTACATTTCATATATGATAACAAATAGAAAATCACCAAAAAAATATCAAAGGTTAAAGCGATCTCATAAGAAAGTGTTGAAATAACACCAAAACGTATGCTTAAAAAACGAAACACCTCTGAAATTCACCAGGTATATGAGCTAACCATAACTTGTGCACCAATCATGCACTGCTTATAACCTCACATAATATATCCTTCATTAGATGTTAAATGAGATAATTAATGGCATCACTGATGGGATTAACCAATGAATGTAACGGTACTATATGCTTTTGTGGACTGGAAGTAATACAAGAAGCTACACTTGGAATTGATTTTCTATCACCACTCAAGGGTAATAGACATAACCTTTTGCAACATGCAAAACATGAAGCATATCTGTCGATTCACCCACATTTAGAAGATATGCTCCTTTTTACTGATATTCAGCTGTCTAAGAAGTAAGATGGCTCTATAGATCTTCATGTGGTAAGCAACCAATTAATCCTAGATTACACTCCAAAAAAGTGCCCATTCTTTATTTACCTTAATGGGATCAGCCTGTTTGTTAAACACCTCATTTGGCCCACAATATTTAGACAGGAGCTCCACATCTGTGCATTAACTACTGATGAGGCATGTATAACCATACTCTAAAGATAACATTCTAACGTTTATTAAAAATACACTTCCCACTTTACCAAAATGAGCAGAATGGCATACAACATTAGAACAACGCTGGGAGTAAATGCTCCTTTTTTGGTTGGTCCACCCCCAGTTTTGCTAAATTTATTGATGCTTTTTAGACTCAGTGTATATGCTCTTACCCTTAAAACATGTAGAAATTGAAATTCTGGCCAAAACACTCGCAACACGATTGCTCCAGGTCATGGCCCGACTGGTACACCCGGACCAGTGGGGATTTAGGCTCGGATGCAATACGGCCCTCCACCTGCGCTGCCTCCACTGGGTAATCGGGCAAAGGGACACAAAAAAAGACGATGCAGCAATATCGTCTTTGGATGCCCACATGGCTTTCAATACCATTGAATGGCTCTATATGTTTGCAGTACTAGAACATACATGAATTAGGCCCCAGTTTATGGCATGTATCCGCTTGTTGTATGTGGATCCTCTGGCACAGGTCATGGTTGATTGCGCATATATTTCAGAGGTTTTCTCTCTGGCATGGCATGAGGCAGGGATGCCCTTTGTCACCCATTTTGTTCGCCATTGTTTTAGAGCGCTCAGCAGTCTGGATATGTAGGGGCCCACTGGTCCGCAGATGGAAGGTTGGAAAGACAGAATTTCCCTGTATCTAGACGACGTTCTTGTCTACATGGCATCACTATGGGCGTCAATCAACAGAATACTCCAGACCTGCACCAACTTTGGAAAATACTCTGGATACTCCATAAACTGGTCAAAATCTACAAAATGCTTATTAAATGACCCCACCCCAACCCTGCCCCCAAACTGTGCAGCAACAGTAGTGACTGAAGGCTTCTGATATTCGTAACTGCCAACCCGACCTTTTCTATACACACAACCTCATGGGTCCGATTACATGAATTCCATTGGAGGTCCCTGCCTCTGTCGCGGCTCGGCCGCGCGGCCCTCTTCAAATGATGGCACTACTCAGTTCCTCTACAAGTTACAAAAAACACCATACAAGGTCCCCAAGACCTACTTCAACATAATATATGGGGAAATCAGGACACTACTTTGGTAAGGTTGGCCACCAAGGATAGCGGTCTATAAGTTGACCCGGGGATGGTATGATGGGGGAATTGTATTACCTGATGTGCAAGCATATTGTTGGGTGACCCAGTTAATGGTTATAAAATATTGGGTGCACCGCCCACATGATGAACCATCAGGGAAACATCCTTTACAACGCAACTTTTACCACGAAGTGCTTTTACATTGCAACTTTTACAACGCAAACCATTACAACGCATTGAGCTGGGGGGCGCTCTAGGATAGGGAATAGATTTAATTTACTATCCAACACCTTACCTAGTGTCCACGGGGACTGGAGTTGGAATAGTAAATTAATCTATTCACTATCCAACACCCCAAAGCGCTATGCGTTGTAATGGTATGCGTTGTAAAAACCGCATTGTAAAAGCATGCGTGGTAAAAGCATGCGTTGTAACATCATACATCCTGAACCATCGTATTGATGGATAGATGGATTATCGGCCCAGGGGGCTATAGAGCAGCCCTATACACAAATCCAAACCATCAACATATGACTGGTCCAACAGAGCCAACAGTCTCCCTGTGGCATTGAGTGACAAAAAAACTGGGGTGGCACAACAAAGTCACACAGGCCACTCCCTTCTGGGAGGCAGAGGGGCTGGGTATACTCAGTGCATGTTTGGCATTTAACAAATGGGACTCTATTGTTATATCAAGGGTGGGCGATCTCTGGGTCAAGGGGAAAATACTATCATTCACAGAATTACAGTGTATGAATGTCAAAAAACAAAGTATTTTGATACATAAAAATCAAACATGCCCTGACAGCAGTCGTCCGGTCCGACCATGACCTACTAGAGGCTTCCTCTCTGGAAGATAGACTGCTAACAGAATACATGACTCGGAGAGCCATCTCCATGATGTACCATAAAATAATTAACAACCGAGCTGACCCACAAACACGACTCCATGCGCAGTGGCATGCAGACTTAGGGGACCTCGAAGAGGATGAGTGGCAAGAAGCACTCTCCTCCCCCGAGAAATAGCTATAACATTGCAACTTAGACTGAGACAACTCAAAGGAGTACACAGAATGTATTACTCCTGCGAAACCATGGGGAAAAAGGAAAATACATTATGTAACCGAATTTGTACACAGTTGGGCACATACTACCATATAATATGGGAATGTCCGACAATCCAACAGTACTGGGAAGCAGTAGGGTCACAGCTACAACAAGTGTGAGGGAAGCAACTGTCTCTACAGCCTAAATTGTGCCTCCTTAACATATGGAAAGCAACTGAATTGACCCACATGGAGCAGACGTGGGTAACCATAGGGATGGCAATAGCGAAGTGAAATATAGCCAGTAGGTGGGGAGCACAGGAAACACCAACAGTTTCGGAATGGAAGCGAGATATGGACTGGTGCATGTTGGCTGAAAAAGCGGCCTTTGTAAACAGGGGATGCCCCCTGAAGTGGGACAGAATATGGGGGAATTGGAATGCTCACATGGGATATGTTTGCACCTCTCCGTAATTACAAGGAAAGGGACTCAGCTGGCGGGGGTGTATGGCGGACGAAAATGTGGAAGAATTCTAATGGATCAAGAGTGTTTGGTTCTGTGGGGGGAGAGCATCTTGAACACAAGCGACAAGATTATCTCATGTAATGTCAAATAACTCCATTTTCTGTACGATATCCAAACCTTAATAAAAAGATGTGTTAAAAAAATAACATGTAGAAATTGGCTAATACTTGATAAGCATTTGTCTTTTTACTATAAGACCATGGTAAATAGTGGAGATATACACCCCTGGCATGAAATGTTAAATGCCACCGTTGGACTGCAGCACTTATTGTGCCTACAACTACTGTGACAAAGGAAACATGGCTTCAGGTCTACCATTGTAGCCTGACTGCTGCAAATGCAAAACCTGCAGGGTGGCCTATTAACACAACCCTTTTTGACATGTAAAAGCATCTTTTTTAAATATTTGTAACTGATCCCTATGTAGGCCTTTTAGCCACAAGGTAGGGCGGTTGGAATTTAAAAGTGGAACATGAAGAAAATGAATGTTTCTATTTCCCTACCGCGATCCAGCCCCTAAAATCTATTTTCAAATTGTAAAGCGTATATGTCCTATTTAAACAAACAGAGTACAGATAAAAAAAACTTAATGCTGTACCTCAGAATGGGACCTGCTAAAAAAATAATTAAAACACTATGTTTTAAAGTTATTAAAGTACAACTCAGTGGTTGGTTGGATTCTTAATGAATATAAAGGTAAAAATTCACTTTTCCCCAACTGAAGTTACTGGAGTTTAATTTGCATTTACTTTCCATCTTCTCCCAGCCTATGCACAGTCTGGGTAGAGGCGTGAAATCAATCACTCAATCAAGCAATATTTGTAAAGCGTGGCTTATCACCCCAGAGGTATCCAGGCACTAAAGTTCTAGGGGTGTTAGTCAAACAGCCAGGTCTTGCGCCCCTTCCTGAAGTTGGCGAGTGAAGATGTTTCTATGTGGAGGGGGAGGTCCTTCCAGGACTTCCCAGCAGTGTAGGAGAAGGAGTGACCACTGCTGTGGCTCTGATGGATGTGGGGGATGTGTGCAAGGCAGAGAGAGGCAGATCGGAGCTGTCTGGTGGGTTGATGGAAGGTCAGGCAGTGGTTGATGTCGGTGGGTCTGATGTTCTGAAGTGCTTTTTAGGCATGGGTCAGCAGCTTGAACTGGCATCTCTTCTGGACGGCGGGCCAGTGGAGATGTCTGAGGTGGGGGTGATGCTGGTTTGTTTGGGAAGGTTGAGGGTGAGTCTGATTGCAGTGTTCTGTGTGGGCTCACATCGTTCGTGGCGCTGTGTTGTGGGTCCAGCATAGAGTGTGTTTCCATAGTCAAGCCAGCTGGAGATGAGGGCTTGAGTGACCGTTTTCCTGGTATTGACAGGAATTCATCTGGAGATTTTTTGGAGCATGCGGAGGGTGTGGCTGTAGGTAGGGGACACTGTGGTGGCCTGTCACCTCATGGTAAGTTGGCTGTCCAGGCTTATGCAGAGTTGCGTGCATGGTCCATGAATGTAGTGCGTCACCAAGTGTTGTTCCAGGGTGAGGTGTTCTTTCCAAAGATAAGCACTTCCATCTTGTCTGTGTTCAACTTCAGGCAGTTGGGCTTCATCTAGTCAGCAAAACTGGTCATGGCATTCCGTAAGTTGGATCTAGTGGTGGTGGTGTCTTCCATGAGAGTGAGGATGAGTTGGGTGTTGTCTGCATAAGACATGATGTTGAGTCCATGGGTGCGGACTATGTCGGCCAGCGGCATCATGTAGTTGGTGAAGAGGGTGGGGCTGAGAGAGGAGGTATGCGGGACACTGCAGGTGATGCCCTTGGGGTCAGAGGTGAAGGATGGTAGGCAGATCATCTGTTTGCATCCTGAGAGGAAGTAAATGATCCACTTGAGGGCATTACCCTGGATGGCAATTTGGTGGTGTCTTGTGATGAGGGTGTGGTGGGATACAGTGTTGAAGGCCACTAGAGGTTGAGGAGGATCAGGACTGCCATCTTACCTTGATTGAGGTGGCATCTGATGTCGTCAGTAACAGCAATCAGGGCAGTCTCTGTGTTTTGGTTGTGAGGCATTGAGCAGGTTGTTTTCTTCCAGATGTTTGGTGAGCTGGTGATTCATGGTTCTCTCTAGGACCTTGGTGGGGAAGGAGAGCAGCTAGATGGGGCAGTAATTTCTTAGTTGGTTGGGGTCAAGGGAGTGTTTCTTCAGGAGTGGTTTGACCTTTTCATGCTTCCATGCATCAGGAACAGTGGCTGTGGTGATGGATGAGTTGAGGTTGCTTGTGAGGGCACTGACAATTTCCTTACATCCCACATTGAAGACATGGTGTGGGCAGGGGTATGGCGGGGCTCTGGAGTTGATCGAATTCATGATGATTATGGTGGGCTGTGTGGTGAGCTGTTTCAAATCGGTTAGCAGGTGGCTGTGGGAGATTTCAGAGGTATAAAATTCCTATCTGCAGCACACAATAGACTGACCTGAACGGGTAGAGATGACTTCTCTGAGCTCAACAGAATATGCAGGGTGGGGCTTGTGGAAATTCTGCTGACAACACAATGTCAAATCCTTCATGACAGTCTAAAGTGTTTACACCCTTCAAAGGTTTACACCCTTCAAAGAAAACAATGTAAGCAACTAGAAAGGGACTGGAGGAAGGGGTATGACCCAGCCCTCAAGAGTAAATATAAGTCTTCCATCAGAGCCTATCACAACGAATTAAAAACTGCATAAGACATATTTTACGAGGAAAAAATTTACCCAGGCACTTAACTCTCCAAAGAAACTTTTCAGAGTAGTTAAATCTCTGACCACACCCCCAGCATGCACTGAGTCTACAAAAGCCACCAAAGAAAGATGCAATCAATAGCGTCCTTCTTTCAAAAGAAAGTGGCAGATATCTTTAGTCTCTTTCAAAACTCCACCTCTCCAGAACTAGAGGGGGCAAGGAAGGCCAGTGAAACGGCCACCGCACACATGCTTATCCAAGTTCTCCAGGCTCAACGAAAAAGCTATCATCAAACTGATCAACTCCATTAAGTCGGTCTCCCCGCTCGACTCAGCACCCCACATGCTATTCGCAAAGTGATTGAGGTCATTCTTCCTTCATTGTTAATGATCCTCAACAAATCACTCGAGTCAGGCTCGGTCCCACCACGCTGGAAACATGCCATAATAAGGTCAATCCCGAAAAAGCCTCAGCTGGATCCCGACACTCTTGGTAATTTGCGACCCATTTCATTACTCCCACGTCTCTGCATACTACTGGAGAAACATGTGAATCAGTCATTGTTCCAATACCTTGAGGAGAATAATCTACTCCACCCAAAGCAGATGGGCTTCCATGTTTTACATAGCACCGAAGCTGCCCTCCTGACAGTCACAGAGGAACTCAAAGCCCTAATCATTGGCCACGGCAAGCATTCCTTCTGAATGGAAACTCGCGGCGGTCAAACCATTGCAGAAAAAACAACTAGCCGACCCCACCACGCTGTCTAATCTTCGACCGATTTCGCTGCTCCCTGTGTTATGCAATGTAACGGAATCCTTCGTAAATAAACAAGTCACTAAGTTTCTTGAGGATAATCACGCCTGGCACTCAAACCAATCAGGTTTCAGAGCTCAACACTCCACAGAGTCAGCTCTGCTGTTTACCACTGACACCATCAGAATGGCTCTGGATCAGGGTAAGAAGGCTGTCCTGATTCTTTTAGACCTGTCGGCAGCCTTCGACACGGTCTCACATACCATCTTGATTGACCGGCTAGTAACATCTGGCATAACAGGAAAAGTATTGGAGTGGATCAAGAACTTCCTAAGCGACAGGAGGCAAGTGGTCACTTTGGGTGACTGCTGCTCAATGGAAAAAATACTTACGACAGGAGTTCCGCAGGGATCTAGTCTAAGCCCGACACTTTTCAATGTTTACACTACCCCCCTGATCAGGCTGATATCGTCCTTTAGAATAGATGTTATTGCGTATGCGGACGATACACAGCTCATCCTAGTCCTTGATAAAGACACCAAGGACTGGGAAGAAAATCTTAAATGTTGCCTGACGGCCACATTTGATTGGATGGGAAAGAATCATTTGAAATGTAATACGGGCAAGACAGAAATCATGTTAATGGGCCCGCAAAATGACTTTGTCCCCAAGTTATGGTGGCCGGAGAACGCAGAGGTACCGCCAAATAGAACTAATACGGCACGGAATTTAGGCATTAAGTTTTATGCCGCTCTGTCGTTCAAACAGCAGGCGCTATCGGTAGCGGGCACCTGTTTTAACGTCATCAAAGGACTAAGAAAATTCTTTGACCTACTCCCACTGGCAGCCAGGAAAATGGTAGCGGTTGCTCTCGTAAGTTCGAGACTCGACTACTGTAACAGCCTATATGCGGGTACCAATAAGGTGGTCACTCACAGGTTGCAGATGGTGCAACACGCAGCCGCTAGGCTGGTGTTGAAATGGCCAAAGAAATCCTCTGCGTCTTCCGCATTAAATACATTACATTGGCTTCCAGTGGTCAAACGGGTCCTGTTCAAGGTCCTGTTAATTACCTTCAGGGCCTTTCACTCTCAAGGACCAAAGTATATACAAAGGAGGTTCTTCCGATACCATCCTGCGCGCACTCTGAGGTCCTCCAATGCTAACCTGCTAACTGTCCTGGCTTTTAGACTCAGCTCGAGGGGTGGCAAATCTTTGCCAGTCCTAGGGTCAAAGGCATGGAATAAACTCCCCCTGCATCTCCGTGCTATGGAACGGGAATCTGAGTTCCGAAAGGCACTGAAAACCTGGATCTTTAATCTTCCTGACACTTGCGCTAGAGCACTAGTATGAACATCTGGGTTTGACCACTGAAAGCAGCCTGACCAGTATTTCGATCTTTCCAGGTCACCATAGGCGCCAAGATGCTCCCTGGAGTGATAGTTGTGCGGTATAAATGCCAGCTTACATTACATTACATTACATTACTAGATAATGGAGGGATGGCCGCCATTATTTTGCTTGACCTCAGCGCAGCCTTCGACACTGTAAATCACGACATATTCAAAGATAGACTGAGGGAAATTGATATCTGCAACAAAGCCATGGACTGGCTCTGTTCCTTTCTGGAAGATCGGTCCTTCCAGGTAATGGAGATGGATAGTTTCTCAGACAGCCTTCCAATAAAGTATAGGGTATCACAGGGCTCTTCCCTTAGCCCTACACTATTAAATATATACGTCAGACAGGTGGAATCCATCCTGTAGGAATTTGGCATCTCAAGCATATCGTACGCCGACAACACCCAATTGATAGTATCTCTGTCCAACGGCCCCAACCAGGGCATCCATCAACTTGCTCCCTGCGTTAACAAGCTGTCTATCTGGCTGTCAGACTGCTGCCTAAAACTGAACAGAGAGAAAACTGCATGGGAAATTCACCTGACCCTAAGCCGGCTGTAAAAAACGTAGGCATATGGCTAGACAGTACCTTTCAATGAATCAGCAGGCCAACAAACTGTCAGGCATCTGTTTTGGGCTCCTAAGAATTCTCAGAAAGGTGCTAGAGCATATGCCAGAGAAGCTAAGGGAAACAGTTCTGCAGTCCCTCCTAGTCTCTCGAATGGACTATGGCAACTCACTCTTCCTGGGATCGCCAAAGTATGTGATCAAGAGTCTCCAGATGATGCAGAATGTGGCAGCAAGGCTTCTGCTTGATCTGCCCAGAAACGTCTCAATTAGGGAAGGCCTAAAAGACCTACATTGGCTGGCAATTGCAGCAAGAGTTAAATTTAAATCCCTGTGCATTGTGCATAGGTCAGTGAACCATAAAGCCCTGAAAAACTGCGACATCTGATAGACGATCACGTTCCCCTTAGACCACTAAGATCTCCCCATCTACACCTCCTTCGCACCACTAAAATAAAAAACCTCGATGGGGAGGAAGGTCCTTTGCACACCTGATAGCTAAACTGTGGAATGAGCTCCCTCCTGACCTAAGAGCAACGCAAAACGATCCTTTAGGAAAAAGCTTAAAACCTGGTTGTTTCCCCTAGACCATTAACATGCCTCGTACCGATCCTCTCACCTGTAACTAGCGCTGGGAAGCCTTAGGGCAGCCATGCACTTTGTAAATCCCCAAATCAAATCAAATCCAATCAAAGGGGACAATCATGATGCTAGAGCAATTCTTGTGTATCCCCTGTTTGATTGCTGAAGGACCCTGCTTTTATCTTACCATACTTCTGTCTCGGTGTGTTGTGGGAACAGTGCCTGCTTCAATCTAGGTTTTAGTGAATGAATGAATGAGTGAGTGAATGAATGAATGAGTTAACTTGTGCTGATTAATTACAATTGATACAATTAGTCGCAATAAATCCCCAAAACTTTAAAATAAAATTGATTAAAAACTTATGAACGCCAGTCAGAAAATAGTACAAGGTTATAAAATACAACTATGTGACAAAAGTAAATAAATATGATTTTAGAATTCTGATTCTCAAACAGTGTCTGTAACCTATGCATTCAGGTACTTAGCTGCCTGATGGCAGTAAAGATTGTGTTAAGAAATTTCCCACAGAGCGCCAAGTACATGGGAACAGTGGTAGTCCTACAGAATTTCAGCGCATCGTTGCAGAAGGAGACTCCATTCAACCCGAACATTGGTTCTAGTAGTGAGGCGAGCAATTAATAACTTCAGACAGCAACATAGTAGGTGAATCATGGATTTGCTTCTATACTCGCATAATCTGCAAGGCATACTCCCTGATGTTCCTACCCACTCTGGTCAGAATTCGTTACTTGGAAGGACTATGAGTTACACTCTAGGGATGCAGTGCTAAGTCTTAATGCTGACTTTTAATACAGTTGCATTTTTGCTTCCCCGTATGATTTTATGATTGGGGCGGCATAAGTGATAGAATGTACAGTTGCTAAGTCAACTTTTCTCTAGATGTATCCAGCCTGTCTCCTCAAAATTGATTTTATGCTGTAATAAGGAACAGTGAGGGCTGTCAGCATATTCAAATAAACATCTTAATCAAGAGCCGCCTTTCTAAGATATAGAGACCATGGGTTGGTCAAAGCAATGATAATCACTTGGGAACTTTTTTAGGTGTGGCCTTTAAATCAAGTAGTGTGATTAACTGAAAGATTTTAGTGTTAGATGTGGTAGTAGACTAGGATTACCATAGTACTTCCCCACTCACACCCTTATCCTTCATGGGCCTAGTTTAGTGCGGATGAAGACCTTCATCATCTTGGATTTGCTCTGGGACATTGCCTTTGATCTTTTTTCAGTAAGGCAAACAGGAACCGCTGCAAACATAGGTAGACCAAAGGATGGAAAACATTACTCCATTGGTCATGCAGAGACTATCAGTGCCTTAGGGTTCCGTCAACCAACAGTCCGGTGAACTCTCCAAAGCTGAACCCTCTCCAAGCCTTCTTCAGAACACTGCTGGGCTTGCATATAGATACTAGACAGACTGAACTTGTTGCACTTGGCATCTGTGACCTGTGAGAAGAATATGAAGAGGTAGGACCTCATTCCATTGAAAATTCAAGGATATAAAGATCTCCAGTGATCATAAGGCTGATCCCTGGATGGCTCCTGGAATATACCAAAGCTAAAAGAGACATTCCTGGGAAGAATCTAAGCTGAATTTTGGCAATTCTACCTGGACTGGATTTTGCTGTTGCCCTCTGCCTGACTGACTCCCAGGGAGTTTTTTAGAGTCCCCCTGAGGACCTGGGGGCCTTTGAAGTATACTCCTTTGGTTGTTTGGGCACCAAAGATAGTTTAGAAACGTTTTTTAAAGTTTTCTACAGAGTTCTAGAGTTTAAAGGAGTTCAATATGCAGTTGCACAATGTTAGATTTAATTTCAGGTTTATCCTGCATGGAGAATAGTTTTTCCTCAGAAAAGTCAAGTCCCTTTTCAGATTCCTGTTGGTATATCCCACTTGCTCTGCATTGCAGTCGACCTTAAATCACACCTAGGTCCTGGTCTACTGTGACTATTGACTACCATTGGTGCTTTAAGCTTTTTGGTGCTATTTTCACTTAAATCTTTTAAAAATAATATCTCTGATTCTTCTTTTTGGTGTTTTGTCATTCTGGTGTCATTTTGCTTATTAAATCTTTCTCTATTTTTAAAAATTGTAATTTGGATTTTTATTGTTTTGTTTTTTTCGCCTTTTTTCAACTGTTTTGGTACTTATAAATGCTTTGCAATTTTTCGCTAAATTAAGCCTCTCTGCTCTGTGCCCCCGCTACCTTGGGTTACTCTCAGATTTAAATTACTGAAACCTTTAAAGGGACCTAACAAGTCAGTGACTTTATTGCTTGTGGTGGACATTAATTCACTTCAAATAATACGCCACTGATTGTAGGACCTTTACTATCAACTTTGATTTATCTAAGGGTTTAAGGAGTAATGTGAACATCAGTCTCATGGGCGATGTCATTAGTGATGTAATTTACAATGTCATTAGTGATGTAATATGTCACTTTAACCTTTTGTTTGTTCTCAGTATATATTTACATATAGTCTCATCTTCTCATGTTGGTTGCTGTACTGTGGTGATACAAATTCAATGTAACCATTGTATTGTAGGAGTAGATGCATTAATGTGTGATTTTTAGTACAGGTTCACTAAATAACATGTGCTATCAGACTGAAATATCTTATTTTTTTAATCTTTTAGCACCTTTTAGCACAGTGCTCTCCATGTCAACCAAAAAATACAACCAAGCCAACCTGAAATTAATATTCATTTCAGGTTCGCTTGGTTGGTATTTTACCAAATCAAAGCTGTAACACTGTGCCAGAAGTGGTAATAGGCTTTTGTCATGTTACAGCTCGGCATGGATAGCACTGTGCTAGTTCTATCCCTAAATACTTTGCGGTCGAAATGGCAAAAGACTTTGTCCCTTTCTATCTTGGCGTGGATGGCACTGTGCTAATCCTACGCTTACAAACTTTGATAGGCAAACAGTCATTTGAGGTGAGCAAATTTAGAGTGTCGCTGGTGTCGAGGGTGCTCTATACAGGAGCTGTTTTCTACCTAAACTTGAGAACTACCCAGAGTCCTCTGCTTCTTTTTTGAATAATTTATGTGTCACTCTAAGCCTGAAAGGATAAGGTTTTGAGACATATATATATATATATATATATATATATATATATATATATATATATATATATATATATAAATATAAATATACATATATATATATATACCTAGCTCCAAACACCAGCTAGCTGCACGCATGAGCGGGTGCACGCCAAAACGGGGGTGTACCCGTTATGTAAATCACGGCTCCAAGCATCCACAAACGGTAAGTCTGTATAGAAAGCAGCACACGCAGGGGGTGATTCCTCAAAAGATTTTTAATGGGGAACCTCACAGCATACGACGCGTTTCGCCAGAGGGCTTCGTCAAGTAATGCCATTACTTGACGAAGCCCTCTGGCGAAACGCCGATATCTCGGAGAAACAGAAGAAAGCCTTGACAGCTGGTGCCAGCATCACTCCTGCCGCTTTATGAAACGGAGCCTCCAGCGCACCTCTGGCTAGTGCGCAAATTGAATCAAAACCAAACACCCCTCTCAGTAGGAAAGGAGAAGAGGCCACTCAGGGGAACTTAAGGAGCCGTTTATTGAGGACAGCAAGGCAAGATGCATTTCGGCGTTGTAGCCTTCCTCAGTTGCCGCTGGTGGCTCCGTTTCATAAAGCGGCAGGAGTGATGCTGGCACCAGCTGTCAAGGCTTTCTTCTGTTTCTCCGAGATATCGGAACATCTTCTGCCCGCCTCAAGTGCAAGGTCAGTCATGGACTACTGCCAGGTGCAGCTCGTGACGTGACGAGGAGTCGGAATCACTGCATTTTCGGCTCAAGACACGGCTGCCTAGCACATGGGGTTTGGATAGTAAAGGGGACCCGAGGGAGTTTGTTGGACTTTATTCACAGCGTGAATACTCCATTTCATTACTGCGCCTTTACCCTGAACATTGTGTTCCTTCCCGAGTTATACTCGCCAGGAGTGATGGCTTCTGGGAGTTGAAGTCTCAACTGAGCCACTATGGATGAATCAACATGTGACTTTGAGGCGGAACTCACTCACCTTCCAATGAGGGTGGTACAGGACACATTTAAGCGTGGGTGGAGTCAACACGCGATAGCAGCGGCAACTGAGGAAGGCTACAACGCCGAAATGCATCTTGCCTCGCTGTCCTCAATAAACGGCTCCTTAAGTTCCCCTGAGTGGCCTCTTCTCCTTTCCTACTGAGAGGGGTGTTTGGTTTTGATATATATATATATCAAAATCTCTGGATATATATATATATATATATATATATATATATATATATATGTATATATATATATCCAGAGAAAGCCTCCGAGTACCGGAGCCCCAAACCCTACAGGGCGGCCTCAAACAATGGGCACGGAGCAGCCCATCACACACAACACAGCAGAGAACTTGAGGCCCATTTCAGAAGACAAACGTGTTTATTTCAAAGGCGCAGCCATACACTTCTTTTCCAACTCATTGCGCGTTTCGACGAGCAGCCTTGATCACAGGTAGAAAAAAAGATGAAATGCAACGTGCATACTTGCATGCTCTTTATTTGGAAAGTCACATGACCAGTTTATGCACTTCCAGTCCCATAATGCAGTGTACCTAATTTTCAATATTACTGCACGGCATCTTAATAGACACACATTTGCTGAAATGTTTTTCAAGTTTATAACAGGTACCTGCATTCTTTCAGTGGGATGTAATTTCCAGCAGGCATGTGCCTTATAGGATTTGTTCATTTTCGATTGCATCCTTTGCCTCTGATAACCGCTTGTCAGTTTGAACGATGGGAAAGCGAAATCATTCCTTCCGAATCCCTTCCTCCCTTATATATATATAATATATATAGATATATGTAGAATTACTCCTTTCTTAGCGTACAAAAGAAAACATGCTTCTTCCGAATTTGCTTGCTTATTGGTATAATCCAATTATTTTATTTGTGCCAGTGAATGAGCAAAATACCCAACGTGTTTCGGCGAACACATCGCCTTGATCACGGCAGTATTGGTTTGAGGTGGTCAGAGGCCACACCTTCTTTCTCCTCCACTCTGCAAACGCACCTGCTGGCGCACTGCTGCTTGAGGGATGATGTCCACTTTAGTCCTGGAGCCTTCAGGATGCAAAGGGACCTCATCGCCCTTCCAGCTGTGCGCTGACGGGCGTGTTTGCCGAGTGATGGGAAAAGGGGCGTGGCCACCAACCACCTCTCATCATTCCCACTATGTGGGACTTACTAGAGATAACAGGTGGGCTAGTTGGTCCCTAAGAACCCTCAGGAGCAAAGGGGAATCCATCCCCCAACCAAGAGCATGCCAGGAGGTGTGTTTGCAGAGTAGTAGTGAAAGGAGGCGAAGCCTCTGGCAAATTGCCGGCTTCTGATTTTTGGGGGTATTTTAAGAAGGGAGACTTTGTGGCCCCCATTCCCCTGCTCCTATTGTGCCGCGGGGGCCCCATCCCCCAGGGCTAGGCCATTTTTTTATGGATTCTTCCCAGGCCATTTAGACCCCGGGGACCCCATCCCCTGGGGCCAGGCCATTTCAAAAGCAAAGTGCTCTTGCCTCACGCAGCCTGTATTAGGTACATGAGGGAGGACCTTATGTTGTGGCGGCCTTTCCATCCTGCCACATGTAGATTTACCCATGAGAGGGGACCACCGTTTCTGCCTTGCGGGGTTTGCACCTTAGGTCAAGAAATGGCCAGAGATAATTGTGCATTATCAATGGCCTTGTTGAACTGTCGGTCCCTCCCTAGTCACGCGACAGAAATCAATTCCCTTATCCTTGACCATAAGTTGGACGCGCTATTCCTCACAGAGACTTGGATCTCTCCCTGCTCCGGGCCGGATATGGTCAGGGCACTACCACCGGGCTTCCTTATATTCCATCTAGATAGTCCATTGGGGCGGGGAGGCGGAATCGCCATCATTTATAGGGATACACTAACGTGCAAGGCCCAGGACGGGGGGATAAGCGATTGCGAGAGCTGTCAGTTCTCCCTACGCTTGTCGCCCACCGCGTCCCTGGCAGGCCTTCTCGTTTATCGTCCACCGGGGACTACGGGCAATTTTCCAAATTCCTTTCTTGAAACGGTTGCGCTCCTTGCCTCCTCCACTGCCAACTTCGTGGCATTGGGTGATTTTAACATCCACTTCGACGACCCTCACAATTCCTTGGGAGTCGATCTGCAGCATGATCTCAAAGCATTCGAGATCAATTTGGTCAATTCGGGCGCAACGCATAGAAAGGGGCACCTGCTCGATCCCATTTTCTCTAACTCAGACCGCCTCCAAGTTCTGTCTGCATTGCCTCTGCCCTGGACAGACCACTTTATGATTCCGGCTCGGTGGCAGTATGATGCCCCAGTGGTATCTACACCTAGGGTATTCACGGTTGAAAGAGCCTGGTCCAGGCTCTCAGTGGATACCTGGGCGGTACACTTGGAGGCGTCTCGTCCCGTTTTCGGGACTGACCCGTTAGTAGTCGATGAAAAGGTGAATGCTTGGCTGACCAACTCACTGGATACCATCCTCCCTAAGAAAAGACGACTTACTAGGGGCAGGAGAGTAGGATCAGCGCCCTGGTACACACTTGAGCTCAGAACACTGAGGAAGGGCTGCAAGAGGCGGGAGAGGATCTGGAGGAAGGACTGGGGCGAAGAGAGCCGGAGAGAATATCGGGTGGCTCTCGCTGCTTATAAATCTGCCATCCGGGCAGCGAAATCTGGGTATTTTGAAGAGAGGATAGGCCTCTCTTCTAACTCATCGAAAGAGTCTTTCAAGGTCATCAGAGAACTCTTGAAAACCCCCGAACCTCTGGTCTCGCATGACAACCCACGGGAGAAATGCTTAGAACTGGCCTCTTATTTTAAACTTAAGATTGAAAATATCCTGTCATCCCTCCCTCAGCCAAATCAGGAGCCATCTTCGGTGGGCAACCTAGGTTCCTGGCCCGGGGTGAGGACAGCAGAACTGGCCTCTTTTGGACCAGTCACTGTGGACGAAGTTCTCGGGCTTCTGGCTTCTGTGAAGAGTGGGTCCCCGAGAGACCCGGCCCCGATGAAATATCTGAAGCAGGTAGCCCTTACCATCGGCGGCCCAGTGACGGATCTTTTGAACCTATCCCTTACTCAAGGCGTGGTGCCCCCCAGTTGGAAAGGAGCGGTAGTCAAGGCCCTCCTGAAGAAGCCCAGCCTAGACCCCGCCGACCTTGCAAACTTTAGGCCCATCTCGCTACTTCCCGGCCTGAGTAAGGTGGCGGAAAAACTTGTGAATAGGCGCTTATCGGGCTTCTTGGAATCCCACTCCCTACTGGGTGACTCGCAGACGGGTTTCCGCCCCGGTCAGGGGACGGACACCGCTCTGCTGGCAGTCGTGGAGAATGCCAGGAGCATTTTGGATTCAGGGGGATCAGTGGCAGTGATCCTCCTGGACCTCAGTGCGGCATTTGACACCGTAAACCATCAGGTGCTACTCCAGCGACTGTCGGGGGTGGGAGTTTCCGGGATGGCGCTGAAATGGCTCGCGTCCTTTTTACAAGAGCGCACGTTCGAGGTGTGGGAAGGCCACGAAAAGTCAACATCGTTCCCTCTCCAGTGTGGTGTGCCACAGGGCTCATCATTGAGCCCTACATTGTTCAACATCTATATGGCCCCGCTGGAGAGTGTGGTACTTCCACTGGGAATCAAGATCATTAGCTACG
Source organism: Lissotriton helveticus (assembly GCF_964261635.1). Lineage (NCBI taxonomy): Eukaryota > Metazoa > Chordata > Amphibia > Caudata > Salamandridae > Lissotriton > Lissotriton helveticus. The sequence goes on from NC_136070.1 coordinate 1,120,463,716, forward strand.
CTGATGATACCCAGTTGGTGGTAGGGCTCCCCCAGTCCGCGAACCAGCCCGATCAGCTGCATGCATGCCTGGTTAAGATCTTTACCTGGATGGGCAATTCAGCCCTCAAGCTCAATGGTTCTAAAACCGAGCTGATGATGTTGGGGAACTCTTCTCCTTCCCTGCCCCTAAGCAGCTGGCCCAGCTGTCTGGGAGTGCCACCTACCCCTAAACAGGAGATTAAGAGCTTGGGGGTGTGGCTGGAGCAGGACCTTTCTTTTAAGTCACACGCCAAAAAGATCGCAGGGGTGTGCTTTGGCCTGCTCCGATCAACCCGGAAGATCTTACCCCTCCTCCCGATGGCCTCCAGGAGGCTATTAATCCAGGGGCTCATCATCTCCCGGCTGGATTATAGTAACGCGCTGTTCCTGGGGGCGCCAGAAGCCACTCTGAACAAACTGCAGCAAGTACAAAATGCCGCTGCCAGGCTTCTGACAGACCTTCCCAGGTGGCAATCAGCACGCCCGGCGCTGAAGGCACTTCACTGGCTTCCAGTCAGAGAGAGGGTGAAGTTCAAGGCACTCTGCATGGCCCACAAAATCCTGCAGGGGAAAGGGCCTCCTATTCTTCGGGGTATGGTTCAACCCTACAAGGCCCCCCGCGCCCTTCGCTCAGACCACCAACATCTCCTGCAAGTCGCAAGAGTAAGAAAGGCCAGGTCTGGTGGCAGAAGATTTTCTGTTAACATGGCAGCGCTGTGGAATTCTCTTCCGCTTGCCCTGCGTTTTGAAACCAGCACTTTACGATTTCGTAAACTTTTAAAGACTCACCTGTTCCCTGCCTAATGAGTCGTTTCTGTTAGGGCCGCTCTTTCTGGATAAGCGCTGGGATGCCCAAGGGTAACCACGCGCGATACAAAACTCACTAATAATAATGTTCAAATCGGTCCCTGGGTCAGCGTGGGGGGCAGGAACCCCCCACGTATTATAATCTACATTGCCCTAGGAAGGTGGCAGTCCCTGGGGCGGCATGGGTCACCTGTGACCCCCGTATTTCACATAGATAGCCGCAGGAAGGTGGCGGGCCCTGGGGCTGCATGGGGGGGCAGGAGCCCCCCACGCCTTTTTTCACAATATCGCCCCGGGGAAGCGGTGGTCCCCGGGGCTGCAGGGGGCAACGTGGCCCCTATGCACCTGAATGTATAAGCCCCAGGGAGGTGCCAGTCACCGGGGCTGCAGGGGTCCCCGCAGGCCCCAACATCTCTATTTGTAATTGCCCCTGGGACCTGGTCCTAAAGGAAATGAAGCACGGATGGCCACGGTTCGGTTTATTTTTCATTTTCAGACTAATTTGTGGATCCCGCTGTAAATATTTTTAAATGCTTTTTTTATCCCTAGGGGTAGGGTACTAACTGGCATGGGTAAAAATTCAGGAAAGTGAGTGCAGAAATTCAGAACAAAGGGTCAAAATTCAGGTCAAAGATTCAGGACAGACGGTCAGAATTCAGGACAAAAATTCGGGACAAAAGGTACTTTTGCATAAACATCAGAGGAAGTCGTGCAATAGTGCATAAGTAAATAGAATACCAACACAAGCACAAGTAAAAATAAGTTTATTTTAGGTTGAGAGAACCTTGCACTCACTGCATCTGTTGTGTATGCAAGTGAAACACACCTGCGTTTGTGTAGTCCCAAAAAAAAAGGTTAAGAAAAAGATCACAGCTGAAGGCTTCTCAGATCTCACGTTTCCCCTCACCCCACTGGAAAAAAAAACCTGATCCTAAATGCTGTCACTGGGCACAGGGGCCCATTATCATTCTGTATGTGATAATTTGGCCAACATACAGAATGATAATGGGCCTGATAGCAGTCTGTTGCAGGCCACAGATCACAGCAGGAGCGTGAGATGCCCCCTGCAGTGAGAGTTACAGGCGGCTTGCAGGGGACAGCTCACGCCAATGTCAGAAATTACGGACAAAAGGCGTCCGTGGAAGAAACCCTTATGGACAACTGACAAGAGGCCCAAATTACGGGCAGTCCGTGAAATTTACGAACGGTTGGTCATCCTATCCAGGGGTCCATTTTCTTGTTTTTTTATTTTTTTAAACCTTTTTTCCTGTGACTCAGTTCAATCGAGTCACAAGATGGCTGCCAACACTTCCTGGCTAAAGTGTTGGCAGCCAATCAGAGTTCAGGCTTGAGATTGAAAGAATTTGCTGCTCCTCCGCGGCCACAGGGATGTATGACGGTACGACGCATACCGTCACAACGCATGCTTTAACAACGCGTCCCTTACAACGCAAGTCGTTACCACGACTTGCATTGGGGGCGCGGATTGAGAATAGTATAATTTACTATTCTAACACCAGTCCCCGTGGACACTAGGGAAGGTGTTGGAATAGTAAATATACTATTCTTAATCCTCTAGCGCCCTCCAGCGCAAGTCGTGGTTACGACTTGCGTTGTAATGGACGCGCTGTTAAAGCCTTGCGGAGTAAAATCCGGGTGGTAAAGGATGTTTCCCGGCCACAGTTGTATATATGAGAAATGTTTAAATTTTTGAGGAACTACTGAACTGATTCACACCATTTAACAAAAAGAGTGCTCTCTGGACCAAGAGCTACCTTTCTGCTAAATTTGGTGTAATTCCGTTCAGCAGTTTGGGCTGTAGCTGCTTTAACAGTTTCCTATGGAAATTAACATGGAGAAAACGAATTTTGCCCCCCCCCCCTTTTTCTCAGACCCCGCTTGACGAATCAACTTGAAACCTCTAACACAGCATCTGACCTGACCGCCCCATTAGTTTTAAAACTTTTATGAAGATTCGTCAAACGAAGCCGAAGATATTGGCAAAAGAAAAATGCTTTTCCTATAGAAACAAGGTCCTAACTATCACTACCTACTGGCGACTGCCAGGAGGTAATATATGCATCACAGGACTTGAACAATGCGGTGAGACGTGAGGGGGCCAGGGAGAAGAGTGTGTTCAACAATGAAACTGGGACATTTTAATCTGCACCTATTTCATTGTTTCAAGATCACCAGCACTCACTTGGGGTTTTAACAGTGTACGTAAAAACACTCACCCTGGCAGCCAAGATGGTGCTCCCTGGGAATTGCAGTCTGCAGGAGAAGGCTGTGACCATGTGTTTTCAGGAACCAATCGACTGAGCTGGGTTTCCACCAATGGAAATAAAATGGGAAGATTTGAAAAGCGACTGGTGAGAGTTACTGGGACAGGCATATGATTAAGGCACTCTAGCCGAAACCGGTCATGCTGTCTTTGCTGAATAAAACAAATCTTCCTGGCTCCCTTGTGTGTCCCTTCGGTCTCTTTCCCTCGGGTGAAGAAATCTTGTTTGTAGATATTTAGCGCGCTGTTCACTGGTGCACTTGGGAGACCCGTCTCATATGTGACCGGAGCTTCATGGGAAAATGCTTCACAGCTTGTTCGCTCCAAGGGATTGGAAAGGCTTTGGCCCCCGCATCCAAGGACAGTGAAATGCCACTGACATTTTCAGGCTGTGACTTTGGGGTGAGACAAGCTCACTGCAGCGGAATCTCTGGCATCACAGTACTTGAACAATTTTTTAGAGTAATAATAGCAAACATAATTCACTATTTTGCGGTAGGTAAATGCCACCAAATCTTCCAATTCCCTAAAGTTCATTGATTTTTCCTTCTCCTCTAGTCTCTCTGCAGATGCATTCCTCCCGACACATTTCACTCAGTTGTTTCCTTCCTTCATCCATTGTTTTAGAAGATTTAAGTCATTTTGCAATATGCATTGTTCAAGTTTTTTAAACAACCATTCACCACTTCGAAGTTTTATGGACAATGCCACAAAGCTAGCATTGTCCAGAATGGGAGGGGGTTGCTGTTCCTTGTCACACTGTCATTTCAAAAAAAATTGACAAAGAACTTGACCATAGGCTTTTGTCACCTCAAACATCGTAGGACCCAGACAGAGAGGAAGGACATTCCAGAACCATATTTTAGGGATACCTCCCAAAGTTTCTTCCACTTAAAAGCTGGCATTGGGTATAAATAGTGGACCCTCAGACCCACTTTTCAGTACATTCATGGACCTGTCGAAGACTAAAGAAAGACTGCCTTATACTAAAGGGGACTGTCCTGCTGCTTGAGTGTGCCTTGTTTCTCAGAGGACTGTCCTGCTGCTTGAGGCCTGCTACGTTCTTCCGAGGACTGCTCTTCTGCTTGAAGCCTGTCTTGTTCTTCAGAGAACTGCCCTACTGCATGAGACCTGTCTTGTGGCTTGAAGGAGAGATGGTCATCTCCTTGAAGCCAGAACTACTCAAAGGGTTGGTTGACTGACCTCCTGTTCTGAGCTACAGAGACACAATGCCCCAGAGGCCTCGCTGCAGCTGCCCAGCTGACCTGCTGTGACTGGACTTTCCTGAGCTCTGCTGGCATCTCCTGATGCTCCTTGTGTGGAACCTTGAAGTTTTGTTTGCTCTTTCTTGAATTTGATAATACAAAGTTCTTAACTTTTGGAACTAAGTATGGAAACATTAAATATTCGACCACAGTGAATCTGTGGTTATGTTCGAAGCCAATAGTCCAAAGAAAAACAATTTTTTTAACGTTAAACATTTTGGACCTGTTTACGGTCTTTGCATGGGCGGTGGAAGGAAAGGTACTGGGTGCAGGAACCGCTAAACGTTCTACCTTATTCACTCTGGCAGCAGCTGGATGGGTCACAAGGAGTGGCTGCACGTTGTGCCCTGAGGACTCTCTCAAAGCCAGATAAGAAAGTACAAAATCTTTAAATCAGCCACTCATTGCAGGGGCTGTGACTAGAATGGGGATATGGGCATGATTAGGTCAAGCCAGTCCATCTTACTCTGAAAGCAGCCTATCGGCTTTCAGCCTTCCATCGATATGCCAGTGTGGGAGAATGACTAGGCAAGCCCTGCCGTAGGAGGAGGGGCAGTATGTGACCACATTTTATCATACCAACCGAAGCATCCCATCAACTGAAGTTTAGGAGAGATTTTTTTCTGATTTCTATTACTTCGATTATTAGCTGATCATAATAGATAAATGTAACCTCCCTAAAGAAATTCTTTTTGTTCATTGAATAATATACATATTAGCGTCTTTCTTCAAAATGAATTCCACTGAAATATCTGAAAAGTTATTTTGAGTTAAACGGATTATAAGTACCTGTTTATCCGTACTGATGAAGGAACATTACATTTGAATGGAGGCCAGCAGCAAAATGCAGAACATGAAAATTGGCCTCTGATTACTCCTTTTGGTGTCAAATAGGCTAAATTATTTGACCACCTTTTGTTGCGGCATGCCTTAGAAACGTAATGAATCCCTAGCTGATTTAGAACTAGACTGCCTGAGTACTGAAGAATTCTAAAAAAAATTCCAACCAATAATTGCCTCTTGATCGTTTTCTTGACAGTGCCCCTCTGGAATGATCATCAAAGACTGTGGGTCTGGAAGGCAAAATTCAACTAAAGAGGTCATCAAAGGCGTTCAGGCCAAAGACCCAAATCATATTAGTAAATACTGGTAACTTCCCCTAGTAGAAAGTAACTTAGTTAACACCGCTGATTCTGTGTGTGAAAGTTGCATTTAGTTCACTTTAAAACACACTGTGCTTTCTATGTTAGGTGAGCTCTGTCTATATTTGAGAAATGTCCTGGTTTTCAAAACCTGGTCACCCTACATATGCATAGCGCCTATGACAGTGTAAAGGCTCAATTGGGTCAAAATAGCAGGAATCATTTCTGGTTAAGAAACAAGAAAGTAGCTACTATTGGCAGACATTTTCAAAAAGTGATTTGAGAGAGACAATGTAGAGACAAGAGTAAGAGCCATCATAGCACAAGTGCACACACACACACACACACACACACACACACGCACGCGCACGCGCACACACACTTAGAGGAAGTGTGGCGGAAAAACGATTAAGGAGTAACCACCCTTGAACCACTAAACAGAAAGAATGGCAATTGTCCTGATTGTTTGTTGGTTACATTTGTGACACCAGGCAATCTCTACTAAAGATTGAAACTGGGCTAAAGAGTGGAGGCTATAGGTGTTCAAATAATGCAAAGGGTATTTCCCTCCTCAGCATGTGGAAGTGAATAATTTTTGCGATCGAGGCCTACGGTCTTTTTTTCATTATATTCTTTGGTCTGTTATGAAAATGTTATTTAGTGAGTTTAATCGTTTTCTAGGATGAACTGGGTCAGCTAAAAATAATGCATTTATCTGATGCATGGTTTCTCCTTCACTGGCCACTGAGGTGTATAATGACATCCAGTGGTAATTCCTCATTTTTTGAGAGTGTGTTGATCAGAAATCAATAATCAAGATAGTAATCAGTTACTATCTTTACACTTGCTGAATCTTAAGGAGGATTCTGCAAGGGTAATGTTTAGGTGTCTAATTGTTTTCATATTGAAATACTAGACCTTAGGTTATATGTACGTATCTAGAGTAAAATTACCAGCCTTCAGAAAAAAGGCCCCCATAGTATGTTTAAAACTGGGCTTCATGAATCAATGAATGCTGGTGTGATTTGGGGCGCATTACAGATGTGACTTAAATGTATACTTGGGACGTCCTTATCGTGAATAAAGCCCTAGGCGTTGCTCCTTATGGCAGGGTCAACTACTGACAGACCCAGTCAGCACACTTATTCCATTTTGCACTACTTTTGAACCAATATTTTAAAGCCCACAACTCTCCTCCATTTAATATGCGTGCTGTTCTGGGGGGAAAGTAGTGCGTGAACCAAGCGCTCATATAAAGAGACTCACGGCACTTAATTTGTACCACAACAACCATTTGACACACAGCAGATTTCGACCAGAAGATGTTGGGAGGTCGCCATGATAACGAGCTCTCAGCTGTGTTTGAAAACGTGTTTTGCTTTTCTGGATTTTTTATTTCGATTTGTTAGACTGACCGAGCGATACACTCACTGTTCCCTTCCTTACGAATGCACCATAGGCTTTGAGCGAACGTCATTCTGTCTCGCGGTGAATCTATGCTGATACACACCTCTTTGTCCAGCTTGTTGACGCACAATAAGCGAGTTTAGAGTACAGGTAATTGTCAGAAAGATAAGCATGTATACATTAAATGCACGAACGGATTTGTTCTCTAGGGCTGAAAAAGTAACGAGGACGCTATTGCGTCCCTTTCAAACACTATTTAAAGCCGATTGGTCTAATTAGACCCATTATCCTAAAGCCTACCATCCTTGAAAAAAAGGTGAGATTTTTACACAGTTCTGTTTCATAACACGACATTTCACTCAAAGCCATTTTTGGGAAAACACGTGCAGGCAGAGCTACGAAAAACGCACGCGGACTATAAAGCACACCTGTCTCTGTATGTATCTCATACAGGAATCTTACTAAATTTGGAAGTTACAGGCTCTTTCCGGCCTCTCCTCACGTGAACATCTGAAAATTCCCCTTTCCCCTTCGCTTTTAATAAAAGTCTGACCCCACCTGCTCCTTATCAGCGACCTCGAGTTCACAGTCGTATTTTAAAAGTTACAGGAAACCATATATTACAGTAAAAAGAAGGGGAAAAAAGTGTAAAACTGATGCAGTACTGCGCCTAAATGCACCTGAAGGGGCCGCGGCCTTCATTCAAAAGCCTGCATACTGGTAGCTTAAGGTCACTTCAGCTTTTGTAAACCGTAGGACAAAACCAGGAATGCGTGTAGCCGCAGATGTCAGCGGGGAGGCAGGCGGATTACAAGGGACCTGTGACTCTGCCTCTTTCTGCCTTTGCTGGTAGTTTTTTTTTCTTCCGTGTGTGAACAAGTGCTGCACAACAGATTGGGCCCGGTATAAAGGCCTGGGACTGTGCAAGAACTCCCTGCTGGGACTCAGCTGTGCTTGCAATTAGCAATAGACATGAAATGATTCTTGTTGTGGTGGCTGATGGCAATCCGAAGTGACAAGTTTTGTGGGGGAAGTTGCGGTGGAGATGTTCAGCAAGCTCTCTTTTTTTTTTGCAAAGAGTTTGTCCGGGGATTTAGAGCGGTTTTGTCGGAGCCTTCTTGCGTCATTCGAAAGTCTCACAAAATGGCGAGCCTTGGAATGAGTTTTCGCTTCTAGGTCAGACCTTCCTCGACGTCCTGTTTGGCGTCAGAAACGCCCCTTCGCCTCAAATTAGCAGAAAGCTTGTAGTTAAGGGCTGGAGATTAAGCACACAAAATGACTCAGCAGGTGACTGCTGGGTTGATTTGGGGGTTTGGGGGTTGAGAAGTCTTTAAGACTGACTACGAGGCATTATATGTTTCTGACAAAAGGGCAGGGTAATCCTACCTGCTTGCTTTAACCACTGTTGTGGCCCTATTATTACGCGCTCTAATGCTCATGAGAGCCAACCCACTGGCCGCCCCACTCAATTACCATAGTAACTCACACCAGTGACCACTTATTTCACTGACCAGCGTGAGCCAATCGAAGCGGTGGAAATCTATTTAAAACTACGACACATATAGCTGTGGAAAGCTAAGGATGCGGGTCGACCTCAAGTGACCACCTTGGGTCAAAAATATTAAAACAAAATGATTTTGTAGTTGCTGATATCAAAGTATTTCACTCCCCCCCCCCCCCCCCCCTAAACTTATCTCTATTGCAAACATCGTATGGTGGCTACATTACTGTTATTACTTTTATTTACAAAAAACTTTTTTTTCACCAGGGCAAAAATGAAGGAAATGGTTCGTGCAAAAACTGGTACACGTGTATATCACATTTATTGCTTGTGAATCATGTAATCAGATGTAAAATAGATTTTTTTGAATGGATTAAACCGAGTTTGCCTCAAGTGTACCACCGTTCAATTTCAAAAGTGAATAATTATTTTCCAAATTCCTATTTGAAAGACCAACAGTGCTGCGGAATCAGACTGCTTCATATTTTATTAATTTAAACACTTTAGAGCAAATACTGCATGCACCACACTTGTTCAAATCAAAAGGCGGTCTTGTTTTTTGCCCCGGTACAACATTTCAGCTCTATAGTCCTAGGTTACATGAGTGTATGTAAAACACCACAATGAATGCTGTGAAAAAATGTATTTCTCGCCTGTTGGAAAAGCACTTTAAAAATTGGGTTTTCTATAAAAAAAAATCCATTTTGGTAAGAGATTTTGCAAACGGTGCACTAGACATGTGCTAAAGTAATGAATTGTGAGTTTCTTAATATCCAGCTTGTATATTCTCACTTTCTGGCTCATCGCCTGTTCAGCGGAGTCTTACAGGTATACATATTTGTAATCCGAATTTGTGAAAATCCCGCAGGTGAAGCAAGGGTTTGATTCAAAGGCAGGTTAATGAGAAATTGAAACTTACATTTCATTCCGAGGGCCTGATTCTATAATGCTAAAAAAAGAATAAACAATGAAATCTACTTCGGTAGATAGAATTCGTACCAGCTTTGCCGCACATTTCGGACTTTATTCACTTTAATGGTGCTCTTCAGTGATCTCTACAACAGTGTCTGATTTAGCACGCTCAGTTTCAATACAGTGGGCATTTCTGTGCACATAAACGTTATTCAATTGTATGCTTGTACATTTAGTTTTTTCCCCCTGATTAAAAATTCTTAATTTAGGAATCCAGGGCAATATTATCAAGAAGGGTCGATACATTATCGCCGCTTATATCGGCAGGCAACTGCAGCTAAAGCGGCGATAATGGGCTTGATCATATGCTCTTGTGAATTCCCATAGAAGCCCATGTTCACACCAGAACATGGGCTTCTATGGGAATTCACAAGGGCAAATTATCAAGCCCATTATCGCCGCTTTAGCGGCAGTTTCCTGCCGATAAAAGCGGCGATAATGTATCACCCTTTTTTGATAATATGGCCCCCAGTTCGCTAAATCCGTGTTAAGTGTAGTGATGTTCAAGGGCCACACACACTTGCCCTAAAATCTGAACCATGATTGTTTTCGCAAACTTTTGCAAGTATGACCACACAGGAAAATCCCCACCAACCCTATATTTGCAGTTGATGAAAATTGAACCACCATTATATATTGTTTTTAATATAGCGCTTCATACCACATTTCTTCCACACTACCAGAAAGTTCATATTATACCATTTGCAAGAGAAGTGTATTACTTTTGAATCCTATTACATACACTGTAGAGATTGTTGCAAAGAAATCCTACTCTGTAGAGGACACTTAACAAAACCCGACCATACCTACTTGCCATTATTTAGTCTGGGTCATAAAATAAAACAAAACACAATTTCTATGTCGTATACTCAGTTCTGTCTTCTGCGTTTCAAAAGCAAAATGTTTCTTCTCCATTTCTTATTGTGAAAATCAGCAAGATAGTATAAAATGTCTCCCCTCCTTGATTTTCCCCGACACAAAATCTTAGCTTGGAGAAAATAGTGTTTTCTGATCTCCCCACAAACAACCAGCTAATCTGTGCAAACGGACATGTCCTTTTTTTTGCACCAGTGCAAAGTTGCAGTCAAATGTTCCCCGATTCCATGTTTGTCTGAGAAATTCGCAAAAAGTGCAAAACGAACTATGGTAGAAAAATGCACAAAACAGAATGCATTTGAACCCTGGTCGAAAGGCAAGCTTCATTTTAAAAAAGAGGTTCTCCAAACAGTATACCATACCAGACACACGTTAAGGCAAATGAATTTTTCATTCCTGCCGCACCAACAAGGATATATTTAATGTCTGCAACCGCACCTCGTGCACACACCACTTGTGACCTGAGGACTCTCAACCCACAGGGCGGCACAGCAAACACGAACTACGCAGTAGCACTGACTTCTGGAACATTTACGCTTGCCACAAGTCTACCAGTGGACATTTATTTCTCCACATTTAAGTTATGTTTTTTGCCGAACTTGGCTACGCGAAGAACTTTCCGAACCAGTCCCTAAATTCTTCAAAGTAGATCTACTACATTTTTCTTTTTGCGGGCAGTAGGATGGATCAGCAAAATATATCCACGGTGTACCATAACAAATTGTGTTGTCACGCGAGTGTCCACACAAACATTAGTAAACCCTTCCCACTGTGTGGTAAGTTATTTTTTCTACTTGCATTCGGTTTTGAATAGCAGATGAGTTTGTATTTTTGAAAATGCGTTAAACCTATGTTTTAGCATGCTGTCATCATTGTAAATACATTGTGCAATCTACTTTACGCAACACTGCTAATTTAAACAAGATACTTTTAAATTGAAGAAAAAAATAACGTTTTCTTAGCAGGACGAGAAAACAGCACACCACATTTTATTTGTGAATATCATATGAAAAAAAAATCAATGCTATTGAGACCCATTGCCACCCGTGACTGTTTTTAAACATATCAGGTGCACTGTGTTATCGTTCCTTCTTTTAATTCTGTATTCAGATAGGGAAGGGGTAGAGGTACCACTTAACATACAAAAAAAATCTAATTTAAAAAGGAGCTGCACACCAGTCTGGCTATTATTTAGTGCTGGAGACATACTTTGACAGTATCCACAAACTGACACAGTCATTAACATTTACTCCTCTGTGCTCAAGCGTCTGTGACAGTGTATTATAATTTGTAATGAAGACATCAACTTTCATCACACTTCAAAGGTTTCCTGTAACTTATGCAAAAATTGAGCCTCTGGGAAAACTAACAAATGCTGGTAGATTTTAATAACTAAAACATATCATACAAACCGGGCTAATTACTTACTTGCCTGTGAAAATGTTTCTACAGAGAGTTATCTCTGTAAAAATTAGGCAAAAGAAGCCAGGTTTGTAATACACATGCTACGAGGCAACCAGCATGACACAAGGTAAAAACAGATTGCAAACTAGATTCACCAAGGTATATTTATAATATTAACAATAATAATTTGTGTTTTCGTACAGCGCTCACTACTTCACTTTTTGCTCTTTCCGAATGATGAAAATAGCAGACGTTATTAGCAACTGAATGGCAAACTATGTTCAAGGATGTTGTTAGTATGTGGCACTAGAAACAGATGGCAGTGGTAACAGAAGGTGGTCAGCACCTCCGTTATGTTTGCAATGATTAGATGGCTAATGTAAAAGCACTGCTGAAAGAAAACACTGTGCCACCAAAGCAGTGTTACTCTGTATAGGGAAAATAACTTTTCCATATACTTGCATAATCAGAATTACAATACAGAGCACAGCACCAAAGTAAAATTCAAACAGACTCTGTTGTCAGTTAAATTTAATTTCAATAATACACCAAGGAAAACAACATGGACAGAATAATATAGTTCAAATGTGAGTATAAAATTAGATAAGTTATTGATTCATTGACTTAATTTTCAACAAAGTGGCCAGCACAGTGGTTGGACCACTTAAGGCCCTATTGAATAAGGTGCTTAGCTCCGGGCACTACCAAGTTGTTGGAAAAAAGCCTCTATTCTTCCACTGGTGAAGAAACCCTTCCTGGACCCAAAGCTTGTAGAAACCTACAGGCCTGTCTCTCGACTTCCCTTCCCAGCCAAGCTGCTAGTAAAGGCTATGAATGAAGAAATTCTAGCATTTCTGGACGCACATCAGGTGTTAGATGCGGCCTAATATGGGTTCAGAGCTAACCACTGCACGGAATCAGTGGTTAGAGGAGGTAAGAATAAGAGTGGACAAAGGCGGCAGAGCAGCCCTAATTCTCCTGGATCTCTCTGCCGCCTTTGATACGCACCACCATACTTTACTCATAAAGCGTCTGTCTGCTTTGGGTTTCAGGAAATCTGCACTAGCGCTGCTGAGCTCCTTTTTAGGTCTCGCCTGTCGATGCGCATGCGCATCGAGCAAGCGAGACTATAGGGGCTCATCCACTCTTTATCCAACTTGCAAGGAATCGTGGCGATTCCTTGCAGTGCCCGTGACTTTTAAGCTCAATGCGCATGCGCATTGAGCTTAAAAGCGCGTGCACATGCCCCCAGCCGCCTGCCTTGCCTACTCTCCCGCCCCCTCACTTCTTGATTGCACGGCCGCTAGGCCGTGCCTCCCCTACTCTCCTCCTCCTACTCTGTCTGTTCCCGCACTCCTCCCACACCCCCGCTCCGCCCCCTCCCCTGCCTGCCATGTCGCTTCGCATTTACGAGCTTGCAATCTGCTTCTCCGCCCCCCTGGCAGCCAAACGCCTATCAGCCTCCCTCCCACCTCGCTCGCCTCAATGTCTTTATTTTCTCTCCCGGCCTCTGCTTATCCGTCCTCATCTCCTTCTATTCGGAGATATTTGTACACACTTGATCCTGTTTAGCTTACTGTCCTGCAGCCATGTAAGACGGGTGGTCTGCTGAGAACTGAACGCAAACGAAATGGTTTTAAACGTTTTGAAATCCTATCCAGCACAATCCTGGAAGCAATCACAGGGTGATGCAGGTCACTTCAGTGTAAAACCGCAACCAAACAAATCCCACAAGTGCGCTCACTCACACTTCATGTCACTAGAGCAAAGTTAACGGAAGTGAACAATTTATTGCTGCATCTCGGGCCAGTGGTAGGTGTTCTGCTTGTTAATACGAGTTTGTGAAATGAATGAGATCGTGTCAAAGGCAGACTGAAACCTGAAATGTAAAGCTTTTTTATTTAATAATGCTGAACGAATACGCTTGGCATTTTCGTTTGAAATGATTAGAAGGCTTGGCTTTCCTTAATGTGCTGCCATGTTTAAAACGGAAGCCTCGCACACCAACATTCCCCCCCCCCCCCCCCGCAAGACCGAGCCAGCAGGTCATAAACAGGACCTGCTGGCATATACACTTCGAGCGTGCCGCGGCTTGGCCAACAGATGGGACCTGGGCTGAGCCTCGGGTGCAGCCCCACCACACCTACCGCCCAGCGGAATTATAGATCACTCTTTACCCAACTAAACCCACTCCCCACCTACGTTTATGTGCTGCTGCTTATGCCTCTAGCCTCACGGGACTGCATCATCACCCACGTGTCCTTCCTGGCTCCCGCCCGAGGGCCCCCCCTCCTCCTTTTCAGAAGGGGGCCGTCCGCTCTGCCACACCTGCGTGCCTCCCCTACTCTCCTCCTCCTACTCTGTCTGTTCCCGCACTCCTCCCACACCCCCGCTCCGCCCCCTCCCCTGCCTGCCATGTCGCTTCGCATTTACGAGCTTGCAATCTGCTTCTCCGCCCCCCTGGCAGCCAAACGCCTATCAGCCTCCCTCCCACCTCGCTCGCCTCAATGTCTTTATTTTCTCTCCCGGCCTCTGCTTATCCGTCCTCATCTCCTTCTATTCGGAGATATTTGTACACACTTGATCCTGTTTAGCTTACTGTCCTGCAGCCATGTAAGACGGGTGGTCTGCTGAGAACTGAACGCAAACGAAATGGTTTTAAACGTTTTGAAATCCTATCCAGCACAATCCTGGAAGCAATCACAGGGTGATGCAGGTCACTTCAGTGTAAAACCGCAACCAAACAAATCCCACAAGTGCGCTCACTCACACTTCATGTCACTAGAGCAAAGTTAACGGAAGTGAACAATTTATTGCTGCATCTCGGGCCAGTGGTAGGTGTTCTGCTTGTTAATACGAGTTTGTGAAATGAATGAGATCGTGTCAAAGGCAGACTGAAACCTGAAATGTAAAGCTTTTTTATTTAATAATGCTGAACGAATACGCTTGGCATTTTCGTTTGAAATGATTAGAAGGCTTGGCTTTCCTTAATGTGCTGCCATGTTTAAAACGGAAGCCTCGCACACCAACATTTCCCCCCCCCCCCCCCGCAAGACCGAGCCAGCAGGTCATAAACAGGACCTGCTGGCATATACACTTCGAGCGTGCCGCGGCTTGGCCAACAGATGGGACCTGGGCTGAGCCTCGGGTGCAGCCCCACCACACCTACCGCCCAGCGGAATTATAGATCACTCTTTACCCAACTAAACCCACTCCCCACCTACGTTTATGTGCTGCTGCTTATGCCTCTAGCCTCACGGGACTGCATCATCACCCACGTGTCCTTCCTGGCTCCCGCCCGAGGGCCCCCCCTCCTCCTTTTCAGAAGGGGGCCGTCCGCTCTGCCACACCTGCACAAACTACCTACCGACCAGCAGTCACTTAGAGGGCGGAGGACTGACTATATGATGGCACTGTGATGCGCGCTGACCCTCCTCCCTGCGTGCCCTGCCAGCCGTCCCACACATCTCTGCTACCCTCTCACCCTTCATCCCTCCCAAGGCCTACTGTAGCTGCAACGCCTGTACTCTGTAACATTGCCAGGAGAAAGACTCTAGGGTGTTGCGTCCCGCCCTTGCGTTTAAATACCCCACCACCCCAGCCAAACTCCTTGCTTCAAGTTCTGGCCGGGCTCAACCTACAGTCCTAATCTGCTGCCCAGCAAGTCCCCTGCCTACGCTACAGCTAACTTTATCTCTGCTCATACACTACTAGACTCAGTCTGCATATGTGCAAACTACTCCTACTTTGTGCAAATGCATAGATTGTGTGGCTGTGCACAAACGTAGATCTCACGAGCAGATATTTTGTGAAGGCTTCTCCTGTGTCTTGTGTACCTGCTACCCCTACAGGTAACTCATCTTCGATTGCGTGCACATGTACTCTCTGTGCTCACATGCTGCTAAAGCAGACTATGGGGGTCTTAAAATATAGCCTGCTTGTTCGTAGCAAGTCTGGGTACATTCAGGTTATATATACAGTGTACACGTGTCTTTTTTAGCATACACGTGCCATGCAGACCCAGCCCACAAACATGGTTTATTCTGATCTTTTTTTAATCACACACGTAGGCCCCCGCTCCGCCCCCTCCCCTGCCCGCCGTGTCGCATTTCTCCTCCCCCTCCCCTTATCTGCCTTCCCTCCGTCTGTTCCCTCTCCCCGCTCCGCCCCCTCCCCTGCCCGCCGTGTCGCATTTCTCCTCCCCCCTCCCCTTATCTGCCTTTGCTCTGTCTGTTCCCTCTCCCCGCTCCGCCCCCTCCCCTGCCCACGATCCCTTTCTATTCTCCTTTACCACTCCACTCTGGACTCCTTCATTTTGTGCTGTTTGACATATTTCTTCTCTCATCCAACTCTTCTGCGGGCTCCCCTCCTTCCCACTGTAGTTTGCAACAAATCCATCCTCCTTAAACCGTGTACACCATTTGCCTTTCACCCCTCCATTCCCTCTCCTGTCGCTCCCTTTAAATTCCCTCCTCCTTCCTTTTACTACCACTTTCCCTCTTTGTCACAAAAAAACCCTTTTATTCACTCGCTTTTCGTCTCTTTCTCCCCTCCTCTCCTCCTATTCTTTTCCCTTACCCTGTCTTTTCTCCCCCTTTTGTCTTTCGAATCCCACTCTCTCTCCCTCCCCTCACCCCCTCTCATTCCCCAACCCATTTCAGAGCTCAGTTCCGGAAGTGCCTCTTGGCAGCCGTGAGCTGCTGGGTAATTGCGCGTTTTGTAGCATTCCCAAAATGCATCTTTGACAGCTTGTCCAATGCTTCAATCTCTCCCCCAAACCTAGTGGGGCAAGTGCTTCGCTGCGCGCCGCAGCGGCGCTCCAGCGCGCCGGTAATGTTTCCAACCCACTGATATATCATAAGCGCCATGTGCTGTTTTGTGGCTGGATTTTTTTTTAAAAAGGGGAGCGGATATTAAACATCATACGGTATGTTAATGTCAAGTACGCCTGGATAAACATTGAAGACTTTGCTCTGACTCCAGCGTGTGGGCTACGAGATAATTAACCTTTTCCAACCATCCCTGTATTTTTTCTGGATGTCCACTTCTACAATGTTAACGGCGGTGCACTGTTCCGTTTGTTGATTCGACTCTGCTGAGATAACACAGCCCCCTCCCCTGCCCGCCGTGTCGCATTTCTCCTCCCCCTTTCCCTTCTCTCTCTTCTCTGACATGCAGTGTGCGGCCCTAACTGAAGTAGTGTAAACCCCGGCGCACAATAGCCAACACCCTCACTCACCCTCAACCCCTCACCCTCACTCACCCTCAACCCCTCACCCTCACTCACCCTCAACCCCTCACCCTCACCCTCACTCACCCTCAACCCCTCACCCTCAATCCCTCACCCTCACTCACCCTCACTAACCCTCACCCTCAACCCTTCACCCTCACTCACCCTCACTCACCCACCCTCACTCACCCTCACTCACCCTCACCCACCCTCACTCACCCTCACCCACCCTCACTCACCCTCACTCACCCTCACTCACCCTCACTCACCCTCACTCACCCTCAACCCCTCACCCTCAACCCCTCACCCTCACTCACCCTCAACCCCTCACCCTCACTCACCCTCAACCCCTCACCCTCAACCCCTCACTCACCCTCACACACCCTCAACCCCTCAGCCTCACCCTCACTCTCACTCACCCTCACTCACCCTCAACCCCTCAGCCTCACCCTCACTCTCACTCACCCTCTCTCACCCTCAACCCCTCACTCACCCTCACTCACCCTCAACCCCTCAGCCTCACCCTCACTCTCACTCACCCTCACTCACCCTCAACCCCTCAGCCTCACCCTCACTCTCACTCACCCTCTCTCACCCTCAACCCCTCAGCCTCACCCTCACTCACCCTCAACCCTCACCCTCACTCACCCTCAACCCCTCACCCTCACTCACCCTCACTCACCCTCAACCCCTCACCCTCCCTCACCCTCACCCACCCTCAACCCCTCACCCTCACCCTCACTCACCCTCAACCCCTCACCCTCACTCACCCTCAACACCTCACCCTCACTCACCCTCAACACCTCACCCTCACTCACCCTCAACCCCTCACCCTCACTCACCCTCACCCACCCTCACCCTCACTCACCCTCAACCCCTCACCCTCACTCACCCTCACTCACCCTCACTCACCCTCACTCACCCTTACTCACCTCAACCCCTCACCCACCCTCACTCACCCTCAACCCCTCACCCTCAACCACTCACTCACCCTCACTCACACTCACCCTCACCCACCCTCACGCTCACCCTCACTCACCCTCAACACCTCACCCTCACAAAGTGCAATAGCTCTCAGACCATTTCAGTTACAGCTTTTATAAATATTTATGGCTTTTTTTATTTGTAATTCTTTAGCATTGGCTACAGGAAACAAAAATGCTAAACATTTACAAAAAAAAACCATAAACAATTCTAAAAGCACTAACTCTAATGGTGCGAGACCTATTGCATTTCCAATGCTTGTTGGCAGATAGAACTCAGTGGGTGGAGATGGGAGACGCAAAATCACATCCTTTCTCGCTCCCATGCAGAGTGCCACATGGCTTGGCACTCAGTCCCACTCTTTTTAATGTGTATGTGACCCTCCTGGTACAACTGATCCTCAGTTTTGGTCTGACAGAACTGTCATACGCCGACGATACACAGATAGTGGTATCTATCTCATCTCAGGTTGAGAAAGACGCTGAAAACTTTTGTTTTCAGCTATATGATGGCAGTGGCAAGTTGGATGCAGACCAACTGCCTTAAATTAAACTCGGAAAAAACTGAGGTATTACTCTTTAGGAGAGAGACCTCCTTCTAGAATGCGTCCTGGTGGCCGGCAGAGTTGGGCAACCTTCCAAAGCCGGTGCAGAAGGCTAAAAGTCTGGGAGTTTTATTTGACACGAAACAGTGTTTTTCTGCTCAAATTAATGCAGTAATGTCGGGAGGCTTTTTCATGCTACATGTACTTCAAAAAGTCCTCCCTTACATCCCCTTTGACCTACAAAAACTGTGATGATGGCCCTCATCACATCCAAAATGGACTACAGTAACTCCCTTTATCTAAGGGCTTCCAAATATCAGCTAAGAAAATTGCAGTCTCTTCAGAATGCTGTAGCACGGACACTTCTGAAAATTCCCAAATTCACACCTTTATCCCATTTGCTACATGATCTGCACTGGCTGCCAGTGGAGAAAAGGGTGTCCTTCAAGGCACTCTGCCTTATGCACAAGGCGCTTTATAAGACAGGGTGTCCTATTTCCAAGAGCGGTTCTCCTGGTACGTGCCCAGCAGGAGCCTTAGAAACAGCTCCGCATTTATGGTTACGGTCCCTAGAATCAAACGAGCTAACTGGGGAGGCAGAACGCTAGCCTATCAGGGAGGAAAAGTATGGAACTCTCTTCCCCTGGCTCTCCGCTCCCAGCCGGCCCTGCAGGTGTGTAGGAAGCTGCTGAAGATCTTGTTGTTTCCACATTAAATCAATGAGGTCACCTGGTCTTTCCTCTCTCCCCCCCATAAACCTATGACTCCCTCGTTTTCTCCGGACTGAATCTGCTCAGCGCTAAGACACCCTTGAGTAATGCACGTTTTATAAAATCATCTCATTCATTCATTCACATGTATTTGGAGCGTAGATGCAGACAGCCGACACGTGTTTCGTTGTGTAAATGACTTTCTCAAGGCTGTTGGACAAAATATACAATACACCACTCAAACTGTGACTGGTATGTCTGTAATTGTTAAATTCAAATCCGATCCAAAAGTCCTTGAGGACTTTTCCGAAGGAAGCAGGGAGCACCTTACACACGGGCTGCCCAGCAACTACTATGGACATTGTACTTTTTTTAATGAAATCCTAGGATTGTAGTCTCGTCTATCATAATGAGCAACACAGTCCCAAGCCTGTATAAGTGTCACTCTCGCATTTGAGAGACAACGTCTGAATTTGGGACATTATCTGCTGCACCCAGGATAATTCCGAAGCTTGTGCTGTCCTAATTCCCCAGTACACCAAGGGGATTTTGGATCGGATTTGAATATAACAATTACAGACATAACAGTCACAGTTTGAGGTGTGTATTGTACATCTTTACCAACAGCCTTGAGAAAGTCTACACAACGAAACACATGTCAGCTGTCTGCATCTATGCTCAAACTATGTGTCAACGAACCAAGAACTTGTCTAATTTTATACTCACGTTTGAACTATATTATTTGTCCATTTTGTTTCTTTGGTGTATTATTGAAATAAAATTTAACTGACAACAGAGTCAGTTTGAAATTTACCTTGGTGCTGTGTATTGTAATTCTGATGTTATTAGTATGTATTCATATGGCACACATCTGCCACTGGTATGACACCTCAGGATTTCTCAAGGCAGGTTAATTTTCCAAATAGTTCCTTCCCAAACCGTGGTTATGCACTTTCAGGCAGTACGTTTCAAGCAAATAATTCTTAGCACCGCCTATATAACTGTAGGGTGGGTGCAGGGGCGTAGCGTGGTCCTTAAGATTGAGGGGGTGTTTATTGTTCAGATTTCCAAATAATTACAGTGGCATATAATGTTAAAATACATTATACAACAAACAGGGTGCATAAGAGGGCTAACTGGGCAGTGGAAAGGGAGACAAATGCGGATTGGTCTGGGTACAAAGTGAGAGAAAACGCAATATTTTGTAAAATAACTAACATTTTTAAAGACTTAAAACAGAGTGGGAGAGAGTGTGTGTGCCTTTTTGTCTGTGTGTGTGTGGAAAAATTCTTTGTGTAATCTAACCTGCATATCACTATACCTGACTGAAGGCAGGTGGACCCAACTGTTTACCAGTAAATGCATTTTCTAGGGGGGCGTAACACCCCAAACAGCCCCCTGAAGCTACGTCCTTGGGTGGTTGTTACAAACTCCGACCGTCCATGACCAGCTACCTCTCCTATACCTCGTTTCTTTATGCTTGTCTTTGACCCTGTAGGGGGCTCCCCTGCCTTTGACTAAACTCAAGCTATAGACATCCATTATACAAACAAATATACAAGGGGCTGGGGATGTGGTTGTCCTCATTACCACACGGCCCTTCATGAGACTATTATAAGTGAACACAACCTTAATTCTAGACTGAGGGAATTTGGGAAGGGATCTGATTGCATGCCAGCAGTGAGGTAGCTCAGGTCTCCACCCAACTTTCCATTAAGGTTGTTCTTTCACTTTTAAATATTAGTGCCTGATATACATCAAACAATGGTTTTCTTATTTATGGCTTCGCTGTGCAGCAGTGTATTTAAAGGTTTACGAGATCTTGACAAATTCAGCATAGCAAAAATAAGGGTGTCAAAAACTCATATTTTTTGCAATCAAAAGGCTTCTCGGGCAGCCTTTACTGCTAGCTTATAATAGATCCTTACACAATACTATTTTCAAATGGCTTCTATAATTACAGAACTTAGAATAGATTTCCACACACATCACTGCTGGGAATCGATCCTTTCGATGACCCGAAAAGACATGGAAGAACAGCAAAACCCCTGAAACACACACCACCTACAGAACAGTCACCACAGCACACCACCAACTCATTAAATCCACAAAGAAGAACTTCCTCCAAGACACAATCCTCGCCAACACCCACATCTCCAAAGAACATTTCTCCATCATCCAGGAATTTTTCAAACCCAGCAGAAAAACTACTGACATCCCCACCTCCCAAGACCTCTAAAACAGACTCAACACCTTTTTCCACTTCAAGATTAAGACGCTCTACGACAACCTCGACAACCAAAACCTCTGCATCGCCTCAGCCCACACCCCTAGCAACGCCACCCAACAAACTTTACCCATGTGGACCCTGCTCAAGACAGAAGACACAGCAAGAGATTTACAAAGAGACCTTAGCCATAGAATACCGTACTTGTTACACTGTAGAGATATTATCTGTGTGGTGCCAAGATCAGGGGGAAAAAGCCTCCTATTCCCCAGGTGGAGAATAAAATTCACACTTACATTAGCAACAAGATGATCAGCACATACTATATTCAAGTAGTTTCAATTCTGCTTCATTATTAGTCTTTCACATTTAGATAAGTCACAAAGCCGAAAGCGATCAAGGTGAGGCTTCTAGTACAGACTCAATGGAAAAACCTCCTTCCCTTTAAGGGAAGTCCAAAGATACAGGCTAGGCAAGAAGAAAAAGAGGCCAATAACAAAGGGAGGATAACCAGGAGGGGTGGACGAAAACATAAGAACAGGTGTCCAAACCAGGCAACAGGCAAAGATCACTCAATCCAGGGAATGGATTACGTAATGGATGTGGTTACTCCTGACACAGCAAATGATCTGAGAGCTAATGGTTTGAAATTGTAAACTTGTCAGATAGAACTTTGTCAGCCAATGAAGCTAAAGTACTAAACAAAGGTCTAAATTACTGTCCATCCAAAAAGTGTAACTTCACTGATGTGCATGTGGACTTATTCAAATGTATTCGCAAATTGAAATTAAAACAGTTTTTCAATGAACATCCGTCAATCTCTAGTGGTGTACCAGACAATGTATCTAAATCTACTCTTTCCATTACTGATATAGATGGTATTCAAACCATTACCTCCCTAGATGAGGAAGAACTTTGTGGTGACATTAGGGAAAAAGCGAGTGAACTAAATATCCAGGAAGTCCTCACACTAGATAGTGGCCTTAAATTGCCATCTAAATTCATACCACCTATGCAGAAGGATACTGCAATTGATGAGTTTTATAAAAAGGTAACCATGGTGCTACACAAATTGGAAGACACTAATACAGGTGAGGAATTTTGTAGTCATCATCAAAATCTTTCAACGGAAGACAGAGAAGTCATAAAAAATTTGAAAAAGGATGATAGCATAGTAATACGTGAGGCTGGCAAGGGGGACAATGTTGTTATACTAGACATGAAATACTATTTAGATGAAATCAACAGACAATTGAATGACAAGATATGTAATGAAAAGCTTCAAGGTAACCCCATACCAGAGATTAAAAGGCTCATTAATGCACATCTGAGAGAATGACATGAGACCTCTTTGATCTCAGATCAAGAGTATAAATATTTGATGGTGCAATAATTTAGGTACCCATGCGTTTTTGCCCTTACGAAGCTTCACAAGACTCCCCAGAAATCTCCTGGTAGACCAATAATCTCAGGCAATGGAGGGCCAACAGAACACATAGTCGAATACCTAGCTGGTTTTCTACAACCACACCGTGGGACCCTACCTTCCTATCTGAAAGATAGGCGAGATGTACTTGGCAAATTAGAGAACTTCCACTGGGAGAGTGATGTTCTACTCTTCGTCACTATGGACGTGTAAAGTCTGTACACATGTATACAGATGAAATGTGGACTTGATGCTCTCAACTTCTTGTTATATAAACGAAGTGCCAGTCATCTGGAACACACATTAATACTACTCAAGATGGCGGAAATTGTGCTGACGAATAATGCCTTTCTACACAATGGGGTGTGGTAACTACAGAGACAGGGAATGGCCATGGGCTTGAGGTCTGCTCCATCTTATGCAAGCCTGTTCATGGGTTTGTATGAGGTGGACGAAGGTCAAAGAACTGGATAGATAAGATTATTTTTAATGGTCGCTATATCTATGACATTCTCATAATCTGGAATGGAAATATAAAAGATCTGGAGGCATATCATTCCTATCTTAACAACAACAGATTCAATGTCAAACTCACCATGAAATATAACAAAAAAGGGATGGAATTCATGGACCTTAAGCTTTATGTGAAACAAGGGATTATCCATAGTGATATCTAAGGAAAGCAAACAGCTTGTAATATCGTCATACATGATTCAAGTGCACATCCTCAATTAACCTTAAATGCCTTCCCATGTGGGGAGTTGGCAAGGGCACGAAGAAATTGCAGCGAGGACAAATGTTTCTTCCGCAATCTGATTGATATCAAAGAGAACCTTAAAGAACGTGGATACAATAATCATTGCCTTGAAAAAGCTGAAACAAGGGCCAAAGGTTTAGACAGAAAACATACCCTAACTGACAGTCATGGACAAAATAGAATAAAGATACTCAAGATCAAGAGAAAAGAGGATGTGTCATTCATCGCTCA
This sequence comes from Lissotriton helveticus, assembly GCF_964261635.1. Taxonomy (NCBI): domain Eukaryota; kingdom Metazoa; phylum Chordata; class Amphibia; order Caudata; family Salamandridae; genus Lissotriton; species Lissotriton helveticus. The sequence continues at coordinate 1,120,487,503 of NC_136070.1, forward strand.
TTATAGTTTATACAGAGGCCATAACTTCAATATACTGCAGAAAAACTGGTATATTCTGAGGTCAGACAATATATCAGCAAAGATAATCTCTAAAAAACCTAAAGTTATATACTGCACGGGTAATACCATCAAACAGAGATTATGCACAAGCTACGTGGAAATCAAAGATCAGGAACATAAAGTAGCTACTTAGTTGCCAGAGAAACCTAATGTTTTTTTTACATGTGCAAACTGCTGGGTCTGTCGGCTAGGTAGAAATAAAGGTACAGAGTTTAAGTATAACACCAATGTATTTCAGCAGGTTATGTCCTTTATCAACTGTAACACAACGCATACGGTATATGTAGTTGGATGTGCCTGCAACAAGATATACATAGGGAGCAGTATACAATGCCTGAAAATAAGAATATAGGAGCATGTAAGGGCCATCAAACACTACGATGAAATATATCCCATTGCAATGCACATTAGACAGGAACATCCGGACAGAAGTGAAATTTGGTTTCATGCAATCAAACAAGTTGCTAATTTTGTGAAAGCGGTGGCAGTAGGGAACTGTCCTTACGCCAAGCTGAAGCAAGATGGATATGCCATCTAAGGTCTGTTCATCAAGGCATCAACAGTAACTCTGAGCTACATTACTTTCTGTGAGATCATTTCTGGATAAAGTTCAATGCATGGGCTGAGAACAGCAATGAGACAGCATTATAAATACATTATTCTTATCCTGTCATTTGATGAAATGTCTGTCATCACAATCTTATTCTTGTGAGATAATAACAACTGATTTCTCAAAACTATGAATACCAAAAAGTGATTTGGCCATGCCGCTCAAAATAGAGGGAACAAGGGCAGCACACACTATTGTATTATATGTAAGATTAACTAACCACATAATATGCGATCAGGAATAGGTTAATCCATACAGATTGGTAAGATTTAATTTAAAAAAAATCATTTTTTTCACCTTCTTTTCTTTTTCACTTTTTCTGGCGATGAACATGTTCACATACTGTAGGTCAAGTATCTGATCTGATTTCTTTATTTGTTGCAAATTAATGATTTTAGTGCCTACACAATAATGTGAACAAATAGAACAGCCTTCTCAGTTTGCACTATTTTAAGTAATTGTCTTTACTTGAATAACCCTGGGTTTAATATGGCCGCCAAAGTATACATTTGGCATGTTTGCAGTTAAAACATATAGTCAATTGCAAAATAAATACCTTTCTCTCTTTAAACTCATGACACATGAGGAATGAGAAGCCAAGTAGCTCCCTTACAATGCACCCTTAAACATGCTCTCTTAAGAATGATTGGCTATTTGCGCCACATGAAAGTTAAACATTATAAGATGGCCACCAAAGTGATAGACACGCGCACACTATTTTAACTAATTGTTTTTACTTGAATAACCCCGATCTAAGATGGCCACCAAAGTACAAGTTTTGCATGTTTGAAGTTAACACACATAGTCAATTGCAAAACCTATACCTTTCTCTCTTTGAACTCATGACATATATGAGGAATTAGAAGTTCAGTAGCTTCTTCACAATACAAACATGTTATTTTCCTGAAGAGTAATTGTCTATTTGCGCCAAGCGAAAGTCAACCATTTAAAGCTGGCCGCCAAAGTGATAGATGTGCACGCACTGCGCATGCACAGACACTCTCAATGCGCATAAAAAAGCAAGGGAAAATGGCTTTCGTTTGACATTGAACACGAAGACTACATGCTGAGACTGTCCGTGTCCCCTGATTACTGCGAGCACTAGGTGAGCAAACGAAATGGTTTAAAAATATGAATAATTAATATAGCTCACGAGTATGTAGGCACATACTTTGTGATAAACGCTACCCAATAAATACATTGTGATAATTTAATAATGATTTAAGCATTGTCCAACTTGACACTTTCATCTTATACACTATTGCATGACCAAGAGACTCAGGGTTAGCAATTGTTGTTATTTTATATAGCACGTTGTACACTACAAAATGGCAGCGCGTCAATGTCACTACAGGACCAAGCTTTATGAGCGCTTTTGGTAAACCCGTCTGATACTCAGAGTGTTTCTTTTAAGTCACCTAAGATGGTGGACAAAATGGCGGCACAAAATGTCACTTTAGGACTATGCCACAAAAATTACCATGGAAAACTCATGTGATGTTCATAGAGTTTCGTAAGTCACCTAAGATGACGGCCAATTAAGTATATGATGACGCTTACATATGTCTACAACATATGGCGACTACTGTCTTCATGCTTTTGACTGCCAGGTCACAGAGCAAGATATTATCCGAATAACAACCGCCTCTTGTTTTAATATCGCAGTGCCGTATATTTTATGAACTGCCCAACAGTTAAACAGCACAATGATAAAGATAGGGTCCCAAAAAGTAACCTGAATGTAGTTTAGTGTAATATCAATATTGTGACTATACTACATGAATGAGAGGACTAGATTCAGTGTTTGATCTTGTTCTGCATATTACTATGTACATTACAAAATGGTGGCTGTACAATGCCTCTGCAAGTGTTGTGATACTTTGAAATGCCCTGGTAACCTTCCTAACACTTATAGAGCCTCGAAAGTCACATTAAGATGGCAGCTGACCCAATAAAAACAAGGGTGGCTTACTTATCTGTCCCTAATTCTCGGAAATTCATAATATTACAATAAACATTTGGCAATTACTGTCTTATTGGGCCTTGAATGCTGGTTTATATGCTTATGTCTACCACTACAATTGATTGGCACATTGCATGTTGTTACGAGGTTCTGCAATATTGTTACATGGTTCAGCAATATAGTTTAATTTTGATGTATGGGCATGATTTGACACAAAATCTCTTTTAAAAAAAGAGTATGCTTTTGACCATATAGGTTCACTGCATAAAATTTACTACTTAAAATTGTGAGACTAAACATAAACATAGCAGATGAATATTTTGACAACTAATGTGACTAGAATGATTTATGATGTAATGTTACTGTTTTCTTAAAACATAAACAATTTATAAATCGTACAATTACTCATATCTAATCATGGATTGTGATAAAATAGATGCGGTGGACGACATTTACCTGAATTACCTCTGACCAATTCCATTGAAATCCATAAATTGACAACTATCATCCTTGACAAGAAGGTATGTTTATTACCATTTAGTTAGTCTATTAGAGTCATTAACAGGGCTTTAAACAAATTAAGAAAAAGTGTTCCCCTCTATAAAAGACCAACAAATTCAATCAATCTGTTCACATGAGACGATGCATCACATATAGGAACACATTGTATGTGATCAAGGTAATACACCTTTTGATTGTGTTGTGACAATATCCCCACAACTGTTATTCAAACTTGGGCTCTCCTTTCATTTTCTCCCCCCTGTATAGACCCTGGCAAATATCTGTTCATAAAAAATAAACTCACTTATACAAACTGATAATGGAATAAAAGGAAACCTTTATGATGTTTCATTTTTCAGTGTGCTCTTATTAAATATTGATAGGTGTGCTAAAGAAACGCTGTTTGAAAAAGAAAATGTTTATCACTGTTGTCTTTAGATCAAGCATGGTATCAAATGATTTTAGACAATATGAACAGGCAGAAACAATCCACTCTTTCCAGCTTTCTGTTAGGGAATGGATGTCATCTGCTAGATGCTTTGTATATTGAAATTTGTACATTTGTGTACTTTTTTATGGAGCATTGTTGTTAGACCTGTCAGCCCTAGGGTGGTCTTACCCCGCATTTTTTCCCTGTCTGCCTCAATTTTTACCACCATTTTTTCATTGGACCTAGGACTCTGGGTGCCTTACCGCTGCTGAACAACTGAGGTGCAGGTGCTCTCTCCTAACAATATGGTTGCCAAAGGTCCCTGCTACTGCGGAGTGGCCACTGTCCTTAGGTGCGCTAGTAGTTGGGATCAGGCTGGGACATAATGTCACTGTAACTCTGGTCGTCCCGCCTCGTGTCATCAGAGAAGCCACCACAGAGTCCCCAGAGCCTTCTAGAATCTTCGTACCCCCAGGCTGGTGCCAGAACTTGCCTCCTTTTTGAGGGTCACCTGACCTAGGGGTATTAAGGTATAGTAGGGAAAACCTGACAGTCAGTTGGGGCACTACTGGACCTGGGGAGACTCCGCCGGAATATAGGCTGCTGAGCCAGGGGGAAGTGACACTACTGTGGCTGGCTGAGCTTAGGCCCTGCTGTCCCCAAGATAGCTGAGTGATCCTGCCAGCCTGCTGACCTTGCCCAATGTGAGGGGAACCAGGGAGACCAACTCCAGTGGGCTTGCCCGGGACTACCAACACCCCCCCACTGCAACTAACTTCTACAACTAACACCTGCCATCTTCTGCCAGCGCCAGGTCTGGGAAGCGCTGGGAACCCCAGGGTAAGCGTTGTGTCATCCAAGCGCTACATTTCAAGAATTTGCCCCTCATGCCGGCGCTGTGCTCATTAAGCGCTATACGGAAAGAACGTGCCACCTGCTGCCAGCGCTGTCCCCCAAGAAACTGCTGCTGCCTGCTGGGGCGCTGCCGTGGGCCGAGGACCAGTTTGTGCTCTAAGTAATAAGCGCTGTGCCTAAAGAAGCGCTAATTGACCAAGATCATCGCCGCAGCACGGGTACCTGCGATCCAGCGCTGAGTCTGCCAGAGCGCTGACTGACTTAACTCCCGCGGCATGTATTCCATATCAGTACCCAGCCCCCTTGCGCTTCTTCCTTACAGACAGCCAGGCTCACCCAGCTATGCAGCACAAGGGAAAACTCGTAGGCCAGGAGACGATTAACATGGGCCGCGTTTCCTGCACAGTATAGAAATTACAGGCAGTCACTTTTATGTGGCTCTGCACTTCATAACATAACTTTTAGGGAGATTAGCCGTACAGACTACAGCTCTTGAACAGGGCTTCAACAGCAATATTGGACTCCTCATTGTAGGTAGTCCTTCCAGTGCCAAGCTTTACCAGGGACCAGAGCTGTCATTTGTGATCTCGGTGCCCTTGCACCACATGTGGAGTACCCCAGGGATCCTCCCTCAGCCCCACCCTCATCAGCATCTACATGGCCCCCCTCGCAACCATTGTCAGAAACCACAACATAATTTCCTATACTGACGACAGGCAGCTCATCCTCTCCCTCACCAAGGAACCCAACATCACCCAGTACAATTTCCTAGAAGGGATGAAAGGTGTCGCCACCTGGATGAAGGACAGCTGCCTGAAACTCAACTCCAAGAAAACAGGAGCCCTCATCCTTAGCTCAAGACCCCAGCATCAGATAACACCTGGTGGCCTCCTGCCCTCGGAAACCCCCCACCCCAACAGACCACACACAAAACCTCAGCAACATACTGGACTCATCTCTCACCATGAACCACCAGACCAACGTCGTATCCTCGACCTGCTTCAACAACCTCCGCTTACTCTAGAAACGTTCAGATGGATCCCCTCCAAATCCAGAAAAATGGTGATAAATACCTTCATCGCTAGCTGATGGGACTACGGCAACCCCCTCTATGCCAGAACCAACAAAAAAAACTTAGAAAGCTGCAAACTGTCCAGAACGCCACATCTAGACTGATCCTAGACATCCCCGCGGCAACCTAATCACCCAACACCTCCGTGATCTCCACTCGCTCCCCTTTAAAATACAAATAACCTTCAAGCTCCTCACACACGCATACAGTGCCCTCCACAACATCGGAACAGCATACCTAAACAATTGCTTTTTATTACAAGTACCCAAGAGAAACCTCCGATCAGCCGACCTCTCTCTGGCCACCATGGCACGCAACTACAAGACCAGAACAGGGGAAATGTCCTTCTCCTAACTCGCAGCCAAGACCTGGAACGACCTCCCCCTCCACTTCCAGCAAAGCCCTACACTGATCCAGTTCAGGAGAGTCCTCAAGACCTGGCTCTTCAGATGTCCACAGCACCCTACGGAGCCGCCCACCCCCAGTGCCATGAAACCCTCGCGGGTGAGTAACTGTGCTATATAAACCCTTGACTGATTGATTGATTGTTTGCTGGGATGAATGAAAGCCAAGTGAATTAAATGGTCACTGCTGATATGTAGAGCAATCTACAAGTTAATGTCCTAACAATGCCATCTCGGCTGCTCTTCCGCAGCCGGGTGAAAAGAGTACCCTTAAGTAGGTTCATATTAACAGTGTTTAGAAAAATCAAGACTGCTCTTTGATGCTCGGCCTACAAACAAGATGTCACCATTGGTATCAACCCCAATTGATCATTTGAAGTCATATCTCAAGTACATTATTCTATTTATAACGTTTTGGAGGTACAGAAAGCACGTTGTTGCTTGTATTTAGCTAGTACACGTTGCAGGCAACCTCTCGTCCCCACTGGACTTTTACAGGCAAAATTCAGGTCTGTGAACATAACTTTCAATCTACTAAATCGTTTCAGCGCTCTTAACTGACATTTTGCCAGTTAGAGTCACTATTAAAGTAATCAGCATTGTACACAAAAGCATTAAATTCGTCCCCCTCACCGCCGCTCTCATTAAACCTCTACAAATAAATCAGTGGTCACCACCATTACTCAACCCACTCACACTTTCCATGTATCCTCACTGGAGAATTACTATGGAATATGCTGCCATAATCATCCGGTAATACCATGACATGTAAAGCCAGGCACATGTTCTGTTATCTTAACTACTGCACACAGATAAACAGGAACACTAAGGGGGGTTGACAGTGTTGTGCATGAAACATATATGAAAGTATGCTCAATTTAATATTTACATTCTTCCTTGCTAGAGCACTGTAATTCAGATAGAGGGCTGGAAAAGTCATAATGTGCACATGTGCGCTTTACACGTGATCACCAAGGGTGAAAGTAACATAAATGCTTGCATATAAGTTAAGTTCCCTTGTGCACTATGTACTATGCACCGTTATTAGTTATTTCATTATAAACCAATAGGGGTGTCCATTGGAGAGTAGTAGGAGATATTTGGGAACATCAGTACAAATGAGCTGAACACTGATACAGTCATTATTTTGTGAGTATTCACAAACCATTTACAATGCATTCATTATCTCTCTGAACATCACTTCTATACCTTAATTAAGTGTGTTCAAATGGTGCAGTGAAAGTGCAAACACGTTTCGGTTTCATATGTGTATAGTGAGTATTCACTGAATACACATTTTAATTAAGGAAAAAGGTATTTTGGAAAAAAATATTATGTTCCAGATTTACTAAAACTTTGCATTGGGCGAGAGGGAGTTATTGGGGTGTTACTCTGTTACTCGGGTGGATCAGTTGAGGTATCAATAGGCTTTGATGCAAAAATCGATCTACTAAGATAGTCAGATGAGTAGCCCTCTTGTGGAAAGCAGTTGCTTCACTGTGCTGTGTGAAAAATTTGCTAATCTGGCTCTACATTTCATGCATTTCCTAACCCAATACATGCATCCCAGCCAATTAATTGAGCCCACAAATGTAGAAGGTGCAAATCAGGCATAAGTACAGTAATATTTGCGCAATATAAACACGTTTAGGTCAGAATTCTTTGTGAACTACCCAAACACCACTCTGTTTAATGACTCACTGCATGTTTGCTTAATATACATCTCTCGCAATGAAGATATACAAATAGCTAGAAACAATTTCACCATTTTTTGAAGTTCACTCTATCACTGATTTCATGTTTTCCTAATAGTAGGTAGGACCTGAAAGAATGAGATGCAGACATGAATACAACTACCACTAGCATCTATCTTCTTGATGACAGTTTATTATGGATGTGGATATAGGGAACTATTTTTCAACAAATGTTTTGGATTAGGATTTTAAAAACAATTTTAAGGATATGAACTTGTTGATGAAAATGTTTACTGTTTGTTTAAATAGAGTGTGCTATTTAATTGGGCCCTGTTCATGGGTCATTTTTATTTATAGACTAATAAACACCAAGCTTTGCATTATAAGGAGTTTGCAAATTAAGGAGCTGAATGTCTGAACCACAAAGCCACAGGCTGAATGATTTTATTTGGTCATGGAAATCTGAGGTGATATGTAATATCGTGTACATATCATCCTATATTATAAGTGTACACCCAGACAATATTTTTGGTTCCTATATCATATCATATATTTATAAGTACATGTTCACCATGGAGGGGTATCTTTATAGTGAAATAACACAGCTCAGATTTATTAACACTTTGCATCAGGTTTGTATTACTTTTATAGCAGAAACATGAGTTTTACGATGGGATTTACCACCCAGCCCAAATCGGGCCTTACTTTGAATATTATCCCAAAGTAATGGAAAGTTGTATAATGCACTGCCTTGCAATATCGTGCATCAAATGGGCGTTCCATGGGTGGTGCATGAGTGTTTCTATGAGATCACTCTTTGATTTTGATGCGAACCCCTATCTATATAGAATTGTAGCCCAGGATTTGTGCCAAAATCATGCACCTCCTTGAGGCAGAACCAATGAGAATGTTTTCATTTCTCCTCGTTTTTCCTATGCTACTTTACTTATGCGCTTCATTCTACAGCACACATACACAGTGGGAAAATCCTTAAAGCATAGTTTTTGTACTGGACGGGACCCCTACAGTACAAAACCTATGCTTTAGAGAATGGAGACACCCTTGCATTATCGAGCAAGGGTGTCTTTATTGCCTGGCAAAAGTACGCCAGAGCAGGGAGAGAGAACATCACCACATCTTGGTAGATACGGCACTGTTCAGCTCTTCCCTCCATGCAATGCAGCACAGCAAATTTAGTCGCTGCGCTATGCTGCATAATTTCTCAGTAAATCTGGCCCCTATGTCTTTTGTTATTGAACTCAACATAGTCAAGTTAGTGACTTAAAAAAGATGAAAGGCTGTGTGGAGCTGCCGGAATTTGTACCTGGGGCCATGTGGTGGATGCAATAATACACTAGTCCTCCAGTCCTTGTCCTATACTTGTAGCAAATAAACTTTATTCAGTTACCCCCCACCACCACCACCTTCCCCCAGGCTTCATCTGCTTCATGGTTCACATGTCCTTGGACTGGTGCGTTGGTAAAGGTTTGGTGGCAGCAGAACACGCTTGTGTAAGCACCTTAGGGATAAGTACAAGTTTGCTGCACCTCTGAAATACAGGCAGTGTAAATGTAACGTGTTTTGTGTGTGACAGCTCCTCTAGCTTGTCAGTAGCCACTGCTGAGGCTGCTCACAAACATCTGCAGAGGCAACTAAAGATACATCCCTAAGCAGGATGCTGTGGGGCAAGGCCATTGCCCACTTCAGCTCTTTAAGCATATGCTCATTAAGTCTGTAGCCTTTTCTCTCACTAATAGTGGCAGCCAGAGGCGTGGCGAGCACATGCCAGCATGTGATTCATGGCGATAGATGGCCTTACAGGGTACCCTCCTACTACAAATGAAGTCATGAATGGTGGGAGTAGGAGACCCATTTTAACCATCGGTGCCTGATGAGAAGACAGACAAGCATATTTACGTCAATACTGGATTGTAATAAACTATCACATGTGATGCACTTTTCTTATTACAGATGAGCTCTGACATTAAATACAATGCACTAAGAAAATAAAGAAAACATCTATAGCGAGATAGTACTCTCCATCTTAATGCAAGCTGCATAAGGCACACATCTATTTTCTATTCAAATACAAGTCGAAGAAGCAAAGCAGATGCCAGAGTTCCCCAAACTCCTAAATTTCATCCGAGAAAATGTTCCAGATGAAAGCACTCTGGTGTGTGAACTCGAGCATGTAAGGGATGCTGGTTTGCTGTGTTGGCTCCTCCTATAATATCTTCTATTCAAACATACCTGAGTACTGAGTAATAATATTTACTTCAAAATAAGTATTTCTCCCAATAGCACTTTGTTTATGTTGCTGTCTTGTCCCCTGCCATTAGTTTACTAAAAATACGATTTACTTGCTTTTAAGCAGAAGGTAGAGCAGCATATGATTAAAATCAACCCATTGGTTACATTTCATTGTGAAACATTTTGGTTAACTAGTAATGTATTTGAGTACAAGGACGATAAAGTAATTTTTTGCGGTCCGCATTGAAAAGAGAGGACTTACTTTTATGATGTTGCTATGTTGCTCAGAGGAGGAAACCCTTCTGGGCCAGTCTGATAGCTACCCCTTTTAATGGCAGTGACTACATAAATTGGTATCTAAACACACAGCAATTTGAACTTCGCAGCCAATGCCCCATAATTCGGAGTACAATTTGCATTTGCTAGTAAACCTTTAGTTAACCTGACAACATTAGTAGTTTGCTAGTGTACCCTTCATATGTTTCACAAATCATGCAAAGGTCGGTAATATTGGCTAGTGCTACAGGCGGAGCCTTACCTGGCAAGGAATTTTAATTAATTGTTGGAATTTGGAAGTATCTAGGATACTTATACATTTAGAGCCTTTCTGGTATTTCATTTTCTAGTTTCCATCTGGAAGACGTCTTATGAGAATTACTGCCAATACTTTGTTTTTTTCACGTTAATACTTTTATGTGGTTTTCTTGGGCATATTAAGACAGAATAACAACTTAAAAGTTGGAACATCCAGAAAGTGTTAAAAGCTCTCCCAGTTATTCGAAAAACAGTATTGTTAATAACTTGTCCCATTCATATGTATTTATTTATTTCAAAGGATCTGGAAAATACAGATCGGACAAGATTGGTAATCCTGCACAATCATTTTTCAGATCATTGTATGCTAGAGAGTCATGTGGTGATAGCCCTCTCTTTAAACATCACATTAAGTAGCAGGATCAATGCTTTAATGATATGTTACTGAATAGTCATCTTGTGTCGCTTTACTCATACTCCTTGTAAGGAAAAACTATCTGATATATTGATATATTTAAACTCGCGATTTTGTGTGAAAATGAGCGCTTCTCTTTGCCTATATTGTTTTATGCTCATTTCCCACAATTTGACCTATTCACCACACCAGCTGCACCAATTCTTGATAATGTTATCTGTCATCATAATTTATGCGAATATCTTTCTTCACAAACAAAAAATACAACTGTATTATACTATTTCAGGGTTTGCAAAACTTTATTTTACACATTTGTTGAAGAGGTTGCTAATAACACTTTGCAGATTCTTGTTCAATCAATGATTGAAGGATTTCCTCATGAGAAAGCTTTGTGTTTTCTTGTTACATTCATACTTCAATCTTAATGGGTTATTGTGTCACCCTGTCTTTAAAGATACAGGGCCAGATGTACAAAGCCATTTTGCAATTACGAACACTGCAATTCATAAAATCGCTACTGCAAAATGGCTTTTCTACATTTAGAAAATGTATTGTGAAAGCTGGAGCAACCCTTCTGACTTGCAAACTTAGTTTAGCAACCCAGGTCCTTTGGGGCACCTTCCCCTTTCAGCATCTTCAATAGGAGTAGGCAGTGGCTGTGAACACCACAGTCTGATCCCGAAATGTTTTTCCAAAAGGAAAACTTAAAAAAACAGTACTTGCTTAATCAACACATCCAATGTGGGGCGCCATGTTGTAGGGATTGTGAACATACACAGAACTATGTGCAGGAAAACAGGAACTCGATGTGTAGGGGCTGAGCCTTCCTACCGCCTCAGTACCCAAAATCCCAAAGCCGACTAGCTATAGTATCTCATTTGTTCTCCTACATATTCACAAAGCTACAAATGATTAGACAACCCAGAACACAACACTCCCGACTCTTTCAGGAATCGCTGTAGCAAGACGTAACCTTTCGCTCACTCACTTATACTAGTCCACAATAAGAATTGACAGTCACTGTTATAGTTCAAAATGTTTATTTTAACTAAAGTGCTCTATAATGCAGTATACGAGCCACTACCAGCAGCAAAATGAATAAACCTAAAACAGTTAACATTGTTGCAATTCCATAGATTATAAAGGGGGATGTCATCGTGTATTGACAGTGGAGAAAGGACTATAAGGCCTAATCAACTCTCTTATTGGCTAGAAGAAGTTTTATTATATAGAAGGAGATCTCAGGGCCTTGTCTGCAGACCCATACCTTAGTGCCTAGATGGAAGTTTTACAACATAGGAACAGCATGGCTCTTCTCCCTGAAAAGGTCCCTCTTCAAGTGTGTTTTAGAACAACATGAGGCCCCATAATATCAAAGCAAGAGTTTCCAGCAGTAGCAGCTGTGTTAGCATGCTTTGTCTAGGTGATAGGGACTGACTAGAATAGAATAACAAGGGGCATTGTTTTTCGACCTTGCACTTTGTGTTCAGATTAAACTCCAGAAACAGGCAGAGAACGCAGAAAGCAGACTGTTCTCATGTGAAAGGCACAGAGTCTTGCAAAATAAAGTCATGTGGTAGCGTGCGCAAAAGCAGCATCATGGCAGCAGAGCTCATGCTAACTTAGCAATGTCGACAATGACCCTAACGGCCATATGAAAGTATGCTGGATGGACGAAAGAGATGTATGCTTAATGCCTATGCTCCTCCTAATACCGATGATGGAGAATTTTTGGACAACTAGAGGCTAAAATTATTCCTTATGCTGGCTTACAAATTGTTTGGGTGGGAGACTTTAACCCCTTGGGCGCGGCCGCAATTCTGTGCCTGTGCGGCCGTTTTGAAGAGTGGGCGGGTTCATGACGGCCCCCAGCTGTCATCAGCACACAAGCACTGTGATGCATGACGGACGGGGGCCGTCATCAGCACGCAAGGGGTTAACTGTATTTTAGATGGGCAACAAGATAGATACCGGCCCAGACTCGGCACGAAGCCTCGCATGACTGCAGAGCTGAGGGAGCTTAAGGGTCAGCTGCAGTTTACGGATGTGTGGAGGGAGTGCCACACTGTGGCGCAGGAATACTTGTGTTACTGTCCCACATATGGCACACATAGAAGATTGGATCGTTTTCTCCTCGCCAAAGACGGGGTCCTTGATGTGGTGAAAGTGTTCTATAAGGTACGATTTATTCCGGACCATGCTACCCTGATGCTGGACTGTGGGGTGAGAAATCACAGACTGGGTGTCTCTCTGTGAAGGTTCAGACCTGATGACCATGGGATCCAGAATAGGCTACTGATGGGAAGGGCACACTTCAGGGTTATTTCAGTATGAACTGGAATCTGCAGGTTCCCGAGACATGGAATGTGAGGCACTGAAAGTGGTCATTAGAGCGGCAAGCCTTGGTAGGATGTACGGTATTAGGAGTAAGTTAGAAAGGGAGTTAGGGGAAAAGGAGGAGAGGCTGGAGGACTTGCAGCATCAGATACAGGGGTAGGAATGAGAGCGGGTATTACTGGCAGAGGTTTACAGAGCTATGACAAATGTCTGGAACAGGGTGGATTATCACGTCAGAAAGGACTACTGGCAACGTGTATATAGAGATGGTGCTAAGTCAGGATGTATGTTGGCCTGGCTACTTTAGAGGGAACATTCCCTGTCTACAATTCTCACCTTGCAGAGACCCAATGGGGTACTAGTTATGGGTCAGACAGCTATTGCTCACCTTCAGTGTAATCATCTCATCGGGGTATATACTACCCGGGATTAGGATGCACAGCCCTGGGTGGAAGAATTCCTGGACTGGGTGGAGGTCCCATAACTGATGACAGTCCAGTTGGAAGGGCTTGGTGGGACCATAACTTTTGAGAAACTGAAGGAATCTCACCGCAATATAGCAAAGGGAAAATGACCAGGCCCACTGGACTTCCGGCTGAATACTATCAGGCACAATCCGCCACTTTGCTCCCGGCCCTGCTGGAAACTCTTTTGGACACATATAGATTGGGAGTACTCCCATGCAGATGAGGGAGGTGGTCATACTTATGCACCCAAAACCAGATAAAGACCCCATGGACCCAAGCTCATACAGGCCGCTCTCTTTGGTGAACGTAGATTTTACATTGCTTGTAAAGGTCTTGGCCCTTCATTTGAGCTGAGTTGTGTTGCACTTGGTACAGGAAGATCAGTATGGATTTGGGCCAGGGAGAGGCTCACACATGCATCTAAGGAGAATATCACACGTAATGTATGAAACAAGGGAATCCAAATTTCAGGCAGCTCTTGTTGCCTTGGATATAGAAAAAGCTTTTGACACCATGTCCTCGCCATACCTCTGAAAAACACTATGTAGCATGGGAGTGGGAGCTCGGTTCTTGACTTGGTTCCAATTATTGTATAGATCACCCACAGCAAGAGTGCACCTGGGCTCGGAGGTTTCCGAACCATTAAAAATTGAAAGGGGTACAAGGCACTGCTGCCCATTGTCACCACTCCTGTTGCAATGGCAATGGAGCCATTGGTGATATATCTGAGGACAAACTGAGAGATTGGTGCATGCCCGTGGGGGACAAAAACTACATTGTGCCATTATTTGTGGATAATACACTGATCTACTTGGGGGATCACAAGCACTCAATACCTCTCCGCATGCAACTATTGGAACAGTTTGGCAGGGTGTCTGGACATTGCGTCAACCAACATAAGACATTCCTCTATCCCTAACTTCCTTGGTGAACAGAGATGTGGAAGATCTTCCGGTGGTGGGAATGACTTGAGAAAAACTAAACATGGGCAAGATTCTGAATGGTCTCTCAAAGTCTGTCTGTTTCTTGAGCACATTGCCCCTATCGGTGATGGGCAGAGTAGCTTAGTGCAGTTTGGTCCTCCTACCATGCTGCCTTTACATTATGCAGAATTCATTTTGCATCCTGCCAACTGAAATGTTCCAAAACCTAGATAAATTAATGGTTGACCTAATATGGACTGGCAAGCAGTGTAGGGATTAACTGTAAATCCTTAAATAGGACCTTGACAAGGGAGGAATCTGTCTTCCCAATTTACATCTATACTACTTAGCTGGACTGTTACAATACGCCACTATATGGTGTGACACTGAATCAAACTGGGAAAAGAGCTTGCTCTCGAGGAACAGCTGATGCCACTCCTCTGCCTCATTTGTTAATGTGTGGTCAAAATCCCCTGCTGGGGCCCCCATTCAGTATTCTGCTAGTGGCATGAGCATTGGTAATAGCTACAAGGAAAGTAATTGAAAAAAGGTTCCATATGCCCCACTCCTCCCGCTTTGGTGACTGAGTCCCTTCTTGCATATGTGGAAGTCTATGGATGTCGAAAGCTGGATAGTAGGGGGATGTGAGAATGTGGGAGACCTGTATTTAAATGGTAAATTCGTGTCACTGGAGGAAGAGAAGCAGCACTATGGTGTCAATAACCGACAATCTCTGCAGTATGCAGGTATGTCCCAAATGATACTGTAAATCTGGCCCACTTTCCCGGAAGCCCCTGAGCGGTCACAGGTCCTCCAGATAATCCTAGACCCGACTCCTTAAATAGGATTAGATCCAGACTAAATGCAGCCCTAAAATTTGATAGGCACACAAATGTTACCCCAAAACGGTCAGCCTGGGACCGGAACTTAGAGTCTCCATTAATGGATGGCGAATAGAGCAGGGCACAAGCACAGGTACGCGAGGTAGCTAGAAAAGCCTGTTGTAATCTGGTACACATCTATTTCCTTTACCAAGCCTATCTGACACCATTTGGTTTAAACAAAGTGTATCTGTTGAGGACAGCGGGATGTGCTAGATGCCAGACAATACCAGCAGATTTCTGTCATGGAGCATGGATATGCATTCAGCTACATACATTCTGGCTGGATGTACTCAGGGAGCTACATAGGGTAACCGGGGTGGCTGTGAACCTCTCGGTGTGACATTGCATATTGGGCCTGATACCACTTCCCAAGAGGGGAAAAATGCAATATACATTTTCCCAACTGGACCTCCAGCTGGCGTGATATAGCATAGTAATAAACTGGGCCAGTTCCATAACCCCGGCTGTTAACAAGTGGAGGTCAAACTTGTTGGAGTGGGTGATGGCAGAGGAGTGCAGGCTTAAGGTGGTGCGTACCGATGAAAATGCGGAAAGGGTTCTTGAAAATTGGGCTATAATGCTGGGGGAGAATATGGTGGAGGGCAGAGAGTGTGTGGCATCTTGTAGGTTGGTGCATGTCTAAACCAACCAAGGTAGATGCCATGGGTATAGAATGTGAGAAATGGCATAGACTGTGAGAGAGATATGAAGACAGTCACTGAAGAGCAGCTGTCGTGGATGGATGGAACCTTTTATCTTCAGAAATAAACTACCACCTTACCCTCTACTTCTGTTTTCTGGAATATTATGACTAACCACCATGTTACACTGGCGAAGAGCGGCAGTCTTAACCTACGTGCAAGAAGTGGAAGTAATTCTAAGGGTCTCAAAACCCTGCTTGTTCCTCATATCATGGAGAACACGTTCAAGTTAGCGAAGAAATTGTTGAGCTCATCATTAGTGGAGCGGTCACAAACAGGAAAGGAAGGTTAGATGAAAGAAGTATTCTGGGGAACCTGTTGAGCATTCTCTGTTTAACATGTGTTTCGCAAAGACTGATCAAAATCTATGTTTCTTTAAGACTTCTGACAAGGAACAGGGACAATCCATCCAAGGCTTCTGGTAAGTACTAAATGTATGTTTGCTGTGTTTTCCCCTGGTTTGGATTGGGTGTTTGGGGTGAGGCACAAAAAGTGCTCTTTTTATCACCTGGAAGCCAATGGCATGGTGGAGAGGTTTAACCAGGTCTTAAAGGAAACAGTTGCCATGGCTAAAGCAGGTTCAGAAAAGGGGGTGGTGATGAACACAGTGTCTGAATTAAGCAGACCACTCTTACACAGTCCAAAGATCAGGGCTTGATCCATCACCGTTATTTAGCTCACTGCCCCATCCCAGCTCAGAACCTGGCTATATGCAAATTAGTCTGTCCCTGGCCCAGTGCATCATGGGAACAGGGCAGACCAAACTACCAAGCCAATTCTTCACCAGAAAGGAGACAAGCTTCCGGGGACCGGTTTCTGCTATTCCAGGCGTCGTCGGCCCGGCTTGCTTGAATCCTGATGGAGCAGTGAGCAAGGGACTCATGTCTGAGTATACCCTTCCACGCTTATGGTGGACAAAATGACTCAGAAAAGGGGGTGGTGATGAACAGAGTGTCTGAATTAAGCAGACCACTCTTACCCAGTCCAAAGATCAGGGCTTGATCCATCACCGTTATTTAGCTCACTGCCCCATCCCAGCTCAGAACCTGGCTATATGCAAATTAGTCTGTCCCTGGCCCAGTGCATCATGGGAACAGGGCAGACCAAACTACCAAGCCAATTCTTCACCAGAAAGGAGACAAGCTTCCGGGGACCGGTTTCTGCCATTCCAGGCGTCGTCGGCCCGGCTTGCTTGAATCCTGATGGAGCAGTGAGCAAGGGACTCATGTCTGAGTATACCCTTCCACGCTTATGGTGGACAAAATGATTCAGAAAAGGGGGTGGTGATGAACAGAGTGTCTGAATTAAGCAGACCACTCTTACCCAGTCCAAAGATCAGGGCTTGATCCATCACCGTTATTTAGCTCACTGCCCCATCCCAGCTCAGAACCTGGCTATATGCAAATTAGTCTGTCCCTGGCCCAGTGCATCATGGGAACAGGGCAGACCAAACTACCAAGCCAATTCTTCACCAGAAAGGAGACAAGCTTCCGGGGACCGGTTTCTACCATTCCAGGCGTCGTCGGCCCGGCTTGCTTGAATCCTGATGGAGCAGTGAGCAAGGGACTCATGTCTGAGTATACCCTTCCACGCTTATGGTGGACAAAATGATTCAGAAAAGGGGGTGGTGATGAACAGAGTGTCTGAATTAAGCAGACCACTCTTACCCAGTCCAAAGATCAGGGCTTGATCCATCACCGTTATTTAGCTCACTGCCCCATCCCAGCACAGAACCTGGCTATATGCAAATTAGTCTGTCCCTGGCCCAGTGCATCATGGGAGCAGGGCAGACCAAACTACCAAGCCAATTCTTCACCAGAAAGGAGACAAGCTTCCGGGGACCGGTTTCTGCCATTCCAGGCGTCGTCGGCCCGGCTTGCTTGAATCCTGATGGAGCAGTGAGCAAGGGACTCATGTCTGAGTATACCCTTCCACGCTTATGGTGGACAAAATGATTCAGAAAAGGGGGTGGTGATGAACAGAGTGTCTGAATTAAGCAGACCACTCTTACCCAGTCCAAAGATCAGGGCTTGATCCATCACCGTTATTTAGCTAACTGCCCCATCCCACCTCAGAACCTGGCTATATGCAAATTAGTCTGTCCCTGGCCCAGTGCATCATGGGAACAGGGCAGACCAAACTACCAAGCCAATTCTTCACCAGAAAGGAGACAAGCTTCCGGGGACCGGTTTCTGCCATTCCAGGCGTCGTCGGCCCGGCTTGCTTGAATCCTGATGGAGCAGTGAGCAAGGGACTCATGTCTGAGTATACCCTTCCACGCTTATGGTGGTCAAAATGATTCAGAAAAAGCAGGTGGCTTGAATTGGAAAGAGGAGGTTACCAAGAAAAGTGAGGCATACAGGGGTTCTCCTCATGCAGTCACTGGGAGGCCTCCCTTTGAATTATTCAAAGGAAGACATCCTAATACTCTGGTAGCTCCACCACAAGTGAATAACTTCGTGTCAAGGTCAGGGTAGGTAGGAAGCGGTGCTAGTTGGAAGTTCAAGGTAATGAAGAAATAGAAGCTCGTATGAAGAAATGTCATGCTAAGAAAAGTGGGAAAATAACAAAAGTCAAGGTGGGAGATTTGGTCTTGATTAAAAAACCTGGTGGAAAGGGAAGTTCAGCTGGGTTTTTCAAGCCCATGAGGATGGTGAAGGTTTTGTTAAATGCTTTGAAGACAGAAGACTCCCGCATATGGAACCTTAATAGGGTGGTAGCCCTTAAACAAATTGTTGTGAAGAAAGCGGCAGAAAAGTTGACCACCTCAAATTTCGGTATTGGAAAAGTGTCGATTTCAGACAGCCAAGTGAGAAGATCTACCAGAGAGGGGAAAGCTCCTTACCATTTCAAAGATTAGATTCTGAGCAAGGGAGGTGTGTGGCATCTTGAAGGTTGGTGCATGTCTAAAGAAATCCAGGTGGATGCCATGGAGTAAGAATGTGATGGATGTCATAGACTGTGGGAGAGATGTTAAGACAGTTACTGAAGAGCAGCTGTCATGGATGGATAGGACCTTTAATCTTCAGAATTAAACTAGCAGCTTACCCTACATTTCTGTCTTCTGGAATATTATTACTAACCACCATGATACAGAGTGGAAGAGGAACTGGACAAGGGTACAGATCCAGCAGAAACACACATATCAGGGCACACATTAGTTTCCCCTGATTCATTGGGTAGGGAACACTCAATGCACTTGTATGATTCTTCAGATCAGGCAAATTAATAAAGGTTGTGATGACTATGTGTATAGGGTGGAGAGCTTCCCCTGTTGAAGGCTTTGGAGAACTTGTATGTATAGCAACATGATTCACTAGTGGATCTGCTTCTCTGTCCCATGTTGCCTTTTTCTCCGCCCTTCTACTCGACCCTGGACCTCGTCACACAGATGTATTGTAGATGTATGTACCTAATGTACTATGCTGCAATGTTATTTGTAATAATGGTAAGATAAACTTGCTAAATAAATTTACAAAAACTACAAAGTCACTTTTACTATTGTTTTTTCAGTGCATTTCTGGATTTATTTGAAACATAAGTTAAGGTTTTAGCACCTAGCACAAAATAAGAACTGCCTCATTAATATGTCAGAAACACCCTCCTGCCACTGGAGATTTTGCAATGTGACCTGTTAACACATAGGTTGCATAGCTAAATCAATGATTGGTTGCAAAAAGTGGGTGATGACATCAATGATGTCATTTAACATAACATGAATAATGTAATATGTGATGTCATAAATAGTGCATGATGAGGGTGCAAGTTATAGTTAGTTCATTAAACTACAGTTGATGCACTTCAGTGGTTTAAGTTTTTTAATGTTAGATCATGTCTCATTCCAACACCTAACTATAATGTCACTTTAATTGTTGTTTTTTTCAGTGAATTTCTGGATTTGTGTAACATAAGTTAAGGTTTTAGGACCTAGCAGAAATAACACATGCCTCATTAATACTCTTTAACAAGGTTGTTCTGCTAGCCCCTTCCACTGGAGATTTTGCGACATGACCAAGTAATACATAGGTAGCAGAGTAAAACTAGTAACTGGTTGCAAAAAGTTGGTGATAACATCAATGATGTAAACATAAGGAGATGATGGACGGAGTTCTAAAATTTTTCAGACACTTACCCCCAGTCACAGATCTGGGTTGAATCCATCATCATTTTTTGCTCACTTCCCCACCTCAGTTCAGACCCAGCCAAATGCAAATCAGTCTTGACCCTGTGCCTCATGGGAACAGTCCAGTCCGAACAGCCAAGCCAGGTCTTCCCTGAACCGAAAACATGCATTCTGGAACCGGTTTCGGGGTAGCATGTGAGGTGCATGGTGGGAGTTTTGCTTTGGGATTGCTTTAGGTTTTTAACTTAAATCTGATGCAAAACCTGTTTAAGGATTTACAAAACAGTGTAAACAAGCGTCCTGGAAACAAGCATCCTGGAACCGGTTTCGGGGTAGCATGTGAGGTGCATCGGGGGAGCACAAGTAATGATTAGCTCAGTGAACTATCACTGGTGAATTTTAGGCCAAGATTTACAAAGGTTTTGCTTTGGGATTGCTTTACGTTTTTAACTTAAACCTGATGCAAAGCCTGTTTAGGGATTTACAAAACAGTGTAAATTGGTATGTGTGCTAATTAGCATCAAGGAGGTTTTATATGGGTGGTACGTGGACTTTCCCATGCAACCACTCATGTGTTCTGACGCAAAACACTATGTACTAACATTAGTAGACAGTGTTTTACACCAAAAAATAATGCTGCTGGAAAGCATTAATTCAAAGGAGAAATGTTTTCATTTTTTGTTCCTTTTCAGACTTTGCATGTGTACCCTTACAAAACCTATGACTAGGCAAGTTTTAAAACTTTTCCTATTTTGTATGTGTGTTGTACAGTACAGCACACATACAAAGTAGGAACCGTTTTAAAACTTGCCTAGTCATAGTATTTTGCACTGGAAGGGTACCCTTTCAGTACAAACCTATGCTAGACTCACGCACACACCCTTGCACTACAGTGAACAGGTGTATGCGAGGCCTTGCCAGCAAAATTCTTCACTGCCACTAGGGAGAGGTAAGGAGAGTGCTATAGCTCTGTAGATTTGGCTCTCCTGCTCTCTACCTGTCATGCAGAGCAGTTCAGTACCTTTTGTTGCTGTGCTGAGAAGCACCTTTGTAAATCTCAGTCTTTGTTTTTTTTGTTTTTAAATATTAGTTTTTATGTAATTTCAAGAATTAACTATAATGTCACTTTAACGTGATTTATTCCTTCAACAGCAATAGCAAACAGGATCAACGCATTTCAGCAGGATATCTTCTTCCAGTGGTAGGGATCTCCCATGGCAAAGTGGAAGAAAAAATTTAAATGTTTATTAAACTTGAAAACGATTAGTAAATATTTTTGTATGTTAAATATTAATATACATTATTTTGTAAATATGCTTCAAATGTAGAACAAACTATAAAGATGCTAGAGCATTATTAACTTACATTTAATTTAAAATGTAATTATTTTGATTATATTAAATTAAATTAAAATAATTTTTACGCACTTTAAATTATAATAAAATCCAAACTAAAGCAAAATAAATATTTATTTTAGTATGTATTAAAATAATTACAACTGATGTATAGAATTGATTAAAAATAATGCAATTATATGCTTATAAAAATTAATGTTACATACTTTTTTTATAAAAATCAAAAAAATTTATTACATTTTTGTTAAATAAAATAATAAATAAGTTTTGTTTTTAGATATGTGCTGTAAGATTAAATTACATGTATTTTTTTTAAACTAGTTTAATTAGTTTATTTAATTTGACATTGTTTCCTATGTCATTTTATTTTCAGTCCCTACCTCATTTTTTTCAACAGGAGAGAGTTGCAGTACAGTGGTTGGCCATGTGTGGTGCTGGATAAACCCCTGTTTGGAGCTAAAGTACATTTACTTCTTTCTTGGTTATATTTTGTCTATATTTGACTATGGTAACTTTAGAAAGGCATTTGTGAATAGCAATGCGCTTACTCTTTTGTGGGTAAGCGCATGTCCCGCTGTAAATACCATACATTTACCACCTTTCCACCAATTACAGAGGACACACTATGAGTACTCTGCAGAAAGGTTAAATCTGGCTCCCCAGCTGACCCTATGAAGCCTGACCATCTAATGAGACTGCTTCCTGTGCTCCTCACACCTTTGGGACAGGTTATTAACATGTCTCCGTCTAGGGCTATGGTTCCCAGGTTATGGAAGCAGGCTATGGTAATGCCGCTACTAAAGAAGCCCACCCTAGATCCAGCCAAACCGGAGAATGTTCGCCCTACTTATCTGCTTCCTTGGGCCTCTAAGATCTCAGAAGCCTAAATTAACTCATAGGTTTGTGAATTGCATTTTGTAATAAGCAAGTACTACTAATGTAGCACTATTTAAGTGCTACAATATGCAGCTAGTGAATTGGTCCCATAATGTCTAATACTGGCAAGCTCAGGGTATATGCAAATTAACATAACTTGCACTCTCATTATACATCTTTGCTAGCAGTTTTATGTCAATAGTAATCAGTACCTTGTACCAGATAGCTATGGTCATGTTGTCTACTCTCAGGTCGGTTTCCAGTATTTTTTTTAAAAGATCTATAGGCTCCTGGAACCAGAGAGGGCAGCTGCCCCACCCCAGTCCTTATTGCTAATCTCTTCCTCATCATTCATAGACCACTTAAGAGATTAACGGCCACCTATATTGTGGCTGTGCTTTGAAAGCTCATGGCCTAAACACCTGCTCTCTGAGGAAACACTTCATCAAAATCCAGGACCTCCTCAGTGACAGTGTACCAGACCTCCTCTTTCTGATGCAAACATGACTGAACCCTTCGTCATCTCCCAACATAGCTGCAGCCATCCCACTAGGATACCAGGTCACACAACAAGACCATCTCCACAAACCAGGAGGTGGTCTCACAGTCACCTTCAAGGACACCATCAAATGTGCTACTTCCACCGATCCAAACATTCCCTTCACGGTATGCATGCACTTTGGCCTTGAAGCAGCTTCATCCTAAAATGCACCCAGGTCTACAGACCACTAGGACCACAAACACATTTCAGCAGCCTCATATCAGACCTCATTGCTCCATTGCTCCCCTCACCATTAAATCCAAGGACTTTGTTCTGCTCCGTAACTTCAATTTCCACTTGGAACACCCACCAATCCCTTCTCTACTGACCTCCTTGAGAGCCTGAACAACACTGGACTCTTACAGCTTGTCACTGATCCCATGCACATCTCAAGACACACCCTAGGTACTATCTTTGCTGCACGGAACAACATCAAATACATCTCTGCTTGCCGCTCACCTAGACCGACAACTCCACCGTATGGTATATCCACTCCGCAAAACAAAGAACCCACCAGCATCAACCTGCCCAATCAGAACTGAAACAAATTAATGGAAGCTAACTGGCACAATACCCTCAAAACTTATCAGCCCAATACACTGGCAACCTAGAAAAGGGTATCTCCAATGTCAACCAATAGATCAAAACCTGTGCAGACCCAGTCATACCCGTCAAAATTCAAAAACACCACGGAACCAACAGGCGACAACAAAAACTTTAAACCTTTGTTATATTCAGGAAAAATGTTTTTATTCTTTCTACACATACTAAAACTACACAACATTAGAAATGCTAAAGTTATTCCTTACATTTTAATTTACATACACGCTTTAAATTACTATAACTTTATTTATTCTTTCTATGCAAACAAAACTTGAGCAACACGTTATTTATGAATTTTAATGTTATAGTTATACCTTTAATTTATAATTTATGCAAAATCTTCAAATTATTATAACTTGGGCACCTCCATACACAGTGTATTCAATTTGGTAGCCACTATACATTAACTATAACTCGCAGCTTATCCGTTAAATGTGCATACCCTTTCATATTATATCATTAAAAGCATCTAAAATTATAGGATTTACTACAATACTTATGACATCGCTAATCAAATCATTTGTAAAACAAAGTGCATGATAGAGTCGCGAGCTATAATTGATGTTTTGTGGCTACCAAATTAAATACACTGTGTATGGAGGTGCATGAGTTATAATAATTTGAAGTGTCTCATACAGTAGAATATAGTAAAGTGGGGTGAAGCGGCAATGTGGGAACTACTTAGAGTGTCATAAAGTGGAGTTCAGTGTCGCACAGTGGCATTGGCAGGAGTCCATTCTTGTTCAATGTACAGAGTGGAGTATAGTTTGGTAGAGTGGAGGGGCATAGACTGTTGTTGACTGGAGTACAGTGTTATTGAGCGGAGTACTGTACAGTGGCGGTGAGTGCAGATGGGTACAGTGAAGTGCTTTACATTGGAATAGCATAAGGTGTAGTGGTGTAGATTGGAGTAGCATACAGTGGAGTGGTGTAGAGTGGAGTGAGGTGGCATACAGTGGAATAGTGTAAAGTGGAGTGGCGCAGACTGAAGTTGCATAGAGTGGAATAGCATAGAGTGGAGTGGCATACATTGACGTTATCTAGCATAGAGTGGAGCGGTTTGGAGTGGCATAAAGTGAAACAGCATAGAGGGGTGTAGAGTGGAATGTGGTAGAGTGGAGTGGCATACAGCAGAAAAGTATACAGTGGAGTGAGGTACAGTGGAGTGGCATACATTGGAGCAGCATACAATAGAGTGGTGTACAGTTGAGTGATGTAGTGTGCAGTGAGGTACAGTGTAGTGGCATATAGTGGAATAGCGAGCTGAGTGGCATACAGTGGAATGGCATACAGTGGAGGGGCATACAGTGAAATAGTGTACACTGGAGTGGAGTGGAGAGCAGGTGGATAGCGTGGAAGGTCATAGACTGGAATACCATAGAGTGGAGTGGTGTGGAATGGAGTAGCCGACACTGGAGTTGCATAAAGTGGAGTGGCAAACAGTGGAGTATCGTACGGTGGAGTGGCGTAGAGTGGAGAGGTATACAGTGGAATAGTGTAGAATGAAGTGGGGTAAAATAGTGTAGAGTAGTATGACATTGAGTGGAGAGGAGTAAAGTGGAGTGGCTTACAGGGGAGTGGCATGCAGTGGAATACTGTACAGTAAAGTGGTATGGAGTGGTGTATTGCGTATTAGCATACAACGGAGTGTTGAAGAGTGGAGTGGAGTAGAGTGGAGTGGGGTAGAGTAGAGTGCATACAATAACTAGCATACAGTGGAGTTGTGGACAATGGAGTAGAGTACAGTGGAGTAACAGCCAGTGGAATAGCATTCAGAAGAGTAGGGTACACTGAAATAGCAGAGAGTGGAGTAGTGTATTGTGGAGTAGCATACAGTGGAGTGACATAGATTGGATTGGCTTAGAGTGGGGTGGCATAGATTGGTATAGCGTATAGTGCAGTGACCTAGACTGGAGTAACACACAGTGGAGTGGCATACAGTGGAGTACCAAACAGTGGAATAGTGTACAGTGGAGTGACTTACAGTGGAGTTGAGTAGAGTGGAGTTTTATGCAGTCGAATATCGTAGCATTAAGTGGCGCAAAGTTTAATTTCATACAGTGGCATAGCGTATAGAGGAGGGGCATATAGTGGAATGGGGTACAGTGGAGTGCTGTAGAGTAGGGTGACGTACAGTGAAGTGGTGTAGAGTGGATCAGGGAACAGTAAAGTGTCAAAGAGTGGAGTGGAGTGGAAAGGCAAAGAGTGTAATAGCATACAGTGAAGTGACGTAGAGTGAACTTGCATAGAGAGGAGTGGAGAACAGTGGAGAGGAGTAGAGTGGAATAGCGTATACTGGAATGGTGTACAGTAGAGTGATGAAGAGTGTCATAGAGTGGAGTGACAGAGAGAGGAGTATGGTAGAGAAGAGTGGCATAGTGTGGAGTGGTGCAGAGTGAAATAGCAGACAGTGGAGAGGTTTAGAGTAAAGTGTGGCAGAGTGGAGCGGAATACAGTGGAATAGCATACAGTGGAATGGCATAGAGTGGATTGGTGCAGAGTGGAATAGCATACAGTAGAGTGGCATACAGTGGACTGGTGTAGATTGGAGTGGTGTAGAATAGAGTGAGGTTCAGTGTAGTGGTGTACAGTGGAACAGCATAGAGTTGAGTTGTGCAGAGTGGAGTAGAGTGGAGTGGAATACAGTGGAATAGCGCACACTGGAGTGGGGCAGAGTGCAGTAGTGTAGAGTGGAGTGGCATAGAGTAGAGTGGTATTTGAGAGAGTGTAGTGACGTACAGTGGAATAGCATACAGTGAAGTGGTGTACAGTGTACTGGAGTAGAGGTGGTGGTGTAGAGTGGAATAGTGTACAGTAGAGGGGTGCATAGTAGAGTGATGCAGACTGGAGTGGTGGAGAGTGGGATAGGTACAGTGTAATGTCATACAGTGGAATAGCATACAGTGGTGTGGCATAGAGTGTAACAGTGTACAGGGGAGTGGCATACACTGGAATAGTGTGCACAGGAGTTGGGTAGAGTGGAGTGGTTTAGAGTGCAGTGATGCTGAGTGGCATTGAGTGGAATAGCATAGAGTGGAGTGGTGTACAGTGGAGTGGTGTACAGTGGAGTGAAGTATAGTATGGTGGTGTACAGTAGAATAGTGTAGACTGGATTGGCATAGAGTGAAGTGCCTTCAGGTGGAATAGCATAATGTGCAGGAGCAAAGAGTGGAGTGGCGTACATTGTAGTAGCATAGAGTGAAGTGGCATACAGTGGAATCACATACACTGGATTGGGGTAGAGTGGAGTGGTGTAGATCGTAGACTGGATTAACTTAGAGTATAGTAGTGTGTAGTGGAGTGGTGAAGACTGGAGTGGCATACCGTGGAGTGGAGTCTAGTAGAGTGGCAAACAGTAGAGTAGTGTGAAATGGCATAGAGTGGAGTTGCATAGAGTGGGATATCATAGAGCGGGGTGGCCTACAGTGGAGCTGGGTACAGTGGAATAGCATAGAGTGGACTGGTGTACAGTGGAATACCATACTTTGGAGTGGTATAGGGTGAAGTATGGAGGAGTGGAGTGTGGTAGGATAGAGTGGCATATAGTGGAATAGCATACAGTTCAATGGCGTACAGTCGAGTAGCATAGAGTGCTCTCTTGCGCGCTATTGATTAAAAATAGCGTTTTTTTAAAAATGGTATATATTTTAAACAGCTCATTCTTACTATTTTAGCCCTCACCTCGGCGCGAGATTAGCGTCGCCCCGAGGCTGCACACAGGCTCTTCAGTTCCACAGCGCTTTGGTCCCACGCGCTGACACATCACCCCTCCCACCTCAGCAGCCATCTTGAGCGAGGTAAGGGTGGCGGTGTAGTGGTTGGAACCCTCCCGCCCTCCCAGATTACTTAAGGGCTGGAGACTCCCCTCCAGGCAAAATCATTCGTTTCACACTCTCCCCTGAGGCAGAAAGCCGGGGGTACCTTGCTATACTCTTTGTGCTCTCTTGCGCGCTATTGATTAAAAATAGCGTTTTTTTAAAAATTGTATATATTTTAAACAGCTCATTCTTACTATTTTAGCCCTCACCTCTGCGCGAGATTAGCGTCGCCCGAGGCTGCACACAGGCTCTTCAGTTCCACAGCGCTTTGGTCCCACACGCTGACACATCACCCCACCCACCTCAGCAGCCATCTTGAGCGAGGTAAGGGTGGCGGTGTAGTGGTTGGAACCCTCCCGCCCTCCCAGATTACTTAAGGGCTGGAGACTCCCTTCCAGGCAAAATCATTCGTTTCACACTCTCCCCTGAGGCGGAAAGCCGGGGGCACCTTGCTATACTCTTTGTGCTCTCTTGCGCGCTATTGATTAAAAATAGCGTTTTTTTAAAAATTGTATATATTTTAAACAGCTCATTCTTACTATTTTAGCCCTCACCTCGGCGCGAGACTAGCGTCGCCCCGAGGCTGCACACAGGCTCTTCAGTTCCACAGCGCTTTGGTCCCACGCGCTGACACATCACCCCACCCACCTCAGCAGCCATCTTGAGCGAGGTAAGGGTGGCGGTGTAGTGGTTGGAACCCTCCCGCCCTCCTCCCCGTTCCTATGCATAAAAACATCATACCTTCCCATCCGCGCAGCGGGCGGGCGCAGCGGGCGCGCCGGCGGCGTGCCGAAGGCAAGCCCGTCTGCGCCCATCCGCGGCGGGACCGGGCCTAGAGCCATAACCACTGGTCGGTCGCCGAGTACTCACTACCTCTCCTACTCACGCATGACCTTACTAGAACTCAGACCATCACCTGATTTAAGCTGCCCAAGACTAGATCCTTCTAAGGTTTCACACGCTCTCAGTGCGCCCTGCCCATACTGCAAAATTTCAATTCCTCTATATACCGCTTCCGCTCATCCCAATCAGTTGACTACTATCAAATACGACTCTTTTTTAATGGCACTTATTAATGCCTGCTCACTATGTAAACACAGCCAGGAAGTAGCTGACCTCATTACCGATAATAAACTAGATATTCTTTTTGTCACCGAAACCTGGACAGATGAGTCGTCAGAGCCAGACTTGGTCACTGCAGTACCCATTGGTTATAAAGCCTATCGGCAGGATAGAGTAAAGAAAAAAGGAGGTGGCCTAGCCATTATAGCCAGAGATTGCTTCACTGTCAGAACGACCCCTGTCCCATCCACATCTTGCGAAGCATTGCAGTTTGGAATAAAGCTCTGCTCCCTTTTCAATTTCAAGGGAATACTGATATATCGTCCTCCAGGGACGAAGACTGGGTTTCTTGCTAATATCAACACAATGCTGGAAACCTGACAACACAGTTGGACAATACTTGTCCTACGGTGTCCACCGATCCCAATGTGGCAACATTACAATTCCAGACCTGGCTTGCTCACGCAACGGAGCATATAGTCCCTATTAAATCCTTGTCCAGGAATAGATCTAAACCGACCGCTCCATGGTACTCTGACGATCTAAGACTGCAAAAACAGACTAGCAGGAATCTGGAAAGGCGTTGGAGAAAAACTTATGATATGGCTAGTAAGAAAGTCTATAAAGAATCATTGGCACTGTACAAATCTATGATCATAAACGCAAAAAAATTATTCTACACAGACCAAATTGATCAAGCAAAAAACTCTAGCAAGCGACTGTACGAAATCACCAAAACGTTGGCAGGTAATGCCCCTGACCTCATTCCCCCCCCCGTCACAAGCATTATGTGACGCCTTGGCGAAATTTTTCTTCACCAAGGTGGATGATATTTATCAAGCTTTTGCTTCCAAACCACCTACGACAAACACGGCCCCACTTTGCGCACATTCGTCTAATGCTTTTTCTAGTTTTCATACCGTCACAGGTGACCACATAAGGACCATCGTATCAACCATCAAAACAGGTTCCGCTCTTGACCCTTGCCCTTTTTCAGTCTTATCACCAGTAATGGAGTCCATTGTACCAGTGTTGACACAAGTTTGTAATTCTATCCTGTCTTCAGGGAGCTATCCGAACTTGTTAAAAAACACCTTATTGAAGCCTTTATTAAAAAAAACCCTGTTTAGATAAAAACGAACTGAAAAATTATAGGCCAATTGCTAGTCTTCCTTTTTTAGCCAAAGTGGCGGAAAATGCCATGAATTCCCAACTCTCAGACTACATAGAGAGACACCGATTGCTGGATGACTCACAATTCGGCTTTCGGAGGTACCATGGGACCGAAACTGCCCTTATTAAGGCAGCTGACGATGTCAGGACTATCCGGGACCAAGGTGGGACTGCAATTTTAGTACTGCTGGATTTATCAGCAGCTTTCAACACGGTCGGCCATAACATCTTGGTCGACCGTGTCGGAAAGCTGGGCATTTGTCACTCTGCCAGAGACCTGCTTGCCTCCTTTCTTGCTGACAGAACTCAAGCGGTCACCCTTGGACCTTTCCAATCTGCTCAACTCTCGCTGCCATGCGGGGTTCCCCAAGGCTCATCCCTCAGTCCGACACTATTTAATATCTATGTGTCGGACCTTGCCAATGTCATCAGAGCATATGGGATGAGCCTAACATCTTATGCTGGCGATACGCAGTTGGTATTGGCCATCAAGGGTGACGGAGGACAAGTGGCACAAAACTTTAAAGACGGATTGCTTGAAATAGGAGAATGGATGGCTACAAACTGCCTCAAGCTCAACTCAGAAAAAACTGAGGTAGTCATCTTTGGTCCTCTTCTCCCAATATGGCCTTCATGCTGGTGGCCAGCAGCCTTTGGTTCACCTCCCACTCCAACAGCCAAAGTCAGGAATCTGGGAGTCATTTTTGACGAAGGTCTCAGTTTCATGGACCATGCAAACAAAGTTGCTACTACGGCCCATTACAAACTGAAAATGATCAGAAAGATTCGCCCCTTTCTACCGGATGCAGTAATTAAAACATTGGTTAGTGCTTTAGTTTTGTCATCCTTAGACTACTGTAACGGTCTATTTCTTAATGCTCAGGTCAGGGTCACAAAAAAGTTACAGTCAATACAGAATGCGGCTGCACTACTGCTTTCTGGAACTTCTAAGTTCGAACCCATATCAGAAACGATAAGGCAGTTTCATTGGCTAACGATCCAAAACAGAATAAAGTTTAAGTCCTTCTGTATAGTCTACAAGGCACTTAACAACCAAGGGCCGCATTCTC
Organism: Lissotriton helveticus; assembly: GCF_964261635.1. Classification (NCBI taxonomy): domain Eukaryota; kingdom Metazoa; phylum Chordata; class Amphibia; order Caudata; family Salamandridae; genus Lissotriton; species Lissotriton helveticus. Next base: position 1,120,518,224 of record NC_136070.1, read on the forward strand.
TTAAGGACCAATTGAAACCTTATATACCCTGCAGACAGCTTCGCTCTTCTACCTTACACCAATTAGTAATCCCATGATCAAAAACAGTGTCTTGGGGTGACCGCCGCTTCCTAGTGGCTGCACCCAAACTATGGAATACTCTTCCTCAAAACATCAGGACGAGTTCCTCACTCCACCAGTTCCGAAAACTTTTAAAGACATGGCTGTTCAATCAATGAGACTTAGAGTACGAGCAGGAAACAGATGAATTGTTAGCGCCGAGACGCCTGAGGGTATTCGTGCGCTCTACAAATGTCAAAAATAAATAAAATAAATAAATAAATAGAGTGGAATAGCATACTAAAGAGTAGTATATAGTGGAGTGTAGTTGAGTGAAGTGGCATAGAGTTGAGTTGGTGTACAGTGGAGTGGTGTACAGTGGAATAGAATATAGTGGAGTTGCGTTTAGTTGAGTGGTGTAGAGTGGTGTGGCATAGAGTGGAGTGAGGAACTGTTTGGTGGCAAAGAGTGGAGTAGCATACAGTGAAGTGGTGTACAGTAGAGTAGCATACTGAAATGGCATATAGTGGAGTGACATATAGAGTGTAGTAGCATAGAGTGGAATAGCATAGAGTGGAGTGGCATATGGTGCCATTGCATACAGTGCAATACCATAGAGTGAAATGTCGTGGAGTAGCATAAAGTGTAATAGCTTATAGTGGAGTGGTGTAGAGTGGAGTGTGGAGGAGTGGGGTAGAGTAAAGTGGCATACAGTGGAATTGCATACAGTGGAGTGGCGTACAGTGGATTGGCATAGAGTGGAACACTGTACAGAATAATGACGTATAGTGGAGTGTTGTATTGTGGAGTGGCAAAGAGTAGGAAAGCTTACAGTGGAGTGGTGTAGAGTGGAGTGTTATAGAGTTAAATAGCATTAAGTAGAGTGGGGTATAGTGAAGTGGTGTAGAGTGGAGAGGCATAGAGTGAAGTGAGGTACAGTGTAGTGACATACCGTTGGAATAGCATACAATAGAGTGCAGTAGAGTGTAGTGGTATACAGTGGAGTGGCATACAGTGGAATAGCATACACTGGAGTGGGGTAGAGTGGAGTGGCATAGAGGTTAGTTACGTACAGTGTGGTGGTGTACAGTGGAATTGTGTAGACTGGAGTGGCATAGAATTAAGTGTCTTTCAGGGGAAAAGCATAGAGCGTAGAAGCATTCATTGGCATGGCGTAGAGTGGCATACAGTGGGATACCTTAGAGTGGAGTTTAGTAGAGTGGAATAGCATACAGGGGAGTGGTCGTACAGTGGAATAGTATACAGTAGAGTGGTGTATAGTTGAGTGAGATACATTGGAGTGGCATACAGTGGAATAGCATACAAAGGATGGGCATATAGTGGAGTGGAATGGCATAGAGTGGAATAGCATAGAGTGGATTGGCGAACAGTGGAGTTGCATACAGTGCAATAGCATAGAGTGCAATGTCATGGAGTGGCATAAAGTAGAATACCATATATTGGAGTTGTGTAGAGTGGAGTGTAGCAGAGTGAAGTGTGATAGAATGAAGTGGCATTGAATTGAATAGCATGCAGTGGTGTGATGACAATGGAGTGGCGTACTGAGGAGTGGCGTACAGTGGAGTGGCGTAGAGTGAAGTGAGGTACAGTGTGGTGGTGTACAGTGGAATTGAGTACATTGGAGTGGCATAGGGTGAAGTATTGTCCAGTGGAGTGTCGTCAAGTGTAGAATCATAGATTAGAGTGGCATACACTGGAGTGGCATGGCGTGGAATGGCATACAGAGGAGTGGAATACAGTGGAATATCACACAGTGGAGTGTCATAGAGTGGAGTGGCATACTGTAGAATAGCGAACAGCGGAGTGGAAAATATAGGAGTGGCATAGAGTAGAGTAGTGTAGAGTGTATTAGCGTACTGTGGAGTAGCTTAAAGTGGAATGGTGTAGAGTAGAGTAAGGTAAATTGTAGTGGAAGACAGTTGAAGAGTAAAGAGTAGGGGTGAAAAGTTGAGTTGCATATAATGGAGTAGGGTAGACTGGAGTAGCATAGAGTGCAATTATTTATAGTGGAGGAGTGAAGATTGGAGTAGTGTAGATTTGAGTAAAAACAACAGTTGATGGACAGAATTCAGAACAATGTCATACATTCACCTCAGTACAGAGATCTGGGCCTAAATCCATCATTTTTCTGCTCAACATGCCATTCAAGTTTGAACCCAGCCATATGCAAATCAGTCTTGACCTTGTGCCCCATGGGAACAGTCCAGCCCGAACTGCCAAGCCAGGTCCTCCCTGGACTGGAAACAAGCATCCTAGGACCGATCCAGAGAAGACATTCCTTGACAGTTCGAGCTGGACTGTTCCCATGAGCCATAGGGTCAGACTAATTTGCATATGGCCATGTCTAAACTGGGGTGGTGGAGTGAGCTAAGAATGATGATGGATTAACCCAGATCAGTTGACTGGGGGTGGGTGTTTGATTTGCTCAAATGCTCCTTTCATCATCCCCATTGGTATCGCTTTATAGACCCTAAGTTGGCAGGGTATGCCCAGACGTGGGTCCCTTGCTGACTTTGCCTCTGGATTCAAGATAGCCTGGCTGAAGAGGGTTATGAACCCGAAACCGTTCCCAGGATGCTTGTTTCTGGTCCAGAGAAGACATGACTTGGCAGTTTGGGCTGGACTGTTTCCATCAGGCACAAGGTCAGACTGATTTGCATATGGCCATGTCTGAACTGGGGAGGTGGAGTGAGCTAAAGAATGATGATGGATTAACCCAGATCAGTTGACTGGGGGTGGGTGTTTGATTTGCTCAAACGCTCCGTCCATCATCCCCTTTGGTATCGCTTTGTTCGCCCTAAGTTGGCAGGGTATGCCCAGACGTGGGCCCCTTGCTCACTTTGCCACTGGATTCAAGATAGCCTGGCTGTTGAGGGTTATGAACCCGAAAGCAGTCACAGGATGCTTGTTTCTGGTCCAGAGAAGACATGGCTTGGCAGTTCGGGCTGGACTGTTCCCATGAGGCACAGGGTCAGACTGATTTGCATATGGCCATGTCTGAACTGGGGTGGTGGAGTGAGCTAAGAATGATGATGGATTAACCCAGATCAGTTGACTGGGGGTGGGTGTTTGATTTGCTCAAACGCTCCGTCCATCATCCCCTTTGGTATCGCTGTGTAGATCTGAGTGGCATAGAGTGGAGTGGAGTAGGGTAGAGTGGAGTGGTGTTGAGTGGAACAGCATAGAGTGAAGTGGAGTACAGTGGAAGAGCATACATTGGAGTGGCATACAGTGGAGTGGTGTGCAGTAGAATAACATACATTAGAGTGAAGTATAGTGAAGTGGTATAGAGTGGAGTGACATTGAGTGGAGTTGTGCACAGTTGAAAAGCATTGAGTGGAGTGCTGTACAGTGGAATAGCATATTGTGGAGTGGTGTAGAGTGGGGTGTGGTTTGTGGTTGAGTGAAGTGTGGTAGAGTAGACTGGCGTACAGTGGAATAGCATATAGTGGCATGGCATACAATGGAGTGGCAAAGAGATGAAATATCATAAAGAAGAGTGACGTATAGTGGAGTGTGGTAGAGTGGAGTTGAGTACAGTGGAATAGTATACAGTGGAGTGACGTACAGTGAAATAGCATACCCTGAAGTGGCATAGAGTCGAGTGGCATAGAGTAGGAGGGCAAAGAGTAGAATAGCAAAGAGTGGAGTGGCATACAGTAGAGTTGAATACATTGGGATAGCATAGAGTAGAATATCGTGGGGAGGCATACAGTGGAATAGCATATAGTCAAGTGGAGTAGAGTGGACTGTGGAAGAGTGGATTAGGGTAGAGTGGACTGGTGCACAGTAGAATACAGTGGAGTGGTATACAATGGAGTGGTGCAGTGTGGAGTGAGTTACAGTGTGGTGGTGTACAGCAGAACAGCATAGACTCGAATGGCATAGTGTGAAGTATCATCAAGTGAAATAGCATAGAGTCTCGAAGCATAGAGTAGAGTGGTCTACATTGGCGTGGCATAGAGTGGATTTGTCGGAAAAGTTGGGGCAGACAAGAGCACCCCAGGAGGCTTTTTCAGTCCCTGCACTGGCAACCTTACTAGGACATTTATATGAATACAACATTGGTGTACCAGTGATTGAGAAGCCTATGCCAAACAGTAGACCACAGCTCCAGTGGCCATACGCAGATGGGGGTTTTTAACCAATAAGGACAACAGGAAAGTCCGCTCTTTCCCCTACCTACATTTTTTTAAATTGGTGAAGTCAACAAAAGAAGAACATTCTACAAAGCGTGGATGCGATTGCCCCATATCCTCAGTATATTAATACTGTGTTGCAAACGTGAGAAGGAAAACTCCACAGGGGAGGAGACAGATCCCCCTAATATTTTGTCCTATCATCTCTATTGATAAATTTGTTGGGAGACATTAAATAATATTTGTAAGCCTGAAGAAGGTGGTGGATCGAACTATATCACCGAAACACGTCTCTTTTGGTTGAAAACGCACCCAAGCAGGACCTGGGTCTATCAGGAGGAAAGATTTCTACACAGTGTTCAACCAGGGACATTGCATTTTGAGTTTTGTACTTGGAGTGCTCACTTGATTCATCAGGTTCTGAAGTTATTATTGCTTGTTATATTCTCCCGGGTTTTCTAAATGACATGTTTTTTTAACTCATGTGAATATTTCATGTGAATCGATGATATACTTGTTTTTTATAAAGATGTATTTATACATTTTGAATAGCACAAGGATCCTACTAATAAAAATGTTTTATATTAATGTTTTGAATTCTATCTCAACTGTTGGTGATCAGGTTGTGTGGTTATGAGAGTAGTGTGCATTTGTATGCTTAAAAGAAACCCAAAGAGATCTAGCTTTTGACAAAGTGGCATAGAGTGGAAAAGCATACAGTGGAATGGCATAAAATGAAATATTACACAGTGGAGTGCTGTAGAGTGGAATGGCGTACAATGGAAGTAGCATAGTATGAAGTCGCATAACATGGAGAGGGGCAGAGTGTAGAGGCATACAGTGGAGTTGCATACAGCGGAGTAGAATGGAGGGGTGGAGCCGTACATTTGGAGTGGCATAGAGTGGAGCAGCATGCAGTGAAATGACAGAGAGTGGATTTTGGTAGAGTGGAGAGTGGTAGAATGGAGTGTGGTAGAGTGGAATAGCATACAGTGGAGTGGCATATATTGGAGTGAGAGCGACTTGTCAGGGCTGTCTTATGCAGTAAATCACATTCTCAAAATATAAGTGAATCTGTAAAATCTCACAGCTTAGGAATTTGTTAACAAAGTGCAAAGAAATGCTGGAAACCTGAAATATAACGTAATAATTTTGATGGCATGCCAATGTGGCACCAACGAGTATTGGTTTCCTTGACACGGTTAACTGAAATGCATGTTGAGAAACCTAGGAGCACCTACTTGGTTTCTAACACTCAGTTGTGTTGAGTATGCATGGGATGACTTGCTTGAATTCTTGTGAGTAGCAAACTCAAAAAGACAGCTAGAGAACTTTGCTCATGAATCATGCAAATCTTTGCAGATATTTCAATCATAGGTTTCAAGCCATGATATCTTTTATCTGCAACAAAACGGTGCTGGCAATGGCTTTAGACAACAAGTTCTATGGTTTCAAACTCATAGATGTGGGAAACACTGTTGTCAAAAATACAGATGCAAAGGAAACTTTTACACAATATGTTATTTTGGATTCCAGTAACTTGTCATCTCAAAAGGAAGATATTGTGGGTTGAATTGTTGCTATACATGTTCTCCTTAGTTACCAGTTCCCTACTGCTCAGCCAGTGTTAGTGTGATGCCATGGAATGCTGATGAGTGCCTTGTGTGGGCGAATGCCAGTTTGTGAAGGTGGGTTGAACAACAAGGATGCTGTTCCTTGTGGGGTGTCTTCTACTATGTACTATCTTGCTTAAACAATAAACCTTCTTCTTATAACTTGCATGCTTGCTACCTGGATACATGCTTACAAGTGCCTATGTTCCCTTACAACAGAAAAGTTGCAAAGTCTGCAATCAGACATACAATGACATGGAAATCACCATAAAATACATACAACCTCAGAAGAACAAATGCTTCCAAGTATAACAATGACTGTGATTCAGAAGATGTATAATACAAATATGGATCTATAATTTTTTGAAGACAACTTCATCACTGTTGCACTACATGACTTTTATAACAAAATTCGAGAAGGCAGAGATGTGGGAGGAGATTTCTAAAGTAACGAGTCCTACCAAGAAATTGTACAGTTTCAGTTTGAAAATGCTTTCCCACAGAGAAGTCAGATCCTATTAGTGCTCAGACCAGTTGAGCTTTGCTAATTTGAATTTGAATTTGAATTTTATTGAATTTATAAAGCGCACGTTCACTCTACAGTTTCTTGGCGCTGGGGGGAAACAACAAGCTGGAGGACACGGGGGCTAAGGGCTAAAAGCCTGCTGGAACAAAAAAGTTTTTAAAGCCTTACGGAACTCAATGTAGGAAAGGGAGTGTCTGACTGAGGGCGGGAGCGTGTTCCAGAAAGTAGGGGCGAGAACCGCAAATTTCTGGCCTCCCGATCTCTGTTTTTTGAAACGGGGGATGACAAGAAGGGATTTGGAAGACGTTCTTGTTCTTCAAGTGAGAGGAAGACTATGAATACGCCTAGGCCTTTCAAGCAGTTGAAATAGAGTATTAAAGGCTTACCCATAAATACCGTACCTAGCAGAATTTGTTCCAGAAGGTAGACACATTCTGAAAACTAATATGTTGGATACATACTACCCAAGAAGGAGTCCCCATCTTAAAAACATGTGTCTCTATGAAGTACTTCAGCACTATACATATCGAAGTAATCTACCTGCATAGAGAAAGAGAAAGAGAGTTATTCCATCAGGCATTTTTGCAGTTGTTCAAGCCATGGAGTGCTGAATCAGACCTACCTGTCCACTAGGACTGTTATTAAGACTCTTTCAAGGCTGTGAAAGACATTATTTAGTGTTCAGTCTTTCCAACCTACTTACTGATGTTTAAAGATGAAACTGAACAGGAAGAAACCATTGCTGCTGAGGTAGCTAGGGAGCGTTCACAAAGTAGCCAAAGTTCTGCGCCACTTGGAGAACCAATACTTCAAAATGAAGCAGCTATAGCTATGAATGAGGTGGAGAATGCCATGCAGCAAACAGAAGATTAAACTGTGGATTTTGCACAGTTAGTAGAAGAAGCGAACAATGAATAAAAAGACATTTACAGCAATGTTCAAAATAAAATCGAGCATGGATTACTCTATGAAAAGAAACAGTGTGAATGTTCTTCATCTAAACCAATTCTACTATACATCAGTGGTCAAGATGGCACTGAAAAAAGATTCTTAATTAAAGCTCCACTGGTTATCTAAAGAAGACTGCAGATTCAAATCTGTCATGTACAGTTACTGCACCAGCAGGATTAGCTGCACATAACCTCTAAGGAATTACTCTACATCGGCTAACAATGCCACCTATTGAACATGACAATAAACAAGAATATCAGAAATGATCTGGTGACGCTTGTCATGAGGTATCAAGAGTATTGAAAAAAACTGAAGCTTCTAATCATTGTTGAAGTAAGCATGGTATTGAACATAATGCTTGCCTTCATACACTTAAGTATGCAGCAGATTTTAAGAATAAACTACAATGTATTCCTTGGAGGAAAGCATTTATTTGTGTTTGGTGACCTCCTGCAACTTACCCCTGTAAAAGGACAACCTATTTTCAAAACACTTGTACATAATGAAGCTAGAAATTCTCTGGGAAGTATTGGGAATGTAAATAATTTGTTAAACTTTGAATAGAAGGAACTAGTGAAAAATATGCATCAAGCATTAGATGTGTAATATGGAGTTATATACTGTAGGACATTAGAGTAGGAGTTTTGACAAAAGAGGGAACATTTAATTGGGAAATTTGCCTTATCAAGACGCTATTTCCATCTGATATTACAGGAGCAGAACTAATATACAATTTAATTGAAAAACAGAAATCTATAGTTTGCTTAATGCAAACACTTCAAGAGTGCTCCAACTTTATAGAACAATTACTACAACTGGCGAAATAAGATATATTGGAAATTAAAGCTATTTATAAAATGGAACATCAGGGAGTCATAATACAACTCAAAGATAAACAACAAGCAAAACTGGATTCTTTAGAGTAGTCTGTATCAAAAACTGCAGGATTAAAAAAGCGTTTATGTGTGAGCAAAAACTGTCAGATAATTTTGAGTTGTAATTTAAATGTTGTTTAAGGGTTAGTTATTGGTGCAATGAGTAAAGTTATTGATTTAGTTCATTGTCCAAACAGAGATGAGGTTGAGTTCCTGGCTATAAAATTTGATCAGATTGATGGTGTCAAACAGATTGGCAGATGCGTTGTACTTTTGCCGGTAAAAGGCTTATATGTGTGGCACCAGCAGTTCCCACTCTCCCACAGATGTTGTAACTATCCATAAATCACTGGGCTTAAGTATAGATGCAGCTCCTGTTGATATTGGAACTACTGTATTTAAAGAAGGAATGTCATATGTAGCATTGTTGCTAATTAGAACATTATCCAGTTTTGTCTTGCTTGACTTAGATGATAAGAAAGTTAGTGCTATTGCAAGGTGTGTAAGGGGGTACAATTGGTTAAGAAGTCTATAAGCTCCACACTTAGAGACAAGGACAATCCAGACGGTGTTAAGAAGAGAAAACTGGAATATGACAGTGAGATTGTAGGTTACTAGTTGGAAAACCGTTCAAGTGCAACTGCTATGTGGATGTTTTTCTGAATGGACTGTTCCATTTACAACATCCAGTAACAGAAATTGAACAAAAATCAGATAAGAGAATGTATTTTGCTCTATATCATTTGCTCAAACGTTTACTGAATGGCAAAATACATTCTAATTCAGGTATCTGAGATATTTTAGCTATTTGTAGCAGATTACTAATATTTACTGTCAACACTCAGCATGATGTACACAAATTCATTATGGTCATCTTTGGAGTTTTTGAACAAGAAGAATTAAATATTGATGATTTATTTTGACTGAGTTACAAATGGAACATGACAATGAAGATTGCTTTTTCACATCTAGCAATTTTGAATGATTTCTCTGCTTAACATTACAGATTCTAAAACTCTGCCTTTTGCGAAATTGTTGAAAAAGGTTAATCAAAATATGACCTGCCCAAACTGCAGATTAAAATGATACCTATATTGTTTTTAGGAACAACTGGAAGATACCTGATAGTAATTCTACAATGACACAGAGCCAGATGGTTCCAAATTGGAAACTCAAATTACAAACTTCAAAGCTGGTCAAATATAAATTTCAGGAAGAATGTCTACTATTTTGGCTATCATCTTTCACGAACAAGTTAATGCAACCTCTGGACACTACACTGTCTATTTAAATTATGAAACTGGATGGATGGAATGCAATGACATCAATTTTAAATTACAACAAACACTTCCTTACAAACTACCAAACTCCTATCTTTTCTTTCTTAAACTGAAGTGCTAAGGAGGAATTCTGGATACAAAAGTGATGTATAGTGTTTCTTCTACGGGATTCTTGTGTGTTCTAGACATTATTCGGCCTATTGGTAGAAATGTCCTAAACAGTTTTTCAACATTCAAGAAACCTTTTATCTTCCAGAAAGGAGTAAATATAACATCTTAATGCTGCACTGTCTAAATTAAGTTTGAAACAAGATGGGCATAATCCAAGCACAACAGCCTTAAGTTGACACCAGAAACTGCCTTTGAAACAAAAAAATTCTCTCCTTTTGTTTCTTCAACCAAATGTCTATGTACTATTTGTAGAAAACAACTACTGTGTGATATTTTGTCTACATGGATCATCAGCAGTTTACACATCAATCGGCCTATCAGGGGTGATGTATTCAAGAGGATCTCCAAAATTAAAGAGTGGTTTAAATATAATTTTTGTATCATTTTGATTATGATAGTAACTCCAGATAAACAACCAATTCATGAATTGTGCTGAGTGCAATACACAGTGTCACTCATTTATCGTGAAATACTGTGCAGTTGTTTTTACAATCTATTGATTGTTTTTTCCTGACTGTTCAAGGATTATGCTTCATACAGGCCTCTGTTTATGGTGAAAAGTTTGAAAGCTGAGAAAAGTAAAAATGGGAAAATCAAATACTTTAATGTAATGTGAGATACTATTACAGCATAAGACATGTCTACTGTTTTGTATCTAATATAAATGCTTTCATTGTAGAAATTAAAAAGATTTTTGTGCAATACTGTAAAATGTAATACTAACTTATATTTCTTTATTTTTCATACAGATGAATGTGAACATCTTTTGGAGTTATGTAATCTCCTAATTAGTTCTTTCTGTGTTGAACAGCAAAATTACAAGCAGAGAGTGATAGCGCCACTGAGGCATCCAGATACACATGATACGGCCATTCACTTACCCACTCACACACTGGTATTTGCAGTCACACAGCCACTTACTCACCCATACAATCACATAAGCACCCTCTCACTCACCCACACCGCCTGTGACACAGACATCCTCTCACTCATACAGCAACCAATATACATACTCACTCACTTACTCATACTGTCACTGGCACAACCACTCACTCACCTATACAGCCACTCATATATCAACTTGCTTACCCATATAACACTCACGCACCCACTCACTCCCCATACACCAACTCACACATCTACTCACTCACCTATACAATTATTCACACACCAACTTATTCAATCAAACAGCTACTCACAAACCCACTCACTCACCCATACACTGCTTATACACTCACTCACTCACTCACTGATATGGCCACTCACACATACACTCACTCATCCATACACCACTCAATCACTCACTCACCCCTACAGCCACTGACATACCCACTCACTCACCCAACCAGTCACAGGCACACCAACTCACTCACCCATATAGTTACTCATACACTCACTCACTCAACCATGTACTCACTCATCCATACACCACTCATGCATCCACTCATTCACCCATACAACCACTGACACACACATTCACTTATCTATACTCCATTCATGTACCTTATCACTCACAGATACAGCCACTCACACAACCACTCACCCATACAGCCCCTGATATACCCAATACCTCATACATACAGCCAATCACACACCCACTCACTCATCCATACAGCCACTAATACATCCAATCACTTGCCCACACAGCTAGTCACATACCTACTCACTCATACAGTTACTCACAAACGCACTCATTCACCCATACACCACTCATGCAGCCACTCACTTACCAATACATCTACTCACACATCTTGTCACACACTCATAAAACCACTCACATACCCAGCCACTCACTTATGCAAACACTTACCTACCTAATCACTCACTCATGCAACCACTCAGACACCCACTCACTCCCTTATACAGCCATGTACACAGCCACTCACTGACACCTACAGTCGCTCACACACTAATACAGGCACTCATCCACCCAGTCACTCACTCATACAGCCAGTTACTCACCTATATAAACAGTTACACATCCAATCAGAAACCCATACAGTCACTAACACATTCCATCATACACTTATACAACCACTCTTCTTTATATATACACAGACATCCAGTTTATAGTTTTTCTAACCATTAAAGGTGGTTCTGACAAGAACTGTTTTTCTTCTTTCTTTCCAGAACTGTGTTTTTGTATTTTAATTTTCTTATAATTTGTATTTTTTTTTAAAGAGTTCAAGTCACAAACACACAAAACGGTGAAAAAACTGGAGTAAATTATAAAAACAATGAACAGGTATGTTGCCTTGCTGTCTCCAAAATGACATTGACAGACTACTCACCAGCTGTCAGGTGAGTGTTGTAGTTAAGGCAAATTGTACCAATGTGCTTTAACTCAGAAGAAAATTCTGGCCACTTTCTCTACACTTCTGCTATGCCCCCTCTAAAGCTCTCTCTTTCTGTGCCCTCTTCAGGTTACTCTTGTGGTAGGCTTTAAGGTGGCACAGCATATTTGTTGTACCACAAGACAATTTTTTGACAGTGACCCTTGAGAGGGCCTTATTGCAGAAACTGAATTTCACAAATTTGGCATCTATTTTTGATTCCCCGGATGGAATTGTAAAGAATTCCCAGGCAATACTTTGCATTTTAGGGGCTGGTCCCTCATCACCAGAATATTCCAGATGTTACTCTTCTTCCTGCTCCTCTGGTTGCTGTGGCACCTCATACTGCTCACTGCCTCCTCTTGCCATTTTGAGTAAGAAAATGGCAAAAAATGGCCTCAACAGGGTTCTGCACAATTGGTACAGCACACTGCCAAGAAAGAAGTAAATACCCACTAGAACCTTCAAGAAGTGAGAACTAGGTGGGAACGACATTTGGAGTTTAATGAAAAGTGTCTTCTTCAATCATATCCCTTTGTTACCAGGTCACATCATCTTCACGAACACCAACATCATCGCAAATACCGGCATTGTCGTGAAGATGGGAAATACAATTAAACAATGCCGTACATTAATATTAATAGGAGAAATACAAGTTTAGACACTATATCAGTAGACAGCTGTTGCCAAACAATAATCACAAAAGATGTATATATATCTTTTTCAAAAACACCGGATCTTCTCAACTTTTCCACAAAATCGGAACATGAGTGTTGCAATAATTCGCAACTAAAAAGTACATAAAAAACCCACAGCTATTAACCCACAGAAACAAATGGCAAGGAATGACGCAGAGAAATACAAAATTGGGTGGTCCATTATGCAGGTGTAGTGTACAATATGCAGTAGACATTTACACAATGACAAAATTGTAACTAATTTCCCAGTACAAACTAATGCAGTTGAGTAGACATTTTCCACAAAATGGTGGATTATTCTTGGAAAAAGTTTGATTCCATTATTATCCTGATATTCATTTCGGATAAATTAAACCTCCATGGAAAACATTTACAAATATAAACATAGCAAGCACCCAGGTAAATCTTCATTCAAGTAAAACTGACAACGTTACTAACTTCTTGGGCTTGGGGAACAGAAAGCAAAACTGATTTGTTTAATATTCCATATTAAAAAAAATATCTGAAATCTTTAACAGAAGTGAATACATTGTAAGAATATTGGAGCTTTAGTGAGAGTGACAAATATTTTCTTTAAAGATGTCTCCCTTTAAGAGCAGACTGCATGGTTGTCTCCTTTACATACACTATATTTGCAACCCCCCAAAATCCATAGCACCACTCACACACCAACTCATAAACCCATAGACCCACTTAACACCCACCCACATATCCATAATAGTACTCACAGGCCTACTCCCACACTCATAGACCACCTCACACAGCAACTGAGACACTCTCACTCACAGATCCACATAGATACTCATACACCCAGTAAATCTTTTGAATAAAAACCTAGGAAACTCACTGATAAAACCAATGGTTACAGGGACATTATAGTTTGGAAACATAATTTAAAAAACTGTAGTGATCCTCCCCCTAAAACAAAGGTTACAGAGACACTATAGTTGGGCTCAGATTTCACTCAAATAAAACGATAGAAATTCAGCAGTTATACGTAACTGAGCTAACTATAACTTTTGTCCCCACAATGTACTGCTTATGACCTCACATATTACATGACTCATGACATGATCAGTAAGATCTTTTTATTCTATTTCCTAACTATAACGACCCAGTACCCTTTGGTTTCTTTCAGTGAATTCCAAAGGATTTTTAAATTTTATTTCTTAACTATACCATTCCTGTGACCTTTGTTTTTTTCAGTGAATATATATATTCATTGCAACCTTTGTTTTTTTCATTGAATATATATATATATACACTGAAAAAACAAAGGTTAAAGGGCTGTTATAGTTATGCTCAGATTTCACTCATACAAAGCCATAGAAATTTAGCAGTTATAATTATCTGAGCTAACTATAACTTACGACCCACTATGCACTCCTTTTGACCTCACATATTACATCACTCATGACTTGGTCAGTGACATCACTGAGGACATCACTGATGGCATCACACTTTATAAGTGTTAAACATATATACTAAGCCACTACAAAAGTTAAATTAGTATGCTAGGTGTACTGCTAATGAGTGGTACTACTTCTAAAATATATTATGTGAGTGGCTGTGTGACTGTTTGTATCCATGTGTGAGTGGGTGTCTGAGTGGCTGTATGGGATTGTGATGCCACTCATCATGTCATGAGTGATATAATATATGAGGTCATACGTAGTGCATTGTGGGGGAATGATTTGGAGTTAGCTCAGGTAACTATAACTGCTGAATTTCACTGGTTTTGTACGAGTGAAATCTGACATATAACTTCCCAGTAATCTTTGTTTTTTTCAGTACATTTCTAAGGTTTTTAAACTTTATTTCCAATCGATAACATCCCTGTAACCTTTGTTTTTTTTGTGAATTTCTAAGTATTTTTAACGTTATTTGCCAACTATAAAGTCTCTGTAACCTCAGATTTTTTCGTGAAGTTCTACAGTTTTTAATGTTATTTCCTAACTATAACTTCCCTGTAAACTTCATTTATGTAAGTGCATTTCTAAGGTTTTTTTAAATTGTTGTTTCCTAACTGTAAACTTTTAAAGTGAGTGTGTAAGTGAGTGCATGAGTGTCTGAGTGGGTGTGTGAGTGCGTGAGTGTCTCAGTGAATCTGTGAGTGGGTGTGTAAGCATCTGAGTGGGTCTGGGAGTGGCGGCATATATTTCTCGCATGGTGTTTCAGTGGATGTACGACATTACAATGCATGCTTTTACATCGCATGCTTTTACAACACTGTTTTTACAACGCATACCATTACAACGCATAATGCTTTTAGGCGCTGGATAGTGAATAGTTTAATTTACTATTCCAACTCCAGTCCCCGTGGACACTAGGGAAGGTTATTGGATAGTAAATTAACCTATTCCCTATCCTAGAGCGCCCCCCAGCGCAATGCGTTGTAATGGTTTGCGTTGTAAAAGCTGCGATGTAAAATCATTGCGTGGTAAAAGTTGCGTTGTAAGTGATGTTTCCCTGTTTCAGTGAGTTTATGAGTGTCTGAGAGGGTCTGTAAGTGGGTGCATGAGTCTCTGAGTAGGTGCACGAGTGCCTGAGTGAGTGTCTCAATGCATGTGATAGTGTCTGAGTGGGTGAGTGAGTGAGTGACTTCATGAGTGTGTGCCTCAGTCTTTGAGTGAGTGCTGACTGTATCTGTTGGTCTGAGTGGGTCTGCGAGTTAGTGCATAAGTCGTGAGTGGCTGTCTGGGCCATAATGGAAGAATCAACAGTTTTGCACAAGGGCTTACATAGAAACAAACCTCCAATGGCTATTTCTGAGCATTTAATGCAAATGTCAATAAAAACATGCTAGGATCATTCACCAAGGCATAACTAACAATGCCATCCTTAAATAAAACCGCACATCATTCAGTTAAGTTAAATATAAAGTCTTTCAACCCCTGATTCATTCATTTGCAAATATCTTGTATGAATTTCTATTGATGTGAACAGAATATTTCAGTTAATTATCAGAGACAACTAGGAAACCTCTATGCATCTCAACACAGAAAACACATTGAAAACCTGCTTGACACATGGTAGTGCAAATGTACCACTCACAGTGATTATCACAGTCATTTCAATGTACAGATATTTGCAAGCTGGAACTGCTGTATACAGAACCTCAACTGTGAAGTTTAAAATACAATGATTTTGTATCTATTATTCTCTCCAAAACTTGTAAGATATTAAAATGAACACACATCTATTGTAGCCCCTATGCAGCTTGAGTTACCAAAACTCCCTGCTGCTGCCCACAGTTCAAATATCTAAGAGTTTGGCAGACAAGATACTCAGTTAAAACATGATGGGTATCCTCTCAGGAATATTGCAGTAAAATAGGCCAGTGTTCCTAACCCGTTTTGACTTTTGTGAACGCCCACTTAATCATTACTAGAAGCTGGTGACCTCAGCCTACGCATTTTTGATAAATCTAACCTCAAAACAATACATATGTGATACAGAAACAAGCATTCATCAGACACATATACAATTAATGAAAAACGTTATCTAATTCACAAAAGATATCAAAAGAATTACATTTGAATAGAAAGGTTAGAACATTTCCAAATTCAACTAATGCCACTCATCATCCATACTGTTTACAATTGGTTGCACTTGCATTGCTCCCATGAAACAATATGACGATGCTACCTTAATTTTTAACTTCCAATTTCAAGTTCCTTGATATTTACAGAATGTTAAAAAATTTGCAGTTCTACATTTTGCTTTTTATTTATATACACTTTATTAATCTGTTAATATTATTACATTTTCAAAGCAGTCGTCCCCTGAGTAGGTGTTGTGCAACTTGAGGGGTCCCCAGCCACAATCAATCAATCAATCAATTAATCAGCGTTCTTACAGAGTGCGGCTAATCACCCATTAGGCTCTCAATGTGTGGGGGGGCTCTGCAGTTCAGTTGAAGTGCCAGGTCTTGACATCATTCCTAAATTGAAGGCTCACAGGCTCAGAACCAGTGCCATAGGCTTTAAAGCACATGTATTACTGAAGATGGAACATCACCACATTTGTGATGGAGTATCATGCACACAAACTCAAAATAAAGCCCTTAGTTTGATATCATAACATATATTCTGACTTTGCAATTAAAAAACTCCAACTCAGGGACAGGATTTAATTTTTTCTGTTTTCTGCCAAACAATAATCCTGAAATATCTAAAAAAAAAATAAGTCAGAATGATGCACTACACAATTGTAATGCACGGCACATACATAGGCTACTGCTCCTCTCTTCCATAATTCTATTCAGATCAGAACTGGAAAAATCCCGTGGTCCTGAGTAAGAGAGTATTACAGCATCATCTCTCAATGGACATTAGCATTTCAACCATCATAGTGTCAGCATTGTATATTTGGGTGTAACTGGGTCGTGATCAATACTTTGTAATCTAGAATTGTTTTGTAGATGTGCATTTTAGAGGCTAGCACTACCTTTAATGCAAAAGAAACAAACAGGAGACTGACTGCATGCAAATTGAGACCCAACAAACTACCCCAAAATATGTTCTCAATAATACATGAATCCAAATTCAGCCATGTCTATTGTTTGTATTTATTATCCACAGGTAATCAATAGCATAGGTTTGGATAGAAACCACTTTGCATGTTTCTTATTCCTTTCTGAGTAATGTGAGCTGCATTTAGCAGACTTTGTGCATTGTAATCCTTCAATGTTGTGGCTGAAAACTTGCATTATTGGGATTTAATTTATTCAAAAAACATTTCTGGAAAAAAGCATGTTCATCACGTAAGAGAAAGTTTGCCTTTTCTTTCTACTGATTACTTCTATTGTGTTTGTCTGTGTGGAGGACATTGTGTTTAAGCAAGTGATATCGTATTTTCGAAGCATCATTTGAGATGAAATGGACCAAGCCACCTTTAGCTACTATGCACTATTTTGGAACTTATTGGTGCAGCTTTTAACCATACTGTTGTACGTGATATCCTTGGAGTGGAAATCCCCCAAACATTTTTCCTTTACCGCTCCTATTTTCTGAAATTCATTATTGTTGGCATGGGGACTCTGTGAACATTATCATTGCGAGCCAGCGCTCAAGTGCTGGTGCTCTCTCCATAAAACATGGCAAAAGTGGCCTACACCTGATTGGCATACCTAGCATATTGTATGATGTGGTACCCAGGGCCTTAAAATTAAATGCTACTTTTGAGCCTGCGGCACTCATTGTGCCACTCACTGAAGTAGCACTTTAAAACTTGTTTTAGGCCTGCCACTGCAGCCTGTAGCACAGCTTTAAACTGCTAATACCACCTAGCAAAATTATCATTTTTTTCAAAACCTAAACCATACTTTTTAATACATATATCGCCCCCAAGTTAGGCCTGAAACTGCCCATATGGCATGGTGCATTGCATTTTAAAAGAAGGATGACTTTTTACGTTTTCCAAGTCCTGGTGGTGAAAAATTCCTAAATTCGTTTCTCATTACAAGAAGACCTAACTCTGCAATTTAATACCTTATTACATAACATGTGTATTTGTAAAGCGCACGTTCACCCATAGGTATCTTGGCGCTGAATAACAGATGTTTCGTGTTACCCAGCTTAATGGTACACATTTATTGACCTCAGATGGATGAAAGGCTAAGTGGACCGACCGGTATTTGAACCTGTGACCATGAGGTCAAACACAGCCCTCTGTAGTGGAGGCATTAGTTCACTGAGCCACCAGACCCAGCTTATTACATTTAATAGGTGCTAACTTTTGATTCGGAGCAGGTAGAAATGTGATGTTTGGAATCAAATCAATTGTAATTTAAAATCCTCTTTAATGGTAAAGTCGGATCCTAAGTCATAATTCTGAAAATGCCAACTTTTAGAAAGTTGGCGTTTTCTTGCCGTAACCATTTGGCGCCTGCTGCCAGTGTCCTGGGTCACATGACAATGAATAGCTTAGCTGTTGTGCTTTGTGCATTCCTTCCAGACAGTGAGCCAAGGGAGATGAGGTATTCGCATGATGGGCCAACCTGCCTGTATGGTTGGGCACGAAGCTGTTCCCTTTCTTCCTCACATTTCAAAGAGCTTGCCACCAGAACACACAAAGGAACCTGACTCTAGTTTTTGTCATCCAGACTTCTTGGAGCCTTGGCAGGGAAAGGGAATAACTTTCCAAAACCAGATGCGGGATAGCATAGAAGGCTCCCCAGTTCAAAGGCTGGCACAAGGTATAAATATTGGACCCTCAGAACAACTTTTCAGTATAGTTTTGGATCTGTCGAAGACTTCAGAAGGACTGCCTTGGATCCCTAGGGACTAACACTGTTTGATGTCTGCCCTGTACCTCACAGGATCACCCTGTTGCTACCATAGGGCTGCCCTGCTAATTGAGGCCTGACTTCCCCCCTAGAGGACTGTCTTGCTGCTTGAGGGCTGCCCTGCTGCTTGAACCCAAGACTATCAGAGTGACTCCAAGGGCTACTTGGCTGTCCTCCTATGTACGCTACAGAGACAGAACAAGCACCAGAATACTTGAACTGTGCACCTGGCCTCTGTAGGAGTGAGTCTTAACCCTCAAGTGCTGGACACCTGGTTGTGGTGTTAAAGATGCGGTTCCTAAATGTTGGGACTGACAACTGAGAGAAGACCAGGACCTACTAGTTATTTACAATGTATTACAGTGGTGTATTACCCTTTTATGATTTTAATGAAATCAAATAAAAGTATTATGACTGACTACTAGTTAACTGATCCGCCCCAGGGGCATCGCCTGGTCGGGCTGACTCCACGGTTGCTCCTGCTGTGATCTTCTCCATAGCAGCAACTTCTGTTCAGTCGCGCCCTCGAAGAAGGTATCCAACTTCATGGAGCCCTCATCAGCTATAGCCTGTAGCCTTGTCCCGCTTGATATTTTTTACTTTCATAAACTGACAGAGTCTGAAGGTAGAAACCTCACTGCGACTTCATCCAGTGGCTCACTGACAATGACTCATCTTCCTCAGACAAAGCTGGCTGCCTTGCCCCACAGAAATTTCAGTTGTCAGGAACTTTTAGTCAAAATTTCTGCTAAGTCTGAAGGTAAGCTGAGTCTAGGCCCAATCCACCTCGTGTATCCGACCTAAGATCCATAGAGGTTGGCTTTAACTTTTGATTTTGCCCCGATCTCGTGCAGTCAGATATTCACAGTATTTTCCACTCAAAACTAAAAAAAAACATGACTCCCATTCTACTGATTGGATTTAATTCATTTTTGTTCAATAACCCAAGTAATGACACATACCTTCAACATTTGTAATCATATGACATATTTCAGGACGATACACAAAACACTAAAGTTAGCACAGCTCTGATGTTAATCAATCATTATTCACTCTTTTTCCTAACTATATCCCTATTTATTTAGTCAAGCATTGCATATAGCAATACACATAATCACAGCCTAGCTATTTAAGAAAATGATGCACCTAAACACCACCACAGTGATATAATGATTCTAGGCATCTATTTAACCACTGACATATCAATGATACAAACTTAATCAGCTGCTCAAAATTTTCAAATCAGATATGCATCCATCTTAGCAAGATTATAAAAAGAGTTGTCAATCAGAAGACACATCACTGATGCATGATAGATGTTGGTAGAATGCAATGAAGTCTCCATAGTGATAGACACTTCTATTGATGAACCAAATAAAGACGTTATGAGAGAATCTGACAAAGGTATCTGTAATAATGCCTAAAACATTGATTGTTCAGGCTAAAAAATATATTAACGTATACCAGTCCCAGGCAAATTGGAAATGACAGTAAATGAATGAACTCAGTTGGGCAACAAAGGAAACTGGAACAATTTTTTGAGCTAATGCCACTCTTTCAAAATTTCCTAAAATAAAAACATTCCAGAACATTGTGTAATGATGAGCGCATTTACAAAAGAGGACCTTAATACTGGAATACAAACCTCTTTTGCAATAATTGGAAAGTAAAGGTGGAGGGTGGTGGTGATTCTCCCCAGCAGTTGACTTTGCTTTAAAATTTACAGAAGGAAGGGTGTGATATGCCACAGATAAAAATGTTTACATCTGTTTCCCTGGAGGAAGCTCATACCGCACTTGGTAAATTAGGTTGTAAAAAAACTCCAGGATTGGACAAAATCCTTTGGGACCTCTACAGGCAGAACCAGGATGTGTGGGGTCCATATTTCCCTCAACAAGGACAGGTACTGAAGTTAACCCCAAGCATTAAAAGGGTTCTCCAGAGGATCCATGTAATTACAGACCAAATAGCTTAATAGATTGCTCTCAAAAGCTCTTTGGCACCATACTTTTAAACTGGCTACATTCTTGGATGGAGGAGTATAAAGTTTAACCGATTTCCAATTAGCTTTTAGAAAGGGTGTGAGTACAATTGATCAAGTCTTCCGTCTTTTGCTAATTTATTGGAAATGTGTGGTGTTTTGTGGTGGCAGCCTTTACATTGTTTATGTTGATTTACGTTCAGCTTTTGAAATGGCACCATGATATAATCTTGGGTACGTTTTATTTGATATGGGTGTCCCCCCGGATCTTCTGGCTATTTTAACCTGGCTCCACTTGGGAAACTATGCATGAGTGCAGTGCGAGACATCAGGCAACTTAACAGCCCCTTTCTCTGTGGATCGTGGGGTGAGGCAGGGATGTGTGCTTGCTCCCACCCTCTTTTCATTGTACATGAATGATTTAATTTCACTCCTGGATGATTGTGATGGGTTTGTACCTAGATTAGAGATCACTAGGGCCCTGGCCCTAATGTTCACAGACGATACCATATTAATCTCCACATCTCCTATGGGCCTTCAGAATATTCTATGTCGCTTTGAGAAATTTTGGGAACTGCAGAGCCTAGAAATAAATGTTGTGAAAACTAAATTTAAGATAACAAACCCAGGCCATTCTACAAAACAGAATCCTAAACTTCGAGGTGTTCCGCTAGAGAGAGTTAAGATTTTTGACTATTTGGGACTATCCCTTAGTGAAGGTATGGACTGGTGTAATCACATAGAAAAGAGGAGACTTAAAGATGTGCAGCATAGTGGGGCAACACTCAGAGTTTAAAAAAAAAAATCATTATATTGTCTAATTTCGCCAGTTGAACAAATATATAAGACACATACACTGGGAACTGCAATGTATGGTTCAGAACACTGGAGGTATGAAAATCTCCACAGCTTACAAGTCTCAGAGAATTGTTTATATGCCAATTATTAGCCCTGCCTAGTAGTACAGCACAAGTTCACTGGTCTGGTGTCTCAGTGGACTAATGCATCCACTGCAGGGGCCTGTGTTCGACCCCATGGTCACAGGTTCAAATCTCGGCGGGTCCACCCAGCCTTTCATCCAACTGAGGTTGATAAAATGAGTAACATTGAGTTGGGTAACAATGAACATCTGTTATTCAGCGCCCAGATTCTTACGAGTTAACATGCGCTTGACAAATACACATGTTATGTTCTTTGATTTGGAATTAAGGCCCATCTCAGAGGAAGTTGGTCTTATGCCCATTCTTTACTGGTGAAGGATCTGGGAACACCTACACTTTCATCCTATTTGGAGGGCTTTAAGGATGTGCTGGGGTTTCCAGGGACAAGTAATATACCCAGGTTCAAATATGTGAGAGACACCCTTGGCAAGAATGGTTGTAGAGATCTGTGGTACGTATGCAAGGATGTCCCAGTTACAAGTAAATGCTTAATTAAGGCAAGTTACTACCAGTTTAAACTGGGCCAGACTTTATCAGCCTCTAAAATTAGTACTATGACTGACCAATTTCTGCAAGTTAAATTCTCGTATAGCTTTGAAGAATTTCTAGATGCTACGGAGACCCCATTAAATCACAGACTGTACTTGCAATTTAGGCATGGAACCCTGCAAATAGCTAGATATACCAGTAAAGGGTCTCAAACCCTTCATCCCACAGATTGCCACTGACCGTCCTGTAGAGCAGAGAAGGAAACTATAGAACATATGTTCTTTTTCTGTCCAACCTATTCCCTATCTAGGAAGAAGTGGCTTATACCACTTTGCCGGGCCATGGGCACAAGATCATATTCTTATACATATTGAAAAATGATGTAAGTTATCCAACTGTATTTGCAGTAACTCAGTAACTCAGTCTTTATTGGCAATATGGGGAGTAAGGCAGCGGTGTCTGCAATATTAGTCCATAGTGTATAGATTTTATTTTTAAGAAGTTTAAAAATAGAATGTGCTAGTCGCTGTATCTATTATTTTAGACCTTTGCATTTTGCTCACAGATATAAGCTAATTAATTAATGTGTTTGATATTAATATTTGTATCTATTATATACATGAATGTTTTATTGTTATTTTTATTGTGTACTTTAAAGGCTTATGTATTTCAGAATCGATAAAAGTAAATCAAATCTGGATCATCTTTGACTGGGTGTAAATAGTCAGCAAGTAACATCAAATAAGGAAAAATCCTTCAGTCAATAATCCTGTTTCAAACTGAACATGATTCAAAGTAATAATGATAAGAACCTTAAAGTCCTAAACAGGCAACACGTATGTTGCCCAGCTCATCAAATCAACACAATGGACTACGCAGTGTGCACATTCAAGTTTATTTGTACATCAAAGGTCAAACAGCTTTTTTTGCATATACCACCAATCTTGTATGTTAGCAGTGAGATATTTTGGAATTAAACATTCCAGAGATTCAAGATTTGTATACCTTAATTTAGGATACAAAAATGTATCAAGTAATCTAAGATGTAACAATGTACTTGAGAACAGTACACCGAACACACTAAATAAAGAAATAGGAGTCTTAAAAAGTGATAGCTAAATTAGGGGAATGTAATAAATGTATTATTTCTAAAAGAAGTAGTAGTAGTAGTAGTAGTAATAGTAATTATTATTACTACTATTAACAAAAGAAAATAATGAAGGAAAAATAAACAATGTGCTTACCTTTCTTTGTATAAATTAAATTGGTTGTCAATCACAGAGAGCAAGGTTTCCTTTGCAACCAAACCTATTAGATTTGAAAAACAGTCAGCAGTACTGGTGCAATTGTATAGTTTGTTTTTTTGCCAAAATAAGCACAGTGTTCCTAGACAGATTTCCTCGGGTCCTGTTAATTAGTTTTTAAGACATGTTGAGGGTTGTGATTTAAGTCAAGACTGTGGTCAGTGTAGCACAAATTTAGGGATAAAGTCGCTGACTGCTTTAAAGAATGTATGTATGATCCATAGAATGAGATCCACAGATCCTTTTAAAGATTGTAGAAATAAATTAACCAATTTCTCCAGAATAACAGAGATATGTTATGCCTTCTTCGTGGTACATCCATAGAGTGGTGGAGATCTTCTGCCACAACATTCAAATTGAGGAATTTCTTAATTTACATCAGAATTTTCTTCAAGAAAATGAGGGACTAGACAGCTCAGGAGAGGCCCCAGTGAATGTTATTTTTAAAGGGGCGGGTTTGTCTAGGGGTTAACACACATAGACTGCAGTATCCCTAGCTTTATGATAAGTCTTGAGTGTTTCTTCCATATGGGTGGTACAGTCACTTATTGCATTCATCTATGAGTGGGCTATCAGGACAAAACACAAAGACCAAGGAGAGTGGCCTTGTGTAAGCGCATCATATTAAGAGATGTACTTCCTAATTGGAAGATAATTACAAGTAATGGGTCACAACAGGATTCTGCATCATGGACAGGCACAATTTTCAGCCTGAACTTAGGGCAAATTATTTTAATCACTTCTTGATATTCCTGATTGCTGACCAAATCCCTGGTGGTGGCCTATACCTCCCTCCTCAATACTGTATGCAGGAATCTCATAATTAAGAAGTTTCATGGTCGTGGAATGACTTCCTGAAACTGCCTTGCTCTGATCCATGCAGTTCTGGCTTGATATTGGCGGAGGGCAATCTTTGGGACTTTAAAACCTTGGGACCAACCAATGCCCTTTTTGTGATCACTGCTCTGACTGTCTGGGAGATGAGGATACAAAAGTTCACCATATAATCAAGAGTGAAGCTAATTTCCTGATGATTTTCATGAGGTTCCCAGGATTCAAATAGATATTGCCTTTTTCAGACTATGCCAGTACAGTTCACAGTTACACCTTATTTGATATTATAGAATGGACGTTGTGGCCCCTTATGTAAGATTTTTCATGACAGATAGCTTTTTGTTCGAGGACAATACATTATGTAATACTCCTTCAAAATTACAGACTGCATCATGTCTGTTCGATATGAGTCCTGTTTTATAGTACTGTGTTGGGATTGGCCTTTCATCATTCCAGTGCTTGTAATGGGAATTGGAACAATGACAGGAACGGGGATGATGGGTGGAGGATTCCGTGAGTGGCAGTTGTTGCCAGGTGCTCGGTGCTGTTGTTGTGGCAAATAAACTGACTGGGCGACGAGGATGGGATTGAAACTCATGCGTGCAAAGCACAATAGACTATGGCACACAAGAGCCATATTGGATTGGGCTATTGTGCACTATGATTGGTGACGCACACACCAATTGATGTATATTAGTGGAAGATAATTGACTCATTTGAGTGGCGATCGGTGATGTGCACACCTTTTATTTTGCAGAAATTGGTCATCAACAAATCATTTCAATTTGTGTGTCTATGGTGATGCACACACCCATTAGGTATTGGCCATTAGTAATACATTGTCATTTGTGATTTATGGTGGCATCAGCAAGTGCTAGTACTGTACTGATATTACTGACTTTTGTGCTAAAACATTTCCACTCTGCCACATAAGTTTATTCAGTGAAATGCACACCCTGGGTTCCAACCATTATTTAATTGTGTGTCACAGTGATATGGACACAGGTGGCATCATGTACAGCCAATCTAATGTTACAGTTTCTACTATTTGCTTAAGTTAAGTCATCTGACAGCAACAGTCATGGATAAAGTAATAGCGTCACCCCCATTTTTGGCAGTTACCAGTAGAATTCCAGTCGGCTGGGAGCAATGGCGTGAAAATTCGAAACCTACTTAGAAGCTATTAAATGGGATACATTCACATCAAAGAAAAATAGGTGCTATTAACTTATAAAAAATAATCAAAAGTGAAAAAGGACACTTGTAACACTTTTCGACCGTTGGTTTAGGAAAAGTGATTAGAATACCCTCAAAAACTCAATGTTGTTAGGAGTGTGGTATATATGTTTCATCCGCCCCACATTGAAGTTATGGCAGTTATCATCGAGTGTTCCAATTTGTGATAGTTGCCAGCCTCAGCCAGAGGCACCTCTGGTCTCAAGTGCAGTGTCAGAGATAGAGGATTTTTTCCCACAAAATGGTGTCAAAATACATTTTCTGAAAAAAGGAAAAAATTATTAAAAAGGGGGAAGAAACACCCAAACTATTTTAATAGGGGGTGAGTTCCCGCTGGTATAAAATATGTTGATACTAAGGAAGATCGAGTTACTGGATCTAATGGTATTGTAAAAAGATTGTCGACATGTTTCAGCTCCTTAGGCCCGAGGGGTCTGTGGAGCATTCGTCAGGACTAACATACATATATTGTTACTCACACGATTTCTGATTTCCCGGGGGCAGAGTCAGCACCAGTCCGAGGAGAAGACTGCCCCTGGGGGCAGAGTCAGCACCAGTCCGAGGAGAAGACTCCACGCGGCTCTGTGCTAAATTCAGCGGAACCCCTGATGAAGAAGCGTGCTCTACTAATACAGAATTCATGAGCGCTGACCTTTCAACAACGATTGTCAAAGAATGACTATTTGAAAAATACTGCACAAATCGTGTGAGTAACAATATATGTATGTTAGTCCTGACGAAAGCTCCACAGACCCCTCGGGCCTAAGGAGCTGAAACATGTCGACAATCTTTTTACAATACCATTAGATCCAGTAACTCGATCTTCCTTAGTATCAACATATTTTATACCAGCGGGAACTCACCCCCCATTAAAATAGTTTAGGTGTTTCTTCCCCCTTTTTAATAATTTTTTCCTTTTTTCAGAAAATTTATTTTGACACCATTTTGTGGGAAAAAATCCTCTATCTCTGACACTGCACTTGAGACCAGAGGTGCCTCGGGCTGAGGCTGGCAACTATCACAAATTGGAACACCCGATGATAACTGCCATAACTTCAATGTGGGGCGGATGAAACATATATACCGCACTCCTAACAACATTGAGTTTTTGAGGGTTTCTAATCACTTTTCCTAAACCAACGGTCGAAAAGTGTTACAAGTGTCCTTTTTCACTTTTGATTATTTTTGCTCTTACCCTGGGGAAAGAAAAGGACATACACATTCCTCATCCCTCCCTGTTGATTGAATTATTAGCTATTAACTTATAACCTCAGTGTGGAGGGCAGAAGCATTCTCAAGACACTTCCCTTAGAAAAAGTGATGGTATGAGTAGGAACTGGGGAAGATAGTGACAAAGAAGTAGTGGATGAGTATGCTTCCATCATACTTACTTTACACTAGAGATTCAACCATAAGAAAAATGTGGTACTAGACGGCCATAAGTTCCTTCAACTCTCTCAAGCACCTGGATAACCAATAGATTAATTTTTAGCACCTTTAGATACGTTAGCTGTTATGTGTAATTATCATGATCTAAAAGTTGACTGGAAAAATCCAATAATCGTAAGATTCAGTAAAAGTTGTTCTCCACAAAAGACCCCAGTTTAGAAACTGCATTGACTACTATGAGGGGTATAGAAGATTCAGAGCACTGTATGAAGGAAATAAGTATGAGTACCATGGGGCAAGAGGTCAAGTCCATTACCAAACCAGTTGACAAAATAGTCAGCAAACCCTTGAGGGACAAATCACATTCCAGTAGTAATCGCAGCAATGTTAAAGTGCAAAGTGACATTGCAGATATGATATGTTTTAGATGTGGGAGCAGGCCACATGTAAGCTCATATAAGAATTGTCCTGCTGTCAACCAGTCATGTTTTAAAAACCAAAAAAAGGTTACTTTTTTAAGGATATGTAAATCACATATGACAAGTTACAATACCCCAGTGGTAAAGTCCACTGAGGAAGCCACAGTTGATGATGACAAAAATTTAATATTAATGTTATCTGAACCAAAGCAGGGTGAAATTGCCAACCAGGTTATGCCCATGTGTGAGGGTAAGAAGAGGAAACCTTCATTGTGTGAAATTAACATTAAGGGGTCTAAAGTGAATGTAAGGCAGATTCTGGCTCTCCATTCACTTTGATCGGTGATGCAGAGTTGACCAAATTGAATATTCCACTTCTTCAGGAGTCACGTGTAAAATTTTTGCTTATGGTATAAAAAGGGTAAAGGTGGTAAGATAAATTGCTGCCAGTTTAGGTTCTGACAACAACACATCAAGTGCCATTGCATATGTATAAGCTAAAGAGGGGTCCAACCTGTTAGGTTAGAATGAGCAAGGAGAACTGGAATTAATCCTTGATCCAAATCATCCTGAGTTAGTTTTATCCAGACAATGCCTCATTGACACATGCAGTGAGAAGATATGCACTGTGTTTGAGAGTAGAGATACCAGTAGGTATCCTGAAGTTGTTAAGGGTTGTCTTGGAAGGTTGAAGGGTTTCAGACATTGCATAATTTTGAAGGAGAATGCTACACCAAGGGTACATAAGGTGAGGTGCATGCCCATCAGTCTGAGGGAGGAACTTAAGTTGGATTTAAAAAAACGTTTTGATCTAGGTATTATTGAACCCATTAAAAGTTCGCAAACCTGATAAGTCCTTGCATTTGTGTGTCGATTGGTACCACCTGAATTCCAACATCTGAGTAGACCGCTAGCCACGTCTTAACATTAACAAATTATTGTCAACCTTGAAGGGAGCTGCCATCTTTGCCACACTTGACATGTCAGTGATGTACCATGAAACACAGTTATGCGATGAGTCAAAACATCTGACATCTTCTGTGACTCCTGAGGAGGCATTTCGTTTTAAATGCATGCCATTTGGACTAGCCTCAGCATCTTCAGTCTTCCAAATATTAATGACTAATTTATTTGCAAAAGTATCGCTAGTGATGTGCTTCAAGGAGGACTTGTTGCTTTATGGGAAAACTGAATATGAACATAACGAAAGGCTAGAGAACGCTTTGAAAATTCTTTAAAGTTCTGGTTTGACTTTAAGAAAAGATAAATTCTGATTTTATTGTGAGGGGTAGATTATTTAGGGCATCACGTGTAGAGCAAAGGTGAGTATTCTAAAAATAAAAATCATCAAGGCTATTGAGCATCCACCAATAAGGATCAGCTGAGGTCCTTTATAGGACCGATAGAGTACTATGCAAAATTTGTGAAGAAATTTGCATCCAAAAAGGTAGGGTTGCGTGAGTTGTTAAAGAATATTGGAAAGTATGTGTAGAGTAAATATTGTAACATAGTGTTTGAGTCAATTAAGAAAGACATGTGTCTGTGGAACCCCTCAAACCATTCGACACCTGTGATCTATGTATCATCACAACCTATGCTAGCAACCATGGTTTGGGTGCTTGATGTCAAAGAGAGAAAATGGCAAGGAATAAATTGTTGCATTTGCATCAAGGGCACTTTGTGGAGCAGAAGCCACCTATTCCACTATCGTGAAAGATGCTCTTGGTTTATGGTGGAGTGTGCATTATTTTAGGAATTTTATTTGGGGAAGCCAATACATCCTAATTACCGACCATAAGCCGTTAGTAAAATTGTTTACTACTGTCACTAGAGGGAGGGCAACTCCGCATATTGTGAAATGGCAGTACCGCATGTTAGAGTACCAATACAAGTTGGGATATATGCCAGGGATCTGGAATTTTGCAGCTGATTCTCCTTCAAGATTACTGGTTGTGGAACGTGAGGGTCGAGAGAGAAAGCATGATAATGACGTGAAATTTATATGTGCTGAAGGCATGGTCACTTCTGGTGTATTTTCGGAAGAGGAATGGTGTGCAGCTGCCTCTAAAGACAAAGTGTTGGAAGAAGTGACAAATGGCCAAAAGCACACAACACGAAAGAGGATTTGATACCGTACTGGAGGTCTGCCAACAAATTATCCATCATTGATGACGTCATGTCGAGAGGTAAATGTTTGGTTGTTCCTGTTGAGGTCAAAAGCTTTGGAATTGGCACATGAGGGACATGTGGGAATGCATTGAATGAAGCGTTGTGTGAGAGAGGACTTTTGGTGACCTGGAATGGACAAAGCAGTTGAACACTATGTAAGGGTATGTACTGCATGTGTCTTACGTGACAAGTCGCAAGTCACTGTATCATCTCCCATCACCCCTGTAATCAGCAATGGAGTACCTTGGCACAAGTTAGCGTTCAATACCTATGTCCTTCTCTGGGTTTTGGGCAGTTCGCCTAAGTACACTTTTGTATTGTTTGACTACATGTCTAAATGGAAGAAAATAGAATTTGTCACTAATGTCAATTCCAGGACAATCATTGATATTTTTCCAAGACACTTTTATCAGAGATGGATTTCCAGAAGAGTTAGTGACAGATAATGGTAACCAATTAACATCAAGTGAGATTAGTAATTTCTTAGTGCCCAATGGTACCAAACATATAAGAATGCCATTGTGCCATCCCCGCAACAATGGACTTGTTGAGAGGGTGAATCCTGTAGTCAAGGATCAACTTCAGTTAGCTCTGGTAAATGGCATCAATTTGGAGGAAGCTGTTAAGGACATGTTATGGGCCAAGAGAACCACCCCACATGTCAGAATTGGGGTGCCTCCTTTCACCTTGTTGAGAGGCAGAGTGGCTAGTACACGCTTGAACAGAGAATGGATGAACAGGGAGAATCTAGATGGTTAGAAAGTAGGTGGTGTACTGGATGTACAAGAGAAGCATGCTTCCACAGGGAACAAAAGTAAGGAACGTAAAGTCCGAGCTGTGGACCTTGTGGGGATACTAATTCCCAAGCATGTCATAAGGGTTAGTTTAGATTTTCACTACCACAAATCGCATGGGAAGTGAGGGATCTAGTTGTGATCCTACAGAATGGTAAAGTCTTGAAAAAGAACAAGGTGGTGGTGGTACCCAAGGACATAGCTGCCTCAGTGTGTGAAAAGATGAGCATTGGGCAACCTCAGAGGTCAGTGAATGTGGATGTTCCAGAGTGTCATCCTAATTCAAAGCAGATGATGTTTATGCCCCAGAAATTCAATGATTTTATCATGTAAATGATATTTTAATGTTCTATACCGGTCATATTCCACCTGATTTTCTTTATAGGAGATGTTGAACTTTTGTTTCTCTGTAATTGTAGTTTGTACATATAAGGTCATCTTGAATGTTCGCCTCCAATTGTCTTTATTTCACCAAATTTTCTTTATAAGAGGAGTTGTATTTGTGGTATTGTAGTTCTGTAGATATGAGTATTGTATATGATAGTATTTCTTGTTCCTTGTGGGTAATTTGGAAGGGAAGGGGATATGTTCAGGATTGGCATGTCATTGTTCTAATCCTCGTGATGGGAATTGGAATGACAACGGAGGCAGGGATGACGGGTGGAGGCTTCCAAGATTGGCAGTTGCTGCCAGATACTCGTGTCAGTGTTGTTGCGAATCAACTAACTTGGACTTACCTGAATGGGACGTCTTCTCATCTCTTCATACTTGCTTACAGAAAACCTTGTTTTAATGAGCAAAATGGCAATGCCAAATACATTCTTGAATATGTGTCTCTGAGAAATGATTTTCAAACGCTATTAATGTACTGAGCTTGTAATGTAAAACAGTTATGCCAAATTATCAATAATGGCGATGGAAACAGAGATATTATTCCGTGGTCTGGACGGAGAAACTGTGGTAGACTCTCAGGGCTAAACTGGCATTTGTGAAATAGGTGCCATGATTCAACACCAAACAGAAAACGAACCTACATGACCAATAAGTGTTTCTGGAAATTTAGAAATAAGTCATGGTACTAACAATTTTTATTATCCCAAAAAAGCAACCTTATTACAGGGATTCTAAAAGATAAACTATTACAACTACCTGTGGAAGTAGTTTTTTTTTTAACTCTTAGATCTACTGCTATCTGAAAATTGTTTTGAATTTGATAATGAAATATATTCACAGATTAAATGTACATTGGTGGGGCCTTCCTGAGTCCTAGAGTAGCTAATCTTTACATGGCATATTTTGAAAAGTGAAATATATGCAATGAAAATGCATCTTTCTATGAAACTGCATAAAGGTGGTCAAGACATATAAATAATATTTTTTTTCATCTGGAACAAAGAGAAGGAAATATAAAGATGCCTGCATGGAATGGTTAAATGCTTGTTACTGTAAAAGTAAATTTGGGCTACTAAATGATGTGAAAGGGTTCTCCTGGAAGAGAGAGGAGGCCCACCTGCTTAAGGTTGATCTGTATTCAAAACCCAACATTAAAAAATCCATCCTAAATTAAAGAAACACACGCTAGAGGGAGCAAAAGGATATTTAGCGGATTGGTTCGAACTGAGAAGAATCTGTACTTCCGTGTCAGAGTTTATAATTTATGATGAGAAATGTACTCAAAAACCTATAGATAGGGATCATATGGAGTCTTGTCCCTAACAGAATGAGAGACAAAAAAGACTTGTCTAAGTCACCGCATGTTGTTAAAAAACAATTAAATTAAAAATCTGTTTAACTCTAGGAGGCATATTCTCACACAACCGATGGGAAATTGACTTGATGAGCTCTTTCTGCCCTAAGGTGAAACCTAAATATCACTGACTATCTGCTAAGGGTAGATATTCCTTTGGATGGTTACACAGATATAGATAAATCTCTTTGGAATCACCTGAGTTATAGAACATCAAAGATGTGCTATATGCTGTGTTCATAAATATACAGTGAAACAGTTTTGAATAGGAGGGCTATCAAAATCATCATACAATGTTTACTAATAATTGTACAGCCAGTAATGTAATATAGGTCATTGTCCATCCCTACTGAATCCTGTATATTTTGTGACAAAAAGAATAGTGTGGTATAATTTTTATTAAACATAGGTCAGTGATACTCATTAAGGCAATTCATTACTGAAACTATGGTTGAACACTTTGTGGAAAAGGACATAGACCTGATAAATTGAAGTGCAGGGTCCAAAAAAGATCCTACAACAAAGGGGGTGGTTAACCAAAATATGAAGTGACCTATATTCGAACAATATTGGATGTTTAAATTTAAATGTGCAGAAAAGGGACTGATTTACCACAATCTGTCTTTAAATCCACATCCTCCACTAGGAATTTTGGGGGCAAATTTATCAGCACTTTGCATTGATGGAAGGCCACAAAAAGTGAAACAAACTGATGCAATGTGTTGATATGGTACTTTGCACTATGTATCAAGGAATGTCCCATGGGTTCTTCATGGGCATTACCATCACCAACTTTTTTGATGTAGAGCCCGATCTACTAACTACAAAATATATTTTTTGTCCATTGCACTACCTGTCCCCAGGCTCAGTGAAGGGGGCTGACTGCTGGACTCTGCTGGGGCTCTGATGCCGCGACCCTTGCCTGCTGAGCGGGCCTCATGTGGGGGCTGTCCTGAGGTTTGGGACCACCACTCCCAGGCTACCTAGCGAGGTGCGCACCAACAACGTCACCACCAAGTGCTCAGAGACGCTTAGATCACCATCTCGCTTCCCACAGCGCGGGACGCGCGTGGGCGTGCCCAGGCGCTGCCCGGGCAAAGCCTGGGCCAAGGGCAGGCCCGTCCGTGCCCGTCATAGCCCGGAAGAGCCAGGTCAGGGCCACCCCTCTGATCTAGACACAATGAATTGGGACTTGACCAAAATATTGTGCGTCTAAGGTGCTTTTTTGTTTGATAACAGTTGGTATTGTCTCAATTAAGAGTTTGTTTTGGCACTGCCTCTTTCCTTTTCTACACATGGGTAAAAGAAAATCAATGGAATCTGTGGGTGGGGCTCTTGGTTCGAATGGGGGGACGGTTAAGAGGAAAAAGGCGAGGAGAGTCTCCAAAAATCCTTGTATCTCTTTGACTATTGACAGGATTGAGACCCTGGTAGATGAGTGTCAAGATGTCCTGTTACAAGATATTACCCCTTCTTCCGCCCTCACACGTAATCTCCCCACAAGTTGTTCTCAAAACACTAGCCCTACCAGTTCATTGATTGTACCGCAAATGTTGCGTAAACCTCCTATCAAACGAGCGGTAACATCGCACGAACCCGGTGGTTCCTCAACCATTCCTAATCATATACCACTAGAGCCTTTGGTAGTCTCATGTACAAATCGGTATTCTGCATTGGCGGACACCATAGACCTTCTAGAGGAACCTGGTAAAGAGGCAAATGTTACGCTTCCACCTGGCATTTTAAGGGAACGTTCTGACATAGGGAACCTTCATGATGTTGTTCAATATATTGCCTCACTTAGATTAGAAATGTTCGAGTTGAAGCTGTTGATGCAAGAACTCCTGAGTGCCGTCAAGAAACCATCTAATAATTTTCTCTCTTTAGTCAATAGTAATAATATCCATAGAGATCTACCACGAGAATCAAAACAAATAATCTCTAATATAAATAATACTAAGCTGCCTGCATCAGTGCCTCTCCTTGAACCTTGCAAAGTACATAGGCAGTTGAGCAGGCCAGAGGGTTTGTATCTAAAAAAAGCACCTAATCGGCCTACGGCTGATAATTTATTTTTTCATTCCTCTAGCCTCAGACAGGTCTCCCACCCAATGCATAATAATCCTGGCCCCAATCCACCACTTCTATTACCATTTAATCCCCCTGTTCCATCCATCAGCAAACAACCTAGAGTATACATGGCGAATGTGCCCCAAACACATTCAAGAGAAGATGAGGGCTCTTTGATCAATAAAGTTACACAATGGATCCGCCATGTAAGGGGATGTCGGTCATTGATAAGGGAGGACATAACAGGGGCCCAAAGAAGAGGGTCAGGAGATAACAGCACAGACATTATTGAGCTAACACTTACTAACCACGCGCTTGCTGAGGGTTTATTAGTTCTTGATTTTAGAACTTCACCGCCAGGCTCCTCCGCGATTCAGTTTAGGCGATTTCCCACAATGGGTACCGCCAGGGGGAATGACCGTGCCTATCCTTTAACTACAGCGGAGTATTCCGCCTTAGATTTAAACGATTGACTGTTCCAAGGTAGCAATTCTACTAGTAATCATGTCAGTGATCTCGTTGAAGCCCATGACCATGACATTGGCACAATATCTCTTTACTCATCATTCCAACATGATGACTTCCCCATGATGCTCAATGCCAATCAGAAAAGAAATTTAGTCAGTGCCGGGGATTCTTCCCCCCAAAGCCATGTCTGCTTGTGGTCCTGCCCCTCCGAAGTATTACTTCGGGGAATCTTAAAATCATCTCCTGGAATATAGCCGGTCTACGTAACAAACTATCACTACCCGATTGGAATAGCCTTATAGACGACCATGAACTATGCATTTTTCAAGAAACATGGAGTTTAGAGCCGTTGAATAAATCTGGCTACTCGTGTTTCTGTATACCGGCAACTACTGTAGGGCGTGGCCGTCCATCTGGGGGGCTTATTGTTTGGGCAAAGATTGACCTTAACTGTAGAGTTATCCAACATCCTTGTTCCACCGCGGACTTGTTGAGATTAAATCCCCAACTATTTCCGTCCTTTCCAACGAACTCCGTTCCTGTCTTACTAACTCTCTTGTCATAGTTGCCGGAGATCTAAACTCCACTTTTGAACCCCTGGACCCTGACGACATTACAGGAATAGAGGTTGATGATGCTAGATGGGGCATACCATCATTAACTTTACCGCCAGTTAAGAAATGGTCACCTGTGGTTAAATTCCCTAGCATTAGAATTCGTGCTAAGGGCTGTTAATGGACGTACGCCTTCAGACGTTTCAGGAGCCAACACTTTCAACAGAGTTTCGTGTCCCTCCAGGATTGATTATATCTTGGTCGACAGGAGACTCCGGAGAAATGTGATTGATATGGTCATTATTCCATCTATTGATAGTGACCATAACCCTTTATCCCTCTCTATGAGGGAACTGTGGCCCAGCAAGGAATGCTGCCCTAAAACTGGCCCCAGGATGTCCACAACAGAAGTCTTACCATCCAACTGTAAGAGGTTTGTTAAATGGCCGAAGATCGCAGTAAACTAACAGAAAATGCGAGTCTTTGGGAAGATTGTGAGTGCCCAGATCAATAAATTAGAGATAGCATGCTTGGACAAGGATGGGTGTCTAGCTGTTGAGTCGATCTATGTAGACACCGTCGCCCAGATGGGCTCTCTTTTCATAGAGACTTTTCCCCCTAATAGGCGTCCAATGGCTCGTAAACCACCAGAAACATGGTACAACAAGGCATGCAGACAGAAAAAGACTCTACTGATATCTGCTATCAAAACGCATAACACGGCGAAGGTATGTCTGGCCAGATCGGAGTACAGGCGGGTTGTGGTGGAGGCTAAGCAGGCATGGGAGGAATCACATTGGACAGACTTAAAGGACGCTAGTCTGTCTAGGAATGGTGAGCTGTTTTGGAGCCTGGTCCGAAGATCTAATGGGCAGGACCCTGGTCAGACTCCTAATCATATTACAGATAGGGAGTGGCATGACCACTTTAGAATTCTTTATGCGGGAGATGAGAGCGACGATGGAAAAGGACTTCCATACTGCTCCCCGTCCGCATTTTCCCTAGCACCCTTTGACTCTGTAGTGAAAAGCGAGGTGGAGGCTGCTATCAATAGGATTGTCCCGGCAAAAGCCCCTGGCCAAGATGGGTTACCAGGTGATTTATTCTGGGCTACTCCTGGAAAATGGGCCACATACTTTGCTCTTCTTATTAATGCTCTTCTGGATGGGGACCCCGTCCCCGACTCTTGGAAGGGGGCGGAAGTAATACCGATCTATAATAAGGGCCCCCGGGGGGATCCTGCCAACTATCGTCCTATCAGCCTTATAGATGCTGGTCAGAAGGTGGTTGGTAGGGTCCTACTGGAGAGGATTCTCTCCTGGGCCGAGGAGAACTATATCCTGTCGCAATTCCAGGCAAGGTTTAGGGCATGTACAAGTACGGTTGATCAGGTTTTTAGGCTGGCCCTCTTGCACTGGAAAGTGGTGACCATCGGCAAGGGCAGTCTTTATCTCGCTTTTATCGACCTAAAGACTGCCTTTGACCTGGTCCCTAGAGACCGCCTATGGTCGGTCCTACAGGGGATGGGGTTTCCTCAGCCTATCCTAAATCTTCTGGTTCGCATGCATGAGGATAATTCCTCCCGAATCAGGTGGGGTTCACAAGAACAGAAAACAGATAAAATTCCTGTTAATAGAGGCGTCGATCAGGGATGCTTCATGGCCCCCACCCTCTTTTCACTGTCTGTGAACGGGATGGTCTCTTTCTTATTGGAAATAAATGCCGATGCCCCTGTTCTTGCGGGTGATAAAGTGCCTGCTCTACTCTTTGCGGACAACACTCTACTAATATCGAAAACTCCTGTCGGACTGCAGAAACTGTTAAATAGGTTCCATCTTTTTTGCCAGTTGAGGGGCCTAGTAATGAACACCTCTAAAACAAAGCTTCTCTACTTCAACCCTAGCAGGTCAGCCAAGTCCACCCCCACACTTGACGGGACACCATTAGAGCGTGTCAACACATTTGATTACCTAGGAATCAGAGTTTCTGACAACCTAAGTTGGCGCACACACATTGACAAAATGGCTTTGAATTACAAGCGTGTTGTGGGCATGATAGGAAGGGAACATCGTGCTTCAAAATCTAGGCCAATTGCCCCCGCTCTTGAAATCTATGCTGCTAGGGCCGTAGGCTCGGCTCTATATGGTGCAGAGCTTTGGGGCTTTGACTGTGTTGACACCATCACAAAAGCGGAGAATACGTTTTTTAGAGAATTAACCTCATTGCCGCAGGGAACCCCCACCAAACCACTGCTAAGCGATTTGCGACGCCGCTTTATCAAGGATCTCACCACTCTACGCCCCCTTCTCTATTGGGCACGTCTTTGGCGAACACCTGAGCTATCCAAATACGCCGACGGCCTTAGAGATGTGATGAATTTGGCGGGATCACATAAGATTAGTTGGCTAACAAACACAAAAAAGTCTCTTTTAGCATTGGGATTTAAGGGGCCGTGGGAGTCAGAGACCCCGTTGACTAAAGCTGATATTAAGGTAGCATAGTGGGCATGGGTCGACAGTCAGGAAACCCGAAACCTGAGATTAGGCAGACTGACCGACGAGTTCTATGAGCACAAGCAGGTGCCCCGCTTGGAACCCTATCTAGATTTTATTCTGAAACCTAGGGATAGGGCCCTTTTTATTCAGTTTAGACTAGGAACGCTCCCAGTGCGAGAATATACAAACAAATGGAAGCCCCCCATACCAAACTCTTCCAAACTGCCCACATTGTGAAGGGGCAGTTGAAAGTGTCCAACATCTTTTGTTTGTATGCCCAGCTTACACTAACCCTAGAACCAAGTGGTTGAAACATTTTTGTTGTCAACTCGGAACCAGGAACCACTGCGAAGCGCTTAGAATTTTGCAAGCCGCCGCTAATATAACTTTCGCTTGTGGCATGGCATGGCATGGCCAAATTTTTAAGCTGGGCTTGGGCGTTAAGATCAAAAGCGTTAGGCTCTGATTGAAGATTTTATTTTTTTTAAAAACCTGATTTGCATCATAGCTGAGATAGTTTAATTCATTTTTTATCTCCCCCTTGAGGGTTTTTTAATTTTGTATTTTGGACTAAAATGTTATTTATTGATCAAATGTTTATGATGAAAGAATCCCCTAGGTTGTGGTATGCAGTTGACTAATTGTTTAGAATATTGAATAGCCATTATATTGCCCTGCATAGCAAACCGCACTTCGAGAGTTGTTTTTTAAAGCTTTTTTCGAATATAACTTTTCATGTGTATCCTTCTTAAAATGTGTTTTTATATAATTTGTAAAATGCTTTTAAGATATTTTTCTATATCGAAATAAAGCTTTGATGATGTTGATGACAAAAGATATTGCCTCCATTAAGTTGGAGAAATCCGAATCCGCTGCCTTGTTTTTTGATCTTCAGATATTGGAAATGACAATTCACTCTTCTATCCTTTCAAGTTTGTTAATGTGAGAACCAATAAAATGGATAGAAATAACTTTATCTGCAGTACATTGAAACAGTGGAATTATTGCATAAAGTTCAATATACAAATATGCTATCTTTATAAAAGGACATAGGCCACGCAAAAGTGTCCATCTCCTGAATCAAAATAAATTACAATAGTCCTCAAGGAAGGCTGATAAAAAGCAGTGAATAAACAGTATTTTTTAATATAGTTTGAGGGACAAAATGTAATATTGGGAAAGGGAGAGGAATTTAAAAGTAAATATTAAAAGCAGTATGTTGGTGGAATGCCATCTGTGTCCTCGAAGGATACATTCATTGGGCATTGCATTGTTTGTACTTACTACAGTAACTCACAGTTTCAGATGGCAATTTGTAGGCAGTTTTGCAACAAAATAAATGAAAAAGTTGCCCTAGGATCTTTGCATTTGCTCCTAAAGTTGTCTAAACATTTTACAATAAGGAATTTAGTCACAGGTTTAAATATAATGGCCACACGCTCAACATTCACTTGATAGATTAATTGCAATTAGATCCTTTTATAGCGAATTGTGTAATATCAATGTACAAAACAATTGGGGCCTATTCATAATGACATTTTGAAGTAGACATTTCTAAATTATATACTGTTACACGCCTTTGTAAATTTGCCCCAAACCATTTAAAATGAGAATAAAATAGGCTTATTCAGGGAATATTCATATACCATTACTACAAATAGGAGGAACTGTGCCCTCTTTGTACTTTTCCTATTAAGGTGTTGGAAGTTTCAAGGCTGATTCACAAAGAAATATGAGTACGTAAAACAATACGCCTATATTATTACTTCCGGTACTCATGAGCGGTTTTGTGATCGGGCCCGAGGTGTCCATCTATCTGTCTGTCTACATGTCTTTCTAAAGACATAAGTCTGGAAACATGATTTAACTTTTCAGAACGAAAAAATAAGGCGATGAAAGAAAGCAGTACAAAGTTTTCAGGCGGGGGCATTCATTTTCTTCTCCACGCCCTCAGTACCTCGACTAGAATACCTATGAATAGCAAGTATAGCAAAATAGCAACGAGTTAATATTGTAGTCGTTTATCAGCTAAACTTACAAGTAATGCTTCCTACGGGAAAAAAGGCTCTTTCTCTTTTCAACAGAAAAAGAAATTAAACACTTGTGGTTCCATTCTGTGGAGTGAATGGGACTGAATAAGCTACCCTGTACTTGAGATTCACAGCGTGCGCTTGAATAGAGCGAACCTCCCGAGTTGAATGGGCTGCCTTTTGGGACCAATTTGTGTCTTTTTCGTCTTTATTCCTTCTTTTTCGCTGACAGATGTACAAAGGCGGAACTGCACTGCGCGGCTTATCTGCATGCACCCGCAGCAGCTGTCACTTTTGTCGAGCAAGTTAATCAGGCAAATGCCAGCATATCCCCGCTTTCTATAAGGAACAACATGCTATAGACTGGGGTCTTGCAAGACAGAGACTTTGTTTTTACTTAGATTAGCGCGGCATTTATTTTCCACATTTATTTTCCACGTTTTCTGAGCACGCACCATGAGGCAATACGCGCCATACTTGCTACGAATATTAATTTAGGTGCTAATTACATGCATATACCTACAAAACAGCCTAGGCGGACTTGGGAACGAGCCACATATAATTGAAGATTAGAAATACTCAGCAAAAACATTAGACAATTTGTGCTTTTGTTAATGTTTGTTGATAGATGCGCTGTTCCAATATACAAATTCCAATATCTTAAGAGTTTCGCGTCTTTCTTTCCAACAGCCCTCCCTTCCCCTTGGCAATGTTTCGATTTCACAAAGCCACTAACTAAAGCAATTTATTTTCTTGGCACACAGGCGGCAACACAACTTTGTGTTTTTCGTATTTACAAGTCTGCTCACAATATGTTCACTGTCTTGTGAGGTTCATGTATTGTGGCGCTCACAAAAAAAACGCCCCCTTCTTATAATGCGTTAACCAGTAGCAAGCGAAGTTCTTTCTGAAATAAACAGGCACTTCAAGGAGCGCTGTTTTCCCCATAGTACAGAGAAAGACAGTTTCTCAAATATACTGGATTGTTCCATATTAGTCCGATAAATTCGATCAGTGATGCTGTATCAGTTCCGGATCACCAAACTGGCAAAGTAGGCACCGACCTATGGGCCCCACTCCTTTAAGGGCCCCGTGGCAACGGATCAAAATAATATTGATTTGATCTTGAAAGAAAATTACAATCAAGCTTTGTTAAATATTGTTACCAAAAGATAGGAAAAAATGAACCAACTCAAAGAAACGAAAACTTTACACTAAAGACTCTATCAAGAAAATACTGCATTAATGTAATGTACCCTTTAACAACTTAAAGTACATAAACCAGAGACCTCAGATTCACATAACAGTTTGTCTCTTAAAAGCTCATATTCTGGGAGCTGTCAGTTTGTAAAAAAAAGCAGGTGCTTGGGTATTAGGAGATAATTTGCAAAGGGTGCCTCGAAATTTTGATTGCCTAGGGGCCTCCACAGGGTTTAATCCGGCACTGTGCTGCAGTGGAACGATGGTACTGAAAATGTGCTAGGGACGTAGACGGTTGTTACTGTCATTTCGCCCTGCTGCAGAAGTATGGGTATCATCGAAGGGCTGCTTGCATGTGTTAGCAAGTAACTCTATGTTCGTTCCGTGCATTTCATCATATGCAAGATGCGTACATGCACGATGGAAATAAATGAATGCTCTTTGTTTGTGCGCATGCTCCCACTATGGTGGCATGTGCATGCTCAAAGAGGCCTAAATCAGATGTAATATGTAAATTAGCAGGCTACCCACTGATGACTCATCGATTATGATACAGTTTGGTTAAGTCGCCTTTTGTCATTTTCGTTTGGACTAAAATAATTTGTACAGAAACTCATGGTTGGCAGGTAAATGCATCAACTATATTTTTTTCACTTCAAAATATCATGAACATAATCTGTTGGAGGGTTGGGGTCAGCCGCGGCCGGTAGAGGGAGTACCGGCCGGGCGGTGATGTGGGGAGGGGGAGGGGCAGGGTGGAGGGTAGTAATGTATGGAATCCGGACCTTAACAGGTAAGCAAACATAAAAATAAATAAAACGAATTTCGTTGCGCGCACTGCATCGCATTGCGTTACCAATCAGTGTTAACTATATGTGGGCTGCTAGGTTTACTTTTAATTTCTAATTACTAGCGTCCCCTCTTCATAATTTTGCCTGAAAATACCCCTACCCCTTTTGTTTATTTCCTTGTGTTCATGTCCTATATGTTGATGTGTTTTTATATGTAT
The DNA here is from genome assembly GCF_964261635.1 of Lissotriton helveticus. NCBI lineage: Eukaryota > Metazoa > Chordata > Amphibia > Caudata > Salamandridae > Lissotriton > Lissotriton helveticus. The sequence continues at coordinate 1,120,560,288 of NC_136070.1, forward strand.
TGGATACAGGATTGTATCCCACTGTATATTTGTGCACTTGAATCCTTTTGAACTTTATTTACATTGAATAAATTGGTGCTCGGCTGGACACCTTTTTGCTTATAGCACACATTGTTGTCTATAAATATTTTTTCCGCTAAATACATGATATGTTAAGGACCACTGTTCACTTAAAGAATTGTTACCCTGGGTCCTTAACTACCTTGAGGGTTCCCTTGTTGTTAAAAAACCGTACATAGCCCGTGGCCATTTGGAGTAGGGGTTGGGCCCTGCTGCAACCTGGGAGCAAGGCTTGGCCATAAACCAAGCCCTCTAATCAACCCCTAGTTGGGTGCAGGGCATAGCCAAAGGTTGCAGCTATTCCTTAAGACATGTGGTGTGTGTTATGGTTTGCATGGCTGTTCTGCAAGTTATGGATTACACAGATAACCATAACCATACCAGGTGTATTTCAGTGATTTTTCAGTATTATTTTGCAATCTTAACTTTATTTAACTCTGAATTTTAAGTGTATTTCAAGTCTTTTTAAACACATCTTAATGTCTTACAAGCAATCCTAGCTATAATTCCACATTAGCTTTGTTTTTACAGTGAGTCTGTGGATTTATTTTACTGATAGACTCAGTGCAGGTGGCCTTGCAAGGCCTAGGAAGAGTGAAACACTCTCTTTGGCGCATCTGAGGTGGAAAATGGGTACTTATTAAATGCAAAAAATATATATATATTGATGATTATTTTGTTTGCAATGGACTCCCATCTGCTCATTCTCCGTAAATATATTCTGCCTTCTGAATCCATGCTATACAAAAAGCAAACATTTTAATATTTGATTTGTTCTCCTGCTCTGAGTGCTGCAGCACATGTGCAGGAATATATGTTATCATTTCTGTGCCCTGTGTTTTTGCTGCTGGGGCTTTACTTGCCCGTTTCCTCTGGAACTTCAAGTACTCCTTTCCATCCTTCCTCTTGAGATGTCAGGTTATGGCCGAATTGCAGAGAAGTTAAGACATTTCTGCTCCCTACTTGATTTCAATTCACAAAGCTTGTAGGCGACCTTCCAAATGTTCATTTTTTTTCTCTCCTAGGGAATGAGTGACGATCCCCCAAACAATGGAATACTTCGTGTGCATCGTTTCCTAAGTACAAGTCAGTTCTTCTTCTGAAGAAGCATATGATGTTCCAGGAAGCTGCTCATCAGCTCTGTCAACCATTGTTCAGTTTCCTCAGCAACAGTGTCTGTATTTGTTAACAGCACAGGTGTTCTGCTCTTCACAAACGGTTGGCTATGCAATCTTTGCTATGGAAGAGGCACATTAGATTAGGGGGAAACATAGTGAGGTTAAAAAAAGAGCATTTCCCGTTTGATTTCTCATGGGAAACAGCTTTCCCCTACAGACAGAATACTGAAAAGAATTACACTAAGCTGAGCATGAAACTATAATCGTTACTCAAAGGAGTGCCTTCGCTTAGTTTGGGGTAAATTATCTCAGTAGGTTTTGGTAAAGTAGCATTAGAAAATGTTTTGGGTGGGCTTCAAAGAGTTAAATTATAGAGGTAATCTGAGCCTAGTATGAACAGATGGCAAATCTCCTTGTTAAAAAGACTGTCTATTGTCCATTTCAGGTGTGCAAAGTCAAAGCTGAACCTGAAAACCTTAGTGCTGTAATTGGCTTGATGGAACAGAGAAATTTCCCCTGGTCGTGGGTCACTGTTACCACTTTCTATTCAAAAAGTAGAAAGGCCGCATAACAAGGAAAGCTAAGCACACCGTGACCCCCAGACCTAAGCGTCGGTCCTAAACAGGCCACCCACAGCTCAGAGTTTGTGAAGTGAAGGCAGGTGGAATCAGTTCAAAGCTTGTGGAGTTTTAAGGTAATTTATGGTCTATGAATCCCTGTGGGCTCCTTTTAGGTCCCCTGCTGGAGTTTCAGGACTCTGCACAGAGTTTCAGGGCTTATTGACACAGGTTGGGTTCCTGTGAATCTTAACAAACTTATGTGACAATCGTAGACAATAGTCGCCAGTTCAGTGTGTCTCAAGTAAGCAGATCACGATGAGGTCCACAAAGTCCAGACACATTTGAACGATGTTTAAAAGACAATAAATGTGATATTTTCTCATATTTCTTGTCTAAGAATGGGGCAAGGATCACAGAGGGCCTCATTTATATATTGTCAGATTAGGTGGTCGATTATGATGGCGGACAGACCTGCGTCCGTCCGTCACCCCCGAGGTGGAGGGACCGTCCGCAGGGGCTGTGGCGTTCCCTCCATACCAATTAGGATGTGACCGCCACCCTGGCGGTCACATCCCATATCTTTAACATTGCGGCGGGTGCTGCTTGAAGCAGCACCCGCCGCAAGGTTAAAAATGCATGCTTTGCATTTACATGCACAAAGCGGCAGGCACCGCTCGGTGCCTGCCGCTTTGTGCATGCAAGTGCAGGGGTGTACCATAGGTACCCCCCATGTGCACCCCTACACCCCCTTCACCCTGGGGGCCCGCAAAGGGCAGAAAAGCCGCCATGTTTACACACACATCCTAATTTGGCTGACGGTGTCTTGCGGACACCGCCACCAAATTGCGGTCAACACTCCGCGAATCAGCGGCGGATGGACCAGCCGTCTGCCGCTGTTCCCACCGCCATCATAATCTGGCAGTGGGTGTTTTCTCTGATCGCGGCGGTGAATCCGCATCCTCCGGGCTGGCGGTGGCTTCCACCGGCCCGGAGGATGCGGATTCACCGCAATCATGGAGTGAAGTGTGGCTCAATGGTTAGAGCGGCAGACCCTGATGCAGAGGTCTAGCCCGGGACCAGGGTTCAATTCCCCGCCTCGGCGGGTCTTGGGCTCAAAATTCCACGGACCTGATAATTCTCGCCTCGGTGCCTATTCCAATCATGGAGTCCCACTCTGCAACTCTGGGCAATAGCTTGCTTAATCTCCACAACGGCCCCCACAACGCTAAGGATGCCTGGCCTCCACCTTGGGGCTGCCCAGGAGTGGACACCTCACAGGGAAAGCCAGGATGGGTTCCACAGCGGTATTCGTACAAGCGCCTTGAGACCCTTGCGGGTGAGTAGTGCGCTATACAAGTATCAATTTACAATCATAATCGACCCCTAAGTGTTTTTCCACCACTGTAGCCTGGTGGAGCGACCACCCACCAAACTAATGAATGACCGCCAAGATGCCGGTCATTTATAAAGCACGTCCAAGAACGGTGGTTTCTGTCAATGCATTTTCCTGTTTGGGTAAGGGCTCAGGCAATGGGATGGAGCCCTGTAACAAACGGGTTCCTTTTTTTATTTTCCCCCCAAAAATTCCAAAACTGATTTTTTTTGTAGAAATAAAATAATACTACGCTCACCTCATCGTGGGAGTACTCTCTCCCATTGTGTGGCCTCTAATTTAGCCCATTTAAATTAGGTGGGTGGACTTAGAGATCTCCCTCTGACGGCCCTTAATCCACAGGGCATTTAGAGGGGATTAATCACGGAGGAGACACAGTGGTCTCCATCGTGATTAACTTTAAAGTTCTTTTTTGCATTTAAATTCAGCAGACATTCCGCATTCTTAGCTGTAAGGATATTTTATTGCTGTTGCGATGGAGTATCTTTACCACCAACCATTAAATTGGCTCCATAGTATTTTAAGAGGTGCAAACTCAATATTTCTAAAAATGCACTTGGTCTGCATGATCGAACCAGAGTCCACAGACCCCACACACCAACCAACAGTGTCAGAACTTCCTCCAAAGTCCGCAAAGCAAAAGGAGCCACATCCAGCATTTGGTAAAGAGGAGGAGGCATTGCTGTATTCAATTTTAAGAGATGGCTGACAAAGCTGAAAATGAGTTTGTAGGATAATCATCTGATTCACTAAATACATAACAAACCTTGGGTTCAGAGAGCAGGTTTCCAGGATTAGGAACCAATAACCAAAAATTAGAACAATACCAAAAATGGCATAATTAAAAAAAGCTTACATTTTTATAAACAACTGTTTGCGACAGTTGTCTCGGGTAATGATTTCTTTATTAAACCCCCCCGCCCTTCCAAAATCAGAAAATGAAATGTAAAGCTGTTTCTTTGACCTACTATCAAAACATGGTTCCTATTCACAAAAGTATATTTTCTTGCAATTATAAGTTTGCAACTGAAGTTGTTCTTTAAGTGTTCCAGGAGTTCACAAAGGGTTTCCTTGCAGGCATAAGCCTATTTACATGTGTGAAAATTTCTGCCATAAAACTATAACTCGTGCCCTCACCATGCACTGCTTCTACCTTTGCATAGTACATCACTCATCACATGTTCAATGACTGCATTGAGAACATCTCTAATGACATCATTGATAACAACAGTGTGAATGGTGAGGATGCAAGTTATAGTTATTTTAGGGCACGAGTTATGGTTATTTAACTTTGAAATAACTATACTTGGTGAATTTCAGTGTTGTTTTTAGATTAAAAAGGTATGTTCTAACTGACATTTTCACGTAACTATAATGACGTTTTAATTTGTTTCTTTCAGTGAGTTTCCAAGGTATTGTGTTAATGTAAATACGCTATTATTACAATCTATAACATCAATTTAACCTTTTCTTCTTTCAGTGAATATATATATATATGTATATATATATATATATATATATATATATGTATGTATATATATGTATGTATATATATGTATGTATATATATATATATATATATATATATATATATATATATATATATATATATATATATATATATATATATATTTAAACAGAAGGAGAAAATAAAGCTCACCAAGGAATTTCAAGCCCAAAGGCAATTTATTTCATACAAAGATCTGAGTCACCAGCCCTACACCAAAGTTTTGATTGCAAATCTTGCTCATGGTAGGTGAGTCAGTTTTCGATTGCAGCTTGTATACAGATGCCCATTGTGGCTATTAAGAAGCATTATGGGAACTGTAGTTGTTTTCAACAGTTGTAAGTAATGAAAAATAAAGTAAAAAAATTCAACAACGTAAACTTTTGTTTCCATTACATGTCATCCATATGAAAACATTGTTGTAACATTTCATTCTCCTTTCAACTGTGCATGGTTTTCACTTGGCCGGTACATTGGTGGTCTGATTATGTCCTCCCTCTTCACAGCAGTTGTCACAAACATAACCACTCTGTGTGTAGCAGCCGGTAATATTGGGACCTACAATAAGCTACTCCTATAACTTGTGACCTCAGCAAAACAATCTGTATATTATTAAGCATGGGCATAAAATCCGTTCCGTTCACGGAATTTGCGGATTTTCTGCAATTTCGCGGTCCGGCATTTCGCGAAATTGCAGAAAATTCCGCTAAATCGCGTGCGGGACGGATTTTCAAAAACTGAAGTACATGAAGCACTTACAGGGTTACAGCAGGTGCCCAAGTTGAAGCTAATTTCTTTGTAACCATTTACAAAATGGTTACAAAGAAATTAACTTCAACTTGGGCACCTGCTGTAACCCTGTAAGTGCTTCCTGAGCGGCGCCTCCAGAGTTGTTGCTTACTTGCAACTATTCTCTGACCCTGCTCTGACCCTCGAAGCAGGGTCAGAGAATAGTTACAAGTATGGCACAATGCTCCAGGCTGTCACAAAAATTAAACCACAACAAGAAGCACTTACAGATAAAGAAGCAGGTGCCGGACTTGAAGCTCAAATTCAGTAACACATTAACCAGCCCCCGGTTGAGGCTGGGCAGGTGTGCTTTCTCCCCATAATCTACAGTGGTGAACCAGAGGGTGCTGTGATGAACCAGAAGGTGCAGTTGTGAACCAGAGGGTGCTGTGATGAACCAGAGGGTGGCAGTGGTGAACCAGAGGGTGGCAGCGGTGAACTAGAGGGTGGCAGTGGTGAACCAGAGGGTGCTGTGATGAACCAGAAGGTGCAGTTGTGAACCAGAGGGTGCTGTGATGAACCAGAGGGTGGCAGTGGTGAACCAGAGGGTGGCAGCGGTGAACTAGAGGGTGGCAGTGATCAACCAGAGGGTGACAGAGATCAACCAGAGGGTGGCAGTCGTGAATCAGAGGGTGGCAGTGATGAACCAGAGGGTGGCAGTGGTGAACCCGAGGGTGGCAGTGGTGAACCAGAGGGTGCTGTGATGAAACAGAGGGTGGCAGTGATTAACCAGAGGGTGACAGTTATGAACCAGAGGGTGGCAGTGATGAACCAGAGGGTGGCAGTGGTGAACCAGAGGGTGGTAGTGAAGAACCAGAGGGTGGCAGTGGTGAACCAGAGGGTGTCAGTGGTGAACCAGAGGGTGGCAGTGGTGAACCAGAGGGTGCTTTTATGAACCAGAGGGTGACAGTGATGAACCAGAGGGTGGCAGTGGTGAACCAGAGGGTGGCAGTGATGAACCAGTGGGTGGCAGTGATGAACCAGAGGGTGACACTGATGAACCAGAGGGTAGCAGTGATGAACCAGAGGGTGGCGGTGCTGAACCAGAGGGTGACAGTGATGAGCCAGAGGGTGGCAGTGGTGAACCAGAGGGTGGCAGTGATGAACCAGAGGGTGACAGTGATGAACCAGAGGGTGGCAGTGGTGAACCAGAGGGTGGCAGTGATGAACCAAAGGGTGGCAGTGGTGAACCAGAGGGTGGCAGCGGTGAACCAGAGGGTAGCAGCGATGAACCAGAGGGTGGCAGTGGTGAACCAGAGGGTGACAATGATGAACCAGAGGGTAGCAGTGGTGAACCAGAGGGTGGCAGTGATGAACCAGAGGGTGGCAGTGGTGAACCAGAGGGTGGCAGTGATGAACCAGAGGGTGGCAGTGATGAACCAGAGGGTGACAGTGATGAACCAGAGGGTGACAGTGATGAACAAGAGGGTGGCAGTGATGAACCAGAGGGTGGCAGTGATGAACCAGAGGGTGACAGTGGTGAACCAGAGGGTGGCAGTGGTGAACCAGAGGGTAGCAGTGATGAACCAGAGGGTGGCAGTGGTGAACCAGAGGGTGACAGTGATGAACCAGAGGGTGGCAGTGGTGAACCAGAGGGTGGCAGTGATGAACCAGAGGGTGGCAGTGGTGAACCAGAGGGTGGCAGTGATGAACCAGATGGTGACAGGGGTGAACCAGAGGGTGGCAGTGGTGAACCAGAGGGTGCTGTGATGAACCAGAGGGTGACAGTGATGAACCAGAGGGTGGCAGTGGTGAACCTGAGGGTGGCAGTGATGAACCAGCGGGTGGCAGTGGTGAACCAGAGGGTGGCAGTGATGAACCAGAGGGTGGCAGTGGTGAACCAGAGGGTGGCAGTGATGAACCAGAGGGTGGGAGTGGTGAACAAGAGGGTGGTAGCGGTGAACCAGAGGGTAGCAGTGATGAACCAGAGGGTGGCAGTGGTGAACCTGAGGGTGACAATGATGAACCAGAGGGTAGCAGTGGTGAACCAGAGGGTGGCAGTGATGAACCAGAGGGTGGCAGTGATGAACCAGAGGGTGGCAGCGATGAACCAGAGGGTGACAGTGATGAACCAGAGGGTGGCAGTGATGAACCAGAGGGTGACAGTGATGAACCAGAGGGTGGCAGTGGTGAACCAGAGGGTAGCAGTGATGAACCAGAGGGTGGCAGTGGTGAACCAGAGGGTGGCAGTGGTGAACCAGAGGGTGGCAGTGGTGAACCAGAGGGTGGCAGTGATGAACTAGAGGGCGGCAGTGGTGAACCAGAGGGTGCTGTGATGAACCAGAGGGTGACAGTGATGAACCAGAGGGTGGCAGTGGTGAACCAGAGGGTGGCAGTGGTGAACCAGAGGGTGGCAGCGATGAACCAGAGGGTGGCAGTGGTGAACCAGAGGGTGGCAGTGGTGAACCAGAGGGTGGCAGTGATGAACTAGAGGGCGGCAGTGGTGAACCAGAGGGTGGCAGTGGTGAACCAGAGGGTGGCAGTGATGAACCAGAGGGTGGCAGTGGTGAACCAGAGGGTGGCAGTGATGAACCAGAGGGTGGCAGTGGTGAACCAGAGGGTGGCAGTGATGAATCAGAGGGAGGCAGTGATGAACCTGATGGTGGCAGTGGTGAACCAGAGGGTGGCAGTGGTGAACAAGAGGGTTACAGTGATGAACCAGAGGGTGGCAGTGGTGAACCAGAGGGTGGCAGTGATGAACCAGAGGGTGGCAGTGGTGAACCAGAGGGTGGCAGTGATGAACCAGAGGGTGACAGGGGTGAACCAGAGGGTGGCAGTGGTGAACCAGAGGGTGCTGTGATGAACCAGAGGGTGACAGTGATGAACCAGAGGGTGGCAGTGGTCAACCAGAGGGTGGCAGTGATGAACCAGAGGGTGGCAGTGGTGAACCAGAGGGTGGCAGTGATGAACCAGAGGGTGGCAGTGGTTAACCAGAGGGTGGCAGTGATGAACCAGAGGGTGGGAGTGGTGAACCAGAGGGTGGCAGCGGTGAACCAGAGGGTAGCAGCAATGAACCAAAGGGTTGCAGTGGTGAACCAGAGGGTGACAATGATGAACCAGAGGGTAGCAGTGGTGAACCAGAGGGTGGCAGTGATGAACCAGAGGGTGGCAGTGATGTACCAGAGGGTGGCAGTGATGAACCAGAGGGTGACAGTGATGAACCAGAGGGTGGCAGTGCTGAACCAGAGGGTGACAGTGATGAACCAGAGGGTGGCAGTGGTGAACCAGAGGGTAGCAGTGATGAACCAGAGGGTGGCAGTGGTGAACCAGAGGGTGACAGTGATGAACCAGAGGGTGACAGTGATGAACTAGAGGGTGGCAGTGGTGAACCAGAGGGTGGCAGTGATGAACTAGAGGGTGGCAGCGGTGAACCAGAGGGTGGCAGCGGTGAACCAGAGGATGGCAGTGATGAACCAGATGGTGGCAGGGTTGAACCAGAGGGTGGCAGTGGTGAACCAGAGGGTGCTGTGATGAACCAGAGGGTGGCAGTGGTGAACCAGAGGGTGACAGTGATGAAACAGAGGGTGACAGTGATGAACCATAGGGAGGCAGTGGTGAACCAGAGGGTGGCAGTGGTGAACCAGAGGGTGGCAGTGATGAACCAGAGGGTGGCAGTGGTGAACCAGAGGGTGGCAGTGATGAACTAGAGGGCGGCAGTGGTGAACCAGAGGGTGGCAGTGGTGAACCAGAGGGTGGCAGTGATGAACCAGAGGGTGGCAGTGGTGAACCAGAGGGTGGCAGTGATGAACCAGAGGGTGGCAGTGGTGAACCAGAGGGTGGCAGTGATGAACCAGAGGGAGGCAGTGATGAACCTGATGGTGGCAGTGGTGAACCAGAGGGTGGCAGTGGTGAACCAGAGGGTGGCAGTGGTGAACCAGAGGGTGGCAGTGATGAACCAGAGGGTGACAGTGGTGAACCAGAGGGTGACAGTGGTGAACCAGAGGGTGCTGTGATGAACCAGAATGGTGGCAGAGGTGAACCAGAGGGTGGCAGTGGTGAACCAGATGGTGGCAGTGGTGAACCAGAGGGTGCTGTGATGAACCAGAGGGTGGCAGTGGTGAACCAGAGGGTGGCAGTTGTGAACCAGAGGTTGGCAGTGATGAACCAGAGGGTGACAGTGATGAACCAGAGGGTGGCAGTGGTGAACCATAGGGTGGCAGTGATGACCCAGAGGGTGACAGTGATGAACCAGAGGGTGGCAGTGGTGAACCAGAGGGTGGCAGTTATGAACCAGAGGGTGGCAGTTGGGAACCAGAGGGTAGCAGTGATGAGCCAGAGGGTGGCAGTAATGAACCAGAGGGTTGCAGTGATGAACCAGAGGGTGGCAGTGGTGAACCAGAGGGTGCTGTTATGAACCAGAGGGTGGCAGTGATGAACCAGAGGGTGGCAGTGGTGAACCAGAGGGTGCTGTGATGAACCAGAGGGTGGCAGTGATGAACCAGAGGGTGACAGTGATGAACCAGAGGGTGACAGTGGTGAACCAGAGGGTGGCAGTGGTGAACCAGAGGGTGGCAGTGGTGAACCAGAGGGTGGCAGTGGTGAACCAGAGGGTGGCAGTGATGAACCAGAGGGTGGTGCTGCTAAACTGCCCGGGAGCCCTGTGGGTGTAAGCCCCCGCGCTGCTGAGCTGCCCAGGGGTTGTGAGCCCAGGTGCTACTGAACTGCCCCGGGGCCCAGTGGGTGCGAGCCCCCGTGTTGCTGAACTGCCCCGGAGTCCTCTCAGTGTCAAAACCATTCGTGCTCAATTGCCTGGGAGACCTCTAGGTGCTAAGTGCCCCCCTGCCCCCAGTACATATATACCCGTACCACACAGGACCATTATGCTCTTGCACCATGAAGTCATGGTGTCTGGATGCTCCTGATCCGTGTAGGTGGTACCACCGTCTGGTGCAGTCAAAATGTAAAGTCATAACTTGCTACACAGCACCAATAAACATGTGTCCTCCCTGACACCGGTATGCGCATGTACCAGGCGTGGAGCACCCGCATGCCACTGCACCCTACTGCCCAGCGCCAGCATATGCCTGTACGGGGCAGTTTAGTATGAGATGGGACATTGTCCAGCAGCAGCAGCTGCATGCGCCTGAACCCACTGAGCAGGATCAGAATGGCTTTGTACCAACATGCGCAGTAGAGCTATCTTGGACATCTGAAGGATTCTGGGGTCCTGTGCCAAACTTATTTTTTTTGCATCCATGAGTTTCCCGAGCGCCATCCCCGTGTAGCTCCTGTGACTAGGAGGCTGCTTTCTCCTCATCTGCTGCTCTGCTCCGTCTCTGACCCTTTATAAACAAGATGCATGTGAACTCGCATAGAAGCCCCACCCGTTTGGCCCCGTCCACCACACACTAGCGGTATGAAAAGTCTTCCCGCCCGTCCCCACTATAATGGCCAGCTCACTCAAGGGACCTCGGCGCCTTTTGGCGCGTTGGCAAAGTTACAGGCACACGTGGTCACATATTTGTGCAAATGGCACAAAAAATCCGCGGGAAAATTCGCGAACTCGTGGATTTTTTTGCCATTTCGCACGAATTTGCGGACCGCGAATTCGCAAATTTCACCCATACTAATATATTATACCACACCATTTGTGAAATAGTTTCATTTATATGACGGGCATGACCATATTGTGTATTGGCATTACATGTGATTTCTACATAGTGTATGCATCTAAAGATTCAGCATTGTTGTAGATATTATCTAGTTTGTATGGTCAAGTGTATTCATCCGTCCAGTCTGTACTCTAGTGGATTCCCTTGGGTTGACCCACCCTTTGTATCAATGGATTCTGAGGAGTAGCAGCTATTTGCAAAGGTTCACTTCTGGCTTAATGCCATCCTTACATCCCTTTCCTCATCGTGTCAACTAGATGTGCTAGTTCGTACAGGGCAACATCCCGGCTCAGTGCCTTTTTACTTAGTTGATATTACTAGGGAAATAGTTGTCTCACAGTTAATTGCTTCAAAACTACATGGAGACTTTGTACCTTCCAAATCTTAAAATTCAGGTTCTCCAAAAGTTAATTTAGTATACTTTGTGTACTACTAATGAGTGATACTATTTCTAACATATATTATATGAGTAGCTATGTGACTGTGTGTATCTGTGTGTGGGTGTCTGAGTGAATGTATAGGTGAATATGTAGGTGTGTAAGTAGCTGTATGGTGAGTGAGTGGCTTTTTGGTGAGTGAGTTGGTGCGTGAATAGCTCTGTGGGTGAGTGGCTGTGTAAGTACCTGTGTGAGTAGCTGTATGGGAGAGTGAGAGGGTGTGCAAGTGACTCTATGAGTGAGGGAATGGGTGTGTAAGTGGCTGTATGAGTGAGTGAGTGGATGTGTGACTGGCGTTATGATGAGTGAGTGGTTATGTGATTAGCTGTTTGGGAGAGTGAATGCTTGTATTGGTGAGTGAGTGGCTGTGTGACTGTATCAGTGTGCGAGTGGCAGTGTGAGTGGTTGTATGAGTGAGGGAGTGGCTGTGTGAGTGGCTCTATGAGTGAGCGAGCGGATGTGTGAGTGGCTGTACGGGTGAGTGAGTGGTGTGTGAGTAGCAGTGTGGGTGAAAAGGGGGGGTGTGAGTGGCACTATTGATGAGTGTGCAGGTTTGTGAGTAGTTATATGGGTCTGTGAATGGGTATGTGAGTGGCTGTGTGGGTGTGTGAGAGAGGGTATATGATAGGTTTTATGGGGGTGTGATTGGGTGCTTCTGTGGATGATGTCATGTCATCAATGATATCATTTGAGATGTCATCAGTGATGTCATCAATAATGTCACTGACTATATATTGATTGATGTAATATGTGAGGTCATAAGTATTGCGGGGGCATAAGTTGTAGTTAGCTCATGTAACTATAACTGCTGCATTTTTAAGGTTTTGTTCGAGCAAAATCTGAGCCTAACTATAATGTACCTGCAACCTTTGCTTTCTTCAGTGAATATATATATATGGCAAAAACCATATAAAACCCTTCCCAAAGGGGCCTGAATGGATTATCAAATTGCAAATCTTCTATCCATCCCTAAGTAGATCACCAGTAAAAAAACCTTTACCTACTATGACCTACTATAGTGATCGTTGAGATTTCACTTACCAAAATACCTGCCTACAGACGTGGATACACATGTAACATCAATTCACAATTTAAAGTTTCATAATAAGTAAGTCAAGTCTACTGGCTTTATCATAATTTTTCATAATAAACAGACCAAACCCATAAAATCTGACATGACATTTCCCAATGAACCATAATGAGTATGACCCTTTCCATCTTAATCAACACAGACACACTGAAGTATGCATATTCATGCATCCATCATACATATCATTATATAATTACAAATATGTACAAAAGTACAGCTGGCCAAACAAATACAACCCCTCGCAAGTGGCGTAACATGGATTGTCACAATGAAAATCTTCAAACCAAAGGGTTAGTCACAGGTTTTGACAAACTCCAAAACCATAGGCAACTTGGTAATCTGTGAGATTTCATGTAACAAAATACTTGTCTACAGACTGTAACACGGCATTATAACAATCTAAAGGTAAAGTGATATTTGCTGTAGCTACTTGAGTGCTAAGGATGAGATGGTCTTGTCCTCGGCGCAGTCAGCCCCAGTTGTGCTGAGTACGAAACCACCTCATCCTTGGGACTCAAGGGTTAAAAATGTTCTTCACACTATATATTACTAGCCTACTGCCTTTGTTGTAATGCTTTATAATATTAGGATCATATCTATGGTTTCAAACATATCTTTTATTGTGAGCCAATCAGGCATGTACCTTTTATTATAGGCTTTTCACCATAACCAACTTAGGCCTACTAATACAGCACATAAGCAATCCAACAAGGCAATCATCAACTATACAGTCACAATTTTATAAATTCAAACAACATTACAATTGGCATAACAAAATACTAGATCTCCTAAGAATGCATACCAAATATCATCATAATGTACATCTGTCCCCATAGTTTGTCAAAGAGGGTAAGCAACATTAAAGCCCATGCCTAATACAATAAACCGTGGAATTCCTGGAAACAAGACACTTCCCCAAAGAATTTCTTAGAATATTAAAAATCCATCATTCAATGCCTTTTGAATTTACCAGATCTTTGTCACGATAAATAAGTCAGGCGCACTGACTATCATAACTTTTCAGACTAAACAGATCTATCTTATAGCTTTAGCTATTGGCTTGCCATCATAACACACTTCTGTTTTGGACATAGGCTCTCACACATGGCAACCAGAGAAGAACAAACAACATAATTATCTAATAATTCAGAAGAAGTTATTCAAAAGCATGCAGTGGCAATTGCGTGACCTTTTAGGAAAAGGCTTCATCCTTCGTGTGTGTACGAATGATCAAACAAAATAGACTTCCTTGATAAAGAACCTGGCTCAAACAGCTGGATCAAAAAATTGGCACAATGGTTGGAAAATAACCGCTCTTTCTTTGGAAGTGCACAGCTTTTGACAAATCAAAACCTGTACTTAGATAAACTAACACCTGGGTGCAGCCACAGTCCCTCTTAACAGAACGACTGAAAGCTTTTTTAAATCACATAAAGTCTGCTGACGGTTGTGTTGTCAAGGCAAACGCCAATCAATCAAATAAAAATAACTTTATTTTGGGTGTCAGAAACACACTTAAAATGTACAGACTGATGAAATAAAACATTAAAACGACATTGAATTATGGTAGTGTACTGCAGATTTTAAGAATGAGCAAATATAAAAATATACAAATTAATCTGAGAGCGTCTATAAAAAGCATAATGCAGCACAGCAGTTTAAAACTGACTCTCAATAAAGATAATACAAAACACATTGAAATAATTTAGAATATGTACAGAAAAATGAAATAATCAGGATGGAGGTTCTATCACATGGGAAAATACATATATCTGTCAAAGTTTATTAACCAAGATGGAAGCACAATAAGCTCCCTACAGTGCCAAACCAGAATCAAAAGATTCATGGTTGTTCCTAAGTTCCTACAAACGACTCAAGGTGAGGCTCAATGCCACAATGGAAATGGCACATGTTGTATTATGTATGACTCTCTCAGCTCTATGTCTTCCCTCTTAAAATGTAAATGATCTAAGAATGATCTTTATACCCAGAGTTTGTCCTCTTTCACAATAGTTGATGGCTTCTCAATCAACAATGGATGACCCAGCTTGGCAAAGTTGACTTTAATGTACATCAACCAAGGGATGGATGTCTCTTTATCACATGTTAGACAGTCCATATTAATTGAATGGTGCGCATGAGGGTTTACCCAAACCGCCAAGCCAGACATAAAAAAAATAAATGTCCAAATAGCTACTTATCTGCAGATTCTCCCAGCCAATAGAAACACAAATCTATTACTTTTAAGTATGAACTCACTCTGCAAGTTGTTTCCTGAAGCTTAAAAAACCCCACTATCTAGATGTACTATTTACTCATTGCAAAATAAAGGCGACAATTTGTTAACAGTATTTTGCAGCCAGTAAAGAATTCAAAGAACTGACCTACATAGTAGCAGGTTGGTTTCTAATATTCCAATTTGTAGTGTGTTGAAATCTGCCCTTCCTAATGAATATTAATATGGTAGATTGCAAATTTGAAAATCCTTACAACTGGAGGAATAGTGGTCTGCTTGTGTCAGAAAACAACCATGTCTGTGACTGCTTTTTTAATAAATCACACTTTTTTTTAATGCATCCCATTTTCTTATAGGAACTGGAAAACAGGACTGCATTTAAAAAGAAAAGGTTTTTTTTTGTGCTTAGCAGTGGTCTACTGTATGACTGCATACAAACTTTTTTTTTTTTTACATTCACAAAGGGGAAGGGAACCCTTCCATTTGAAAATTCATTACCACCTCCTTTGAGGTGTTGGTAAAATATCAATATTTAGCGACCAAATTATGGTTCGAAAACATTGCTGCATAAGATATCAATTTGGTCTTTGGAAGGGATATCCACAACATGCCAGTTCCAGATACAAAATCAGTATCTATTTGTGATTCCATTTAAGAAGTTCCAAAAAACTTTTCTAATAGCTAAAATAGGATTAGTTCATGAGAAAAAGCATTTTAACTGTTGCAAATGCTGAATCTGTGCATTTACGACAATTAAAATGCTTAGTACATCTGGCCCTTTATCCCATGCCTTATATGGAAGATTTTAAAAGCTTTCTATTTCTAAATAAAAGTGACTATTTTAAAATTCAGTAAGTAATACAGAGAGGGTGGACGGTTACAAAATATTCACGATTAGGGGAAAATAGAAATTCAGCTGATTAAATATTTTTAGCCTTAAAAAATGTATGATGCCATTATTCACCAGCTGATACCTGCATTAACGCACCATACACATTTACCCCAGACATTTACCTCAGACTGATCCACTGGAAACGCTTTAAACTCATTAACTCATATTCCGGCAGCAAGGTGTTCAGGAGTGTGTCACTTTTGTTTTGAATGTAGAATGCTACCATTGTAGCTGTTCTGTGAAATCATCTGACAAACTGCTGCAGCTTTTGGAAGTACATATTTTGCATAGCATGCCACATGTTTTTCTCACATGATGAGGAAAATATTTGTGAATTAATAAAAAAAATCCTTTTTTCCACAACTGATCAAAAGAACATCATGACAGAAAACTCTTAAGAAGTGGTTAATCAAATCCCAGGATAGTATCAGCAGTTTTTACAATGTGAAAACACCTTACAACTTATGAAAATGAATAAAAGTAATATGTGACCAATAATAAATGACATAAGTTGTGTCTCAAATCTGCTATTCTTTAGGGTGGGCAGAAGTCACAGAGTTTTACTCCGTGGAATTCTGTGAAGTTACCTAGAAACTCAGTGAGATTCTGCAAGTAGCTGAATTCCAATCCATCACACTGCTTGAGGAGTTTTTTTTTGCAACATGCAACTATGTCTCAGTGGGAATCTTGGAGGGGATGTAATTTAAGAGATAACTTAATTAAAATGCACACATTAAATGATGGGAAAATAGTCCCAAGAACATGATTTAATGCAGTTATATTGTCAGAAAGGACAAAAAGTTTGGAGTTACAAAAACCAAAATGCAGCATAGACCATGCTTTTGAGGATGTGTACTAAGTGAACAGTTGAACACTTTGTGCTAGTTAAGACATATTAAAGTGCGCAACTGAAACAAGTGTAAAAATAATAATAAAGGATACTACATGTAGGATCTGCTTACTATGGTTACCCCCACTTTTTGCTGGTGTTTCACTGTTTTTTGAATTTAGTCTGGCTGGGGCCCTGCTATCCAGGACTCCAGCCTAGCTGTTTCCTCGCTAAAATGATTGCATGTACTTTAGGTACACTCCAGTTTGGTTACTTGGGTACCCTTGTGAGTCCCTAGTATACGGTACCTTAGGTACCAAGGGCATAGGTACCACAGAGGCCTACCAGGGGCTACAGCATGTATTATGCCACCCCTGGGAAGCCTTCCAAACTGACACCACAGGACTGCTACTGCAGCCTGGGTAAGGTGGTGCATGCACCCCTTACTAAGATATAGGTTACCTATATCTACCTTAAATCACTGACACATATAAACCTATCAGTCACTCCTATGGCAGGCCTTATCAATCCTGAAGGCAGAGTGCTTGGTTTTATGTAAGAGGGTGCCCATTCATGAGCAGGACCCCTCTGCAGCATTCGAAGCCTATCCTCTGAAGCTGTTCTGTGATGCAGCTTTACCATATACTCTTAAGTGCATTATAAACTCATGGTAAATGCTAACTTTGAAATGGCTGCAAACACTTTGGAATCCTACCCCCCGCCAGTCCTGGCGGCGGGGGTAGAATTCCACCCTTCTCAAGGGAGAGACATGTACACACTGGTCTGCCCGGTAATAGTTTGAATGAGCACCAGCATCACAAAATGGATGCTGCAGCCACAGACATGCATATGACCTCCTGCTGCTGGACGAAACTCTGGCTGGGGAGGCCTGGGCAATAGGTTTCCTGTCACAGGGAGGTCTAACCACCTCCCAGACAGGCTTTAGTGTATTGGGGCTGGGTGGGGGCACTCTGAAAGTGCCAGAAAGTCTGTACTGGGGGCACATTTGGTGCAGTTCAAACTGGTAGCAGGGACACTCAGCCCCTGCTCTGGCGTAAAACTGGGCAAAGGAAATAGGTGTAGCCACTCCTCTTTTCAAACCCTCCCATAAGTGGGTCCCCAGAGTATGCACCAACCCCTATACTTAGTGTAAGTAAGGGACCCCTGGTAACAAGACTTTAGATTACACCTGGACGAAACTCTGAAATGGACCCTGGAACTTCGATGCTCGACTAAAGACTAGAGGATGGAAGAATCTCCCTTGGGGTCATATTCATAAATTTGTTCTCCTAAGCAAGGCCGCAGGCCACTATTCCAAACTAAGTAGGACAGACAACATTCAAGGCCTGTGGATTGATCGTGAAATAGGAAATTCATACGCATGCAATGTAGACTAGTCAAAAATTGAATATTCTTCTTGCTCAGGTTTGCTGAGGTGAGAAAAATATATAGATTTTCTCCTCATTGGTATGAAAAGTACGAATAAACCAGATATTTTGAGCCTTGTGTAAAAAGTGCCTCTACTAATTTTTCAGACTGCATACTTGAAATTAACTTACGTTACTGTAATTCACACACTTTTGGTATTTTGTGTTATGCACAGATCCTGATATCACGCCATATTGCATAACTGCACACTATTTGTGGCAACATTTTACTAGGAGTGAACAGGAATAATACAAAAATTGAGAACAGCTGTTGCTCATGCCACTTGTGTTCTTGTGCTATTTTTTTTTTTACTGAAAAATGTGTCCATGTGTTAAAAAATGACGCAGGGAAGGATTCTGCACAAACATATTGTGGTAAATTATGGATTTCCATTTTGTGCAATTTTCCTGAAATTGTACTTAATTATGCAACAGAAAATTACACAGATTTGGCACATCTAGTTTATATGTAATCCCACCTGCCCAGAGAGGATTGTTAAAGGGTGCATTGTGCACTGTTCATAATTTTACTGTTACCTTTTATCTAGCTAAGATTTCTGCAAAGCGCTGGTTATCCATTAAGGTTTACATTTTGGAGAATTGAATGGTATTAAGGGAAATAACTAAGCTATGTTCTAGTTCTACTCTCTCATCCGAATGACCATCACTAAGCCCAATTGCATTGTCATCATCAGTAGAAATGTATTTTCTTCAAACAATCAGTCTGTATCACAATCTGAAAGGGCCTTGATGAAGTAAAATATTTTCACTAAAATTATTTTGGCTAATATTATTAACAAATGTTAACATACATTTGAAGGTCAAAACTGAAGATCAAATTTGAAGAGCAATCCTTTCAAGTACACAATTGCTATTTGTTGTTAACACAATTCACAAGTTGATTTTTGAATTCCTTATAGAGAATATTGTATAAAAAACCCAAAGGCCCTGCACGTGACACATTCAGTAATTGGTTTATTTACACATGACCAAAAATCATAAGACCCTAAAATGTATCAAGTCATACAAATAAAGATATGAAGGCAATAGAGGACATTAGTACAACTTTGTGACCCAAAAAAAGAAAGCTAATAAATAGTTTTAAAAAACTATACATTGTTATGTCAAAACATTGTCCATAATATTATGAAGGGACCAATAAAAGCATTTTCAAATCAAAGTGTCACAGTACAGAAAAAGATTTTAGAACAAAAAAAATCCTTGCACAAATTACAAATGACAATTGGGAGTAAGCAACAATATTATTAGGAAAATAGTGTCCATTGGGTATTAGTGTCTGTTTCCTAAATAAAGTGATTGGCTATTTTCCAAATTCGTGATTTTGCACAGGTTGGTGTACTTCAAAATAAGAATATCACTATCAGTATTCTTAGGAAACAAACTTTGTTTCTTAATTCGGTTTTCCGGTTTCGAGTCCTGAGGAGCCCATGTAGTGGTTTATGGTCCAAACGTGTCGACAATTTTAAGCCTTTGGAAAGAAGCCAAACATGAAACAAACACTAATACCTAACCACTTATTCTGTGAATGTTCTCAGAGTATGTAGCATGTTTTCTTATTTGTATATCTTGATGCATTTTTTAGACTTATTCTTTGAAAAACATTAATAAGATCAATTAATTAATGTTTTTGGTCATGTGTATATAAAGAAATATCTGCATTGTCACATATGAAGTCTTTTTTATTGCTGTGTTCTTACCTTCTGTGTTAAATGGATCCAACCCTTCCCTTTTTGGGTTTAAGTATACCACTCCAGAGAAAATTGATCATGAAAATGTTCTAAACATTAAAGTAATATGTATGAACAGCCTATTACTTTTAGGTTTCTTTAGTTTAGCAAAATAGTACTGTGGAATAACCATCTCCGTGTTTTTTAATCATTAACTTTGTTACAATTTGGTATACACCTTTACACTTGTAATTCAGTTGTGGACTGTGAAGCTCATGTGAGCTTTGATGCTCAAATCAATTGGGTGTCCCAACCATCCTTTTTGGATTTCAACAACTGAAGCATTACGTCTTCCTTGCATAGATCAACACACATGACAAATAGATTAAGCAAATTATTCAAACATGTTTGGCCTTTCTTCAGTATGACAGTCTGCAACATGTATGTACATAGCAGGTCTTCGGACTTGAGCATAAAAAAGTACCTTTTTTTCTGAAGGGCTGTGCCAGCTTCATTGACCAATAGTGGCAAGAGAGTGACATTTAATATCCTTCATGGCCTAACACCAGTGTAACCGATGGAGAACATGCATTGACAAACTCAAATGTTAGCTCTATGATCAATTTGCCAACTGCTTTAATGATCCCAAAACTATACTACTAGAAAGAAGAGCTTAGATTTACTTTCCAAGTGCATAGACTGTGGAATTCCCTTTACAATATACATCAGGCATGATGGGTTGATCTTTGAAAGAGAAGGAAGTTTTTTCTTTTTTCAATAACCTTGTTGTCAACAATTCTGCTAGTATTTTTGTCTTAGAAATATATAATTTACTCTGTATGCCATGGTTCAACAGTACTTATAAGTAGGACAGTGCCACATAAGTAACAGATATTATTATGAACACCTCACATTAGAGCTAGAAAATATACAGACAATATGATGGAGTCACATGCTTATTTGGACAGAGAACTGATATGTTACATTAATGGATTTCTTTAATTCCAACCATTGACATGCGAAGGCTAAGAATAAGGGAAAACACTACTATCCAAATTCCTCACAACTGAAATAAAATAAACAGACAAATTGTTTCAGGACTCAAGACAAGTGAATCATATTTCTATGTTACATATTCCTACCAGTATTAGGGAGACTTGAAAATGGAAACTGATACAGGATACCAGTTCAGTTCATACGTCTTTATTTCGAGGATTTCATCATAAAAGACACACACATAAAAATAGCATCATCCAGGGTTACACAGCCAAATATTTAAAAGACAATAAAGTAGCACAATATATACACATGATACAATTATTAAACCTAAGTAAAAAGGATGTTACTACCATGAACCGATGCCTCAATAATACAGTATAAAAAGTAGGACTCTAAAATCAAATAAAAACACAATGATCCTAAACCCAGTCAACCTCTAACCTGATGGATGGTCCTAATAGTCGACATCCAACCCAGGAATTTTGCTACTGCTATTACAATGCTTTCCCTAGTATCAGTCCTGAGAATCCTTAAGGCCTCCAGCCCCACCCGAGTGCCGATGTTTTGGCAAATAGGTTTAAGCTATTTTTTTCGGGGGGCTGCATAGGCAGGACATGCAAAAAATATGTGACCGATAGACTCCCTCTGATCCGCACACCAGAAACAAGAATCATCCCGCTGTCCTATCCAGTTTTTTGTGAACGTTCTTATAGGCAAAGAACCGATCCTAAACTGATGGTATAGCTTCCTATCACTCATCTTAGTGATAATGTCCCAGTAATCTTTTAGGGACGGATCGAGCTTGTGTTCTAAGAACATTCCTGACAGGGATGAAGTATTTATCTGTGCAAGATGTTTTTGTCGGACTGAGAGCCAGTATAAGTCTTTAAAGGCTTTTTTTCAAGGGGAAGCAATTGTTTTCTGGTTCAGACCACAAGTTACTTAAACCCATATCTACTAGTAGCAATCTTACTTTTTTAAACCAGGGTAGGTTGCCCGAACCCACAACAGATCTAACATCCATGATTTCTTTAGCAAAAAGAGCCAATTCTGGAGTAGTCCAGATCCTCCTCCATAAGGCCACCGGTTTAAACCGTGCCACATCATCAATTGAGTGGCAGCCTAGGTCCATTAAAAGCGGCTTCAATGGCTAGAGCGGGGGAGGCCTATTAAATTTCTTAAAAATGTATTTTGGATTTTAACAATTTGGGTTAAGTCCGCAAAACCCCAGAGGTCCGCTCCGTACAGGATCGCTGAACTAATCCTGGAGTTAAATATCTTTGAAGCAGGACCTATCCTTTTTGTTAATGAGGACCTCTGCTCTTTAACTAAACACCCCGATAACTGGACAAACTTAAGGGAAAGGGTATCAATCTGGGGCTTCCCCCTAGATAAGTCATGACGTTGGTCTGTTCAAGCGGAATACAATCAATCAACTAATCATGAAATTTGTATAGCGCTCTACTCACCCGGAAGGGTCTCAAGGCGCTCGAACAGCCAGGTCTTGAGTTGCTTCCTGAAGGAAAGATGGTCCTGGGTCAGTCGAAGGTGGATGGGCAGGGAGTTCCATGTCTTGGCTGCCAGGTAGGAGAAGGATCTTCCTCCGGTGGTGGCTCTGCGGAAGCGTGGTACGGTGGCGCGGGCAAGGCTGGTCGATCGTAGCTGGCGGGTGGGTGTGTGGAAGGTCAGGCGGTTGTTGAGGTACTTGGGGCCCAGGTCGTGGAGAGCCTTGTGTGCGTGGGTGAGGAGCCTGAACGTGATCCTCTTGCTGACGGGGAGCCAGTGTAGGTCTCTCAGGTGGCCGGAGATGTGGCTGTGTCGGGGGATGTCCAGGACGAGTCGTGCGGAGGTGTTGGAGTCTTTTCTGAAGTATGGCTGTGGTTCCGGCGTAGAGGGTGCTCCCGTAGTCCAGTCGGCTGGTGACGAGTGCCTGGGTGACCGTCTTCCTGGTTTCGGTGAGGATCCATCAAAAGATCTTACGTAGCATGCGCAGGGTGTTGAAGCACGATGAGGAGACGGCGTTGACTTGTCTGGTCATCAAGAGGGAGGAGTCCAGGATGAAGCCCAGGTTGCGTGCGTGGTCCGTTGGCTTGGGAGTGGTGCCCAGGGCAGGGGGCCCCCAGGAATCGTCCCAGGCGGAGGGCGATGATCCCAGGATGAGGACTTCCAACTTGTCTGAGTTCAGTTTCAGGCGGCTGGTCTTCATCCACTCTGCGACGTCTTTCATTCCTTCCTGGAGGTTGGCTCTGGCGGTGGCGGGGTCGTTGGTGAGGGAGAGGATCAGCTGGGTGTCGTCGGCGTAGGAGATGATGTTGAGGTTGTGTTGGCGTGCGATGGCTGCGAGGGGGCTCATGTAGACGTAGAAGAGGGTTGGGCTGAGTGATGATCCTTGTGGTACGCCGCAGATGACTTCGGTGGCCTTGGATCTGAATGGGGGGAGGCGGACTCTCTGGGTTCTTCCGGCGAGGAACGAGATGATCTACTCCAGTGCCTTCTCTTGGATTCCGATGTTGCTGAGGCGCTGTACTAGGGTGCGGTGGCAGACAGTGTCGAACGCTGCAGAGAGGTCCAGGAGGATGAGGGCCGCTGTTTCCCCGTTGTCGAGCAGGGATCTGATGTCATCGGTGGCTGCGATCAGGGCGGTCTCGGTGCTGTGGTTGGCTCGGAAACCGGAGGATCCGTTCGTCTCGAGGAAGGCGGCGAGCTGTCTGTTGACGGTCTTCTCGATGACTTTGGCAGGAAAAGGGAGGAGCGAGATGGGGCGGAAGTTATTGAGGTCCGTGGGGTCCACTGTTGGTTTCTTCAGGAAGGCGCTGAGCTCGGCGTGGTTCCAGCTCTCCGGGAAGGTGGCGGTGTGGAAGGAGGTGTTGATGATGTCCCGAAGTTGGGGTGCGATGATGGAGTCGGCCTTGTTGAAGACGTGGTGGGGGCAGGGGCCGGTTGGTGATCCGGAGTGGATGGTGTTCATCATGCGGGTGGTGTCTTCGGTGCTGACCGGGGTCCAGGCGCAGAGGGTGGTGGTGGGGGGCGTTGGTTCGGCGGTTGGGTGCGTGGTTGGTGCGCCGAAGCTGTTGTGTATGTCAGCGATCTTGCGGTGGAAGAACGAGGTGAGTGAGTCGCAGAGGTCTTGCGAAGGAGTGATGTCGTTGCTCCCGGCGCTGGGGTTGGAGAGCTCTTTGACGATGCTGAAGAGTTCCTTGCTGTTGTGGGCGTTATTGTCCAGTCGTTCTTTGAATGCTGTCTTCTTGGTGGTGCGGATCAGCTGGTGGTGTTTGCGGGTGGCGTGCTTGGGGGTGGTCATGTTGTCTGTGGTCTGGTCATGGCGCCAGGCTTTCTCGAGGGTGCGGCAGTTCTTCTTGGAGTCCTTGAGTTCGTCGGTGAACCAGGAGGCTTTCTTGCTGCCGGGTCTGCTGGGTGGGTTCTTCAGTGGTGCGAGGTCATCGACGCAGGTGGTCAGCCACTGTGTGAGGTTGCTGGCTGCTTCGTTGGGGTCCGTTGTGCTGGCGGGAGGGTTCTGGCTGAGGGAGGTGGTGAGCTGCTCGGCGGTGATCTTGGTCCAGCTCCGGCGAGGAACCTGTTGCGGGTGGTGGTGGGTCGTGGTTCTTCTGAAGCTGAAGTGGACCCAGCTGTGGTCAGTCCAATGAAGTTCTGTGGAGTGGCTGAAGGAGATGTGCTTGCTGGATGAGAAGACGGGGTCAAGCGTGTGGCCGGTGTAGTGGGTGGGGGTGTTCACCAGTTGCTTGAGTCCGAAGTTGGTGAGGTTGTCCAGCAGGGCGGTGGTGTTGCAGTCCTTGTTGTTTTCCAGGTGGAAGTTGAGGTCCCCAAGGAGGATGTAGTCAGTGGAGGGGAGGGGCGTGTGGGCTGATGAAGTCTGCGATGTCTTCGCTGAATTGTTTGCGTGGTCCCGGGGGTCTGTAGATGAGGGTGCCTCTGAGGGTCGTCTTGGGGTCGGTGTGTATCTGGAAGTGGAGGTGTTCGGCGGCGGTGAATGTGTCGTCGGAGTTGGTCGTGATGCGGATGGTGTTGTAGGTCCAGTTTACGCGGTCCTTCCGGGTGATCTTGTATCCGTCCGGGATGGCTATGGGGATGTCGGGCACTGAGGAGGCGTTCATCCAGGTTTCTGTGAGGAAGGCGACGTCTGGTGCTGTTGTGTAGAGCAGGACCCAGAGTTCGACGGCGTGTCTGTGGACGGAGCGGGTGTTGAGCAGGATGCACTTGAGGTGGTTGTTGCTGGTGCTCGGCTTGGCAGGTGTGGTGCAGGTCCGGAGGCAGGTGAACTTGCAGGCTTGGCAGGTGAAGGGTCCGTGGGTGCGCTTCGGAATGGCTCGGTAGCAGGCGGGGTTCCGGTCGGGTTTGAGTGCGTTGAGGGCGGAGGCGTTGTAGGTCCGTCGTGTGGGCTGGCATCTTCGGGGGCCAGGGGTCCTGGCGCTGGGCGCGGTCCAGGTGCAGACGGGCGTAGACGGGCTTGCCTTTGGCGCGCCTTCGGCGCACAATCGGCGTCGCTCCAAGGGCATCATAAGAAGGAGCCGGGAGGGAGGAGCAGCTGGGTGGCGGGAGCGGGGCGGCGAATGGGCTGGCGGGGGGTGGGGCCGGGAACAATAAAAACAAGGTTGGTACTAGATTGCACCCTTGGCGCACACCCTGAGACACGGGGAATCTCTTTGTGACCTGGCCCTGCTTTCCCCAGCACACCTGAGCAAAGTTGTCATTATGCAGCTTAATCACTAAATCCTAGAGCTCCTGGGGCATCCCCATACTACTAAGTGCCCCCCATAGCTTTGCCCTAGGAACCAAGTAGAATGCAGACTTGAGGTCCACGAAGGCGGCATAGATAGTACCACCTCCCAGGCTAACAACTCGCCAATAGATCATAATAAAACAGAACACCTGTTCGATGGTACTTATACAGGACCTAAACCCAGCCTGCAGGGGAGACAGAATATCTTCAAGTTCTATCCAACTCTGTATTTTTGCTAACACCATCCTAGCAACGATTTTCTGAACAGAGTCTATCAGGCTTATTGGACGATAGTTCCCCGGAGTGGAGCGGTCCCCCTTTTTGTAAATTGGCAGGATCTCCGCTCCGCTCCAGGAGTCCGGATTACCTGCCCCCTTCGCAATTGCATTACCAAGAAAGGCAATATATGGGACCCAATTTACTAGGTCATGTTTAAAAAGATCAGCTGGGATGCAGTCTATTCCCGGAGCTTTGCCATTCGGGATCTTTCTCAGTGCATCCTCCACATCTTTGCATTCAAATTTTAAAACTTGGCGGTTTAGCAAAGAACTTATATCAAGAGGGGGGTAATCACCTTCCAGTTCGAGCCCTCTAAACTGAGACTCGAAAAACCCAACCCAATCCTCAGGAGACACATGATTTTCTGGATCTTGGGAATGGGGGCTATTTCCCCACTTAACTATATGCCAAAACTTTGTCTGGTTTTTCAACCTACTGGCATCTAGGAGCTCCTCCCAATGATGGTCATCCCACTCTTTTTTAGCAAGGCTTTGCACTTTACGATAGTTTATCCTAGCCTTCCTAATGACTGGCCTTCCTAATGACTGGCAGATTGCCTAACCTTATGGCTGCCGCCAGCAGGCCGTAGGATTCACGGCAGGTTTTATTATACCAAACTTTTCCAGAGGGCTGGAATGCAGACCTTTGAGGCTTTCTAGTTTTGGAAAAGTACGATTTTAACTCCTGGAAGAGTGCTTCATGAATTACAGATGTCTTCCCAATAATATCTTCCTGTGACGGAAGGGAATGCAAAGCCCACAGGGTCCTAGAGACCACTGTATTATTCCTAACTAAGACATCAGGGTCTTCAATGATCCTTGACCAGCGGACCCTTCGCATATCATTGGTTAATAAAGCATCCGCGGTCGTTAACTCGTTGTGGTTAGTACTCCTTTCACCACCATTTAAGATTAAGCTCAACAAAAGTGGGTTGTGGTCACTCTCAGGGAGGTCAAGAATCATCATATCATCAAGTATTGACCAATATTCAAGCTTGAGGAGAATATAATCGATACGGCTCATAGTTTTTCCATAATCAAATGTTGCCCTACCGATTTTATCGGAGATTGAGCGTTCATGAACTGCCCTAAAACTACGCTCCAGGCAAAAACCCATCCACTGCAGGGCTGCCTCTGTCCATTTCCTAATTGGCTTCACACCTAGAGAGGGAATATTCCATTGTGCATCCTCCTCAGCCCACAGAGGTTCGCCATCAATATTGAGGGGTTCAAACGAGCAGTTTAAGTCCCCAGCTACAAGCGTATAGCAATTTAGCCTGGTCGAATCAAAAAAGGTGTCTAAATCAATAAATGTTAAGGAGCCCCTCCCACCCGGCTGACCCCTAATGTACACATTAATGATGAGGATACAGGATACCCCCAAATAAAATACTTTTCTCACATACAACATTGCTTTCTTCCATCCTAGGAGAACAATAGAAGGCAGATGTTCCACTCACAACACACATACAGGTGTAGACAAGCGCTCATAATAATCAGATGCAGAGTGACCTCAGGCACTCTCAGGGGACTCAACTATTTAGGAAGCAAACATCATCACACAGCCTTCCAGACAATCTGCTTGCATTTAACTTTGGAGTCACAGGTGGCAATATATTCTTATAGCACCATTTATTCCCCTAGTCCATCACTCTGAATAGGCAACACAAAGGAATCACAGAAAGCTGGGACTATTAAAGTTATCTAGCAAGACCTCAGAGGGCAGACAACATCATTTAATAACCACATCTTGCAGCAGGCTATAATTTTTACCAAATAAAAGTAAATAATTCAAAAATGAAGAATATGTTTATGTGCATCTATACACCACTACTTTCAAAATATAACACCTGATGTACAAACTGGAAAGGTTTAGAAGTGAAAAACCTTTATTGGAACCCCAGTGATGGCCAATTCTCATTATAGAGCACACGTAGGCTGTCCCGTTTTCAGTGTTTATTTTCTTTTGGATTTTAGTGCAGTTTTACCAGTGTTTTTGAATTCAGTAATTTGCAGTGCTTTTCCAGCTGTTTTACCTCCAAAGTAGCCAAACAAATGTGTTTTCCATTGTGTACAAAACATGGTGTTTCTTGCAGTGACTGTTATAAATCACATATTGAATTTAAAGGAGAAGTAATGCAGGGTACATAGGGGCCTATTACAATGTTGGGCGGATGAAACCGACCATAGGTCGGTGGTTCCAAACACCTTATCATGATGCTACCATACATGGTGCGGTCGCAACTCCCATTCCTCAATGGGAGCTTGTGCTGCGAGCGGAAACCACCTGCAGCACAAGCTTCCATTGAGAAATTAGAGTTTTTACACAACCCTGCACCATGTGGCTGTCACCTTAAGGTGCCTGTCAGATGGTCCAAGGATGTGAGGTGCCCACCCAGGGCCTCAACCATAGAGCCAGGGGAGAAGGGGGTCCTGCTAGGGGCCCCAAAGACACTTTCCGACGGCAGGTGCATGTCAAAAAGGCCAATATAGAACTGCTGTTGGAAAGTGCCATCATAATCCTGAAGGCAGAAACGCTTCCTAAAGGGATTATGTGGCCTTTCTGACTAGGAACCCAATCGGTTTGCACTGTAGGTCAGAAAGCCTCCGACGAGCGGTCAGAGGCTTTCCGACCTACATCGTATTCAGGCCCATGGTGTGTCGAATTTTTAAGTACAGAAATTCTGTGTGTCACACTCTCACTCACACTAACAACGTATTACCATTTCTCACATCTCATTGCCTATCGTACCAACTCTGTCTGGTATGCGGTGTGGTTAATAGCTAGAAAAAAAGTAAGAATGTTATATTCAAATGTTTTAATAAACACATTTTTGGACAAATATGGGGGTCATCCACCCACTCCATACTGAATATTATGACATTATTGGGGTGGTAACCCTGCTAACAGCATGGTACCTTGTGAAACCTTTACAATTTTGAATTACACCAGATTAATTTGTAGCCCTGCATTCTAACATGATGCTTTAAGCATGCTCACCACTGTTTTGTGCATTCTTTGCCTGACCGCATTAGGGAGACCCTGCTGTTGTGTGTACAATCATTTCTGCCAGCTGTTCATATGTCAAATGTCTAACTTTAAGTCATTCCTGACCTTTTAACAGACACCACATTGCATACTGGGAATTTTGACATTTTGCTGTTATTATCATAACTATAGGCTCAGAAATCCCTGCAGTAGGCCAGAAAAGGCTCACATTCACAGAGCTCCAAGGGGAGTATTACTTGGCTGGAACGGAACAGTATAAATATTTACAATTAGGACATGCATTATACCAGCACATAAGGGAGGGGGGCACCCTTCCGGTTTATTCCCCTCTGGAGGATAGATTGCTGATGGACCCGATGGTGACTATGGCCACCTACCTGACATACAAAACATTACTCTATAACTCTCCAAACCCAATAGATCCTCTCCAGGCTGCATTGTAGACAGACCTGGGGCTACTTGAGGATGACGACTGGGAAGTGGATGTACAAAGTCCCAAAGAAGTGGCAATTAGAGCCAGTTTCCGTCCGGTTCAGTTGCGCATATTACATAGATCATATGCCTCCAGATACTACTACATAAAATGGGATATGGATTGTCCGAATTCTGAGTTAGGGAATGTGGTGAAATAGGTACCTTTTTCATATATTTTGGGAGTGTAAATACATCCTGAATACTGGAAGGGAGTGACAAAAGTTATGTCAAAAGTCATGGTAATAACAATTCCAGTGGACCCACGCTGGATGATTCTGTATGTCACAGGGGAAGACTAATAGCCGCAATACACAACTATTTGGCGGAAAGTGACTGCAATCGTGGCAAATTAAAATATAGCCCAAAAATGGGGGGTCTAGACATGGACTGGTACTCTAGGGCAGAGAACATGATTTACAAAGCCAGAGGTTGTCCACGTAAATGGGATAAAATTGGGGGGAGTGTCAGAAATACCGGGTATATTAGGAAGATTCAGGGGGTAGTCTTTTACAGATTAGATTAGAACACTCTGAGAGTTCACTATGGACTCGGGGAAAGGATGATGACTGTGGATATATTGTCAATAATGATGTAATAATCTGTATATGCACGCTGGATATGATGACTCTGTGTTTTCTGCTCAGCTTTTTCAATAAAAATATATTTAAAAAAAAAGAAATCCCAGTAGTAAAGTGCAGTTGGGTAAGAATTCAGGATAAGCTGAATGTGTCACACATAATAATTGGGCTACCTTCCAGCTATGAATTTCATTAGTATGTGGAAAGTCGTTTGTCGTATTTTTACCAATGTCCCATGTGCATGGTGATAGCACTCTATTCAAAGCTACCTGTCACTACACCTTGAATTTAATGTTTAAAAGGTTAGCAGGTCACTTGCTATCAATACTGACTTGTTTCAAAAGGGGACTGATGTATCAAAGCATTTTACCCATTCTGTCTGTAGGTAAATCTGATAGCACATATTGGCTAACATTCTTGCATTTCACTTATCAGCAAAAGAACTAAATACTGCCTAAAGATCAAATATGATTTTGTTATTCCCAGATTCTCTACAGTGTATAACATAAGTAGATCAGACCTAAAACATGCTTCTAAGTCCTGCATCATCCATGCACAGAAAACTGGATGAAACGCAAGGAATAAGAAACAATATTTTAGTGTCATCTATATGCAACTAAACTCAAGCAGCATAATCTCAGACCTCTTTCTTGCTACTACCTTATCTAACAAAGTTACATTGTGTTGGCACCTTCAAAAAGAAATAAAAATGACTTTTTTACTCTTGCTTTCCTTTCTTTGAATGGCATTTTAATTTGTGGTCCTGCATGTGTTTATATGTTTATAATGGTGAGGGCAGTTTCCTTTTTTGACAGGATTTTTATCAGTTATTATAAGTTTAAACCTAAAATTAGATAACCAAACCACTCCATAAAGCTAACTACTGGGCTTTATTAGAGGTGTTTTTGGGCCAAAGGCACATGCTTAACATTTCGGCATACAGCCTTTGAACCAGGTGGAAAAGTCAATCCAAGGCAATGTGATGCAAAAATGCACTTGCACATTTAACAGTTTATATTTCCTAGTTGAGAAATCTGCCCCTCACTCCAAATCGTATAAATTACAGGGGAACTAATTTCCCATTGCCATTCAGTAAACGCACAAGATATTTTATGCAAACATTTATAGAGCAGGAATTTCCCTACAACGGGGATTTGAATATTCACAAACTCAGCAGATTTTTACATACATGTTTTTGAATGAAGAACCTAATAATAATGCTGCAAACCCACACCTACCATCAACTTTACAATATACAACTTAGTCTTTTTCAAAAAGAGGTGATCAGATAATCTTTTGTGTTGATGATGCAATTGCATGAGTGAGTTTTCAATGAAAGCTTTTATGTTTGTTATTCTTAAACAGTGCCAAATAAATACTGAGCATCTCCTTAAATGCCACTGTTTAGTACAGAATGGAGAAACTGGCTGTCCTCATGGAATACCAAGTTAGGAATCTCGATGGCACCTAATATCGTGAACACAAAATCAAAGAACAAAATACCTAAAGGTAAATAAATTTGGATTTTGGATTTTGCATACCTAACTGCACCTATATATACAATGACAATATAAATGTGTTCAAGGTGCATAGATGTGGAGTTAAGAACAATAATTCTGTACTTCCTCTACATACACTTAACTTTCGATATTTTGTCCTTCAATATTCTCACCACAATATTAGTCTATCACTATATTCTTAGCCTTAATATCACACAGTATTATAGAAAAATTTAGAGTAGCTTGTTTTTTAAACAACCTCTCTCCAAACACATCATCTTCTATGAAGGTAAAATGAATAAGTGTACAATAAAGAAGATACGATCTAGTAACTGAGGAAATGAATACGATGCCGATCAGACCAACCGTCCAACCGCTGTCGGCCCTTTCTGACTGCTGAGGCCGGGAAGTTTCTCTCCACCTTATTACAACGCAACTACTGCTACTGCGGTAGTTGCATCTACAGCGCAGCACACATCCCCGAATATGTCACTGCAAATGCGTACAAATCAGAGAAAACATGTGAATTGTACACACATGCATTACATATGTGGGGATATGCTTGTGCACCATGTACCCCATTGCTGGAGTGTGGCAGAATGTGCACAGTCCAGTTAATGGGAACACATACCACATGAGGACTTGCCTGGATGCCGGCGCCCACAGGATTATAGTCAGGATGCAGCTGGTCAGGTGTAGGGTGATCGGTTCATCAGAAACCCACATTGTAATCCGGACGGTGGTCGGAGATACCTATACTACCTTATGGATGCTGTTTTTCTTTGACCGCCATCTCAGCTATGGGAGAAATGCTGTTGGAATCAGCGGTATTTCAGCAGTGATTCAGCATACAGGATGCATTAATTGTAATCCGGTGGTCAGACCAACCGCTTTTGACAAGACCGTGGCAGTCTGACCACCTCCAACAGGGCCGCGCCCCAAGAAATTAGCGGCTGAACCTGGAGACATGGGATTCTAATATGTACTTGCCAAGATGGACAATTTGTATTATGCTGGGTCAGCTGCTTAGTCTCCCGTATCTTTAGTTACCTAGCTGCCAAATAGGCTATACTTGGTTTTAACACTAGTCATCAGTAAATATTTAAACATTATTATCTCTTCTCAATTAAGTAAAATCTGGAAATTGAAAAATGGCATGAAGAACAAAGGCTATGATTTTATGAGGAAATTAATTGTTCTGAGTTTAAAAGTCTGCTACTCTGTTCCACAGAGATGCTTGCCCTAGCAGATAAAAATGTCATTCTAATGCAAACATCATGCAGAAGTTCCCATTTTAGAGCTAGGTGATTAGGTAACACAACAAACCTGATTTACTTTGCTGGCAAAGGTGACCAGTATATTCCAATTATGTTTTCCTATTTGGCTGAAAAGTCCAAAATGTAGTGCCATTTTATGTACTGTTGGAGCCTAGGCCCAGAAAGGCCTTTTATTCAACACAGCATTTCCCTAGTGGGCTGGAGCCTATAAGGCTGTTTTTGAAATCTTAGGGCTTCTCCTGATACCTCTGTCACTTACCCCGACTCCGCCAGGCTAACTGTTGCAGGCCCGGGTAAGCTTCAAGAGAGAGCTACAACGATTGGGAGGAAGTGGGATGGTAGGGAGAAAGCAATCAGGGAGCGAGAAGAGAAAGAGGAGAAAATAGATGTATAGTGAGAGATTGTGCAAGAAAACCAAGGGAGCTTGGCTGGTCTGGACATGTTTGCCTAGGGTGCATTTGATTACCCAGCCTGACACTGTTGGGGGTCAGGGCCAGACTGGGAACCAAAACTGTCCCTGGCCAGGGGGGTGGGGGGAGGGTGCAGCTGAGCTGTTTCCTAGGGCCAGATTTGGCCGATTTTGTTACAGGGGGCCAATATTGCCGGCCCAGTAGCAAAAATGGCCCGGGTGCCCATGACGATCCCCCACCCTGGCAGCTCACCAGGGAAACATCCAGTGCCAGTCCGGCCCTGTTGGGGACGCATGCAGAACATATTTTGGGGCCCTAGTTCCTTAAACTCATTTTCAGCTATTTAAACCCCTTGCTCGGCCAAATTATGTTGAATTAAACTTTCAGCAATGGCGGTACTAGAAAACAGGCAAAAGTTCATACTGCCGGGTGCCCAGTAGACAAATACTACTAACAGAAAGCTGGCACAAGCATTGATACAGCCATTTCTTTTTGTTCTTGAATAAGATTCTTTTTTTCTTGCAACATTTTACATGGCATTCAATATCCAACCCTCTTGTTTTTCTCTCCAAAATACACCAGAGCATAATGTTTAATAAGATATATGCACCTAGGGCCAGATGTAGGTAAATACCATTTACCGATTCTAAAATACTGAATTTTACCGATTCGGTATTTTAGAATGGCTAAATGGTATGTAGGTATTCATTCGGTAATTTTTACCGAAACTTTAAAATTCGGTAAATACCGATTCGGTATTTACCGAATTGGTATTCCCCATTTATTTTTATGGGCCTCCAGGCCCATAGGACTGAATGTGGAATACCGATTCGGTGAATACCGAATCAGTAAGGGGGAAGACCTACAAGGGTGTCAGGGTGTCACATTGACACCCTGTTGCACCCCTGAATAGTGCATGGGTGCACATGTGGCAGACATACATGCCCTAAGGGCATGTATGTCTGCCACATGGCACTGTTAAAGCACAAAATTGCTTTTTTAACGGTTTTCGTTATTTACCACCAACTTGTAGTTGGTGGTAAATAACGAATCCTTACAGGTGAAAAGCACTCACTTGAGTGCTTCCTACATTTCAGATTAGGTAATTTACCGAATCGGTATTTAAGAATTCGGTAATTTACCGAATTCTTAAATACCGATTCAGTAAATTACCGAATCTGAAATGTAGCCACCTACATCCCAAATGCCTAATACCGGTCGGTAACGGCTGAAATTCAGTAATTTCGGCCGTTACCGACCGGTATTAGGGTTCCTACATCTGGCCCATAATGTTTAACACTGAAGTTTTAATTAACAGATATTCATAACGAGAAATAAATCTCCTTTCATAACTGGCATTGTCATTGTAACAATGAAATCTGATAATTTTCCCCTTACATTTTTTCCATTCTTTATCCCACTTCTCTGGCAAGACCGCAACTATAATTTCGCTGAGAAAGACAACTGGGAAGGAGTGGAAGAGTAAAGGGCGACAGAGAGGTAAAGAGAGGTGAAAAAGTAAGTGGTAGGAAACAAAAAAGAAGTGGATTGAATTTGATAGGCATGACATAGAGAAAGCTGGAGCTAGGGAGAAGGAAATGTAGAGCGAGGAGAGTGCTGTTAAAACAAGGGGTGAATGAGAGACAGAGTTAAGCTAGTATTAGAGGCGAGTTAGAAAAACATAGCCAGAGAGAGGCAGAGGGATGAGATAGTGGGAGAAATATAAATAAATGAATGTGTTGAGAGTTATGCGGTAGAGTGAAAGGCAAAATGAGAAGAGATTTGAAAAGAAACACTGGGTGAAGACAGTAGGCAGGCAGAGAGAAAGTCAAAGGGCGAAGAGTAAAAAGAGTGATGATAAAGTGAAGAAGGAGGTGAAGTATTTAAACCGAGGTGGGATAGAAAAAGAGAGGTAAAGGGAAATAGGAAGTGAGGTAGAGATGGAGAGAGGTGGTTAGAGCAGTTAAGTAGAAAAGGTGAGTTGAAATAGTAAAAGAAGTGCAGAGGGAGGATATAATGACAGAAAAACAAAAAGAGGTAAAGAGAGTTGAGATAAAACAGGGAGATAGGTAACGAGAAGTGTAGAGATGTAGAGAGAGAATAGTAAAGCGAGAGGTGTGAGGTATACGAGGGGAGGTGAAGTAAGGAGAGAGACATGAAACAGGCCCTTTGATTTATTTAACACTAACAGCCTGTGAGGGTGAGGGTGAGGGTTAAGATTGGGAAGGCTAGGCATATACTACTAAGCTTTTGTGCAGTGTTTATGGCCAGCTGTCAAATTAAATAAAAAAAAAAATTCTCATGTACACTTTCACTATGGTTGAAACATCTGAATGTCCAAATTGATGTACTCTGGGGCCATTTGCAATGTGGGAACCCTGGGCAATTGACCACTTTACAAGTGCCTTAAAATGGCTCCTCCAAAATAGGTAAGCAAGATTCTTTAGGTCTCGCCTGAACAAGTGAATGCGCTGCAGTGGCAAGACATTTAGTAAGTGGGTTTTCAAAATCCGACCACAGCTTTTGGGGTGGCATAGAGGGTGCGGTTACGCGCACAATGATGAGCAGAGGGGCCATCTGGCTTTTGTCTCTTGTCATGGTGCGCGCATCACTCGCAATCACTTTCACTTTTGCCGTGCACACCACTCGCATGCTCCCCCTCTCAGTTAACAGCCCCTCCCCCACCACAGAGCCCGTCTCGCGGCCACGCGTCTTGTTGATTTTTGGGCTCCTATTTCCAAACTGATTTCTGGGCAAATGACAAACTACGACAACCCTCTCACACCAAATTACTGTCCTTTGCGAGTTTTGTTGTCTAGGCGGTTATCGTTGTTAATAACGTGATAACCAGGCGATATTATCCAGCGATAGCGGGCGTTAAAAAAATCAACGCTAATTGCCCTTAGCGTTTATTTTCCCTGTTCCTTGTTAATATGCCCTCAAATCATAAAGAACCTCAGGAATTCCTGGTTAGGGAATAAACAATGTTTGCTCCTGATCCCAGTTTCCACATTTTTCAATAATACTGTTCACCCGCAATGTTTTCTGGGAATATTTTTCCACTTATTGAAATTTGAACTAAACGAAAATGGTTGGAAAAGAGAGAAGATTTGAAGAATTAGGGTGCAGTAAATTCTGCAGAAAACTCAGAATCCATTGGTATTGTCACTGGTTGTATGTGATCTCATAGAAAGACAATTTCATGGAATACTTTTCTTGATGAACCATTTCACCTAAACTGTTAAATGGAAATTATCAGAATGATTAGGATTTACAATTCCATAGAAACCAATTAATGGAAAATATTTTTCTTAAAAATTGCTTTTTGCATGCTTATTTTTAAGGTGTAAAAACAATAGTTGCTGATCTACCTTTCAGAAACAGTTTTGTCAGAAGCATTTATTTTAGTTCTTTTTTCCGGGGAAATTTTTTCAGATGTATATCTTTTCTATTGTCAAACAATTACTTTGGATGCTTTTAATTTGCAGACCCCTCACCATCTCTAACCACCATCCATCCCTGCCCCCTAAAAACACTTACCACACCTAAACTCTAAAATCCCTGAACTCTAAAAGTCCTTTTTACTCCAAACTCCACCCATTTCAGAAACCAAAAAAACCCTTACTACACATAAACTACCCCCATTCCTGATTCCTAAACTGCACTTAAAATTGGTTTTCTATGATTTGGTTTTCTTCAATGTTGTTTCCCAGTTTTCCGATGATCCATTAATTCACATACATCAATTGTCACCCAGGGGAGGAGCACAATATGCGGTAACAGATGACATTGCCTGATGGTTAAACCAGTTGACTTTGTCTGAAGACTTATTTACTAACAACAGCCTTATTTACAAAAACATTATTTTCTTTATCTATGTTTGGCCTTTCCTAACATAGTGTTAAACTTCCATTGCTAATATAGGAATCAGAGGCCAGAGATCCAGCGAGGAAAGCTTCAGTGGAAGAGAAAGAACA
This sequence comes from Lissotriton helveticus, assembly GCF_964261635.1. Lineage (NCBI taxonomy): Eukaryota > Metazoa > Chordata > Amphibia > Caudata > Salamandridae > Lissotriton > Lissotriton helveticus. The sequence continues at coordinate 1,120,597,165 of NC_136070.1, forward strand.
CATTTTCAGCTTTTTCTTAAACTTATAACGAAGCAGGAGTGTAATCCTCTTTTTTTTAAGCAATGCAAAAGAAGATGCCACCACCAGACTGGCTATGGTAGATGTGAAGTACAGACAGTACACCAGCATTGGCAGAGAGAAGCACTGTAAAAGGTCGGTAAAGAACAATCTTGTCCAGGAAATATTTAAAGTAATCCTACCTGGAATCGATAAGAACATGGGTGACAGATTTACTTGCCTTCAGTGGTGTAAAAATCTTTCAAATCATTTTAAGGAAGGTGAAGTAGGTAGTCATGGCCTGACATACTTGAAGAGTCATATACAGTTAAATCTTGGAAATCGGACACCTAAATCCCTAAACAACTGAACAGGGATAGGAGGCATTTTCAACACTCTTGGCACAATTAATTAGCCCACATCTGAGTCTGTTTGCCAAGCAGGAGAAAATCAGTCTTATCTGAGTTAAGTTTAAGTCAGTTATGGTGTATTTATGATGAGACAGCATGGTTTTGGTTTCAGAATGAATATTTAAGATTGCAGCAATGATCTGAATATCGCCAGGGTAGGATAGAATGTCAAATCCAAAAGAATGCAGTAGTTTTACCAGGGGAAGCAAGTATATGATGAAAAGCATATGACTCAGATATGGGCCCTGAGGAATTGCTTGTTGCAATGGAATGCCTGTGGAACTGACAGAAGTGGTGCAAACAACCTGAATTTGATCTGCTAGAAAAGAGAAAAGCCATTTCAGAGTTTTCAGGCAGATACCAATTTGAAAGCGAATCTATCCAGAAGGATGGAGTGAGACAAGGTATTAAAGGTGTGAAATGACTTGGTTGGCCACCTTCAGTGTGGAGTTCGTGCTGTGGGTTAGGATGGAAACCAGATTTGGAAGGATTGATAATTGTGTGTGATTTCAATTAATACGTACATTTTTATTCATAAATATCTCTTTGAATTTAGTGGGCATGGGTGGAGAAAGGCAATAGTTTGATAACTAGCAAGAATCTAAGGATTTGCTGGCTCTTTATTTAGAAAGAGGATAACAATGGCATATTTCCAGCAGTCTGGGACTTGGGCTGATTCAATGGAAAGCCTGACAAAGTTCTGCAAGATGGGGCACAAATGGATCCAGAGATTGTGTAAGGATACTGGGAGGGCAGGGATTTGCTGGGGATCCAGTTTTGATAGACAAAAGAGTAGTCCCAGTTTCAGATTCAGTTGGATATTGAAAAATATGAGAGAAATCTGCCATTCTCTGTACTTGAAGCCTTACCTTTATACCTCGTGAAGTTGGCCAGAGATTGTGCCTTGAAATAACTACACATATCATTTATTGTTTAGCAAAGAATAAGGATGCATTGTTGCAGTATTCTTGCATATTTGGAACCAATTGTGTACAGGCTAGAATCATCTACTATACAGAATGTTTCTTTTATTGAGTTGCTGGGTGAGGCAATTATAGTAGTGTAGAAAAAGCTGGCAAGTCCTGCAGATTGGTGTGTGGTACTTCCGAATGGCTAGTTCATAATGAGCCTTGACCTCAGGGAGAGAGTGAGCCTGACAATTCAGTTCCAGATGTTTGCATTTGAATTTAACACCCCTTAGCTATTCAGTAAACCATGGAGTAGAGCTGGTACTTCTGCATCCATTGAGTGTTGCAGGAGGACCAGCTCTACGATTAAGGATGACAATTATCCAATTGTTGTCATTGGGTACAGTGATGGAAACATCCTAACACTTAACTAACAGGGGCAGTAATGGTTAAATATGTTTCCATGGTTTCTGTAATATGTTTAGACCAGTTATTGGCCAGGTTGGGATAAGGTTAAGTCTAAGTGACTGAGTAAGAAGCATTGAGAGTGAGGCTGAAAGGCTTTGCTTAATGGTCTGTCCAAGTGAGTGGGATAGGTGTTGCGGCGCATGTGAGGGTGATGTTGGTAAAGATGTGGTCCAATGGTTGATCTGCATTATGGGTTGCCTGTGTTGTTAAAAGGAATAGACCCAGGAAAATCTGACTGATGATTAAAGGCTAAGGGGAGAAGGTCTTGTGATTCATTAAGATGGTGACTGAAGTCAGCCAGTAGGATGAAATGGAAAGCATTCACGAAATAGAGGGCACTGAGATGAGCTCAGCTGGAAGTGAAAGCCATCTTGACAATAAGGAGTTTGTAAATGATTGCACTTAGGAACAATTTTAAAGAATTAGTTTGTACTTTAAAGCTCATGCAGTCCATGTCATCAGTGGTTAGTGAAGAAATGATTTTGTATATGAAGCATGAGTAGTAAATAACAGCTACTCCTCAACCTCGTTTTGATCGACATATATGGTGGATCCTAAATAACCCATCAGTAATCACTAACGTGATGTCAGGTCTAGTACCTGATTGAAGTCATGTCTCAGCAAGACAATGGCCAACAGACACGATGTTGAAAATCTTTTCCCCAGAGATAGCACTCCAGTGCCACCAGGTGGTGTAATGTGACTTCAGCTGCAACTATGCCTCCAGACTTAAAGACACAAGAGTAACTAGTGTGGATCTGGCACTTCCTGAATTTTTTTTGTGTCCCATTTAAACATGTAGAGTGGAACTGAGAGAAGAATGACATTAACAAATACAACACATAACATATTTGCATGCTTCACCCAGGATCATAGTAATGACAGCACTAACTTCTCAAATTGGCATACCAGATCCTCTGCACCTAGGATCATCAGGATCAGTTGTGCTTGATCATCCAGCACCTTCCATAGGACTTATGACAGAATGGAATAAAAGGACACATGTACAGTAAGACCCGGCAGCAGGGGAACTGAAAACCGTGTCTAATGGAAACTTTCAGAGGGAATTGTATGGCACAGAACTTTGGAAATGTTTTTTTCTGGGCCATGACGAAGATATCCATGTATGCAAACCCCAATGTGGAAACTGCCTCCATTACTTCGGAATGCATCTCCCATTGCAGACCCCCACTGAAAGGTGAAAGGCGACTGAGAGAACTCACATTTACATTGTGGAAACCAACAACATGAGCGTCTTCTGGGAAACTTTTCAATAGTTGACCACCAGCGACACCTAGATGACCTCTCAACATATATATCACAACCCCACAGTGGCCTGTTTGTTGAGATAATGGGTTGTGGTGGTGTTGTCTAATAGAATCTGAATGCTGTTCCTCACGATGGAAGGGACAAAATGACTTCAGCGCAAGGCAGACTAATCACGGCTCAATCACATTTATGTGCAGGTGCTGTTCCGATGCGGGCAAAAAGCTCCTTGCTGACATCTTGTCCATATAGGTACACGCCGGCATAGCGAGAACTTGTCCATAACCACGATAGCATGAACCTGTAAATGGCTGAAAGAAAGATGAACTAAATGTTTGCAGGAGTCCATCCACCAGAGCTGAAATGGATGAACAGAGTGAAGGATCAGTACCCTAGCTGTGAGGCTCCCCTGATGCTGCAGCTACTGTGAACTACAGCACCACTGAAGGTCCCACATCTGGTATCTGCTTTGTAGTACCTTCATGCAGGATCAGATCAGAGTCTAAGTTAGAAACCTTGGAGTAATCTCTAAAATATCCTTCATCCTCTGAGGAGAGGGAAAAATCTTAATTCAACCTGTGTCCAGTACTGCCCCAATTAAAGTCCCCAAGACATGAAGGAGAGTCCTTGCCTGCTGAAAATGTTCCTTGACCAGTCATGAAACTCCACTTTCATCTGCCAGTCATCTAAACACAGAAATACATGGACTCCTGATAGGAGATCCATTTATACCAACCAATTATCCACATTTAGGACAACTAGTAATTAGCTCAGGGACAGCATCTTGAACTCAGCCTGCTAAATGAACAATTTCAGAAGGCACAGCTCCAAGATCCATCTGAGACCTCTATTCTTCATGGAGACCAAGAAATATAGAGGGAATAATTCTGTGCCTCTTTCTTCCAGACACACATCTCTATGGCCACATTGTTCCTCAAGGTAAGAACCTTTGCAATCTAGGCCTGTACTGGAAATCACATCCTGGTAGAAGGATTGTACTCCAGAGGAAAGGACAGGTGGGTAGGGTGTAGCTTTGAATATTAGGTGGACGGCCCAGCAATCTATCAAGATCATCTCCCAATTGGCAGAAAAAAATATGAGACCCCTCCCCCATTGAAGGTGATGTTGTAAAGGACGTGGTGAGAGAGGGTTTGAGGCAGCAGAACAGGCAGAGGATGGTGGAGACTGTTTATGTTGATGTCGTTGTTGTAGTTGACATCCCCTACAATGACAACTGTTCAGGAAAGAGCCGTACAGATACTGGGGAGTCTGGATGGGCTGAGAAAGTTGACTGCTGGACTGTACTGTCATGAAACATCGAATACTGTTGGTGGTATTGGCATGTTGGGAGGTTAGGCCCACAGCGCTACTGTTTTTGAAGTGCTGCATCGTGAAATTAGGGTTCTCGCCCAACAGCTGCACACCATGAAAAGGTATGTCAATGAGGATAGATTGGACATCTTTTGAGAAGCCAGTGGAATGCATCCAAGTGTGATGATGCAGCACTGAGGCCATGCCCATGCCCATGAGCAAGCAACGGTTTATGTAGAGTCTAGGATGCATAGATTCCATCATTGATCAGACCTGTAAACATATTTTTCATGGGATCCCATAAGGTGATTGCTTTAAGCTTAGCCAACGCCTACAAGACTTGAACAGCAGGAGTATTTGCAGTCCAGAGAGCTAGACTGCCAAAAGCAACAACATTTCTGACTACAGAGGGAAGATTTTTGTTTCTCTGTCTGAAAGCACTGTGAGGAAGGCGTTTGGGGTTTACTTAGAGGGGGATATTTTAACAACCCTTAATCTGAAAGAGCTCTCCAACCCCAACGCCGGAAACAACGACATCACCCCATCGCAAGACCTCTGCAACTCCCTCACCTCCTACTTCTACAACAAGATCGCGGACATACACAACAGCTTCAGCACCCAACCGACGCACGCCACGACCACAGCAACGCCGCCCACCACCACCCTCCGCGCCTGGACTCAGATCAGCACCGAAGACACCGTCCGCATGATGAACTCCGTCCACTCCGGATCCCCGACCGACCCCTGCCCTCACCACATCTTCAACAAGGCCGACGCTGTCATCGCACCCAACCTGCGGGACATTATCAACACCTCCTTCGACACCGCCACCTTCCCCGAGAGCTGGAAGCACGCCGAACTCAGCGCTCTACTCAAGAAACCTACAGCGGACCCCACCGAACTCAAGAATTACCGCCCCATCTCGCTCCTCCCGTTCCCAGCCAAAGTCATCGAGAAGACCGTCAACAAACAGCTGGCCGCCTTCCTCGAGACGAACGGATCCCTCGACCCCTCACAGTCTGGCTTCCGAGCCAACCACAGCACCGAGACCGCCCTCATCGCCGCCACCGGCGACATCCGAGCCCTGATGGACAACGGAGAAACAGCGGCCCTCATCCTCCTAGACCTCTCAGCGGCATTCGACACTGTCTGCCACCGCACCCTAGTGCAGCGCCTCAGCAACGTCGGAATCCAGGAGAAGGCACTGGAATGGATCATCTCCTTCCTCAACGGAATAACACAGAGAGTCCGCCTACCACCGTACAAGTCAGAGGCCACCGAAGTCATCTGCGGCGTCCCTCAAGGATCCTCGCTGAGCCCCACCCTCTTCAACGTCTACATGAGCCCCCTCGCGGCCATCGCACGCCAACACAACCTCAACATAATCTCCTACGCCGACGACACCCAGCTGATCCTCTCCCTGACCAACGACCCCGCCGCCGCCAGAGCCAACCTGCACGAAGGGATGAAAGATGTAGCCGAGTGGATGACGACCAGCCGCCTGAAACTGAACTCAGACAAGACGGAGGTCCTCATCCTGGGCTCCTCGCCCTCCGCCTGGGACGACTCCTGGTGGCCCCCCGCCCTGGGCACCGCACCCAAACCGACGGACCACGCACGCAACCTGGGCTTCATCCTGGACTCCTCCCTCTCCATGACCAGACAAGTCAACGCCGTCTCCTCGTCGTGCTTCAACATCCTGCGCATGCTACGGAAGATCTTCTGGTGGATCCCCACGGAGACCAGAAAGACCGTCACCCAGGCCCTCGTCACCAGCCGACTGGACTACGGCAACGCCCTCTACGCCGAAACCACCGCCAAACTCCAGAAGAGACTCCAGCGGATCCAGAACGCCTCAGCCAGACTCATCCTCGACATCCCACGATACAGCCACATCTCCGGACACCTGAGAGACCTCCATTGGCTCCCCGTCAACAAAAGAATCACCTTCCGTCTCCTCACCCACGCACACAAAGCCCTACACGATCTAGGCCCGAGCTACCTCAACAACCGAATCAACTTCTACGCTCCCAAACACCACCTTCGATCAGCCAGCCACGCCCTCACCGCCGTCCCACGCATCCGAAGAGCGACAACAGGAGGAAGGTCCTTCTCCTACTTGGCCGCCAAGACCTGGAACTCCCTCCCGGCCGACCTGCGCTTGACCCAGGACCACCTCTCCTTCAGGAAGAAGCTCAAGACCTGGCTGTTCGAGCAGTAACGGCACACCCCCCCCTCCCAAGCGCCTTGAGACCCTACGGGTGAGTAGTGCGCTCTATAAATGTCTTTGATTGATTGATTGATTGATTGGATGGAAAAAGGTGAGACTCATCCAGAGCAGGCCTATGGCTTCTGGTTATCTATCTCTGGACTGCTGGACCTGTATATGGGTGTTCTTAATGCGGCCTAGGCAGGATCCAAGAATACGTTAGTAAAGGATTCCGCCTCTCAGAAGAAAGACTGCAAGATCTCAGTCCAAATATTAGACTTTGCTCCTGCAGAGGGTAAGGTAAATTCTGAAGGTTTCAGCTGTTTTATGCATTATAGTCATGCCGTTAGAAACTTCACCTGAACCAGAACCAGAAAGGGTAAGAAATGCTTCTTTCTGGTGATGTATGCAGGCCAAACAAGGCATTTTATAAGTACAGATGTACGCCAGCATCAGTATTATAGTAGGGATAAAACAAAAAATCTTCTTCATTCAGGTAAATTTCTGAGCCGAGGGTGGGGCTTTATCAAAGGAGCATTGCTAAAGTTCATACTAACTTTCCTGTGCATCACTCTGATAATTTCCTACAATGTTGATGGCTACATGAGTGGCCCCCTAGTTGCGCTCATGGAGTCACAGCATGGGGATGCATGGGGTTGTAGCTGTCAAAGTTTCCAAGCCTGTAGGAATGTACTCCCCTGGGGGTGCCCAAGAGGGTACAGAAGCCATCCAGAACAGACTGAGCACATAAAGTTGGAAGCTTTCGACCTGAGGGTGGTCAGCAACAGGACTAGAAAACTCAAGTATCATCTTTTTTACCATCTGGCTCTTATCTGACTACAAGGAAGAGTTTGGCATCAGGGAACATCATCAAGACTCCAAATGGCCATAGTGGCAGGACTAGTTCTTTGAAGAAGAGAATGCCTCCTTACTATGGTGGTTTTTGTGGTTTTTCTTGGAAAACCTTCTAGGAGTTTGCTCCATTATATGTTACTTACCTTTTAGCAAAGGAAATCTCCTCTGTGTTATAGTGTCCTGGGTACCCACTAATGAATACGCCACACACAGAGCTTAGTATAACAACAACAGTCAGAGGGTTTTCACTTGTCTTTTCAGACCCAGTATCTACCTTGACATCAGTGTCTGAAGAGCAATGAGCCACACGTAGGAAATGCAAGTAATCACGCATATTGGACTTCACAAAACGTTGGGCAGTCACCATGTGTCCATTACTGGTCACAACATGAAAGGGAGCATAAGAATTACATTTTCTAGATGGATGGACAAGCACTCAATCTCCTTTAGTCGAAAAAACATATTTTGCATCTCGGAACTTGTTTACATAGGCCTTCATTTTCTTTTTATGGTCCAAGTCTTTTTTGCATGGATTTCTTCATCAGTATTTAATCTTCTGGTGGTCCATTGAGGTAACTTGGTCACCGTGGCTCTCCCGAACGTCAGAGTATTCATGAAATGTTTAGCAAGGCTCTTGACCTGGGTTCAAAGGAGTGTGCTCTTCTGATGCTTCACATTAAAATGACTGAGAAAGTCTCTGAATTCTCCAATGTTGAAAAGTGGGCCATTGTCAGATTTTAGGATCACAGGAAAACCCCATGTCGCAATGATACCATCCAATCTCTTGATGACTCTTTCTTGAGGGAATGAGGAGACATCTTATATCAGTGGAAAACAGGAGTATTCATCAAAAATCACCATCAAGTGATGTCCATTGTGAAGAGGAGATAAGAAGTCAAAAGAATTTCTTTCCCACACATGCTTTGGCAACTCTGACATGTTGAAGCTGTGGTGAATGGTTTTTGATGAAAGGCAGTTGCATAGATTAAAGGTCTTCAATTTGCTTTCAACTCTCTCATCGAGATGTGGAAATAAGACTCGGTATAGGAAAGCTTGTTTTGCAGCCACTATTCCATGATGACCTTCATCAGCCACTTCAATTATAAGTTGTTGCAAACTCTCTGGAATAACAATTCTTGAACCTCTTAGAATAATGGCTTACTGAGTAACTTACCATTCGTCTTTGACATTTTTAAAATTCTGGTATTCACTGTCACTGGAAAAGGGTTAAAGTTGCTGGTCCCAAGACTGATGTGTAATGTTGTGTTTGAATTTTAATATGTCACTATCGTGACTCGTGGCAGTGATGATTTGTTTCACCGAAATGGCAGCTGGCGCGCTTGAATTTAGAATGAAATTTATGTATGCTTCAGCTGTCTTAGAAGGGTTACCATGGCACTGTAGAGGCACTTGTGAGAAGCAGTCGGCAGGGTTTAGATCTTTCCCTGGATGGTGCCCAATTGTGTAGTTGTATTCTTGTAATTATAGACCCCAACATTCAATGTGAGGAGGTAACTTAGACTTTGGCTTGCCAAAGGTGGTCAACAATGCTTGATGATCCATCACCAGAGTGAAAGGCAGTTTATAAAAGAATACGTGGACATGTTCACGAGCCCACACCACTGCAAAACTTTCTTTCTCGGGTTGTGAATAAGCATGTTCAGTTTGGGACAACCTTCTGCCTGCATCTGCCACAGTATGTCTTCAAGTTTTTGGGTTTCTGCTGTGCAAGGATTGCCCCTAATCCAACTAGGCTAGCATCAACAACAACCTCTTTGAATCAAAGTATGCCATTTCAGTAGCATTCTCAATAGCTTGTTTGATCTTCTTGAAACTTTGCTTGCATTCATGTGACCAATGAAAGGAAACATTAACTTCCTCAAATCTCTCAACGGAGGACCTATGGTTGCAAAGTATTGTACATATCTAGAGCAGTAGCTCACCATGCCAATGAATGAACGTACCATGGCAACATCTTGTGGGGGACTCGCAATTGACCAAACTTGCACTTTATCTGGATCAGGTGCCATGTCCACATCAGAAAAAATATGGCCAAAGACTTTTAGCTTTGTTTCATGAAACTCACATTTGTCAGCATTCAAATTAAAACCTGCGTCTGCACACACTTGTGTGAGAGCTTTATCAAGCTCCTTCTGCGTGGCTCCAAAAACCAATATGTCATCACTATAATTAAACACATTCATGACAGGTAGTATGATACGTTGAATGACATCTTGAAACAGCTCTGCAGGTGATGACACACCGAAAGTTAGGGCCTGAATTAGAGCTTGGTGGACGGGTTACTCCCTCACAACAGTGAGAGATATCCTGTCTGCCAAAATATAAATCACATAGGATATAATGGGAATTATATTTTGGCAGAGGGATATCCGTCACTGTTGTGATGAAGTAACCCATCTGACAAAATCTAAATCAGGCCATTAGTCTTTTGTATCGGAATACACCAACTTGTGTAGGAAAGGTTAAAATGCACCTGCAATCTCCTCGAATTCCAATTAATTATATATTTTTTCAAATCAAGATGAGAATTCTATTGGGTGATCATGTTGGCGATGTGTGGACCTTGATGTCATTCTCGTTTAAATTCCTTGTTCGTTTGACGCATGTCAACGCAGATGCATACAGCTCCTTCACTGTCCTTTTTGGGCATTCCCACTATGGGAGAAACCCAGGGCGATAACCAGTGAAATGTTCAATGATAACAAGTTTGAACAAGGATTCAATTTCTTTTTCAACAGCTACCTGTAAATGAAATGCTGCTCATCTGTGTGTTTGAGCAATAGGATGGATGTCCTCATTAATGTCTAATTGTATTTTCATATTCTTGAGTTTTGCTTACCATGAAACAAAGAAGGGAACTGACTTACTCTTTCATGATGAGCATTCATGTTATAGTTTACTGATATCAGTCCAATATCAGCAACTGTCCTGAAGCACTTGATAAAGTCCCTTGAAGTGAATGAATGGGTGCTTGTACTTTTGTCTCCTTGTGTTTCATTGTTGCTTCAAAGGAACCTTGATTTTTTAATACAGTTGATGCAGCCCAGGTATGCTCTTTAGTTTACGATGGGTTAAGTCGTGGCAATGAAGATAGTTTATTGTTTTTTTACTCCGGCATTATGTTTGTTGACACACCACTGTTGATAGTTAAAGGTACTGAGCAACTGTTTACCTTTAATGCAATCTTCGGACAATATTTGAATGACTTTGGTGCTTTTTCATATCATTTTCTCCTTGACCTGTATTTTTCTTCCCAAGTGGCTAGTACAAAATGCGCACATTTTTCTGAGGTAAACATCGACATTGAAAACAATCACCTTTACTTTCACTTGGTCTAGATACTGAACAACTGTTTGAAGATGATTTAGATGTCAAGCTACTTCGTTTGGTGTCGATTTGCATTAATTGGTGTAGTTGCTTTGCCTCCTGGGCATGTGTTGAGTATCACTTCTGATTGCATTCGGGTGGCCATTTTGTCACTGCGCCATGACACACATATTTTTTACTTTGCCTTGCAAACCATTACAAAATGGTTCTCCTTCCCACAGCCATTGTAAATATGTCCAATGGTGGGTCATTTACTTTCATGTGGAAACAAAAAAAATCCACATCTGAAGCATAACTTCTTCTTCCATGTAGACATCAATCTGTGTCCCTCTGCCTTGTGCTTTGGCTTACTTTTTACATTCATGACTGATTGATTTTGGGCACCTCTAGCCTCCATGTTAGCAGTTGGTTTATCAGAATGCTCTTCAGCTCTGGCAGCCATGAGAACTCACTCCAGGCTAGAATTTCTCTCAGCAGTCGTTGTCTGAATGTATCTGACAGGCTTCCATCAATAACTCGGAGGAGCATTGCTTCCTCATCATTGAACTAATTGAATTTACAGTGTTTAATCTGCGTATCCAAGCTCACAACAAATTTGTCAATGGTTTCACTATCTTTCTGTTGCTCTTGACTTTTAATGTGCCTTTTTAATCTACATTCAACATTGGATTAAATAAGAGATTCAAGGCTTTTTTTATTTGATGGTATGTAATTTTGTCAACTTGCAGCATTTTTTTATGACTTCTTTTACACCTTCATCAGCTAGCTTCTTAAGGTTTTTGATAATCTTCTTGAAATCTGTTTCTTCTTGCGCATCAATGGAATCATCAAATGTCTATGTCCAAGCAGTCCAACATTCAGCCTTTTGGCGGTATTAAATAGTAGTGGTGGTTGCTTTAGGAAGGTGGCTGGACTGTAACCATTGGTTGAACTTACATATGTAGAGAGTAATGTTCTTTCCAATGCAGCTTGGTGATATTTTTTATGTAAACCATCTCTGAGGACTTGTGACGTGCTGGTCTCTGGGTCATCTTTGATAATTACAGGAAACATGACCTCCATCTTGGTCTAAATTGGAAAAGCAAACGTTTACAATTCTGATCGCTGCTCTCTGCATACTGATCTTCGGGGACCTCTGGAGTTGTTTGAGCCCCATTCAGCAGCTAATGGATAGCTCTGCAAACACAATCCCTGGTGCTTCCGCTGGAGACAGTCCAACCAGCTCCGTGGGATGATGACTGTCTTTACTCACTTCTGGTAAAGAGATGACCTTTTCTTGTATTTGAATTGCTTTGCTTGTGAGAGTGTTTTTGTACTGCTTGACAGCTGGTTGATCTCTGCCATGCAACACTTCCATTTGCAGCATTATCTTGCGGTTGGCTATTACTGTTTGCTGCTCTTTAAAAACCTGGTTCTATCCACCTTTAGCGTCATCAGTCCGTATGGTGTATAGCTTTAGGTTGCATAGTAGTGCGGTTCCCTGACTATGCAGCCTTCCCAGCAAGTTGTTAGCCGACGATGTATAGAATTCTCAGTGTAGCTTTCATTATCCTCAAATGCTTCAGACAGACTGGTGCTGGGCCTGGGCTTTGACTGGACATACACAAAACGTCAATTCCGCACTTCCACGGAGGAACACGTGGCACGCAAAAGTAGTTTGCTGGACCACGGCAAACTAGGATAGCACTTTCGAGATTCGGGTTACCTATCCCCTATCTGACCTCTAGTTGTAGCGCCCTACCCAGTCATGCCACACAGAGCTTAATATAACATGCCTTTATTCTCCTATGTGTAAATTTGAACTCAACACTCTAAGCCTACATTCACTTCACTAAGCTCTAACTCTTACATCACAGTTCTACAGTGCCCATCAGGAGCCACAAGGGTTCTGTCATTGCAAACTCACACAACACTACACGTGTTTCCCTGCAGACATTAGCCAGAGTGTTAGAAATTGAGTTTCTGGTTGGCTAGGGTATACACCTAAGTCAGGCCGGACTCACCACACAAGATAACCCCTGCTCGCCCCATTGGTAGCTTGGAAGAGCAGTCAGGGTTATCCCAGAGTCAACTTGTAAAGCGTTTGTGCAACACACACAAACACCAGTGACATACAAGGCACATCACAAAAAGAGACTCCAGACATGGTTATATAAAAAATATCCTTTGTATTATACACAAAACACATTGGACCACAATCACATAAATCACTGTGCCACTGGACACTAGTCATAAAAATACATGGATCATAAATCACCTTGCAATAAGGCAATGGCCATAAACATCGCAGTGCACTAAGGCACATGTCATGAAAATTATCCTGAAAACATTTATGCATAACATTCCATGGGGGCAATAAAGCAACCACTTATAGGTTGCTCCCGTCATAAAAACACCAGGGCATGAAACAAACATTTAGTAGTTGGGCTCACATGAGATAACCAGGACTAATGAATCAAGGTTGGGCCCTTTGTCTGTTTAAATAGACAACAGCATTGAATGTGGTGGCTAAGTTTCGTTGTGTAACTTTAACCAGGCCCTATCTAGCCACATATCAATTGAGCCAACCCCCTCCTTTCTTCACTTTCTAAAAGTGGCATTTTCGAACAAAGAATTTAAAAACCACCTTTTTCAAATGTTGTGTCGATATATTCTGAGTTTAGAGAGCCTAAATTAAATTTTTCAACCTGGTCCTCTTTGAAAGCTACATAGGTAAAATGTTACAGCACAGCCCCAATGATACGCCTTTGGGACAGACAGCCTTTCAATATTGAAAAACGAAAAACACTGTATTTCACTATTAGGACATGTCAAACACCAGTACATGTCCTACCTTTCACATACACTGCCCCTGCCCATGGGGGTACCTTGGGCCTACTGTGGGGGCGCCTTATATGTAAGGAAAGGGACGGTTTGGGACTGGCAAGTGGGTGCACTTGTCAGGGAAACATTGCAATTCACAACTGCGCGTGCAGACACTACAGTGGTAGATTTGAGACACATTTATAGGGCTATTCATGTGGGTGGCACAACCAGTGCCGCAAGCCAACTAGTATCATTTTATCTGCAGGCCCTGACACACACAGTGCACTTTACTAGGGGCTTACCAGTAAATCAAATATGCCAATCATGGGTAACCATTCATTGTCACAATTTATACAGAGAGCATATGCACTTTAGCAATGAACAGGAGTGGCAAAGTTCCCAGAATCCTATAGCCAACAAAAACAGAGTCACAAAAATAGGAGGCTAAAGCCAAAACGTTTGGAGATAAACCTGTCAAAAGGGCCAGGTCTAACACAAAGGCACCCTGTTGTCCTACAACCTGGCAGCCAGTTGCATACAAGCAGAAGAATCACAGCCTGCACCATCGTGCTCTGTTCAGAGGCACATTGGTGAACCGTCATGGGAATGTAAAAGGGGCATCTTCTTTCACAGTCTGTCACAAGGCATGAAACCTGACAATTCAGAGGAGACATTAAGCCTTGTTGGTCTTTAAATGCTGAGGAATTTTGTTGGAGAGACAATGAGAAAAGCTACAGATCCACACTGATCAGTTGCAGAATAACAGGAACTGATACCAGCATGCTAATTAGCACCTAATGCTGTTGTCACTTTCAGATGTGGAGTCATGGCTAAAGCTGTACAGTGTCACCTATTTGCACTAAGTGATATTGCTGAGAAAAAGCTTTTTCTGACCATTTTGACCACTGGAAGGATAGTTCATAACTAAGAAATCTGCAGGAAGGTGTATCCATCATCAATTATTTTTTCTGAATGCTATGGTAGTTTCCAGACATGTTGCACACAATGACGCAATGTTCATTTTATTATTTAATAGGAGCCTCACGCTATTTGAAATGAGAACCATACATTCCACAAACAAGCTGTTTCCATATTGTTCCTATTTTTGTTGCATACAACAAGTAAGAAGTATTTTAAAGTATCATCAAAATAAAGAGCAAGTAGAAGAAATCAATTACAATTAGTGTTCTAGCCAAAGAAATAAAAGATAATTGAGTTATATATTATTTTTGTCATTTTCCTTTCAAAACATATGGGAATCTGCACTCTCCAAATCTCTCTACATCATGAAGAAAACCTGCAATTTAAAAGGCTTGAAAATACTGTGCAAATCAATCTAGCGAGGTTGGGGTGACCTCAAAGCAACGGAGCAATCAGTCTGGCTTCTCAGAATAATTAATACACAATCTCCTCTGAGGAGGGATAGAAAACAAATTAACTGCCATCACAAATGTCTATTCGTGCATCAAAGGCGGCTGTCTGCAAAGACACCTAAAAACTGCAGGGAAATCTGGCAGCAGTTTTAAGACGGACTTTGACTTACATTTGCAACTTGAAAGAGGGGGTGAGGGGGCTGAAACAGGCCTACGTTGTTACACATTACACACTTCTCTCTCTCGATATATATATATTCCCTGATAGAACACAGGTTTCAGGGACGTTATAGTTAGAAATTAGCATTTAAAAAACCTTAGAAATTCACTGAAAAAAACCAAAGGTTATAGGGACATTATAGTTAGGCTGACATTTCACTCATACAAAACCAGAGAAAATGAGCCGCTATATACCTCGCACCCTCGTAATGCACTACTTATAACCTCACATATTACATCACTCATGATCTGGTCAGTGACATTACTGATGACATCACTGATGACATCTCCAATGACATCACTGATGATATCAGTTATGACATCATCCACAGCATCTCGGACGCACCCACTCACACCCCTATAGAATCTTTTATACACCCACTGGCACTCTCACACAACCATTCACAAACCCATTCATAGAGCGATACCAGTACTTACACACCCACTCACTGATTTATCGATTCAATGCTCATTTCTACTATAACGTCCCTGAAACCTGTAGTTTTTTGGGTGAATTTCTAAGTTGTTTTAAATGCTAATTTCTAACTGTAACACCCATGAAACCTGTTTGTTTTTTCAGTGAATTTCAAAGGTTTTTTAACTAACAGTCACGTTTGCAGAGTGGTGGAGAAAGGGGTCTGGGCATTCGACCAGCAATCAGAAATTCCGTTGCGTAGGACTTACAGGACCTACCAGGAGGGCTTCTTGGCCCCCAAAGTCCCTCTGGTGCAAAGTCGACTTCATGCCCCAACTAGTAGTGCGCCAGGAGGAGCATTTTCAGAGTGGTGGACAAGGGGGGGCGTGGCCTCTGAAGACTTCTTAGCAATCCCACTGTGTGGGATTCTCTGGCAGTAACAGGAGGGGTAGTTTGCCCCCAAGGCAAAGTACCCCTCCTACTACCTCCAGTAAGTCCCACAAAGCAAGATTCTCTTGCCCTTAAAATGAATACAAATGTATATGGTGCAGGGTGATCACAGACTGAACCCAAAGGGCATGGTGGGGGAGGTTTGAGAAGGCACATTCTTTTGTAAAAATAATTTTCTTTTTGTTGAGTAAAACAAAACAAAGTCTCAACATTACAGCAGGTGATAAAATTACAGATAGGGTACATGTCATTGCTTGGTTCTGATACCAGACCATTCCCCCTTTGTCCACCACTCTGCAAACGGGCTTCCTGGTGCGCTCTTGGTTGGGGATGAAGTCCCCTTCCCTGCTAGGGGTCCTTAGGGGCCAACTAGCCTACCAGTTACCAGTAAGCCCCACACAGTGGAATTGCTAAGAGGTGGTCACAGTTGACACCCCTTTCTCCACCACTCTGCAAACGCACATCCAGGTGCACTCTTAGTAATGAGATCAAGTCCCCTTGCCTCTTGAGGGTCCCTGGGGGTCAACTAGCCCTCCTGTTACCTCCAGTAAGCCCAACACAGCTGGGTTGTTGAGAGGTGGGAGTCCCCAGGGCTTTCCCGCTACTATTTTACCCGGGGGCTTAAAGAAAACAAAGTGCGGAAGGCCGCACTTCATTTAAAAAAATGCTTTCTTTTGCCCTGGGGGTCCTTGTGTTACCCCCTGAGCAGGCCTAGGGGGTCAGTGTGTTTCTACCCTGCCCTCTTTTCTTATTTTTTAACACCATCAATGCTGATGGTATTCCCCTCCTGTGCTGAGATTTGTTGATTCCCATTGTTTATGACGAGCTCAGCTCGTCATGAGCGTACGAGAGGTGTACCTCATGACGAGCTGAGCTCGTCATGAGCGTCGAAGGGGTTAAAGTGTTTTGACCTTTTTTCTTGTGACTCAGTTGAACCGAGTCTCAAGATGGCTGCCAACACTTCCTAGTCGGAAGTGTTGGCAGCCGTTCAGATTGCAGGCGTGAAATAGGGAGAGTGCACGGATCCTCCAAGGCCATATTTGTATATCTGAGAAATGTTTATATTTCTCAGGAGCTACTGAACGGATGTTCACCATTTAACAAAAAGAGTTCACTCTCGACCAAGAGCTACTTTTTTAGCCAAATTTGGTGTAATTCCGTTCAGCATTTCAAGCTGTAGCTGCGTCAACAATTTCCTATGGAAATTAACATGGTGAAAATGCCTTTGGGACCCCCACTTGACAAATCACCCCCAAACATACAATACAGCAGCTGAAGTGAGTGGGCCATTAGTTTTGAAAATGTCACAAAGATTTCTCAATCAGTGCAAAAGAAAAAAGGCTTTTTGAATAGAAACATGGTCCTAACTATAACTTCCTAATATATATACACACACACACACACACGCACACGCACACACACCCACACACACACACACACACACACACACCTACACACACACACACACATACATATATACTGTTTGAATAGTTTGTGCATGGAAAGTTTCCAGGTGATCTATTAAGCTGGGGTGAAAACAATAGAGGTCTACCAACACAAAACCCCCATGCATTTTCCATAGACTTCTTTAGACAGAGCTACAGCAAAAACTGATGAACAGATTTACACCAAATTTGACAGAAAGCTAGATCTTTGTACACAAATTGTGCTCCTTTGTTATTTGGAGTAAATTAGATCAGCTGAGAAATCAGGGATAAAAAATATATAAGGTGCTTCAGAAGCTAAAATGAGAGCATATTTTTTGTAAATTAACACTATCTTTCTCAGGAATATGAGAATACAATCTGATATTCTCAGTAAAACATGTACTTCCATCAGGAGCAGCTTGTCAGTTGATTCCCCTGTGTTCTACCTCAACCTCACAAAGTGCTCTAAAGAACAACTAGAGCGCTAACAGTCAAACTGGTTAAACGTCAAACATTTAATTTAACAAGGAACACAATGAGGGGGTTCATTTTCTCATAGAAAGTATATTAGTGCTGTAGAAATAAAATTAAGACACATTTTAAATGAGTTCTCAAATACCATTTGTAGTGTTGTGTGAGTTTGCTATCATGGGACCTTGTGGCTCCTGATCGACCACATAGAACTGTGATGTAGGCATTAGAGTGTAGTGAAGTGAATGTGGGTTTAGAATGTTGAGTTTGCTGTTACACGCAGAAGGAGAAAGATGTGCTAACTAAGCTCTGTGTGTGGTGCAGTCATTGGCGAGTACCAGGGCTAGGTAGGACACTAAATCTTCCTCATCTATTTCATCAACAAATTGTGCCATGCAGACTGAAACATGCAATTTCAACACCAGCAGCAGGCTGACAGTTAACTCTCTAGTGATCAACAGCTTTAACACAGTGTTCTAATGAGCAACTAGAGAGCTAACATTAACAACATAAGCCAAAAGTGTGGCACATCTGAATGCAATCTTGACGGAATTGAAGTGGAAAACTGAAAGCATTTTCTACTAATGGCACTGCGGTAAATGAGGAAATTAGGGTGCTTAGCAAGAATATCACCAAAATGTAGCCCAAGTATAGCCTAATTACAGAAGAGTGCAAAACAAGTAATTTCTTTTTTGCAGTTTTATATAGTGTGGACTTGACTCAAAGGTATTGGAGTGCTTTACAAGAGCATCAGTTACATTACATCAGGACACATTCATTTTCATTTGAGAAATTGGAAGATTAAGTGATCTGCCTAGAATCACAGGATTTTGAGTCAACACTGAAACTCAAAACTTGTTCCCCAGTTGCACATTAGGCAGCTGTGGCTGTAATGGCACATCATCTCCGCTAAGTGAAACAAATAATCAACTGGATAAAAAACATAAATTCAGCAAATAATTTAAAAACGTTTTGTAGCTATTTGAGAATTCAGAAAATGTGTCCTCATTTTAGTTTTTTAGAGCACTAACCATAATTTCTATGGGAAAAAGGCCCCCTCATTTTATAATTTCTAAACAAAATGCTTCGGGTATTACAGTTTTATTTTTGTGTTCACATTTTTTTATTAAATTTATTTTTCCCATATAATAAAGGCAATACAGAAAATAACACCGAACCGTAAATGTTGAAACGTATTACAAATACAAGGAATATAAAGCATTAATTTACAGCCAAATATAATACTATATCGATAACGATTGCATAAAAGAGATGAATAATAAATAAAACAGAAAGGGGGCTACAGTGAACATATATTGACATTATGAAGACTAAAATGCATGCGCTAAATTGAGGCACAAGCAGTAATATATTAATCTACGCTAGACCTCATGTTAGACCTGGAAGCAGATGATTCATTAGGAGTATTTGGAAATGATAATTGCCCACGCCTAAGAAAAATATTCCATTACCACCAAGCATTAATTGAAAGTAATGTAGCATCTTTCCAATTAGAAGTGACAGATTTGTGTGTAGTAGAAATAAGGAAGTCCAAAAGTTTACAATCCATAGGAGATATTGTAGACTTAAGAAAAGAAGATTTAAAGATTAAAAAACAGGAAAGGTAAAGTTTTTGGGATCTTAAAGATTCGGGTTATGATATTCCATATATCTGACAAAAACTTATAGATAATAGGACAGAACTGATAGATAATAGGACATGGGTGTTACAGTTTTAATTACATCAAGATGACTTCAGGTGTGCCACACTTGGCTAATAAATATAGAGTGTTAGTAATCTAGTTGCCCATTAGAACACTATGGGGAGGCAGCAGACAGGGGCACTAACTCAGACAATTGTTGGCAGGGAGAAGGGGGCAGAGCCAGCAAGTTGAAAATGCTAGGCAGGCAGAAGTGGCAGTGGCAGCCCAACAGACCATGGAGGGCAGGAGAAAGGTTGGCAGGGGCAACAAACCAGCCATACAAGACAGGCATGAAAGGTTGTGCCAATACAACAGCCAATTGAGGGCAGAAGGAGAGGCCAACAAATCAGATTGAGGCAGGAGACTCCCGATGTTCCTAAGCCCAAAAGAGCTTTGTTTTAGCCGTCCCCCGCCTAAAATATCTTTTTCAAAATAAGTCAATGGGAAAAATCAATTCCCCAGATTTTTTGGGGAAAATCTCCCTCTTACCAAGTTCAAAATGTTGACATGTATGGTGCATTGAACCACAGAGGGCAGGAGAAATGGGGTAGGGACATGGACTCAGAAAATAACATTCAGTAATGAGGTGGGTAGGAGCATCAAACTGACCTAACAGGGCAGGTGCCAGGGGTTGCAGCAGCACATTGCACCACAGTGGGTAAGCAGGAGGACAGTGCAGCTCAACAGATCATAGAAAGCAATAGGGAGGGGACAAGGCCATGCATATGGACAATATAGAGCAAAGGGGAAAGAGGCAAGTGCAGCAAGTGACCATACCAGACAGACAAGAGGGACAGTTACAGCACAACAGACCATGAAGGGCAGAAGTGAGGAGCAGGGACACACACAGACCACGGAAAGCAGGAGGGAGGGGATAGGGGCCTGCCAATTGAAAATGGAGGGCAGGGGGCAAGGGGGAAGGGCAAGTGCAGCAAGCTGACTATGCAGTTCCCTGCAACGGAGGGCAACAGAGAGACTATAATGGCATACACAGAGACAACTGAGCAAAGGTGGGAGTGTGTCAGGGGCAGCAAGCTGACCACACAAGGCAGGTGGGAGGGGCAGTAGCAGAATAAATGACCATGCAGGGCAAGCAGGAGGGTTACGGAGAGGGCAGGGCCATTCATAAAGGACCATGGAGGGAAGAAGAAAGAGGTTGGGGCTGAACACGGACAAGATAGGGCAGGGGAAGTGAGCAGGGGCTTCATAACAGACCATGCAGTGGAGAGGGAGGTGCAGTTGCAGCCCAACAGAAAATGGAGTGCAGAAGGGAGTGGCAGCAATTTGGACCATGGAGGGCAAGAAGTAGGGGGATATGGTCATGGAACTCAGAGAATGGAAGGAGGGTGGACGGGGCAGGAACAGATGGCCATGCCTGGCAGCTGGGAGGGGCAGTGGCAGTTCATCAGAACACTCAAAGTAGATAGGAAGTTCAGGGGCATGTCCATGGAACATGGTGGGCAAAAGGGAGGGAGCAGGTGCATGCACACAGATATCAAAGGGCAGGAGGACTGGGCAGGGACTTCAAGCTAACTGAAGGGCAATGGCAGTGCATCTGACCATGCGAGAGAGGAGTTGGGGGGGACAGGTGCAGGGACCTGAACAAAAGAAGGCAGGGAGGAGGAGAATAGGGCCAGCAAGAAAACTATGCAGAGCAGGCGGGAACGACAGTAGCAGATCAACAGCCACAAAGGGATGGACAAATGGCAGGGGTATGGAGTTGGACATAAGAGGGCAAGGATGAGGGGGGCATGGGCAGCAAGCTTGGATGGGGCAGAACACCAGACAACACCAGGCAAGACCCTACGTCATTACTGTGCATTACGTTAGGTGAAAATATCACATACAACCTATAATTTAAAACTAACAAAACCACTGAAATTCTCCAGTGATACCAATCCAAGTAACTAAAACTCATACCCTAAAGCACCTGCAAATTGCGCCCTTGCCATGCACTGTTTTTACACTTGCATATTAAATCAGTCATGACATATGCATTGACTACATTTATAACATCCCTAATCACATCTAAAATTCCATCATTGTTGATAATACTGTGCATGGCAGGGGCGTGAGTTATAGTGACTTTACTGTATGAGGTATAGTTACTTGAGATAACTATAACTGCTGAATTGTTTTGGTTTTGTTAGTTTCAAATGGTATGTTTTATGTGACATTTTTTCCTAACGATAACATCTCTTTAAACTTTGCTTTTTCAGTGAATATTTAACGTTTTATCTAATGTAAAGTTAGATATTGTTACAATTCCTAAGTATATCACTTTAATCTTTGTTTTTTTCAGTGGAAAAAAATAGATATATTATTTTAGAAAAGAGCTAACATAATAAACTGTGCACGTTACAGGGAACAAGTATAATTTTAGGCGACTTCTGATGCACCAACATCCCCTTTAATGTACTGTGTACTAAAACACATAATTCTGCAGAGATGACTAACATTTTCCATGATGTAATGCCTGTTCTTTCACTAACACGCTAATCCATTAAACGCACAATGTATCATCTGTGGGTTATTTGGAAAATATAAGCGAAGCACTTCCTAGTTTCAAACATTTTGATTTGAACAACCATTTTTAAATGTGTATTATTTTCCTTGTGTGTATTACGACACCATTGCCACATTTCAAGGCGCGGATTGATGTCGAACAATTGTCCAAAGAGCTGTTATTACTGGATACATTGATATAAACTCAAAATTGAGTATTTAATTTTTCTAAAAGCTGGAGGATGTTGGGATACCACGTAATAACCACAGCACTGCAGAATGGATATATGTTCGGAGATCTTTACTCTATAGATATTACATTGTATTTCGATATCTTACTAGCATTTGCTTAGGATCTGTATTCCCCTCGTAGTCTCAAAGTATGGGGGCCTGTTTATGAGTAATTTCCTACATTATAATAGGGGAAGGAGCTGCTGTACCTGTTTAGTTTTTCTTATTGTTAATTTCCGCAGGACTTTAAAGGATTAAAAACACAATACTAAGTAGGTGTCATAGAGTGGTTTGTGGATGTACATGCAAGCTTGTGGTAAATCACGTGCCTGGCAATGTGTATTAATCCTAAACAACCTATTCGTATGAGGTCTCGTCATATTGAACCTTCTCTATGACCATCCATTTCACATCATAGTCTCTGAGTTGTCGCTATCGGTAACGTGCTACAACATTCGTTGTCAGTTTCGCCAATTTTATGATTATTTCGATGCTCAATGATTTGGGTTTTTTCCTAGTGATCATCTCATTTTCACAAGCAAGGCTCTACATGCTCACCCTTCATAAGAGGAGCTCCATATGCATCAGGATCACCCATGTTTACTTGTTTTTGGGAAATGTTACTTATTTTTGGGACAGAAAGATGCTCACCAAGACTCATTGGCCCCAGGAGCTACAATAACAGATTGTGGTATTCCCTCTCCGTGCAACTGCTGCCTCCGTGGAGCTTGCCTGACTTTGTCTCTGACTTGCAGGTTGACGCAAACGGTTGGATTGGGATTGCTTGTCTACACATTCACACGTATCTGATATCAGCTATCGGTCCATGAAGCAGGGTGACTTTCAAGCTATAACTGATCTCTCATAATGACAAATTCAATCTGCACATACATTATTATGTATAGTTTGATAGTGGTTGTTGATATCAACATAGCTGCCCAAAGATTACTGGGCATAAGAAGATAAAATCCATAAACAGGCTTAAGTGATCATTTTTTGATTTAAGTGATGAGAATTCAAACATGGTATCACTTCCAGCTTAGGTGAAATAATCCATTAATAATAAGATCTGAGAGAGGAAGATAAACTACCAAATGCAAATGGCCATGATTTACAATTTATCTCTGCTTCCATTTCAAATGACTCTGATAAAATGGAGAGGTGATAAGGAGAGATGTTTTCAAGGACAATTTCAGTTTCAGAGGAAGACATAAATCACCCATACTACCAAGGCTATTGAACTGGCAGGTGTCCTCCCAAACTCTCTGGCTCACCCTCTATGGCCCTGCCTGTTTAAAGAAATGTATTTTAGTGCAATAGGATGGATTGGTTTACAAAGAGTGGAGTTAAGATAGCATAAAGAGTCCTTTCTTGCGAAATCAGTATTTTGGACTTTACCTAAGAGAGACTCTTGCACGTTTTGCTTGGTATAAAGTGATACCATCCACTGCACGACCTCCACAGAAAAATCAACCCCTATAATGGAGCATCCCAGCTTCTACATTCACACAGATGTGAAAAGCACCATCAGAGGCAACCTCGCCTACAGACCACCTAGACCACACCACACCACAGCTTTTGCAATGCCATCCCTGACCTCATTGCCCTGATCAACATCAACTCTGACCACTACATCTTCATAGGGGATCTTAAATTCCACCTCAATGATTCCAGCAACACCAACACAAGCAACCTCTTGGAAAGCGTGAGCAACATCGGCATTAAGCAACTTGTCACCGACCCTTCCCACATCACAGGACACACACTCAACTCCATTTTCACATCCAGCGACAGAGTCAAGTACATCCACATCTCACAGCTCACCTGGACTGACTACTACAGTATCCACTTCGCCATCTCAGGACCTATCAACACTAGCACCAGGCCCCCTCACTTCCATGCACAGGAACCTGAAGAAGATATCAGAAGGCCAGTGGAACAATGCCCTGAACTCCCACCTCTCAGACACAACACCCAATCCAGAACAGGCTGCAAAGAAATTCTCCTAGTGGATCACAGAATGCCCCACCACAATTGCCACCAACCACGCCAGCTAAATCCAAAGTTACTGCCAGAAAAGCGAACTAGGTCACCACAGATCAAAAATCCACCAAATACAACTGCCGGCAAGTAGAAAGGAAGTGGTGCACCAACAAAGAGACAAGAAACCATACCATATTCAAGACAGGACTCAACCAGTACCAACACCTCCTGAAAGAAACAAAGATGAATGCCCTAGCAGACCGCATAGAAGCCAGCACAAACCACAGCAAGGAGCTCTTCACTATTGTGAAAGATATCTCCAACTATGCAGCCAACGGTAACCACATCGCCCTCTCCCAAGTACTGTGCGACATCCTGGCAGACTTCTTTCCTGATAAGATCTCAGCTATCTACGAAACCTTCAAACCTCAAGCCAACACCACCGATAGCATCAGCCTACTCACACCCACAAACGCACACCACAAACAGCTGCTCACCCATTTGGAGCCTTTCACAACTCAATCCACAATCTCCATCATGAACTCTGTGCACTCTGGAGCACCCATGGACCCCTGTCCTCACCATGTCTTCAACCTCAGGAGTGAGATGTTAGGTGAGGAGCTAAAGAATGTCTTGAACATCTCCATCACCATGGCCTCCTTCCTTGAGGGCTGAAAACATGCTACAGAGAGGACCCTTTCTGAGAAAACAATCTGTCAACCCAGCAGAACTGAAGAACTGCAGGCCCATCTCCCTGCTCCCCTTTCCAGCAAAGGTTCTCAAGAAGGCAATCAACCAGCAACTCACTGAACACCTATAACTCAATAACTTCCTGGAGTCCTCCCAATACGGATCCTAGGCCAACCACAGCACTGAGACAGCCCTGATCATAGCCACCGATTGCATCAGAGCCCTCCCGGACCACAACAAAATGGACGCCCTCATCCTTCTAGACCTCTCAGCCGCCTTCAACACTGTCTTCCATCACATCTTGATCAACAGACTCCACCGCATCGGAATCCAGGAAGATACCCTCAAATGGATTCTCACTGGAAGAACCCAGAACATCTGTCTCCTCGGAACCCAAGACAATCATCTGTTGTGTCCCCAAGGGATCATTCCTCAGCCCCACCCTCTTCAACATATACATGACCCCCCTGGCCAACGCCGTCAGACGACATCCAGCTCATCCTCTCACTGCCTGAAGACCCACTCACCACCTGAGCCAACTTCCACAGATGTATGGTGAACGTCACGTACAGGATGAAGGACAACTGTATCTAGCTCAACACGGACAAAACAAAAGGCCTCCTCTTTGGGAACAACACTTCTCCATGGAATGACAAATCGTGGCCTTCTGAACTCGCCTCATCCCCCACCTTGACAGACCACACCCTCAACCTTGGCATCATCTTGGAAAGAAAGCTGTCTATGAAACAACAGGTAAATGCAGTCTCTTTCACCTGCTTTCACACCCAACGCATGCTCCGTAAGACCTTCAGGTGGCTCCCAGTCCACACCAGAAGGACTGCCATGCATGACCTCATCACCAGCAGAATGTACTATGGCAACACACTCTATGTAGAAATCACAGCACACCTACTGAAGAGACTACCGGCAATACAAAAATCAGCAGCCAGATTCCTCCTCAACCTCCCCAGACAAACCCACACCACACCCCACCTCAAGAACCTACACAGGCTCCCGATCCCGAAGAGATGCTTGTTCACAATGTTGACCCACGCATACAAAGCCCCGCACAACAAAGAACCAGAATAAATCAACAAACATCAAATGCCCACATCCACACCTCGGGAGGAACATTGTGTTCATGACCATTTGGTAATAAGTGTGAGCAGGGTAAAAACAAGCTGACAAGTTACTACATCAGCCTTTCCCTGCATGACTGGAGACCACTTCCATCATAGGCCCAGAAGAAGCGCTAGGTGGTGCATGCATGCCTCCCAAGTAATACATAAATCACAGTGTTGGGAATGGGGTAGTGAAAACTGTTGGAATGAGTTGAGATAGTTCCATAGGCACACCACTAATAGCATGCTAGTCTTAACATACAAGAACACCTGATCAGCTCAGTGTAACTTCCAAACAGACGTCTGGTATTAAAAATAAAAAACAGAACTCCAACTAGTTGTTGGTGACGAGAATCCCTGCTGTATGTTGAAAGAAAACACAAAGACCTCTTTCAAATTTTAGAACATTTCTCTAGCAGGACTTGGTCCAGCAAAAGTAGACACCAGTTTCCCAATTTACCGACATTCACAGAGGGGTCTATGTCTACTGAGAATTGCCTACTTGATTGTAAGGAAATTGATAACTAAACACTGTTGAGATGTTAAGATTGTTTCAGAAACTAAAGAGAAGGAGTAAGGAAGGAGAGTTACCTCATCTCCCCAGAGATTTAAACCATATTACAGTGAGAGGTAATCTCTTGGAATTCCTAATTACCACTCATGGGATGAGAGGACTCCTGTTTTTTTAGTGGACTCTCATACACTTGTTTCTATGTAGCATGCTTCACAATCAAGCCCTTGCCCGGTATGATGACACTTGGCCAGCTCAACCCCTCTTATGGGGGGCGCCCTCAGTCCTTTTGACAACTCAATATAGGGACCAGAACCAGGAAATGTAAAGATGCCTATGGGTGATACACTGAGTGGTTCAATTTATTATAAGGGCTCTCTTAGCATATTAGCAACTAAAGTGGAACATATATGGGTAGAATAATGTCTTCCATGTACATAAGTCAACTTGTTTCAGATGGTCTTTATTGCCAAACAGGTTGTACGGCTTTCATTATGATAATGCAGGTCCCAGAATGTTTTTGGGAGTTTTTTCTATGGAGTTCTGTTTCTAAGGCCTTTTGTCATCAGTCTGCTATCATATAAACAAAACACATATTACAAACACTCATCCAACATACTGATAGTGGTTTATGGTTACCAGTTGAATAGCACAACAGGCAATGTCCATGTGCCCTATTTTTGATTGGGGGCATGCCAATAAAGCTAACCAAGAAAGTCTAGATATTGCAGTAGCTTAAATTGCAGTGCTGCATTCATTATTTACAAAAAGCATAAGATCATGAAATTTTATGGAATTCTGCCAATCAACACAACTGTCAAGCCAATGCTAAGACTCAATGCCATCTTACTTCAGAATATTCCACTAACTTTGAATTTCAAAAAATATATTATGAATACAACCTGTATACAACCTTTACCAATGTTGACATGGAACATATTTGGCTAAAAGAAAATTGCAAATACCAGTAGCCAAATTACTCAATTGCCATCTCTTATGGTATGAGAGTGAACTATGATATAGCAGTTTAAACATCTTGCAAGGCACTGAACCCATGCACCTCATATGCTTGCAAGGTGTATTCTCTCTGGGCTACCTATAAACAACACTCTAGAAAATTGACTTTGCCCACAGGTAAAATGAGACTTACGGGGCGATCTTGGTAATATGATGGTACACTAATGAATGAAAAATAAATAACTGATTTGATGCAACTATCTCTCCATATCCTACTCTTAATTTGTTCAGAGGCAGTGTTGGTTGAGTGCTAGATGTTTCCTGTGCGCTAGCCAGTAATTGGAGAAATTAAATTGTGCCTCACAACCCTAACTAGTTTCTTGTAGTCTCACATTTACCTCTTTGCCTTACTGTGAAACTACTGAGGAAGCCATGTTTTGGGATGGTAGAACCTGGCTGCTACCAGGCAGGTATGTCTTCAGCTCCTTGATCACTTTTCTATTAAGATGAGCCACCGTAGAGATTCTGATCTGGTTCTGTCCCCTCCACTTACTTAAGCCTGGCTTTCTGTGAGGGTCCTGGGAATGAAAAGCAGAAGATTTCCCTGTCATCTTCAAGTCAAGAGAAATAGCATTAAAGCTGCCATTTCTTCTAATGGCTGTTTCTGTCCAGTCACTGATAGCTAATTGCTGGTAAGTAGTCAGCAGTTAACACCCACTTGGTCCTCCCCAGAGACAACTCCAGAGAGGTCGAGGGACAAAACTGGTTTTAGGCTAGTTTTGGCACAAGCAGCAAAAATTAGATGTTATCTTTACAGTGGTGCAGATGTGAAATAAAGATCTTAGTCCCTTCTAGGTCCTTTCAGGAAAATGTATAGAAAAACGTATACTGTGAAATATCTTTTGGGTTTTATTTCAGTGTGAGGGCACTCTAATCCCAATAGAAAGTAAGCCTTTATGTTATATAATAGCACCCTGCCCAGTTGTCTTGCAAAGCACATTTTAGAGGTAATTTATGTATATATAAATATAGGTTTTTCCTTAATGGCAAAGGCATTGTCCCATGCCATGTGTTACTGCAGGGCAATTAAACTGTAGCCCAGACACAATACAGTGGTGGTTATTAAATTCACATAGGTTTGTCATATTTGTGGGTGGCGTAAATACATAATGCAGCCCATATATGGCAATGAACATTCCATTTCCTTGGTTAATTTTAGGCACAATTAACAATTAATTTATAGGTAGTTAAAGAGGAAAAACAAGGATTTTCAAAGTACAACACGAGTGTTAGTGGAGAAGCACATGCCCTTTACTACTGTTTAGCAATAGTAAAGGCAAAAATAATAAATAGGCAAAAGCAGAGGACTACAACAAAACTGGGGTTATTTGAGACAGTTAGGACAGCAACACCTGGGAAGATGAAGACGGCATTATCTAAGTCAGCCACTATAGAAAGTGTTATAAATTAGGACCTGAATAGCAGAAGGTTTCATGTGATGTAACCATTGTTGCTGCTCTACCCACCCCAGTAACCCAATTATGGCATAGTGTATGTTGTCATCATTTCTTTGACTTAGTGGAGTTGTCAGTCATTCATAAGGGGAGTGCAGTGTCTTGAAAAAAGTAATATTGTATGATGTACACAACAATCAGATGGGCAGAAGACTCACTGGCATGTTCCTGTCAGGCATTATTCAACAAATGTTGTCAGCAGTAAATGAATACAGAGACACCTATTTGGTAGAGTAATTGTGAAAATCACAGCATGTCTCCTATTGAAATTGTGCCATTTCCTAATGCTCTGGAGCAATAGATTGAGGAATTCAGAAAGAGTTTTTTTCTTTTCTAGATCAAACATTCAAATCACTATGGTAATGGCACTTTAATGAATACTGAGAACAATTGATGCAGAGAAAACCTGAACTCCACAGGATAAACCGAACTTTTCCCCAACATTGCCAGAATTCTGGGAATTAAGTGAGAACACGGGGGCATATTACCAAGGGCCTTATCACCGCTTTAGCGGGAATTTTTCCCGCTAAAGCGTGAAAATTTTATTGCCCTATTACCTAGCTGTCGCTAACATCAGTTAGCGACAGCTATTAGGAGATAGCGATCATCTTGGGGCCCACTTTGCATGTCAGCGATAATTATCGCTAATGACATGCAAAATGGGCGTGCCAATATGTTAGCGACTGGAAACAGTTGCTAACATCGCTATCTCCTATTACCTACTATTGGAAATAATCGCGCTAAGTGCGATTATCTCCAAAAGCTAACGCCTGCCCAGAGCAGTTCTTAGCCATGTTATCCAATGGAAGGTGGATAACATGGCTAAGAGCATTGTCACGATAATGCATGAATATCGCTAATTTTTCAGCGATATTCATGCATTTCGCACGATTTTTACCGCTTTTGAGATATACCTTGAAAATATCAAGGTATCTCAGCGGTAAAAATCGTCGGAGCGCGGCGATATAATTATGGCCGCTAACCAAGCTTAGCGATAATTTTCGCTAGTGCTTGGTAATATGCCCCTCGATTCCCTTACTATGCATCATGGTCTGTGAAAGTCTCCAGACTAGAAGGTGTGAATGACATTTTAGCATTACTTCTATAGATGCCAATTTCAGAAATAATATTCGTGCAAAAAGACACAGCTGTGTGAGCCTGGTTTGTCTGGTAAGTAACAGAAGTAATACCTTTCCCCAGGGCATAATAAGGGAATTTGGCTCAAATATGCCCAAATTGGAAAAATAATGACTTAATAGTAGGGGGCTTGGAAAATTATCACCTGTACAGAAGACAGAAGCTTATGTTCCTGAAGAAAGTAAATATTATTCCCAGCACTAGAAACATGTCTATTGTGCAAATGTCTGCACTATTTGAGTACTTGCTTAGTATCAGAGTTATTCTGTAGATAATGGTGAATCAAATACAACAGAGCTAATCTGGGATGTTATCAAAGTAACTTACCCTTGTGAGTAATTTAAATAAGTAATTTACTCATACACTTTTGAATAACTTTACTACTTTCAGTTATTCACAAAATCTGAGTGTAAAGTTACTGAAAATGTTTGACATACATGCCTCCAACCCCTGAATAAGGGGGTGGAGCCACATTTACAATTGTATGTAACTACTGCCAAAAAAGAAGCAGCAGTAAATCCAGCATCGCGCATGGCCAATCACTGATACTGCAACATCCGCTCACACAAAATAATGGAAGTATTTACTATTATTTAAAATAGTTAAAATATATAAATACATACAGTTTAATGCTAAAAAATATCAAAAATTAGTACGTGCTATTTAATTATAACATATTTTAATAACATTTTATGAATTTCAAAAGTGATTAAACAAATTGTGTATTAAAAATATAATTGAAGTACTTTAAATTATTAATAATGCTTAAAAAAATTGGGTGATATTTATTTATTACTTCAAATCTCAAAATTGGTCTTTGAATTTAATTTATAATATTAAAATTATTCAAAATAAATAGTGATGTAGTATTGCTCTAGATCTACAACATATATAAATATATACATAAAATAATTTTACCTTAATATATCCTGATGTTTTGCAAGTTTAATAATGTTTTTCCACTTTTCCCTGTACTTTACCATGTGGAGACTTCTGCCCTGACTCTGGAGTCTGCCTGAGGTGAACTATAGAGAACATTTAAAAAAGTTTTTTTATAACTAATGAATATCATTTTATTTAAATTACTGTTATTTCATACTAAGATTTATTTTTAAATATATACTGCCATGGGAGGGTGTATAGTACCAGCAATTGGCCATGTGTGGTGCTGGACTCTACCCAGCTCTCAGCAGGAGTAATTTACTACTGTTTTGAGTCCCTTTTTGTTTGTAGTAGCTTTTGAAGTACAGTTCATAATTTGGGGAAACATCCTTTACAAAAAAACTTTTACAACGCAGTGCTTTTACAACGCAGGTTTTACAACGAAAACCATTACAACGCATTGCGCTGGGGGGCGCTCTAGGATAGGGAATAGATTTAATTTACTATCCAACACCTTCCCTAGTGTCCACGGGGACTGGAGTTGGAATAGTAAATTAAACTATTCACTATCCAGCACCACAGAAGCGCTATGCGTTGTAAAGGTTTGCGTTGTAAAAACTGCATTGTAACAGCATGCGTGGTAAAAGCATGCGTTGCAACATCATACATCCCATAATTTGCAATGTGCTTACTCTTTTGTGGGTGGGTGCACATCCCTCCCTGAACCCTTTCCTACCCATTCCTAAACATCTCCTTCCTGTGCCCTAAACCCCTACCATTTATTAGTAAATAGGTCACTTTTTCCAGTCACTCCCCAAGGTCCCTTTCACATACACTAGTAAGTAATAAACTTACATGTGTGAGGATCTTACCATAGATAGGAGAGGTGAAGGTGGAGATGTAGTATGTTTTAGAATAGGTTTTTGTAGTAGTAGTAGTACTATTGTAGTACGACTAAAGGCAGTTAGTGAATAAACAGTATGTCAGTTGCCAGCTGCTCACCAAAGCTCTACTCTTCAAAAGCATCCTCCAGGCTTCTACTTTATATCAGAAGGGGCACTGTTGCAGCACAGTCTCATCCACCTTTTGGGTCTTTGAGGTGCCAGTAATAATGGAAAAGAGTATGTCTAATGCCCGGCTCACTCTGCCTTAGTACCGGCAGACTTTTAGGGGCCTTACCTTGTGCAATGATGAGAGCAGGGACGGCAACAGGGAAAGGTGAAGTGATCGGAGACATAACTGCAACGAGAATGGGGACAGTGATAGAAAGCCGGGGTATTCATAGGGACATGCTTTGTGAAATGCCTGGAAGGAACAAAGATAATAGCAGGACAGAGAGGAAGTAATAAGAAATATAGGAAGTGACAGGAGGAGAAGTGGACAACAGCAGAAACGATGGAAGCAAGTTTGAGAGGTGGGCAGTGGTGGGTGAAATGGATAATGGCAGGCAAATTAGATAGAGACAGGAGAAATAGAAAGTGCTGAGAGATGTGGACAGTGGCAGGAGAGTTGAACAGTGACAAGACATGGGTAAACTGGTGGGAGAAGAGTACAAAAATGGGAGTGGTAGACTGGACTGGTGGAGTGTCTGGACCGGTAAACACTGATGGCAAAGATCGACTCTGACGGATGCATGAAATGATAGAGGTCAACAATGACAAGATAGGTGAACTGTGGAAGGAGTGGTGGGAAGCATTGGGAAAAATTGCTGATGTTGGATAAGTAGTCAGTGACCAGTGAAATCTTAGGGATAGTGGATTTCGGGAGTGAAGTAGTTAGTGTTTAGAAGGGTGTTTCTGATGGCAGAATGGTCTGTGATGGCTGTGGGAACATTAACAGAAGAGAGTGAGGCTTTGAGAAGTGTGGAATACAAAGACAGTATTAGAGCTTTAAGAAAAGACAAATGCCCTTCAGTATTATAATCCAGAGCTGCAATACCTTCCCCACTGTGCAAACACTTTAATAAGCCTCCTCTTATTAACACAACCCCAGACTCTCATATGCCCATTCTTCAGTGGTGGCTAGACGGGCCTTAGTCAAGTATATTTTGCTCAGGTGGGACAGGGTTGAAGACCACTTCTGTAGACTGACTCAACGATATTAGTCCTTCAAAATACGTGTTTGTTCATTTGTGATATGTAAGCCTTCTCTAGTTTTTTTACATGCTGGAACACTCAAAATGGAATATAAACAATAACCTAGGCACACATAAAAGTAGGTAAACAGTATGTAAGTAAGTACAAGAACTACAGTATAGTAGCCATCAATGAAAGGAATATCTCTGGATGTGTTGAATAATGTTCTGTCTTTTAATTTTTCTTTAGTTTAGAGCCAATGAACAGAAGAAAACCAGCCAACACTTGTTTCGTCGCATTTGGAAAATAATTCCGCGACTTCCTCAGGGCTGTATAAAGAAAATGAATGTCTTGGTCGTCACTCAGCCAGTGATAATTCCAACCCGTCTGTGCTAGAACATTCAAGTACACTTGGGTCGCTCTATAGGTATCAGACGTGCCGTGAAAACGAACATCCGGCACGTTCTGACACAAATCTGGATCGGTAGACTACAATTATTAGGTCGAGAACATACAAAAATCGATGTGGATGAGCAGGGTAGCCGTGGCCTGCGAGCGGGGCACCGTGAGGGAGATTTACTTGAGGAACGGATAATTCCAAGGACGTGGGTGATCTTAAGGCGAGTGAGCCGAGGAACCCTCACGGCCAATCACTGTGTTCCTGGTTATGCACTCAAAATGGAATTTCTGGCTTCAAATTGCTTCTTATGATAGTGATGATTGACAGTAGGTTCTGAACTTAGAGCAGTGAAATAATGCTGGAGGAATACATGTAGGGCCTAATTTATGAAAAGTCTTGCATCGCTGTGGTAAAACAACAATGCAACATTGTTCAGGGCTCCCTCCTTGTGACACCCTGGATGTACTGTATTTACTGTACGGCGCTCCATGTGCCAAGGATTGACAGATACTTCAGGAATCCTGATGCAGCTGTCAGCGCAAAAAATACTTTGAAAATTAGCTACTGTATTTAAGAATTTTGCTTATCACTAAGCACTGACTTGGTGTACTTTGGATTGCTTTTATAAATAAGCAGTCTATGCTCTTTATAATTATCACCTTTTGTCTAGGTTAGGGCTTGAAATGGAAATAGAGAAGTGCATGTATCCTGTACAAAAGTACCTATCTCCTGTGCAGGTACTCTCCTTCTCAAATTAAAGAGGTGCAAGCACTCAGTATCAAGCTGCACCAGCCCATATAAAGCATTGCTCTAGCTACATATCCATTTTGTAGGAACGCAAAGCACTGTATACTTATTTCATTTCATGAAAGTTAGGAAGATTTGTGAACAGTTGTGAAATTTGATCTTAACTCTAGCTCAACAACTATTGTACCATTGGATTTTTTGATCAAATACCATTTGTAATTGTTTGCACAGAGTGCATTTTTACCATAAAAGATATTATAAAAAACAAACCAATTGAAATTGTTGTTTTTCAACATGTCTTGCATACTGCATTCGGCATTATTTATATCGGATGTGAGTGGCATATACATAAATATGTTCTGTAACACATGCTCCCTGTACATAGCTCTTGGAAAAGCATCGTTTTGACACCTGCTCATTAATAATGCCTGGTCACACTGACCATTACCACTATCAGGGGTGTGCTTTATTTGCTCAACATCACTAAATCATTCGTCTTTTATGCTCTTCTGCAATTTTAAAACTGAAATCTTGCAATCTCTTGTTCATTGCATACCCTTTGTAAAACATGTTTGCATATGCTCTCTTTTTTCTTTTCTGCATTTGAGCACTATCAATTTCAATTTAGGATAGGTGATCTCTTGCAACAAGCCTTAATCTCAAAGAAACTGTCGCGTCTGTACTGCAAGCTGGAAGCTGCCGAGCACAGTTATTGTAAAATATCCTCAGGAAACTCCCAGATGGCTTCCTCTGCCTGTAAACCAATTTCCGCATTGTTGCCATGGCAATTGGCAAGCAACGGGTAGGCCTCCCGTGGCGCGTGAGTGTGCTGTGGCATGAAAGATCAGAATTGCGGCCCTAGCTATGATTTCGAGTCGGAACTACGCTGTCTGACAATATTTCATCTTTTCACAAATTAAGCGCTGCTTCTGATGTGGCTCCCATGTGAAACCCAAACAGTGAAAGGAAATGATTCTTATGTTTCAATAAATAAGATTATTTTAAAAGTTTGGCGTGCTACCTCTTTGCCATATAATGCTAAA
Organism: Lissotriton helveticus; assembly: GCF_964261635.1. Lineage (NCBI taxonomy): Eukaryota > Metazoa > Chordata > Amphibia > Caudata > Salamandridae > Lissotriton > Lissotriton helveticus. The sequence goes on from NC_136070.1 coordinate 1,120,632,596, forward strand.
AAATATCCCAGCTCCATACTCAAGATTGTGGGGTTTTGGTATTGCCCAGTGAACGCGTTTACTCCTATAAGATTAATATTTAAAATTCAAGGTTTTTCGTTTTAAATAAATTGCCACTCATGTGTGGTCACGTGGCGAAAATCTATTAAGAGTACAGATGAAAAGCAAATGTTTATGATTTTTAACTGCAGGCCTTAAAATCATTCTACAGTGGCGAAACACACACCATAAAGACAGTAACACTTTTATATAAAGGACCTAACAGACCGAATGTAAGAGTAACTCATCTGGTAAAGAACCGGTAGCTGTGCTAACAGAAAAAGAGAGAAAATGACTTCAAAGCAGAACGTTTTCTAGTCCAATTTCTTTGATCCACTGACAATAAATCAACAAAATTAAAAGTATTTTCTTGAACTACAAATAGGTTACAGTGATTGATGAAAGAGGAAACAAAAGGCATCGGAATGACACTTGGGAGTCACAAATATATCGAAGTTTAACCGTAGCTTATATTTAGCGTAAGCTCTTTTTATAACGAATGTGACTTCTGGAGAGGGGGCGCCATTCTGTCTCACCACGCAGCCCCAAGGATTAGCCAAACATAACCAGAGCGAGGGCCCACAAAAGATCAAACTACCTTTGATGAGTCCCAGAAAATGAAAAGCCAGCAGACAACCTGTTCTCACCGGGGCTCCCCTACTCACCACTGCCAAAACTATCAGAATTTCCCCCAAGCTCCAGCCCCAATTTAAACAGTCCTACTAACGGTTCCCATCACAAGCCCCGTGATGGGAACTAATACACCTAAATTAACTAATTCATAAATACATTGATGATTTAGCTCATTCAGAATGTAAATGTAAATGTGTTTGTATTTATATAGCGCACTTCTACCCAGAGGTCTCGTAGCGCTGTATTCATACCTCTGTGGAACCCATCCTGGCTTTCCTGTGAAATGTCCACTGCTGGGCACCCCCAAGGTGAAGCCAGGCATCCAAGCGCTGCTGGGGCCGTTGTGGAGATTAAGCAAGCTATTGCCCAGAGTCACAGAGTGGGACCTATGATTAGACTAGGCACCGAGGCGAGACCTCTGTATCAGGGTCTGCCGCTCTAACCATTGAGCCACGCTTCTCACACAACCATTGTTTCAATATCTTGTATTTTATATTTTATTTGGGATTCTTTTTGGCATTTACTAGCACCAGCCAGGAGGCATCCATAGTGGACAACCTTCATCTTCTTCAGCAGCTACTGAGCAATTTTTTTGATGCCACATGTTAGACCTGGGGGTCTCTAGTTGGCTGAGGTAGGTACCTTAGGCCAAATAGGGACCCTTGCTTCCACGTCAGGGAAAGGAAGGACACCCCCTCGGTAACTTGAGACAAGCAGCCAGGCTTATCTTCAAGGCAAGTGTGTAAAGTATTTGCAACCATGCTCTCAGCAATCCAATGATGACACTACAAATGTACTCCACACTAGGTTCATAAAAACAAGTATAAGTTTATATAAAAAATATACAATGAGACCATACGATATAAATCCAACATATGCGTATTTGTGATATTCCTCCTGGACGGTTATTAGGTCAGCCAGACCATGCAGGTTCTGGCAGTATTAATGAGCAATTCTAGATGATCCAGTGCAGTCCTAATGCAATGATATGCAGTTCATAATAGAAGAATTAGGCACTTCGCAATGTAAAAATAATGCAGTTCGTTATGCAACAATCAAGCAGTTCCTAATGCCAATATAATGCACTGAGTAAAGCAACAATCAGGCAGTTTGTTATGCAAACTAATGCAATGCGTAATGCAACAATCAGGTAGTTTGTTACACAGAAATAGTGCAAAGCGTAATGCAACAATCAGGCAGTTCGTAATGCAGAAATAATGCAATGTGTAATGCAATGATCAGGCAGTTCGTAATACAGAAATAATGCAAAGCAGAATGCAACAATCAGGCAGTTCGTAATGCAGAAATAATGCAATGCGTAATACACTCTGGCACTGATCCAAGTGCTTTAGATGGTCTCTCTGCCACTGGTACTGACCCGCTGTCAACTTTTGCCAACCTATGCCCCCAACACAGGTATGGTGCAAATCAAAGTACAGCTCAGCAATCTGGCCCGGTAAAGCCACTCCTCGGAAAGTACGAGCCACGATACAAGCTGAAGCAGAGGCTGGCGCTGCAAGAATGGGAGAAGCCGAGAGCGTCTCTCTCCGAGCCTGCACCCTGCCCCAGGCGGCAACACACGTTACCTGGGGGCTGTGACCGCTCTCTCCTCTCCTCTTTTCATGACTTGGGCCTCCGATGTGACTTTGTGGATTCCGGGCAGTGGAACTCGAGCCCTCCCCTAACAGGGTTGGTTCGACGCCCCGCTCTGGCAACGGCGGGCTCGGGCCGGTGGCACAGCTCCTCTGGGGATGCCAGTCTGGGCCGGTGGCGATAATGAAGATCTCAGGCTGCAACAGGGCACAAACACACAGCGTTGCTGAGACTCACTTGAATTCCAGGTGCACATGATCACAGGGCAATCCTCACGAAGGTCTTAGGCTGCAAGAAGCACACGCACACAGCGTTGCTGAAACTCACTTTAATTCCAGGTGCACATGATCACAGGGCAATCCTCACGAAGGTCTCAGGCTGCAAGAAGCACACGCACACAGCGTGGCTGAGAGTCACTTGAGTTCCGTGTTCACATGATCACAGGGCAATCCTACTAAGGTCTCAGGCTGCACAAAGCACACGCACACATCGTCGTTGAAACTCACTTCAAATCCGGTTCTGCATGATAATAGGTCAAACCTCACGAAGGGCTCAGGTTGCAAAAAGCACAAGCACACAGCGTCGCTGAGACTCACTTCAACTCCGGGTGCACACGATCACATGGCAATCCTCACGAAGGTCTTTGGCTGCACAAAACACACGCACACAGTGCCGCTGAGACTCACTTGGACTCCGGGTGTGCACGATAACAGGGCTATCCTCACGAAGGTTTCAGGCTGTATGAAGCACACACACACAGTGTCACTGAGACTCTCTTGGAAACGTTTGTGTTCATGAGGTTCCACAATAGGGAGCCAGCTCTCCTCAGGTCCTTGGGGTCAGTTACTTCAGGACACAGCACACAGCAAAGTCCCTTTAGCCCCTCCTTGGTTAAATCTGCTAATTTCAGGCCAGCCCCATAACACACAGAAAGGGTCAGTCCTTTCCTTCAGTCTCTTCAGCTGGTTCTTCCTTGGTAGAGGTTCCTCTTGGCCACAAAGTAGTTTCAGTCCTGTTCAGTCTTGAGCAATCCAAAGTCCAGGGCTTTCAGCTTTCATAGTTATACCCCTAAATGTCTTTGAAGTCTTTGTGTTAAGGGGGCACTGACCCCTGTCCAAACCAGTTCTTGGTGTCTCCCTGCCTGTCACACCTTCGTCCTTTGATAGTGGGGGTCTGGATCTTTAATCACTCAGCAGGAGTTGGAGCCATTGTTTTATGGCGGCAGACCAGGCCTCTTCACCTCTAGGGACTTCTCCTCCTCCTACACTCCAGATGCAAGTCAGCCTGTTGCTGTCTCACCTCCTCCCCTGGGTCAAGACATTCCACAAATCCTATCACTTTCAGATCCAGGCAGTCAATCCATACCCAGACACCCAGGCAGCGACACACAGAAATGTTAAAACACAAAATCCCAGCCACTTCTAAAGAGTGGTTTCTAAACACACAATCCAAAAACCACCTTCACAAAAAGTTGTGTTATTAAATTGTGAGTACAGACATACTAAACCTCACCTCTCCATTTTAAGGCCATGGGAAGATAGGCTGGAAACATATTACACAGCCTCCCCCATTCTGTCCTATGGGCAAGATGGCCTTTCAACAGTGAAAACGAAATGAGATGATTTTACTGTCAGGACATGGTACACACCTCAGTACATGTCCTACCTTTCACATGCACTGCACCCTATCCTGGGGGGTACCCTGGACCCACCATTAGGGTATCTGATGTGCATAAAAAGGGAAGGGTAAGGCCTGGCAAGTGGGTGCACTTGTCAGGACAACATGGCAGTTTAGTAAACTGCGTGCAGGCACTGCAGTGGCAGGCCTGAGTTCTCTCTTTAAGGCTACTTGTATGGGTTGCACAGTTAGTGCTGCAGGCGCACTAGTAGCATTTGCATTACTAGACCTGGCACACATAGTGTACTTTACTAGGGACTTTACTAGTAAGGTAAAAATACCAATCATGGACAACTAATTACCATTTACACAGGGAGCGCGATCACTTTGACACTGATCAGCAGTGGTGAAGTGCCCAAAGCATCTAAGTTGGCAGCACCATGTCAGAAGAAAGATCTAGGGGAAAGGAAACAGTTTAAGGAACTTTATCCAAAAAGGGCCAAGTCCAACACAACCCCCTCTCAGCCTAATGCTAGGGTAGACCAATGACCAACCTTGATTGACTTCCCTGCTTCAGGTGATAGAATGCGGACGCAGGCCCGCTATCGCAGGGACACCCTCATGTTCTATGCCTTCCTGATCCCAGGGGGTTCTCTTGGTCACTACTCTCTGGGCGAACTATGCTGTTCCATGGGTACTTCCTGGCAGTTAGGGGTGCTCCAGGGGTGCTGATCCCTTGCCAATTCCCACCTAGATCGGTACCGCTGGAAGACCCATCGGTCAGGAAGCAGTCTCCAGCTATCCTGCCCTCCAGGATAGAGGTGGTTTACCCTGGTCACTTCTAGGGTACCCAGTCCAACTGGCTAGGCACTGTCCCATGGGTTTTCTTATGGGAGGACACTTCCCTCTCTTAACCTTCCATTTAGATTTCTGTGCCTGCCATTTAGGAATAGCACCCACAAACTTCAGGACCTTGGGAGCTCTGGTTACAGATGCCCCACACCCTACTGATGCTAGGTGTTCTTCCTCACACAGCCTCTAGGGAATCCTGCCGTCTCTGTGGGGGGGGTTGGTGAACTCCTGAGGACACTGCTCACACTCCCTCCCGCTCCTTTGAGACAGGGCACTAGCCCACATGCCCCCCAACTACTCTGGGACCTAACTGTTCTACTTCACCTCTCTTTCCTCTCTAATGCAGCCTCAAACCCATGGACCCATGACCAGGGGTCGGGCTCTTGTGTTAGCTCCCGGGAATCAAAGAGCTCTCACGCTAACACAGGTTGGCGCAATCCTGGATTCAATTCCTGAGCCTAGGCTCCCCTGGGGCAAAATTAAGCAACCCCTTCAAATAATTTTCCACGCTAATCATCACCCAATCATCCAGTGCACACTTGTACTCATCCACACTTGGCACTGACTGTGCACTGCCACCATTCAAACTGGACTCCACCTGTTTAACCTTAATGTCCAGTTCCCTCATGCTTAATTCATGAGCTAAGAGAATACTCTTCTCTTCAAAGGCGAGAGCGTTTCTGCTCTCCTCTGCTTGCTTTTCACTTTCAATGAGCAGCTTTTTCTCTTCTGCTTGAGCTTTAAGTTTTAAAACCTCCAACTCATGCTCTCTGCCCCTTTGGATTTCCTCCAGCTCCTCTGGGGAAAAACGCTTCCCTGAATGGTTACTACCAGCCACTGAGGCTGGTCCTTCCACGGGCAAATCCTGAGGACCAAATCCATTCCCTGGGTCATCCCCGTCCACCTCAACATCACCTGTCTCCTGAGCCCCTTTGGCTTCCCACCAGGCCTCAAGGCTGTTTGCAGCTCCTCCTTCTTGGCTCTACTTTTCATGGGACATCCCAAAGATCTGCAGAATTGCCTCAATTGATCAACTTTGTGGGTAAGCAATGCCTCAGTTTCAAACTCTAATTCTGCAACCTCACTGGTTACTTAACTCCTCTGAGACAAAAATAGAACCAAAATAAATCAACAAACACAATGTGTGGTTACGTCGTGGTCTGTGCTAAAACTAGTAATGTACATGAATTACTGTGAGTGAATTTGCAAATACACGTTCAAATCCCAAACCACTGACCACCAATGTTAGACCTTGGGACCTCTAGTTGGCTGAGGTAGGTACCTTAGGCCAAATAGGGACTCTTGCTTCCACGTCAGGAAAGGAAGGACACCTTCTCAGATAACCCCTGGTATCGTAGCTTGGCACGAGCAGCCAGGCTTATCGTCAAGGCAAGTGTGTACAGTATTTGCAACCACGCTCTCAGCAATCCAATGATGACACCACAAATGAACTCCACACGAGTTTCATAAAAACAAGTATAACTTTATATAAAAAATAGACAATGAGACCACACAATATAGATCCAACATATGCGTATTTGTGATATGCCTCCTGGCCGGTTATTAGGCCAGCCAGCCCTTGTAGGTTCTGGCGGTATTAATGAGCAATGCTTGATGATCCAATGCAGTCCTAATGCAATGCTATGCAGTTCGTAATGCAAGAATCAGGCACTTCACAGTGTAAAAATAATGCAGTTCGTTATGCAACAATCAAGCAGTTTATAATGCCAAAATAATTCAATGCGTAACCCAACAATCAGGCAGTTTGTTATGCAAACTAATGCAATGCATAATGCAACAATCAGGAAGTTTGTTACGCAAAAATAGCGCAATGCGTAATGCAACAATCAGGCAGTTCGTAATGCAGAAATAATGCAATGCGTAATGCAACAATCAGACAGTTCGTAATGCAGAAATAATGCAATCCGTAAAGCAACAATCAAGACGTTCGTAATAGAGAAATAATGCAATGCGTTATACACTCCAGCACCGATCACGGTGCTTTAAACGGTCTCTCTGTCACTCGTACTGACCCACGGTAAGCTTCCGCCAACATATTCCCTCAACACGGGTATGGTGTAAACCAAAGTGAAGCTCCGCATTCCAGCCCTGGTACTACCACTCTTCGGAAAGTATGGGCCAAGATACGAGCTGAAGCAGAGGCTCGCACTGCAATAATGGGAGAGGCCGAGAGCGTCTCTCTACGAGCCCGCACCTCGCCCCACGCGGCGACACACATTACCTGGGGGGTGCAACCTCTCTCTCCTCGTCTCGTGACTTGGGTGCCCGATGCAACTTTGTGGATTCTGGGGAGTGGAACTCGGGCCCTCCCCCGACAGGGTTGGTTCGAGGTCAAACTTTGGCAACGGCGGGCTTGGCCGAGCGGCACAGCTCCTCTGGGGATGCCAGTCCGGGCTAGTGGCAATAACAAAGATCTCATGCTGCAACAGGGCACATGCACACAGCGTCTCTGAGACTCACTTTGGGCAATCCTTATGAAGATCTCAGGCTGCAAGAAGCACACTCTCACAGCGTTGCTGAGACTCACTTGATTTCCGGGTGCACACGATCACAGGGCAATCCTCACGAAAGTCTCAGGCTGCACAAAGCACACGCACACAGTGTCCCTGAGACTCACTTGGACTCCGGGTGTGCACGATAACAGGACAATCCTCACGAAGGTCTCAGGCTGCAAGAAGCACACGCACACAGCATCACTGAGACTCACTTTGACTCCGGGTGTACACGATAACAGGGCAATCCTCACGAAGGGCTCGGATCACTGACATAATATCGACGCCAAAAATATCGAGATACCAAAATATCGAGGTTAAAATATCGAGGGACAAAATATCGACTGCCTATCTTCAAACAGGTAAGTACTAAAATATCGACTCCAAAATATCGACTTACAAAAATATAGACTGTCAAAATATCGATTTTTTTAAATGTCTTAAAATTAAGTTAAAAATAATATATATAAATATATTTAATATAAACTTAGACATAATTATTAAATAAATGTAATATTAATAAATAATTAATATAAATAAAAAAATAATATCACCAAAAATAATACATATATATATATATAAAACATATTATTAAATAAACATATTAATATAATATAATTTAATTTAATTTCATTAAATTAATTTAATTTAAATTTTATTTTACTTTATTTTTACACTGTACCGCTGTACCCCAAAAACCCAAAACTGACCCTGAACCCTAAAAATGCCCCTTTACCCAAAAACTAAAAACTGACCCTGAACCCTAAAAATACCCCTTTATCCAAAAACTAAAAACTGACCCTGAACCCTAAAAATACCCCTTTACCCAAAAACTAAAAACTGACCCTAAACCCTAAAAATACCCCTTTACCCAAAAACTGAAAACTGACCCTGAACCCTAAAAATACCCCTTCACCCAAAAACTAAAAACTGACCCTGAACCCTAAAAATACCCCTTTACCCAAAAACTAAAAACGGACCCTGAACCCTAAAAATACCCCTTTACCCAAAAACTAAAAACTGACCCTGAACCCTAAAAATACCCCTTTACCCAAAAACTAAAAACTGACCCTGAACACTAAAAATACCCCTTTACCCAAAAACTAAAAACTGACCCTGAACCCTAAAAATACCCCTTTACCCAAAAACTAAAAACTGACCCTGAACCCTAAAAATACCCCTTTACCCAAAAACCCAAAACTGACCCTGAACCCTAAAAATACCCCTTTACCCAAAAACCCAAAACTGACCCTGAACCCTAAAAATACCCCTTTACCCAAAAACCCAAAACTTAAATTTAATTTCCAAAACCAATTACTTTTATTTACGAAGTAAATTTTATTTAATGGTCAATTATTAATTAATTAACAAATTTAATTAATTAACATATTTAATTAGTTATTATTAAATTACTCCCCACCCTATCCCCCTATAAACTCACAACCCACTACAGAAATAAATTTACTAATTATTATTTATTTATTCTTTAAATATTTATAATTACCAATTATATTTTAATTATTTACCAAATAATAATTAATTAACAATTATTATTAATTTACATATTTAATTAATTAAATTTAAATTACTTCCCACCCTATTCCCCTATAAACCCACCACCCGCTACAGAAAATAATTTAATAAAATTAACATATTTATAAATTAATCAATTATAATTAATTACCAATTATATTTTTATTAATTACCAATTAATAATTATTTAACAATTAATTCTAAATAAATATCAATACATAAATTAACATATTTAATTAATTATAATTAAATTACTTCCCACCCTATTCCCCTATAAACCCACAACCCGCTACAGAATAATATTACACAAAAAAATAAAAATATTATTAACTTACCTTAAATTCGATATTTTTGTTGTCTATATTATGTCTAGTCGATATTATGTCCATTCTATATTTTTGATTCGATATTATGTCCATTCTATTCGATGTAAAAAAAAAATCGTCGATATTTTTGTTGTCTATATTATGTCTAGTCGATATTATGTCCGTTCTATATTTTTTACTCGATATACTGTCCAATCGAAATAAAAGACTCAATATTATGACTGCACACCGAAGGGCTCAGTCTGCAAAACCCACATGCACACTGCATCGCTGAGACTCACTTGGACCCCAGGTGCCCACGATCACAGGGCAATTCTTACCAGGGTCTCAGGCTGCAAAAAGCCCACGCACATAGTGTCGCTGAGACTCACTTGAGTTCCGAGTGCACACGATCACAGGGCAATCTTCAAGAAGGTCTCAGGCTGCACAAAGCAGACGCACAAAGCGTCGCTGAGACTCACTTGGACTCCGGGTGTGCACAATAACAGGGCAATCCTCACAAAGGTCTCAGGCTGCAAGAAGCACACACACACAGCATCGCTGAGACGCTCCTGGAAACTTCTGTGTTCCTGAGTTTCCACAACCGGGAGCCAACTCTCCTCGGCCCTTGGGATTCAGTTATTTTAGGACACAGCACACAGCAAAGTCCTTTCAAGCAGGAGGACACAGCAAAGTTCTTTTAGCCCAGCCTTGGTTAAATCAGCAAACTGCTGGCCTGCCCCAGAACACACAGCAAGGGTCAGTCCTTTCCTTCAGTCTCTTCAACTGTTTCTTCCTTGGCAGAGGTTCCTCTTGACCACAAAGTAGTTACAATCCTTTCCATTCTTGAGCAATCCACAGTCCAGAGGTTTCAACTCTCATAGTTATACCCCTAAATGTCTTTGAAGTCTTTGTGTTCAGGGGGGCACTGACCCCTGTCCAAACCAGTAATGGGTGTCTCCCTGCCTGTGACACCTTCTTCCTTTGATAGTGGGGGGTCTGGATCCTTAATCAGTCAGCAGGAGATAAAGCCATTGTTTTATGGCGGCAGCCTAGGCCTCTTCACTTCTAGGGGCTACTTCTACCGCCTACATTCCATATGCAGATCAGCCTGTTGCTGTCTCACCTCATCCCCTGGGTCAAGACATTCCACAGATCCTATCACTTTCAGATCCAGGCAGTCAATCCACAACCAGGCAGAGACACACCGAAAAGTTAAAACACAAAAACCCAGCCACTTCTAAAGGAGTGGTTTATAAACATACAATGCAAAAACCACCTTCACAAAAAGACGTGTTATTAAATTGTGAGTTCACACATACTAATCTTCCCTTCTCCATCTTAAGTTTATGGAAGATAGGCTAGAAACATATTACACAGCCTCCCCCATCCTGTCCCATGGGCAAGATTGCCTTTCAACAGTGAAAACTAAATGGAGATTATTTCACTGTCAGGACATGGTACACACCTTAGTACATGTCCTACCTTTCACATGCACTGCACCCTGTCCAGTGGGGTACCCTGGACCTACCATAGTGGTGTCTGATGAGCATGAAAAGGGAAGGGTAAGGCCTGGCAAGTGGCTGTACTTGTCAGGACAACATGGCAGTATTGCAAACTGCACGCAGGTACTGCAGTGGCAGGCCTGAGTTCTCTCTTTAAGGCTACTTGTGTGGGTGGCACAATTAGTGCTGCAGGCCCATTAGCAGCATTTGCATTACCATCCCTGGCTCACAAAGTGCATTTTACTAGGGAGTTTACTAGTTAGGCAACCATTCCAATCATGAACAACCAATCACCATTGTACTTTATACAGGGAGCACTTGCACTTTGACACTGATCAGCAGTGGCAAAGTGCCCAAAGCATCTAAGTTGGCAATACCATGTCAGAAAAAAGGTCTAGGGGAAAGCAAAAAGTTTAGGGACGTTTAGCCTAAAAGGGCCAAGTCTAACACCACAGAATCTCAAAATTATAGGGGTGAGAACTTTATCATGGGATACGTGCTGCAGACAACACTGCGCCACATGCTAGGCGAGAATCTATAATGGGGTAGTTAATTTCAGGTGTATTGACACTGTCAATACAATATCAAGAATTTGCTAAATGCATTGGGGGAGAATATAGACTGCGATAAATCCCATTTCTAATGTAAAGAGCTGAAAGCCACTCCACAGAATTTCTTATTGCATTAGGCTAAAGGCCTAGGATGTGAAAAAAACCTATTCAACTTAATTAAAACACAATTACAGTCTGAAGTAGAAAATGCTAGATGGTGCTAAAATGAGTGATCACCCACATAAGGAAATAAGACAGAAAAAGCCCAGCTCTGCCGCTAACTTCAATCATAATGAACTAGGGACCAAAGATTAAAAGAAAATTTTTAATTGACAACAGTTCACTGGCCTATGGGACCGATCTATGACCATTTTTACCTAGCATGTACAAACTCTATTTTGCTAGTCAGTGACTCGTAAAATAGTGTTTGCGACTCTTGCTATTAGGAAGGGGGGTCTCTTCTTAACAGCAAGTCACAATGGAACGTTCCATTGTTATGCAACTGCATTTCCGGTTGCAAAACACTCACTGTTAACCACCTTCTTCAAGTAGGTGGTAAGCCATTCGTAAACTGAAAGGGGTCCCAAGGGCACCCATTCCCCTTTGTGAATGGATGTGAAAATATTAATAGCAGCCAGTAGTCCCAGGGACCACTGCCCACACTTAAAAAATGAAACAGAAACGCTTCATTTTTCTTTTTTAAATGTATCTCGCTTTCCTGAAAGGAAAATGGGTGGCATTTAAAAAAAAAGCTTTATTTAAAAAGCATTCACAGACATGTTGGCCATCATCACTTGGAGTGCTAGCCATTCCTAATGAGGTTGCAAATTGCACATGCCTCATGAATATTAATGAGGCATGCAATTTGCGACCCCACTAGGAATCGCAAACAGTGTATGATACACTGTTGTACATTCCAATTTGCGAGTCGCAAATTACGAGTCTCAAAACAACGCAATTTGCGACTCACAGATTGGTAGGGTCATACATCTGGCCTTATATCATTTAGACCTTTCCCAAATCTGAAAGTACAGGCTAAACATTAAATGTATTCACCCTGTAAACAGATTAGTATATCAGCAGTATGCCTCTTAATTATAGATGAAATTGCTATGCCCTAACCTCAGAACAAAGGTTTCCATATGAATCGCCTTAGACCAAAACCAAGACAAGAGCACTAGATTAATATATCTGAGAGATAGATGGCTTGATGTGATGAGGCATTTAATGAGATAATTATAATGTAGCATTGTTACATTTACATACATGGCTTTTCTATGACAGCTAGAAAGTAGATTAAGGCATAGCTGTTATATGGGGATATAGGGTTTTTGGATTGTACCATAGAGCAAGGGTTCACACTGTGACCAAGCCAGCAACCAGACGGAGTACTCTGTCCACAAAATCCGCATTTACTCACTCTATTTAGAGTCAGGGAACCACCATGTTGCCACAAGTTCAGCTTCCTCTGGCTCCCACAACAGTAACCTTTGACTCATGGCCTGAAAGACTTTGGGTAATCTGTCCAAGTATTTGAGACAGTCTGCGCTGTTCAGAGTGGAAGTTCTGATGCCATTTTCTCTTGTTGAGGACTTCAGGTAAAGCCACAAGAACAAACACTGTTTTTCCAGCATGCCAGGACTATTTTTTTCCAGTCACAAACTCTCACTTTCAAAGTTTGTTTCTGAAAAACAAAAACGTTTGTTGTGCAGGTGCATTAAACATGGCTGCTGAAGAGCTTCATTGATTTCAGTCTGGCCCGGACTGGCCGTTGCGGGCACCGGGCAATCCCCCGGTGCGCCGCACGGGTGGAGGCCGGTTTTTTTGTTACAGGGCTGCAAAATCGGCCCTGTACCAAAACCGGCCCGGCAAAGAGCTCGGCGGCATCTCCAACCCCCCCCCCAACCCGAGTGGGGGAGGGGAGGGGGGCGTCCGAGCACTTTGCCAGGGCCGGTCATGGTTCCCAGTCCGGCCCTGATTTCAGTTCAGCTTCTGTGGTGTCAGCTCCTATGGTGGCATAGAGATCTCTGCTTGCCGATTGAGGACTCTAAATATGATGGTTGTAGACCACCAAACTATAGGACTGCACCCGTTCCCCTGCCAGGGCATGCAGAGTACCTATTTCTATTGATAAGAAGGGACCCATAGAACCATGTGTTCTCCAAATGAATTGTACAATCCCAACGCATACTTGGCAGTCACAGAAAACACTAGTGAATACAACTCAATAGACATAGGGCATATGGGAAGCAAGGGTGAATTATGTTGCCAGGATATCCAAGAAACATCTAATTTTTACTTTCATCACCACGTGCTTTTTTGTCGACTGGCTGTTTAAGAACTGAGGATTCAGAGATTATGTGATCTCTACGTCATCTATATTATGTTTAACTACGGCACAGCTTTACTGTTTTCTGCTGGGCATATATACAAATGACACACACAGTACATAAACACACTCAAGCATGCAAACCTGTCACTAGATCCTAAAAAATGCATGCAGTTGATAGAGTATTTACTGTTCAGTAAAGGTTTTGGGATTTGAGCAGATTTTATAGCGAAGCGAATGTCTTTCACTTGTTCAATGCCAAAATAGTGCATTGAATGATGGCTTTGGTTATATTGCAGGAAAGTAATTGTTCCCCATGATGTCAATCTACAGAAATGAGGCTGCTCTCTTCCATCACCACTGGTGTGTAATGTGGCAGCAGTACTTGCATTATCCTGAGCTAGCATTCAGCTCCTATGCTGAATTCTGAGACATTGTTGGACAATAGGTTATTGTTAACTCTGTATAATATTGTCTTGCCTGCTTTTACTTGAAAAAGTTGCTCTGGAGATGTAAATGGTGCTACTACAGTCATGAACAATAACATATAAATTCCATTAATGCTGTCAGCCACGAATATTGTGCGTATGCATTCCCTATATGATATTTCAATCTCCAATGCATGTATGTTATAGGAACTTTTTCAGTACTGTTGTCCAAGATGTACCTGGCATGTGTGTATGAGGGAGCCTTCCACTGCTCCCAGCCACAGTGTCCATATGCTGAAAGTGAAGCTCGCATTGGGGTCTCTGTAATGTCACTCTTCTGTGTAAGTTTAGCTCTCACTGATACTGCTCTCTGTCTCTCTGTTGTGCCTGCCTTGTCCAGTATATCAGAAAAGCTAGGTTTATGCTGCCCATTCGGTACCTGCCCCTGTGTGCTGGTAAAACTTGTTCAAACTTGTCATTACATAAACAGTGAAGACCGAGCCATGTTGGGGACTGCCCTGTTGGTTGCTAAGAGTGACATTGTGGCACGTTGGCAGGCCTCCAGACCCCCAACGATGACGCAGTGACGTCGTGGAGTTGATTGGTGTGCCCAGCAGGAAAAGCTAGTTTATGAGGCACGGGGTAGCCCTGCCAAACATATTAGGGTGTGGGGCAAGTGGCTTAGGTTATTGATTCACAGTGGGACTGTTGACCTGATTATGGCATGTATTTATGACCGTGACATTCATTACTCAGATATATATGATGGTGGTTTGTTAGTGCTGACTATGGTTTTTGTCGATTCCAGTGTAACTGGTTATATAATTAAGAAATCAATAAAATTGCTTATTGGAAAAAAAACCTGTGAAACTATTTCCCTTTGTCAATGCCTGTTCTTTTTGATCCGAGATTCCTAACACATCTACGTCTCTTCTAGTCTTCACCCACAGTTTAAAGTTCTATCTATAATCCCCATTGACTGAGTGCTAACATTAAAGGCAATGAATGGCGCACAGACACGCAGGAAGCTACTACTTTTAAAGCTATGGTCTGGGTCTCAAACCAGTATTTGCTAAGTTATATTATATGTACACGCAGAAACGTTTTAAGGCATGTGCAAAGTGGGCTATGGCCAAGGGCCCCAGCCTTTCAGGGGGCCCCCTGATAGAGCCAGCTCTGTTCTGAAGAGGCTTGCCCTTATGTGAGTGATGTGTGAAAGTCTATTACAGACATTTTACAGAGAAATGTGTTTATGTTTCATGCAACATCCATACATAAAGTTTCTTTTAGATAAAAATAGGACCCCATATATGAGAAATGGGAGGGCGGCACCTAGAATATTTGCAATAATATTAGTGAGCTGCTGTTGAGTTACTTTATTGAAAACACACTTCACTATCCATGCATATTTGATGTAACAACTTTAGAATTGGGATGAGTGTGTTTGTGCACTGTCAGTATCCTGGCCAAAGAGGACATTAAAGAGGTGAAACTGATTCATAATTTGAAACTGTTCTGAACAGGGGTCAGCAAAATACAATCGGCCCAGGGCCCACAAAATCCTTAAGATGTCCCTGCATACACACGGTCATTCGACCACCTAGGGTCTCACTGTACCAATGACAACTTGCTTGTCATCGCCCAATAGCACCGCAAACTGAATAGCAGCTAAATCTTCAATAGAGTGTTTCTTAAAACTATCTGGATGAGTGACACCCAAAGTATTCACAGTTCCAAAACAGTTTTCTGGGGAGTTAAGCTTCAGACACACAAAAGCTGCAACCCTTTGCTTTCTTCCCCAAGCACATGTTCGAAATTGTTAGCCGTCAATATACCAACGCAACGAGAATCCTGGGAAGGTAACATATGTTAAATATGAATTAAGTGCATGCGAGATAACAGTTTTGTCTAATTACAGATTGTCTGCTTCTGTTAAATAAAGACTTCTTTATTTCAGAGACCACTTTGTAAGCATTCTTTTGTGAATGGTGCTTTTATGTACCGTATGAGTTTTTATTCGAAAAATACATTGGATACTTATGCACCACTTTTTTAATCTCTTTTGAGTGAGACCTTGCCTATTCTTGATCTTCAGCCCTCTGTATAGAAGGCGATGCTTCCAGCACTATATATGACTTTTAGAATGCTATTAAAATGCCGAACGCACAAGGAAATAGGTTCATTAATGTGCACTATAAAATACCGCTGATTAAAAACAGCATTGGCAAAATCTGCACAATTACTAAGTAACTGATCCAAAATATGTAAATGTAAATTGATACTTGTATAGCGCTACTCACCCGCAAGGGTCTCAAGGCGCTTGTACGAATACCGCTGTGGAACCCATCCTGGCTTTCCCTGTGAGGTGTCCACTCCTGGGCACCCCCAAGGTGGAGGCCAGGCATCCTTAGCGTTGTGGGGGCCGTTGTGGAGATTAAGCAAGCTATTGCCCAGAGTTGCAGAGTGGGACTCCATGATTGGAATAGGCACCGAGGCGAGAATTATCAGGTCCGTGGAATTTTTTAGCGAAAGACCCGCTGAGGCGGGGAATTGAACCCTGGTCCCGGGCTAGATCTCTGCATCAGGGTCTGCCGCTCTAACCATTGAGCCACACTTCAGCTAGTAACTGATCCAAAATATCAATCAGGTGAGACTTTAGAAAACAAATTAATTTCAGTTCAAGAATCGCCAATCCTCCCTTAAAATAGGAAGCTAATAGTCACCTGCTATCCCTGAATACGAAGATAAGAGCAACCATATTTAAGCCTTTGCAAACATAAGCAGCAAAATCTTGAAAACCTCCATGTTTCTTTTCTTGGTCTGGTGGGAGGAAAGCCATAAACTAATTTGGATACTTATAAAGGGACTCTTTGATTCTTTTTTGGTGCGCTTCTCATTTTCACCTGGTTGAAATATTGCCCAAGACTCAAGTTCGGTAATAGAGTCTGTATCATCCAAACATTAATTACTATTTCTCTTGGGAGTTTTCTGCCAGCTGGTCTGCAAATACCTTATTGTTCTTTGCTCCCTCTAAAAATACTAATGAGAGTAGCATAAGTATAAATGTACATCCCCGGTTTATATTCTTTGCTGTCCTAGTCTGCCTAAAACATGAAAATGATCCAAATGTATGAAATGTGAAAAATGAAGAAATAGGGAGCGATTTGAATGGAAACTGATTACAATTTAGTAGCTTACTTCTCAGTGCATTGGGAATATTATGTGCAAAACACGGCATGATTTTGAGGGCATGGCCTAGTGGTCCAACATGGAGGAAGTGCCGTAGCGAGATCCGGCAGCCCTTGCCCATATCCTCTACAATCCTGCTGCATTACTGCCTTTCTGTCCAGTTTCTGACCTTATGCTGGTCCAGGGAATGTAGAGGTGACATTCTGGGCCGAACGAAGAGTTGGGGCTGCCTGGAGAGTTAATGTTGGACACGGCTGCAGTGTAGTGCGACCTAAGCCCTGTGGGTGTCTGCGGCAGCGGAGAGTGATGGAGAGTGGGCTGTGCCGATAGAGAGGGTGCCTGAGAGCAAGAGATCGTCGGTTTGCTGGGGCCGTAGTTCCTGCGTACTGAGGTGCGGTGCAGGGCCCTGCCGTGGTGAAGTCGAGAGTAGCTGGAGACCTGTGGATGCCGGGAGAGACCCAGAGGCAGCTGTGGCAGCCGGGACCGGTGCCGATCTGTGAGCCCGGTGCATGAATAAGCGAGCTTGCGGAGGAAGAACCGATCGCACACAGGAGTGAGGAGTTGATTTGCTGGGCCCTGGATCGGCCGTCTAATCCCCGAGCATGGCTGCCAGGGAAGTCTGGTGGCCCACATAGACCCGGGGGACTACTCTGGCCAGCTGGGGAGACCACAACTTGTCGGGTCAGACAGCGGGCCCTAGAGGACCACACCCAATTAGCACCTGT
Source organism: Lissotriton helveticus (assembly GCF_964261635.1). NCBI lineage: Eukaryota > Metazoa > Chordata > Amphibia > Caudata > Salamandridae > Lissotriton > Lissotriton helveticus. The sequence continues at coordinate 1,120,650,408 of NC_136070.1, forward strand.
CAGGGGTGGAGGCTGTGTCCAGCTGCAACATCCAATAAGGAGGTGAGGCACTCATGGGGGGGGGGGGTTGATATGTACTCCCATCTGCAGAGGCGGCTGGGCTAGCCCCAGTGCGGATGCGGTTGGGAGGGGCCCCACATCTGCCCACACACTGCCTGTTAGAGGGCATTGGAGTTCTTACTCCTTGGCTGATCTGGCCAGGTGGCAGGTAGTTGCAAGCAGAAGTGTACACACGTAGATCCCCGGGCCCCTGTGGCCATAGGGGAAGTAATCCAGGGATGGCCAGGAAGGTGGGGTTGTCCAAGTAGTTGTCCAAGTAGTGAGATGCCTGCCCCAGATACCATTTTTGCCATCATGACGAAGGATAAGCCCTTCGGGTCTACCTCAAAGTAAAGCCCAATGGATTGCTTCATGTGGTTAGGGATGCAGATGGCGGATACCAGTGGGGGCCCTTGCTCAGTCCAGAGATATGTTGGAGGCTAAAATTGGAGCGGTGGGTTTGGATGTGACGCTATTGCGCCAGGATCTCTGCAATGCAGTGTAGCATATTACAGAGGCTAAAACTAGAATCTCTGGCATGGAGGAAGTTGTTTTCCCGCTCCAGGCAGAAGTTGACACCCTTGAAAAGCTGAACTGGTGTGGCAGAGTGGGCTAAAGAACGGTGATGTATTAAACCCAGATCTGTTGACTGGGTGTGAGTGTTTTATTGGTTCAGATGCTCCGTCCATCACCACCCCCTTTGTACCGCTTTGTTCGCCATAAGTTGGCAGGGTATGCTCAGACGTGAGTCCCTTGCTCACTTTGCCACTGGATTCAAGCAAGCCTGGCTGAAGACGGCTAAAATTCCAGAAACCGGAAGCTTGTTTCCGGTCCAGGAAAGTCATGGTTTGGCAGTTCAGGCTGGACTGTTCCCATGAGGCACAGGCTTAGACTGATTTGCATATGGCCATGTCTGAACTGGGATGGCAGAGTGGGCTAAAGAACGGTGAGGGATTAAACCCAGATCTGTTGACTGGGTGTGAATGTTTGATTCGTTCAGATGCTTCGTCCATCACCAACCCCTTTTGTACCGGGCTGTCTCTCTACAGGCACTCCGCCAATTAAAGATGGTGTCTCTCCCTTGCTTATTATATCAATTACAAAACCACCCGCTGCAAACATGATTCCAATCCACTTATTGCGAGGGCATTGCACCAGCAGATATTCAGTCATATCATGCAGCTTTGCACCTACAGGTGCTTAATGAATGGTAGAATGGCTCCAAGGATGACCCGGCTCATATGGTCAAGCAATAGTGGTAAGTGGACACCACCCTTCATGCATATCTATACAGCAGGTCGAACATGCAGGCTCTTCCTCCAGCCACAAGGGTAGTAATCTTAGTGTGACGACAATCCCTTTGTAGGACGGGGTGGCGGGCTGTCTTAAGCATTAGACCCCTCTGTGGCAAAACAGCCTTCTTTCTCAGGTTGCTGATCTCCTGGCCTTTTTAGGGTGGGATTAGATTGGCATCTCCATGGCCATACTCGCAAATCATTCCAGGAACTTCAGCTAGAATTCTCCACACCACATAATCAATTCTATAAATATCTCCAATTTTGCCATGCTTTATTGCTGTTTATCGCTAACCTTATGGTCCTCCTTGAGTTTAATCCACTGGAATGCAAACTCCTGATGGACGGTCTCGGCGATCATAACATCTCAAAGATTTATTAATCTCTAATCACAAATAGCAGTACCACCTTGGAGGCCCTTCGGACAGTGTGGTAAACAGATTTATGCTATATCGACAATGATGATTGGACGGAGTCGGCAATCTTATTGCGCCTGCAACTGATACAATTTAAATACCTATATAGGGCCTAATACACCCGGTATAAGCTCTGGAGGATGGGATTGGTTGCATTTCTTGTATGTCTGCAATGTGGAAATTCTGAGGGCACTTTTCTACATACTGTTTGGATGTGTACCACCCTCAATAGGTTCTGGAGGGGGGTGGTAGTGTGCCTGGCTGGGGATTTGGCATGGGAACTTCCCAGATCTCCCAGATTTATTCTACTTCGCAGCACAAATGGGTTTGGTGTAATAGATACAAACGCCACCTATTATTTTTGGGCTTCACACTTGTCAAACGCGATATAGCCAGATTGTGGAAAGCTGAAACCTTGCCTCTATTAGGTGTATGGAAGAAGAGCATGGACGTCTGCATGGGCTTAGAGATACCACTCTTCCGAGCTAGGGGATGCCCCCAGAAACACTTCAAAATCTGGCAGAGGTGGGCAGATCAGGGCCTGACCCTTGAACCTCAACCTAAGATAGATCGATCCATAGATGCCAAAATCCAGTCGAATGGACGGGATGCATGTAACATTTTATAACTCAAAGGTTGGACACGGGTGGGGCAGCTGGGGGGAAGAGTTGAGGGTGCACAGACATGTTACAGCGTATTATGTTGGGTTGCATTTGTTTTGTATTTCTTTTCTTGTTTTGACAACAGGGGTGGGGTACATAATGTGGACATAAAGCCATGTTGATGCATTAATATCTTCCTGTTTGTATAAGTGATCCGCTTTGGCCCTGCTGTGGCAAAAACCTAAAAAAATATGTTGTGAAAAAAAGTCATAATATTTCGGCCAACTGGGTTTGCCCAGAGAAGAATATGTCCATGCAAAAACCTGGGTCTCAATGAAAAGGCACAAAAGCATAAAACGAGTGAAGCATTACCCAAATAGGTTAAGATTCACTGAAAAGTGCATTTAAATTCTAAACATAATTTTCCATGGAATTTATGTTCAGTGCCAGAAATCAAGAATCAAGCTGCACGGAGTTGCCATGCGTAGGGCTGGTAATGGACTACTGGACTCCAGTGAAGCTTGAAAGGAAGTCTCACAAAGCACAATTATGAACTTTAGTCACAATTCTGCAAATGGTATCTTTTAAGGACACTCAAATGGAATCCAAGGAACAAGGGCATTTACTTTTTAATCTCTGTGACCTATAAGACAGGGTATTTTTGATGTTGTAACTCCCTTTGAAGCTGGTCACAGAAAGCTACGCGATATTCGCAAAACAAAGCATTCCAGTGGTTCTAGCTAATAAAATGTTTCAGTTCTCGATTTAAACAATATATTCATCCTGGACTGAGAGGAGGCTACAGAGACCCACAACAGGTGCTCGCAAATTACTGTGTCACATTAGGGCGTGTTTTACAACTCCGATGCTAGAGGAATTCTTAACTTAGCCAATTCAATGTCTGGGTCAAATATTGCTATTTGATTTATCAGACTAGTCAACACAAGCTGGAGAAGAATGTGGTTGAAGGTGGCTGAGGGGTTGGCTGAGCTCATGCAAGAGTAAGCGGAGGAAAATTTTATTTTGACCTTTAATTTATGGCTTGGCACCAAATGGATGGGGGATGGGGATGTGCTTGTTGATGACAAGAATATGTGGGTCATTTAAATGTCCCATCCACAAAAAGGCCATCAGAACATTGTAGCCTTCATCCAGTTCTATTTAGGGCAAGCCACCGCCACGAGATTTCACTGCCCGAGACTGCCTTGCGAAGCATGGGCATATCAAACATTACACCCACTTGATAGAGCTTTACTGCCTTTAATGGAATTCCCTTGGCACAGCTTCAATGAATCCCGACTCTCAGGGGTCTTGAAGTATAGCCGGAAGATGCGATAGCCTCCTTGAATGCAGTGACCAGGCTCAACAGCAAGAAAATTGGCACAGCGTTCTGTTGTCCATTGTTTACTCAGCAATCCGTTTATGAAAGGTACACACAACTTGAACATTGTAAATTCATTCAGTGTCAATTGTAAGCTGCACTTTGCAGAGAACAGCTTTAATAACCTGTCTCTTATGCAAAGAAAACTCATATTTTAACAATGCCAATGGTGTTTCTTCTAAAATTCTCCAGTCTTTGTACATAATAAAGGGCCTGATTCAGATCTTGGCAGACGGGTTACTCCGTCACAATGATGACAACGGTGACTGATATCCCATCTGCTGAAATATAAATCCCATAGGATCTAATGGGATTTATTTCGGCCGACGGGATATCCTTCAATGTTGTGACGGAGTAACCTGTCCGTCAAGATCTAAATCAGGACCTTAGTATTTAATCATCTTTTTGCGGCAGACGGTCAAACAACATAGTCCAAGGTTTCACTTACAGATTTTAATAGCGATTTTTCTGCTTAAAAAAAAACAAATCTTTTTTAGGCTAACAGCACGTAACAAGTAATTTATTATATGTACCCATGTCACTACCTTGTAATTTTGCCTCCATTCACAAATCACCTGGGCGTGTTTTCACAGTTGTATGTTTGGCATGGTGTAGGTGATGCACCCTGCGTACATACATGGGACATCGACGCTGCCTGTAGTGGAACGTGTGTTTTTGGTGTTGGGGACGTGTCAAGCGATTGGTATTCATAAAGTGAAGTTTAGTACAGAAAGCCCACCTGCGAGTCACGCGTTATTTAATTACCGTATACTATCGGCGTGAGCTTGTAACCCGCCCAGTTGTAACATTTTAATACAATTCACATTGGAAGGAAAACAATTAGAAATAGAATGAAGCATTCAACAACATTTGTGGCCATGTGCATGCCTATGGTAATATGCTTGTTTACTTGCCCTAAGTCAGCTTTGTATAAGATCCTTACACTTCCCCATGTACATTTTATATGCATAGCTTAAAAACACGTGTGGCAGAAATTTGAGAATCAGGAACACCTACGTAAAGCATAGTTACGCCTAGCGATAAGTTCTGCATGACTTTTACACGTGTGTTTGTGAAAGAATGAAAAGAATGATTTAGTCTCGAACTTTGACCTCTATGCAAAAATGATTCCGTTGTTTGTTCCAGGCCTTTTGAATTGCATTCCAGTGTGTTTCTCCACAGCCCACGTGTGTTTATCAATCTCCTCTCTTGTAAGAACTTCCTTTGTAATCCGTGCGTGTCCCACTGTTGTACTACATGCTCGAAACACGCCTTCTCTGTTGTGCTCTTGTGGGGTTTTATGAGAGATTCACGTATTATCCTTTTAGTTCAAAACTTGTCTGAGTTAGGTTTTAAGCTGCATAGGCCTGTCAGTGGCTTCATTTGGAGATTGGCGGGCTCTCTCTGAGTTTTTCCACTACTGTTTCTTGTTAACATGAATAAATAAGGCTGCAAAATGTCACAGCTGTCCAGTTCAAAAATTATTTTCTACTTTGCAAGTTGAAAACATTCTGTATTTAAATGTTCTTCCCTTCCAGGCAACGTCCTTGCCAAACTCGGTCATGCAGTGAGAGCAAACAAGGGGACAGTGAGGACAGACTGAGCGCTGCCATTGTTTTTAAATAAACACTTGTCGTGTGCATCGCTGTGCGAAGCGAGGGTTCCAGCAGCTTGGAAACATGTCATGGTCCTTCCCTTGCTAAAAAAAGCTAACTCTTATCCAGAGGTTCTATCTAACTTTCGTGCGATCTCCCTACTTCCAGTTTTCTCCACAATTCTGGAAAAACACACCAACCATCAGCTGATGAAGTTTGTTGACTCACAGAACGTTTTAGACCCATCTCAATCGGGATTTAGAGCAGGCTTCTCTACGGAATCCACGCTCTTCGGAGTTACTGAAACTATTTGCCAATATGTTGATAAAGGAGACACTGTGGCACTCATTTTACTGGACTTTAGTGCTGCATTCAACACTGTATCCCATACGACTCTTTTACAAGTCTTACATTCTAGTGGGCATTGTCGAGCCAGCACTCAAGTGGTTGTCTAGCTTTTTGTCTAACAGGACCTTTCAGATCTTTTCTCGAATTGCTAGTTCTCAGATCCATGCTTCCCCGTATGGAGTCCCTCAGGGCTCTATACTCAGCCCATTACTGTTTAACATCTATGTTAGCTCCCTGGCCACGATAGCAGAGGAGGCTGGGCTGACCATATGCTCATATGCGGATGACACCCAGCATATTTTCTCTCTATCTTCCAATGAGACTTCGAAGGTGTCCTCTCTCCAGGTGGGGCTAAAAAAGATAGCTGACTGGATGCACACAAACAAGTTGAAACTTAATTGTGGGAAAACAGAACCCCTCATCTTTGGTGGAAACAAAACTTTCTGGGGCCCCCAACACTGGCCACCTCAAATGGGTGATCTCCGCCTCCCTTCACAATCGGCTTGCAACCTCTGCATAATCATTGACGACCAGCTGTCTATGAAGCAGCAAGTGGTTAAGGTCACCTCAACCTGCTTTACTATTTTAAAATGGCTCAAAAAAATTCTCTGGATGCTTCCACCCTCCACGCATAAACACTTTATCCAGGCTTTGATCGTGTCCAGACTGGACTACGGTAACCTGTTGTCTATGAAGCAGCAAGTGGTTAAGGTCACCTCAACCTGCTTTACTATTTTAAAATGGCTCAAAAAAATTCTCTGGATGGTTCCACCCTCCATGCATAAAAACTTTATCCAGGCTTTGATCGTGTCCAGACTGGACTACGGTAACGTGTTGAAAAGAGAATATATTGTCCCTGAGCACAGTGTAACAGTTGCTAATAAATCCTGCGAGAAAAGAAGAACCAAAACATATTCTTTCTTATTCAAAGTTCATTAAATCAGTTCCTTTTTATTTCGTTTTTTCTTTTCTCTTCATATATTAAAGATCTCCATCACAGATTCGATCTTCATAATTCATTGAACTCATACAGAATGTAGCCAACAAAGCACAACCAATGCCAACACGTGTTTCGTCATGGGAAAACAATCACCCAATGGCTTCTTCAGGGCATAAGAGGAATTATCCTTTCAAAGACACAACAACCTCAATCCAGGTGTCACCTATTTCAAGTATAACAGTATAAAATCAAATCTCAAATTTCTTCATATGCAACAATTGGAATCCTTCATCAGTGCATTCAATCGCTCAGTCTGATTCCACAGGTCAGAGTTATTCAAGAAGAATAATAAAGTTATTATTGTATCAGGGAGAGTACTCCCTTCGCCATCAATCCGGGTTTCAGCGTCGTAGTGTTGTATCTGGGTGCAAGTAAAGAGGTGTTTCGGAAGCTGTAAGTGGTCCAGAATTCTGCGGCCAGACCTCTATGCCAGCTACCCAAAATGGCCTCTATTACAGGTCCACTCCGTCACCTTCACTGGCTTAGGATGGATAATCGTTCTAAATTTAAAGCCCTCTGTTACATGCATAGGATCAAAATGGGCTCAGCACCACACTATCTTGGTGCTTTGGTGCATCCATACCTCCCCTCACATCTCCTACGATCCTCTAATCAGGTACATTTCCAAGTCCCCAGGATCAAACGAGCACCTATGTGCGGTTGATCCTTTGCCTATTTAGCTCCTTCCCTATGGAACTTGGAACCAAGCTACCAATGGGGCGAGCAGGGGTTATCTAAAGTGTGTAATCCCCTTACCCTGACTAGATGCAAGGGTTTCTACTTGGACAAAGGTGCATACCTCTACCAACTATAGTCCCCCATTTCTAACATTCCACAAAGAACGCTTTACTCTTCATCTGCCAATCTGTTGTTTCAAAATCTTTTTATTGAGTTTATATCTTTTCAGGAACAAAAGAACATGGCGATCACAGTAAGTACATTGTACCGGCTGAGAGTTACAGTTGTCTGCCAGGTATAAACAGCTTATTCACAAGGACTCAGCCCCACCCTTGACTATGCTTCAGCATCCCATCAACCAACATCACGGAAAACAGTTTATCTCAGTCTGCTATGGTGTGGTACCCCTTCTCGGATGTACTAGTGTGTCCCACCCAGACTGTTGACCCTAAGCTGGGCATGCCAAGATAAAAGAAATTCAGAATAAACACGTGACAGGGGATGAAAAGAAAAAAACAAAAAGATAAAGGAAAAATTGTGAGTGAACCAAACAGGTGTATCAGGGTAGACAAGCTTTAAAACGGGCACCATGTTTGGGGGTCTCCAGATGGGGGACAAGACTTAAACCCTCTTGTTATGTATATGCCCCAGGCGCTCTCTCTTTCAGTTAGTTAATTGAACAGGTGAAGTGCCCGCAGCCTAGGGCTATGTGCAAATAGGGGCAGGCCCTCTGACAAGTAGGCCACCAATGGAGACCAAATGTATTCAAACCCCTTTCTAGAGTCCTCTGTGATGTTCGTCAGACGCTCAAGCGCTAATGCTCTCCACAGCCTGGCGTGCCACTGCGTGATGGGTGGGACCTCTGATTTTTTCCCAGGCCATTGCGCGAGTCATCTTGGCGGCTCCTAGGCATAGCCGCTTGATGGAGCGTTCCCCGTAAGTTTACTTCTTCAATATCGGGTCCCGCAGCCCCAGGAGGCTATGTTCAATAGTGCCCCGGATCGGGTAGCCCAGTACGAGTTTAATCCGTGAGAGTATTTCCTTCCAGAAGAGCAGGATGGAGGGGCAGTCTAACCAGATATGCCGGAAGTCACCTAACAAACCGCAACTCCGCCAACACCTATCCGACGTGGAGGGAAACATCTTTTGTAATTTCTGGGGTTATAAATACCAATCATACAGTATTTTATAATGAGCTTCTTGGAGGTGCATTGAACTGTTGTATTGTGAGATACCCTCGTACAGGTGAACCCACTAACTCTCCGCTACCTGGCTACAGAGAGTAGAGTCCCAGAATGCCCTGTGCCGAGGGGTTGACTGAGGACTCAAGTCTAGAATGAGGGAGTATAGAAAGGAGATGTTCCCCCGGAGGCCGTCCCTAATTGCGCAAACTTCTCGATTGGGAGCAGGTCCCTGGTGGCAGCCAGCAGCACCAGAGGTTGCTGCACCCAGTGTTTAAGCTGCGTGTAGTGGAGGCGTGCTGCGGTCTGCAGGCTAAAAGATTTCGCACACGCCTCAAACAATAGGAGTTCCCCTTTGTCAAATAAATGTGAAATCGGGAGGCAGCCCCTCTGTCTCCATTGCGAGGAAGGTCCCTCGTGTTGTTCTGGAGGGAAATGCATATTGAAATGGATGGGGGTGTAAGGAGAGGGGAAAGTTGTCAGGGAAAGTGTTTTCGTGAATAGATTCCAAACCCTAAGTTGTGGCCATGGGGGTGCTTATGTATGCGTTGGGGGGGGCCAATGTTTCTTCTTCAACCACAGAAGATCCCATATTGTCCTACCCGTAATCTGGCGATCCATGTGGAGCCAGTGCTTTTCGGACTCTCTAAGTGACCACTCCGTCATCACCCAGAGCTGACCCGATAGTAGGCCCAGAAGTCTGGAAGGGCGAGGCCCCCCTTGTTCGCAGTCGGGTCAGAACTCAATTGAAAAGACGGGCTCTTTGACCCTGCCAAATGAATTTCATAAGCATCTGTTTTAGTTCTAAAAACAGGTCCCTTACCACAGGGATGGGGAGTCCCTGGAAAAGGTAAAGAAGGCGTGGGAGGATATTCATCTTCACTGCATTTATTCTCCCAGTCCAGGAGGTTCTCCAGTGTGTCATGTCTGCCTTGATCTGGCAGAGCAAAGGCAGGTAATTGGCCCTATAAAGACTGGCTATTTTTGGAGTAATCTTGACCCCAAGATATGTGATCTCCTTGGCCGCGCAACAGAAGGGGGAAGTCTCCTTGTAGGGTGAGGTTGAGCAGAAACGACTAGGACCGGTTCACCTTGAATCCCGAAACTGTTTCAAAGCTATCAAGCTCTGCCTGGATCACCGGGAGTGAGTTCAAGGGATCTGTGATAGGGAGAAGGACCTAATCGGCAAAGATAGATATTTTATGGTCGTCCGGGCCAAAGGTGACCCCTTTTATGTTGGGGTTCGATCTAATTCGTGCTGCAAGGGGTTCTATAGTAAGCATGAATAGCATGGGGGACAGGGGACAAGCCTGCCTGGTCCCCCATGAAAGTGTAAAGGCATGTGAAGCTGCCCCACATACTAGGACTTTCGATTTGGGAAGGTGATAGTTGGTCTGTATCATGCCAATAAACATTTCAAGGATCGCAGGAGGAAGGCCCAATCGACCTTTTCAAAGGTCTTCTCTGCGTCCATTGAGAGGAGGGCCGCGGGAATGTTCTCCTTCTGCACCTTCTCCTTGATGTACATTATTCTCCTCAAATTGTCATGGGTTTGCCTACCCTGTATGACCCAGACTGGTCCGGGTAAATTAAGGCAGGAAGGAGGTTCTCTAGGCGAGTGGCCAAAAATTTAAAATACAATTTTGCATCCAAATGCAAAAGCATAATGGGCCTATTGGAGGTGCACTCTCTAGGGTCCTTCCCTGGCTTGGGAATCACTGTGACTAAAGCTTCCCCCGTGGTTTCCGTTACCTGTTGGCAGTTCGCTATGTTGTTAAAAAGGGACACCAACCGGGGCACTAGTTCAGAAGCGAACGCACAATAGAAGTAGGCTGTAAGCCCATCAGCATTGGCATCTTCAAGGCATCAATCGCTTTCTAAACTTCTTCCCCTGTAAAGGGCCTAATAAGTTCCTCAATGGTATGGGCAGAGACCTGAGGTAGATGAAGAGACGCTAGGTAGCTTTCTTGAGCGAGACCACCACTGGCTCCGCGGTATAGAGTTTTCGGTAGAACTCCCCAAAAGTGTTTGCCTTGCCCTATTCGTCTGTATGGGAAACTCCTGCGCCATCCACTATCTGCTTAATATAGTCTTTTTCTTGCTTAGCCCCGAGTTGCCGCGTCAGCAGGGTACCTATCTTGTTGCTACTTTCATAGCCTCTTGCTTGGAGTCTCAGGATGGATTTCTCCGCCCTGTTGGTATACATGGCTTTGAGTTTACCCTTAAGGGAGGTAACCTTAGGGAGAGTTTGAGTCGAGGGTTGATTCTTGGTGGGCTTTTTTCTCAATCTGTAGTGCCTCTTCTAAGAGGAGACGCTCACTCTTCAGCTGGTTCCCAAGTGTGGGGGATAACTCAATGCATTTGCCCTGAATAACCGCCTTAAAGGCATCCCAATTGATGAAATAGGATGTGCTGGCGGGGTCCTTGTCAGCAAAGTACTCCGAGATTGCCCTTCACAATTCCTCCTCAAGGAGTCTGTCCCTGCATAGAAAATTGGGGAAGTACCATCTCCTGTGTCTTGAATGTGGGTTAGGCCAATTAATAACAAGCTCCATCGGGGCATGGTCGGAGATGCATATCGAGTGAAAGTTCGTGACCTCCACAGCTGAAAGCATGGATTGACTGAGGGAGGCATAATCGATTCTAGAGTAGGTTCTGTTTGAATGTGAGACAAAGTAGTAGTCTCTGGAAGTAGGGTGGAATTACCTCAAAGCATCCAATTAACCCAAACGCTGAAGGGAGGATTTGAGGGTTTTGCTGAATGACACTCCCGCTGCCCTGTGAGGTTGTGTTGTGTCAAGCATCGGGTCCCATATAAGGTTAAAGTCTCCTAGTAGTAAGATGTCTCCCACCCAAAACCCTTCCAATGCTGTGAGAAAATTCTCCAGTCCAATAGCCCCGTGTTAGGTGCATATATCGTGGCAAAGGTACAGGGCCGCCCTCTAAGCTCCCCCCTGCACCATCAGGAATCTCCCAGCTGTATCTGATTTAGTGGCGTGAAGATGAAAGGGGACCAAGGAATGAAAGAGGAAAGCTACTCCCTTTTTCTTGGTGGGAGCCAAAAAGTGAAGAATCTGGGGGTATCTTTTATGTTCCAGTCTGGCTTCTTCCCCCCTCTTTAAGTGTGTTTCCTGAAGGGCAGCTACCAAAATCTGTTGGGCCGTAAGGTACTTCCATATACTGTGCCTTTTGTTGGGGGTGTTTAGGCCTCTCACATTCCAGGAAAGACAATTAACTGCCATGTTGGCGTTTGGGAGCCCCTATTCGAGCTCGTGACACTTCCCCCCTTCCCCTGGTATGTGACCCGCCACTCCTCCTATTTATTTATTTATTTAGGAGATTTATAAAGCGCCTGGTTACGCGCACCGGCATGTCCCCGCGCTATGATAAGTGGAAGTAACAGTCCAAGCCACCCTCAGAGACGCCTACCTCCTGTATAAGTAAGTTTTAAGTTTTTTCCTAAAGATGGTCTCAAAAGGCTCCAGGCGCAGCTCCAGAGGTAGGGCATTCCAGAGTTTGGCAGCCAGATATCTGAAAGACCTCCCCCCCATTCGGGCCTTCTTTACTCTTGGAACCTTCAGTAGCCCTGTGCGGGAGGAGCGAAGATCACGCATGGGCTCATACCGGGTTACCAGGCTCTGTAGCGGAGCAGGAGCCTTACCGCTCAGAATGCGGTGACATGTGGAGAGTGCTTTAAACTCCACCCTTCTCCCGACAGGGAGCCAGTGTAGTGCCTGGAGCGCTGCTTTAGAGGGAGATCTCTTGGGGAGCCTCATTACTAAGCAAGCGGCTGCATTTTGCAGCACCTGGAGGCGGCCTATGACCTTTCCCGTGGCCCCCAGATACAGCAAATTGCCGTAATCTAGGCGCGATATAACTAGGGCATGCACCAGCGTTCGGCGAGCTGCAATAGGAAGGAGATCTAATACCTTCTTTAAAGTTTTCAGAACACCGAAGCATACCCCTGCCACCCGGCCAATCTGAGGGCCAAAGGCCAGGCCCACATCCAGCCACACTCCAAGATTCCTTGCTTCCTGACAGGGAACTGGGGTATCTCCAAGGCAAGGAGGCAACCATGCCGACGACCAAGCAGACGGCACTCCCCCCACCACCAGTACCTTGGTCTTGCTGCCATTAAGCTTCAAGCAGTTGGCGGACATCCAGGTTGCAAGTTCTTGCATGCAATCTCTGAAGATATCCGCCGCAAGACCGGGCATACGCGAGAGGGAGATAACCAGCTGCGTGTCGTCGGCATAGGACACTAAGTGCATACCATGTCTTTCTACAATTGTCGCCAGAGGGGAGACATAGAGATTGAATAAGGTCTGGCTCAGGGACGAGCCCTGAGGCACGTCCTGGCCCAGCCCGATCTCCCTGGAGTAGCAGTCACCCAGACGAACTTGAAAACACCTGTCTGTCAGAAAGGATTGGATCCATCCAAGCGCTGCTCCTGATACCCCTCCTTCATTCAGACACTGTAGCAAGATGGAGTGTGCTACAGTGTCGAATGCTGCGCTTAGGTCCAAAAGGATCAAGGCCATGGTCTGGCCCTCATCCACACCCTGTCGTAAAGCCTCTACCGCCATAAGAAGTGCTGACTCCGTCGAATGTCGGGGACGGAAGCCAAACTGAGAATCGTGGAGCAGGGAAGCCTCATCCACAAATTTCATCAGTTGAAGGTTCACTGTTTTTTCGGCAACCTTCGCCATGTATGGCAGGAGAGAGATGGGGCGAAGAGTTTCTAATTTTTCAAAGCTAACATTAGCTTTTTTCTGCAGAGGAAGTACAACTGCTTGTTTCCATGCAGTGGGTAGTCTGGGTCTCAAAAGAGGTGTCGAGTAGATGACGAATGTAGGGTTCTAGTACCTGCAAACTACCCATCAACCGTCTAGGCGTGGTAGGGTCCCTCGGAGAGCCTGACTTTATGGATCCGCAGATGCGGATGAGTTCCTCAGTTGGTGGGGTAGCGAATATAGTCAGCCGCTGTTCCCCCCTCACCTTGGTTGTCTGGATGAGCTTAGGACTCTTGCTAGCCTGCTTGGGGAAGGCGGAGTAGATCGTAGCGACCTTGTTGGCGAAAAACTCTGCTATGCGGTCACAACCATCCACCGAGCAGAGTTCTTCGGGCACTGCCACAGGCTTCCCTACCGAAAGAGATTTATAGATAAGGAACAATTCCTTAGTGGAATTTTCGGCTTCTTTAATCCTGATGTCAAAATACATAGTCTTGGCCTTCCTGATCAATCTATGGTAGATACATCTATTAGCTATATACCCTGCTTTGGCATGAGCAGTGAAGGCTGTCCTCCACTGTCTCTCTGCGCGTTTGCATGCTACTTTAGCCGCTCGCACCTCCTCATTGTACCATGGCGCCGTTCTCTGAACACGGCCCCCCGCTCTTACCACACCGAGCGGGGCCACCAGGTCCAGGGCCTCCGTGATGCGCTGGGCTAAGTTGGTATTAATTTCCTCCATTCCCTCTCCCCCTGGGTTGCCCTTCCTAGTGAGCGCCTGATTGAATTTGATTTGAGAGAAGGCCGCCCACCTCCGCCTAGGGTGTTTATGTACAAACTGCTCCACTGGTCGAGCTCCCTGAATATGAATTAGAAAGGGTACAAGATAGTGATCCGACCAGGGGATGGGTACGGGGTTATGGACTTCCACATGTTCCCAATTGGCGAATATGGGGTCCAGTAAGTGGCCAAGTTGGTGAGTGGGGCTTTTAACTTTCTGCTCAAGCGGAAGTGCATTCATCGCTTGGCAGAGTTCCCTGGCCGCCTTGTCTGTTGGGTCATCTAAATGAAGGTTGAGGTCACCCAACACCAGATATTTATCAGCGCGCAATGCTGCCTCTGTGATGCCTTCCACCAGACTCTCACTAAATCTCACTGCCATGCCAGGTGGCTGGCTCCTCCCCCTCACCTCCCTAAGCCCTGGCCCTAGCTGTGGTTGTGTGGAAACTATGATACACAACAGAATAAAGACAGTAAACCAGAAAAAACAAGAACTGAGAATTGTGGGGTCCTCCATCCCAGAGGAGGGCTTCACCTCGTCCATCTCAAGGAGCGAGCCCAATTCCGCTCCCAGGAACCCTGTTGCAAACTTATAAGGGTACTAATATTCTGCAGTTGTGTCCGGGGCAGTAATCCTCGGCCCCACCGACAACCAGGAAGAATAGGCGCTCAGTGTCCGCCCTGCTGCCAAACCCGGCTTGTGGTGCGTCCATCAGGGCTCTCTAGTCTGCAGGGTCTCCAATGTAGCTCCTCTGACCCCTGCTCAAACAAATGCCTAGATGCAGTCTGTCTGAATTCGAGGGGCCATGCTGAAGGACCCGGATCCCTTTGTCTCATTCCGGTGCTGTTTTTTTCCCCTCCGTCTCACCGTACACCATGGATCTCCACCACAAAATGTTTTCAGCAATCCTCCGTCGCTGTTCTTTGAGGCGGACACTCGTTCTGAGGGGGAGGGCTGATGCCCAGTAGCTCTGCCGCTTCTTCCATCTCTGTGCAGAGGAGCTGTTTATTGTGCAATTGAAAGGCAATACCAAAAGGGTAGGTCCAGCAGTATTTAATGCGCTTCTCTCGTAGCCCTTCTGTTAATGATCGGACCCGCTGTTGTCACGCCAGAGTGGCCTCCGCCACATCTCGGTATAGAGTGCATGAGGCATTTTGAAAAGTTATCCATTCCTCTTGCCTTTTGGAGCACCAACTCCTTGAGCTTGAAGGAGCTGAACTTCGCCAGGACATCTCTCAGCCTCCTTTTGCCACCGGGTAACTTCGGACCTACCCTGTGCACCCACTCTAGCTGTACTTCCGGGACCCTGTCACCAAGTACCACAGAAAAGAGGCCCATCACGAATGCCTCCAGGTCCGGGCCCTCGCAGCCCTCCTCCAAGCCCCAGATCCGAATGTTGTCTCGCCGAGAGCGATTCTCCATGTCTTCGCACTTGAGCACAGTTGCTTGCAGTTGATATAATGCAACTATTTGGGTGTCACTAAAATTACATTTTTAGCTCGAGCATAGCCAGTGACTTCCTCAGACCACTATTCTTTCTAAAGATGGTTCTGCACAATTTGTTTACTTTTGCACAAGGCACAATGTGAAAATGTATGCGACACCTTACTGCTCGATTTTCTGGTCCTTGGTTGTTTTGGATATTCTAGGCTAAGTTGAAGATACAGTTGTCTTCCCTTCTAGTACCAAGAATGTACTGAAGATTGTGCACTTAATAAAAAAGGTATTATTATATCAGAACAACCTGTCATGTTATGCTACACAGTCAAATGCTTGCATAAAAGTCCTGCAGGGCCTTACTGGTTTTCCCCTTTCGTATTTGTGCTTATTGTATATCTTGACCTTACAAGTAACTATGTTGCCATGTTCTAATAACTGTGTAACCTTTGTAAAGATGTAACCTGTAACTACGATCTGATGCTCATGTAAAGCGCTCTGATATCTCCGGGACTAGCCAGCGCTATATAAAACCTTTAAAATAAGGCAGTGGTCTCATAGCTCAGGGACACGCCTTCTGGCACTCAGGCCTATGACGTTGGGGATGGACTTGAGCTCAAAAGTGCAATAGGTTGATGCCAGTGTGCATGAGGAAATGGCAAGGTGGACAAGCAAGAATAGGAGTAAGTCTGGTAGTCAGACAGCATCACTTTCCAACTCACGTGCAGATGCAGATTGGACAGGCCTTCTTTAAAGTAAGGTGAGGTAAAAAAGGGTTTCTTGGCACCCTGAATTAAAGTTTATAGAATCCTTTGGCTAGCTAAATGGCTTCAATCATGGCAATGTTAGCAGAAGTGTCAGAGCAGATTAATAGAGCTACAACAGAACATTATTCTTGGTCCACCCTTAAGAAAGTGGGCATCCTGCGGATCCACATTCAGGAAGCTCTATAACAGAGTATGTCTCTGTCTAAATAGATCTTAGAATTGCTTGAGAGGTGCTCCAACTTATATTAACAGCCCTTGGCAGTTGGGGAGCAGCCCTTTGCCAACAGGTATAGAGACATTGATGTCACGATATGTCTCCAAATTCAAGCAAACTTCATAAAGCAAAGAAGCATTCCACAACGATTATTATTGGTGTTTGTTACTGGCACAATACTAGACAAAGATATGTTTTTCTCTTCATTAGATGACCACTATTAAAATGCAACCAATCATGTTGAGATGGACTTTCTATCTTAGGGAGCAGGCATACCAGAGCACACTTGCCAACAGAAAAGGCTTCTTTTGTGAAACAATTTGTGCATTCCTCTCTAGGTATGCACTGGAGTCAAAGGCGCAAGAAATCGGAAGATTATATATGTTTGTGTGTGTGTGTGTGTGTGTGTGGTGTGTGATTGTGTGTGTGTGTGTGTGTGAGTGCATGCACGCAGCAAGGGATTGGTTGCCCATAGCAGATTTGGCCGCAGGGTCTGTGTCTAATTACCCACTCAAAACAACCAAAGGTAGAGAGCAAAGAGAGGGGTTGGCTGTCTGAGGGTCTGTTGGGCACAGGGCAGCCAGGCACTTAGACCAATCCTCTGCTGCGCATGTCTGAAGGGCTTGTGCAGCAGGGACTGTCCACTCACTTCAGGTTATGCGAAGGGCCTGACCAGAGTTGGTATGTATAACTATATATATTCATAAAAAAATGTTTAAGGAGAAATGATAGTTAGCCTTGGACCTGACATCCTGGGCGTGGCACTACCACCAACCATTTTGCCTTCACTCCTCCTGCTTTGTTGAGTTCTCTTTTGTTGGCTTTAGGTTTCAAAAGAGTAGGGTGCATTGTATTGAAAGAGTAGGACATGTGTACTTCAGATTAACATGTCCTAGCAGTGAAACATTTCTAAAGTCTTACTTTACACTCAATTTAATTGTCATTTAAAATCCTCTTTATTGTTAGTTAGATTGAGGCAGAGATCATAACTGAACATAGTTCGGAATATGATGTATGCCTATCACCGACATCTAATCCCGAAAAGGTTATAGAGAATTTTGAAATATTGTGTGGGCATGTAGCCAAATGCCTTACAAAACCAACTGGGAAAAACAAAAGGTCAGGGCCCAGATGGTTCGATGCTGCTTGCTCGGCCACACATAGATCCCTGAAAGTGGCACTAAATCAAAAACCTAGGGATATAGAATTGGTTAGGGCATCTAGAAAGGCCTATAAAGAAGCAATAGGAATAAGGAAGCTGGATCTAAAAAATCTGGCTTGGGAAGATCTAGAAAAAGCCTCTGATTTGAAGGACGGAAGGCTATTTTGGGAAGTAATTAATCGCCCTCTTTTTATAAGTAATGGTAAGGATAATATTGTGATGCAGATTCCTTGTGAAACATGGGAATCACATTTTGGGGCTATTTTTAACCCACACGGATCTCCACCTAATGAATTGTTATTGGGAGACCCCAGGGAATTAGTGGTTTCGCAATCAACTTTGTCCCTGAGCCTATCACTCACCTTGCAGGAAGTAGAAGACGCCCTGTTGAAAGGTATGTCATTAAAAGCTCCCGGCCCTGATCTAGTGCCATTGGATTTTTTCAAGCACAATCTCAAGATTTGGGCCCCTCTTTTATTAAATGTATTTAGAGCAGTTGTTATTAGTCGTATTCCATCATCATGGAAGGAGGCAGTAGTGGTGCCAATTTTTAAGAAGGGCAATAGATCTGACCCGCGTTGCTATCGCCCAATCTCACTAATTGATGCATCATGTAAGATACTGGGTAGGGTTATTTTGGCCAGATTGGAAACATGGGCAGATTCGGTGGGCCTTATTGTAAACTCGCAATATGGGTTCAGGAAAGGCAAAGGTACTGTCGAACAGTGCCTAAACCTGGCATTGATTATAGGGAAATACATGAAGGCAATGAATTCTTCCATCCATCTTGCCTTCATGGATCTCTCAAGTGCATTCGACACCGTTTGCCGAAATAAGCTGTGGAAGATGATGGAGGATATGGGTTTCGAGGAACCTTTGGTCCTTCTGCTCCGTAGACTCCATGAAGCAACCACTGTAGCCATAAGGTTCGGGCCAGGGGGAGAGAAAACAAAGTCTATTCCCTCGACTGAGGGCGTCCGTCAAGGATGTATTTTAGCCCCCTTCCTGTTCTTAGTTTACACAAATGGGCTGGAAAAATACCTGTTGGACCACTGCCATGATTTTCCAAGGGTTAATGGCAGGAGTGTACCGATGCTCTCTTATGCCGACGATACGGTATTAATGACTCTCACAGGAAATAGTTTGCAGCATTGTCTTGATGCCTTTTACACTTTCATGTTGGACCTAGACCTGAAGGTAAATTTCACCAAATCCTTTGTAATGGTCTGTGGCCCAAAGGGGACCAAAACCAGAAAGTTTGTAGTTAACAACTGCACCATTGAAAAAGTGGAAAACTTCAACTATCTGGGAAATCTTTTTAACAACAAATTAAGTTGGGCCCCGGTAATTAAGACTCGAGTCCAGAGTGCTAGCCGCTCTATTGAAGGACTGTTTCGTTTCTGTGGGAAGTTAGGCCAAAAACCCGTCAAGCATTTAAAAACCCTGTATAAAGCAAAATGCTTGTCAGTAGTTACTTATGGGGCAGGGGTCTGGGGAACTGAAAGCCCTGATGCAATACAAATTATGGAGAACAAGTTTTTAAAACGTGTATTGGCTATTCCACTAAGTTCCTCAAATAGATTTGCCCATGATGAGGTAGGTTTGAGTTATGTGAGTGACACAATCCGTCTTTCTCCCCTCTTATTATGGGGTAAAATATGGCTGTCAGAGGATTTACAATTGTCTAGAGACATCCTTCGGGACTGTCTAAAACTGACACACATGAACAAGATCCCATGGTTGTCTTATGTAAATGAAACATTTCATAAAATAGGGCTGGGTAATATCTTTGATAGTCCTGAAAACATCCAGGGGGATATCAAATCTGTTATCAAAAAAAGTTATTTGAAATCCTCACTTGTGCACCCTTTGGCTAGCCCTGAAGAATTTAAGGTTACTTTATATTGTCAGTTTTATTTAACCTTCATAAATCATGTGCAATGGCGATTCTATTTGACAAGGTTTAGGTTACACATTCTACATTTTCTTTTTGCGTTTCCTAGACAGGGGAGCTGGTGTGAGAGACTGCCCCCCTGTCCCTGTAACAACCAAGATAGCCAAAGCACGCTGCATGTTGTTCTTTTCTGTTCCTTATATAAGGATCCGAGAACAAGGTTTATTAAGCCGATCCTTAAGGAAAAACAACTCTGCCATTATAAAGAGGGCTATAACCATTTGTTAGCTTTGTCTACACCTGACGTTTGTTGTGCAATGTTAAATTTTATACGTGTGTCACTTATGATCAGAAAACGGTATACCTAATTCTTGGCTCCCAGTATCATTTTTTGTTTATGTATACTGTTGCTTTATATTTCTTTTTTCATGATTATTTGAATCTGATCGCATAAGCAATGGGCCAAAACTATCCCTACTAATCAATGTATGTTATTAATTTATTGTACAAACTCAAAAACTGCTCTAAATGAATTTTAAAGTATGTTCTGAAATGTATTAATTGACTTTTATGATTCTTACGCGAATCGAATAAAGTTTATGAAATGAAATGTTAGTTAGATTTCAAGTCACACTTCGAAAATGCCAGTATTAGTTATCATTTTCTTGTCCCAACCATTTGCGCCTTCTGCCAATGTCCTGGGTCACATAACTGTGAATGGCCCAGCTGTTGAGGCTTATCTATTCTTTTCAGACAATGACACAAAGGAGGCTTAGGGTTGGACAGGATGGGCATTCCTAGCAGGAATTTGACTCTGAAGAATTCTACAGTTACAATTAGCTCAGCGAGATTCTACGGAGTTCTGCCCATGGGCAGAAATAGGCACACTGCTCTGCTCTTGCTGTGATTTAGTACCGGTAGCACATTCCATGGTGAAAAATCATCACTAACGCACCAGACTTTGAGGAAAAGGACTCAGTAACTTCAGTTGATTTTGCAGCCACTGAACTGAATCTTCTAATCGAGCCGCAGCCTTCTGACCCCTAATGGTCCCAAATATCCGCAGCCATCTGCCTAAAAAAAATCTTGCAAGATGTCTTCCTAGTTCCCAGAACTCATGCTAGTGGATGCCAAATCTCACTCATGCTCGGCAACAAACCATTCTGGAGCAGTGTGAGAAACAATCCCACCATGCAGCCATTGGCTTAATATAGCCAGAACTCTGTGTTGTAAAAGTAACGTGGAGTTGCCAAAATTCTGCCAATTCCATGGGTAGAACAAAGTCTTCTGCACGCCCATACTGGGAAGGGGCCAGCCCTACTCACACTTCACTTCAAAAGGCTTCACTCTTGTCCACACAAGGGAACCTGCCACCAGACCAGCCCAGCCTTTTGTCACCCCCAGGCAGTTTGCAGTTTTGTCAGGTGAAGGGGGAGAACTATCCAGAATCAGTTGTGGAGGTAAGACAGGAAGCTTCCCCCACACACAAAGGCTGCTTGAAGGACTGCCTTGGTGCCTGAGACAGAAAATTGGACCTGCTTGCCTTCATTCTAGGCTATCCAGAGTGACTCCAAGGGTCAGTCAGCTGACCTCCTGTGTGAGCTACAGGGACACAACAAGATTCAGAGGCCCGCTCAGCATCTGTTCAGTTCACCTGTGGCAGCTAGGCCTACTTGGACATGCAACTGGATCCACCCCAGGTCTGCTGCTGCATTCTATGAGTCCTGATCCCACGATGTGTCTCAAAAGTCCTGTCCTGTACCCTTGGCTGGAGTACGAGTGGACTCTTGCTGGCGCAACAGCAGCCTTTATTGGAACCGACGCAGTACAAAGAGCAGTACCTCGCATTGCAGCGTCTTGCCGCTCCTGATCAGCTGCTTCATAGGAACTGATAAAGCATGATGCAACACTACACAGGACCTTGCATCAGAGCACCTTGCAGCTCCTGGAGGAGGCTTCAGAGAAACCAACAGAGCACGGCACAGACTGACACAGGACCTCGCATATCAAAACGGAGGACTCTAAAATGCAACTCCCCACTGGCCTCTCCATTCCTATGCCCGGCCCATGCTCCACCATGGTGGGCCTGAACTTGTGCCATTTGTCCCGCTCTGGAATGACCAGATAACCACAGTTAGTGCTTCCTGCATCTTAGTGTTAATTCCACTTAAAATTTTAAAATTGAATATCTCTGGTTCTCCTAACTGGATTTTTGTTGTTCTGGTATCATTTTATTTACTGAAGAATATTCTATTTCTCTATATTGGTTTGGAATGTTACGTGTGTTGCATTTTCACTATATTGTTGTTTGTGTACTGCATAGAAACTGTATGCAGTTCATCTAAGTTAAGCCTGATTGCTTGTGTGCCAAGCTACCAGATGGTTGAGGTGAGTTCAGGTGATTCAGGTGAGTTTAGTGACTTTTATTATTCACCTTGCCAAGAATCGTGGTTGTTGCCAAAGTAGAACTGTTCTCCCCCCCCCCACCCCCTCCCCCGTCAGCTAATAACCCAGTTTCTTACAGTTAGGTATGGTATTAAGATCATCCCTTAACTAAACAAAAACTGAAATTCACTCAAAAAAGCAATGTTTAAAGTGGCATTATAGTTAGATGTGGTAATATGTTCCTAGCTTACATTATAAAACACTAGACATTTACTGAAAGAACAAAGGTTAAAGTGACATTATAGTTATGTATTGCAATGAGATATTAAATAATGCTAAAAAAAAACCACTGAAATATACTAGTTATAGTTTAGTCAGCTAGCTATAACTTGTGCCTCCATCATGCACTACATTGATGATATCAACTATGGCATTTCAAATGAAATCACAAATTGTACCAGTGAGGAGCAATAGATTTGCAGTTGGGGGTTCTTGGGCCTTAGTTACCCAACACAGGGAGGTAATAATGAACATTGTTGTACTTTACAGACAGATAAAAATATGGTAATAGAATAGCTCCTACTGTCAGCGGAGGACTTTATTCCACCAGGATTCCTTAGGATACCATTAGACACCCTACACAGTTACTGCACACAGAAAGGCCCATGTTCATACTGGAAATGATTGAGAAAACTTTGCAAGAAAAAGTGAAACTGAAGATCCCTTTGTTACAGTAGACTACATCTCTGCTGACAGTTAGTTTACTAAGCAGTTCTGTCTTTAACTGATGTCTTAATTTTCCACTGTCATAAGCTTTAATGGTCACTAACAGTATTATGAGACCCTACTGGAGCTACAGCACTATTAGACAATCAGGGTGGTTTTTATCCTTTTTCTGGAAATGTTTCTTTTTCCCTTTAATATGGTTGGGGTAGCTTATTATTACATTTATACTAGTTTTGAACTTCCCTTCATCTCACCATTAACCCCTTCCATGCATCGGACGGCCGGTGGCCGTCCGACGTCACGGTGGGCGTGTGCGGAGGACGGCCGGGGGCCGTCCGAACCACGCCCATGCCGTAAATCACCCGCACCGCGGCGGAATTTTCGCCACGGTCAAGGGGTTAAGGGGACATTTTAGAATGTTGATGGTGGAATTGAGAGCCCTTTCTGTCCGTCAGTGTATTGTGTCTAGTTAATCTGCCATTTTGGAGAGGCTCACTCCACTGCATTTACAGTTCTCTATCCTCCACATCGTTGGTTGGCTCATCCATGGAAATTATATCCAGTGTGCTTGTGGTAAGATGGAATTAATGCAATGAAATGAGGGGATTGAAAATGTGCCCCCAGAGTGTTGCTAATTTTCAGAGCCCAAATGCACAGTCCCCTATATATTGTAAGGGGTGGTCTCAACAGGTTTTAGACACTCTACTCAACGTTTGTTAAATCGCAGCCATCATTTCAATGGTAGTCTTCACAGTGGTAAGTCATCCACATTTTGCAGCGGATCTGTCACTGTAAATAGGACAGCTGAGCATGCCAAATCTTTGGCAGGTTAGCACTTCAGCACGGTGGACTAGATTAGCATGTCATAGTTTGAATTGATTTATTTTCAATTATAGAGCACATGCACGCATGTAGATTTTTTTGCTCTAATGACATTTAAGACCTGATTTGCAAGGCTGCTTTCTAAAAATATTGCAGCAATCATTAGCGTTTTTCTGAATCATAGATGATTCCCCAGAACCTAGAGAGAAAGAGGGAAGGAGCAACCAACATAAGCACTTGTTGGGCAACAGTCTCTGCCTCTTTATAAAATCTTTAGAAATGGCATACATAGAGCAGACTGCTGATTGTTGAGTAATGGGTCCCTGTCCAAATACAATTTTGGAACATATTGGCCAGGAATCCCAGTCCAATACAATCCAAAGCCACATTCATGGACAATGCCTTAAATTGCCTGGGGCTAGTTTCTTCCCACAATTTGGGGAAGAAGTCTGATAATTGGGTAAAAACAAGAGTGTCCAAAACTAGTCAAAGATGGGGTGACCAAAAGAAAGGGGTTGCTAAGCCCTCCCAAGGGAAAAGGTTTAACCACTTTTAAGAAAAAGAAAGGAGTCCTCGGTAGGCCCCGAAAAACCTATCAAGGAGGATAAGCCAGAGACACCTCCCAAAACAAAGGTGGGAAAGAGGGTAAGACCAGGGACCCCAAGAAGGCTTAGTGCCTTAATTGTAAACAGACATGTCACCTAGCCAAGGGCCCTTCCGGTCCTAAAAACAAACCCACTAGTATACCTCCAGGGGTTTCCAGGGTAGCCTTCAAAGGTGATTCTTCAGATGAGGAAGTCCTCCTACCTTTCAACTGGAAAGTGGGTCAAAAAGGTGAGTTGGAGATTCCAGAGGGCAGCAGAGGGCAGCAAACACTTCTACTGCCTACTTGTGAATGGAATCCCAGCCACTGCCCTGAGAGATATATGTGCCAATCACACTAATGTGCATGACAGGATGGTACTCACAAACCAGTATGTCTCAGGTGAGACAAGAAGAGTAAGGGCTGTTCCAGGGGAGGTTAGGCCTGTGGCTTTAGTACTCCCAGAGATTGTGGAGTCCCTTAGCTGGAAAAGGGTGGTAGTCAGTACGGACCTCCTTCTTGACTGTCTCCTTGAAAATGACCACCCAGAGTTGGTCTGAGCAATAGTAGGGTACTGGCTGAGTGCCAGTCCACCCAAGGTTTCAGGATGTGCTGAACCTGCAGTTTGTGCAAGTACATCCCAGAAGAAGTGCAAAAAGAGGAAACATTGGCAAGGTGGGAACCATTTAGTCAAAGTTCCACTAAGTCAAGGAAATCCTGCCCCTACTGGGGGGGCTCCTTAAGTGGCTCTAGTGAATCCCTAACTAACCCATAAGGAGTCCTGACTAGCCAGGCAGCTGTTAAGCATGAGGTGGTGGCTCCTCAGCTAACAGAAGAGAGAATGGAAAGAGGGTGTTTGCTACAGTATGTAGTAATCCCCCACTCTAAAAAAACAGACAAGGAACCTGAACCTAAAGAAGCCTGTATTTTAGCACCTTCACCTGCCAGTGAAGAGCTAAAGGTGTGTTCTGGTCACGGACAGCTGTCAGTGACCTCTGCTGGGTATTAGCCTTCATGGCAGCACTGTTCTTGGCATGGTGGTCTGATACTATGTCAAATAGCATGCTAGGCCCCTTACCCATTGGTCATGGTGGGGTTATTCAAGTTGTGGCTAACCTTTTTGGGTAAATTGGGGTTAACGGGCTAAGATAGCGTTATCAGAGGTGGTAACCTCTGATCACAAAACAAAACTAAAGAAGCAGACAAAGAGCATTTTTAATTGGGTCCTAAGATTGTTGAGGTAGGTCAGCTCCCCAGAGGGAATGACCTAGACAGGAGGATGTAAGGCAGAGTAGGCACTGTACCAATCCAGCCTGTTTCCGTACTCTTCCTTTCCTGATAGACTAGGAAGGCTCTCCCAGGTTTGGCTGAGTCTCTTGGCCTGTGAGCTGGTGGAGGGGGGGGGGGGGTTGTGGGAAACAGATTGGTTTGTTGCAGAATCCCCCACTTTTTGCCTGCCATTTGATGCAGCTCAGACTGAAGTGTACTGGATTCCTACTAACCAGGTCCCAAGTACAAGTGTTTTTCCCTAAAAATGTACAATTGCTTACTCCAATTGGCAAAACCTTTAGCACCTTCTGTATGTCCCTAGTGAATGGTACCCCTGGTACGTAGTGCCTGAGATACTAAAGAAGGTCCCTAAGGGCAGCAGCCGGAATTGTGCCACCCTAAGGGACCCTCACTAAACACATGCAAGGCAGTCATTGCAGGCAGAGTATCTTGGTTTAGACAAAAGTGAAAATACAACATGTCACACACCTCTTTTTGCCATGTCCCTAACACTGCATGTAATATTTGTAAGTCGCCCCTACAGCAGGCCTGGCAGCCCTAAGGTAGGGTGCTGAAGTTTACATGTGAGGGCATACTGCATCAGCAGATATGTCCCTGTGCTGGTCAGTCCTATGACTGCCAGGACAAGTTAACAGGGAAGTCATTTTAAAATATGTGCTAGACACTGGTGAAAACAAGTTACCCAGCTACATGGTGGCTTCACTGAAAATAGGGATGTTTGATATCAAACATCTCGTATTAGTAAACCCACACTGATACCAGTGTTGGATTTATGAACGCATGCACCCAGAGGGCGCCTTAGAGGTGCCTCCTCAAAACCTACCAGCATTTGATGTCCTTGTTGACTGGTTTATGCCAGCCTGCCACCCGAGATGCTGTTCTGACCTCCTAGGGTGGGAGCCTTTTGCTCACAGGAGACCCTGAACAAAAGCCTGCCTGCGAAGAGGGTGTAACACCCCTTGCCACGGTATGACCAGCTGATTAGCCTACCTAGGCCAGTGAGCTTCAAATAGGCTGCCATCTTTGGAATGTGAATCTGGCTCCCCTCGCAAGAGGGGAAGCCACCCCCCTGTCCAGAGCCCCCTTGGCACCTGGACTGGCGGGAAAATTAGCTAGTCAGGTAGATGTGCCACCTCTAGGCTCTACACATTCCTTCAGGCTAGTTTCACCCCTAAGGTGAGCTACTGTGAAGTAGACACGATTTTTCAAAAGTAGTCATTTTTGTGATTGCATACTTAAGAATTCTGGGCCTGGGTTATGCCCACTTCCTACAGGAAGTGCTCATATGGGGGCATAGTGACCCCTAGGGTCAGTAACTCATTGGCTACTGCCTTACACTCCCATAATGCCCCTAAATTCGGTATTTTGGGGAGCCCTTGGCACCAGAGAAGCAGATCATGATAGCCTTAGAAGAGAGAGGACACTAATGAGCCCCAAAAGGGGAGAAGAAGCAGCGGAACTCGTACCAGCTCCACCAGCCTGTCTACATCCCTCATCGAAAACTGCACATAAGACAACTCGCCCTGCGCCTATTGACTCCAGAAACCTGGGAAGAGTTCCTGCCTTCGAAAAGACTGAAGACCTCCGGTGAACAGCAGACCTGTACTGAAGAAACTCCAGAAGAGAAGCATCTGAGCCCTAAGGAACCGTCAGAACCCGACACCCAAAGTCACCACTGTACCCATTGCCTCCGACCCAAGTTGAAGTAGGTTACCTGTATTAACAAGGTCTCCCAGTCCTCCAGAGCTTGAGTCCATTGTGGCTTCACCTATCCTGGACTCCGGACATCGCCAGCAGCCTCTGCGTGCAGACCCCCTCAACTGTGACTGCTTCTGGAAGGACAAACCAAATGCCTAAGGACACCTTAGGCATTTGCACCCTTCACCCATGGG
Organism: Lissotriton helveticus; assembly: GCF_964261635.1. Taxonomy (NCBI): domain Eukaryota; kingdom Metazoa; phylum Chordata; class Amphibia; order Caudata; family Salamandridae; genus Lissotriton; species Lissotriton helveticus. The sequence continues at coordinate 1,120,677,629 of NC_136070.1, forward strand.
CCTTAGTGAAGAGGACCAGAGGTGTCTCCCTGCCCCTGGGCATTACAAGGCCTGAGCCCACTTGCTGGTTCAGTCCGACTGCCCTCCTTGCCAGTGCCTGCAGCCTCATTCCATAATGACTGATCTTTATTGAAATACATTGGGCTCCCAATCTGGTTTGCACCCTGAACCTGGCCGCCCCCATTCCGCTGGTGGTGTACAGCTGGTGCTGCCTTGGACCTTGCCCACCAATCACCTTAACTCCTGGAGATTGGTCCGGTAAGTCGATGTACTGTACCTGCTTACAGAACTTGTTCTTCCTTCCTTCCATTGCATAACTTTGCAGAACTCAGAAATTGCACTGTGTCCACTTTTTAAAGTGAGAAGAATTTATATATAAAACCATACTTACCGGAATGATTTTTCTCTGATGCCTAAACATATATAAAGGAACTTGGGGAGAGGAGTTGGCCTAACGGCTAGGGTGGTGGACCTCGAATCTGGGGAACTGGGTTTGAGTCTCAGCAATGACGCTGAACATCCTGTGATTCTGGGCAAATCACTTAATCTCCCCGTGCCTAACAAATATGTATATATGGTCCGTGTAAAGCGCTCTGATACCCGATTCGGGTCGAATTCGCGCTATATAAACATGTGCAAAAAATATATATATATATTTTTATAAATTGGTGTGGATCTCCTTCTTGAGTTGTGTTTTCATTCAGTATCACTGTGTGTATTTGCAAATGTCCTGCACTCGTCTGTGTTAAGCCTAAGATTGCTTGACCACACTACCTCCTAATAGAGCTCTTTGGAATTGCAAATAAGGGAACCCCTGGATTTTTTGCATGGTATATCAGATTTTTGATATATCACATAAAGAGCCAGCTTCCTACTCAACCTAACACGGATTCTAATAGAGCAAACCTCCTATATTCCCACTGGGTGACTAACACCAAAACCGTTGCCGACTACGGTAACCTGTGAGATTCCATTTAACAAAATGCCTATTGGTAGGCTTTAATAAAGAGTAATAACAATCCTCACTTAAATGCCTATTGAATTTAAGATATGTTTTCACAATAAACAGTCCTGACTTAGTGCCTTCAATATAAAATTTCATAATGAACAGATCAGGCCTATAGCCATGATCATTGGCTTGCCCCCTTAACCAACTCAGTCTTGCTGTATCAATTCTAAACTTTGCCACAAGTCCAAAGTGAAACATACACAGTCTTTTTAGTGTAAGCACATACATTTGGCCCAATCATTTCAATCACTTAGGTGACCTACATCAGGTAGGGACTCAAGACCTGGCTCTTCAAATGACATCGAAGCATAGCACCTGGATACCCTCATGGGTAAGAAGCAGCACTATATAAGTATCGCTTGATTGATTGAAACCTATTCTGTACTCAGGGGAACTAAAATGTGGGTGGAGCCTAAGATCCTTTATCAGCAGGACTCTGAAAGTACTTTTTTGTTGATCACATGGGATCACATGACAGTTGCACTATCAAGTCAGACCTAAAAAATATAGATTGATGTAGGCTTGGCCCCTCACCCTCAAACATAAAACTGTACCCTGAAGTCTAAAGATAATGAGTTGTCTCCTTTCATCTGTGTTACTGCCTGAGAAAATACAAATAAATAAATAATGATCTAGTTAACTAGAATAGTTTAATAGCATTATAATGTCATGTGTGTGCCCCTGAAAGTTCAAGTTGGGGTAGCCATATTGCTGCTGGCTCAGACAGCTCGATAAATAAAATTAATTAACACATCAGTGTGAAGGGCAAGTATTTTTTTTTGTAGAAGCATACAACTTTTGCCCAATCAAAACGTGAAGCTCGAGCTACCAACAAGGGACTTTCCCAAAGCCCATATCTTAGTTGTACTTCTCAAAACCTTTTTTAGGTTTTTAGGCTAATCATATAATATCTGGTGACAGCTGAACTGTCAAGCCAGACCTAAAAATATGCTTAAATCCAACTACCTGAGAACTTCAGCAGACACTGCTCACTTCTTGGCCAGGCTATGCATGTGCCTTTTAAGCGAGTGTGCCACATTTCTCACATTCCTCTACTAAAAGTTGTTCTCCAGTGAATAGCCACATTGCTATCTTCAACAGAAAAATAGGCCCAAGCAACACAAAGTTGAGCCAGCATTGATTTGCATTATTTTGTGTCAAAGTGGCATTCCATGAGTGGTGCATGGGCATTCCTATGCATCCATCCATGGGTTTTTACGCAAATCCCTAACCTACAATCATTGCTGGACAGGAGTTAACACCAAAATTGTACTCCTCCTTGAGGCAGGCATAATGAGGAGAAATGCTTTAATTTCTCCTTGTTTTTCTAACTTTGCACAGGCACATTGCACAGAACACATACAAAGTGGGAAAAGCCTTAAAGGAAGGACTTCCAGTAAAAAAACATGTGCATCACAGAAAGCATTCCCCCTTGCATCTTGGCACAAGGATGTTTGCTTTGGTGCATGGTTGCCAAAAGTCTACCAACACAGAGGGAGAGAAAAATGCACTGTATCTTAGTAGGTATGGCACATTTTCTCTCAGTCGTTTTGACACAAGGCAGCGCAGAAACTTTGGTGCAAAGCTGTCTTGCGCCAAAGAGTATGAAATCTGGGCCTCGATCTCATTCACTACCTGTCATTAACTCTCACTCATTTTCACTCTCACATACAGATGCGTAGACAAACAGACAAAACCAGTGTTCCCGGCATTCACTTTGCCACCTCTGAGGCCGTGGGTTGCAAATGTGGTGTCAGGGGTCGCGGGGGCAAGCCTGTGGTTGTGTGTGCAACCCCTGGTGACCCTCTAAATGATGCCCAAGAGCATTGGCTGGGACAAGGGCTTAGATGGATCAGGAGGAACCAAAAGAATACTTTAACTGTAGGATGTGTCAGAAAGAATGAAAGTGCCAGAGTAATTTGTTTTTATTCTGTGTATGTCAAAGGGTTTGTTGTGTAGGTAGGTGCTAATGCAAGCAAAGACATTTGAAATGATTTGAAGAAGGAAGTAATTCTTTACAGTGTGCTCTAACTAAAGATATAATATGTGACATCCACTTAAACAAATGAAAGTTTGTGGGCCTTGAGGAAAAAACAGCAGTAAACCGGGTCAGAGTTTCAGGACAGCTACTTTGCATTTAATCAATTTGGATGATGTATGGATTAATTCTGATACTTGATTTTGTTGCAATACAATACTTTTTGCCAATTCAACTTTCATTTCGCCAAGTACCTATTGAGAAATGTTACGTGGGATTGTTTAATTGTATTTTCCAAAGAAATAAAGGACATTTCTATACCAGTTTATCCAGTGTCTCATTTTGAGTAATTTGTAGTTCATCATAATTTCAAAAGGTCTGCTGATTATTTGAAGAAACATAAACCCAAGAATAAAGTAGGTACATTTTGTTTGATGTTGAATGTTCCATCTGTGATGTGGCGGAAGCAGCCGTCACAGTAATGATTGTTGGTTCCCGATTGGAATAATTACCCTTTTTGAGGTTTAAGTAATGGTGAATGGATACAATAAAGAACAGTGGTCTCAAAGAATCTATAGATTTTGTGGAATGAACGGTGAAAAGATTGTCAACTTTATGGGGTGCACGTTAGACAGAAAAGTAGCAGAAAGGGACAAAATGCAAAAATTAGGAAAATTGGACTTAGGCTATTGTATATAAATTGATTAATTCATTAGAAACACTTTTTTTCAATGACACTGATTTTTTTTAACTTGGTAGTTCATTTGTTTTTATTTAAAAAATGATTCGTTGATTCAGCCACGAATGCCTTTATGTACATTTATAGGTCAATCCACAAAATCACGTATGAGAACAGCATTACTACTAAGGGAGTACGTACTCTTAAGTCTTTGGGAATCAGCCTTAAATCTTACGACTCCCAATTAGTATAGGTGGAAAGAGAGCACAGTTCTTTATATTTCAACTAACTGTGTTTGAATGATCCTCGAATTGTCCGATTTTCTTTCCATTCTAAATGTTTTGCAGGTAATTCACAAAGCCATTGATGTCATATGCACGAGTCATAAGGCAGTAAAGGGGTTAAATGAAAGATTTTAATAAATATATGTCAGGCATATGTCATGGTTGACAGCACTAAAACACTGCACAGGTGGTGGACCGGCTTCACCGTCACATTCCCCAGCAGCAGCAAGGTCCGGGGTGCGGTAACAGCAACGAGGTCGCGCTGGGGCAGCCAGGTGAGGAAAAAAACAGGAAACTGTGTGGGGATGCACTCCCCATTTTATCCTCACCTGGCTGCCCCCGCCGACCACCCAGGCACCTCCCCCACTCACCCCCTGTGGCCTACCACCCAATCACCTATCCCGGGCATTTCGCCAATGAACATTCAAAACTGCTGCACCACCTTTGGCGCCGCCCGGACCAGTAGGAACCGGCCCGCATCTGTCTTTTGGGGGCCCGCAATCGGTTGGCGTTGCCCCCTGGGCCATAATCTTATGCTTTTCTTATGAGTCAAGTGCCCTAAATTTTTTTTTAATGAATTTGGATACTTTGTCTTCTGAGGCTGATCTCTAAGAGGATAGAGGTTTTCAAACACCAATTGATTTAGTTCAATAATGATTGGTGTGGGTGTTGTAGTATGCTATTTTGGTACTAGTGGCTCTTTGTTTAATGAACATCTTTCCAGATGCTACCCTAATAAATTACTTGAGTCCTATTGGCCCCATAAGCACTACAGAAAAATGAGCACACAATTGACCAATATGCCTTCCACCACCCCTCAAAGACAGTCTGTCCCTCAACTGACATCCACTTTCCCCCACTTTACAAAACTCCCCAACCCAGAGCACAACAGCTCTGCCTCTTGGATCATTTTCAACACAAAGTATTGATAAACTTACTCTCTAGCATTGATTGAGTAACCCAGTAATCCCAATTCCAGTGAGACCAATTTAAAATCTAAAAATTGGTGCTCGGATATACCACATCCTCCTATCACACTGGGGCCAGATTTACCATTTGTTCGTGCAGTGCTGCACTGAGTGAAAAGGAAACAGGAGGAGAGTGCCATATTTACAGAAATATGGCTCTCTCCTTCTCTTTCACTAGCGCTGGCACTGTAATCAGCTGCCGTGCACCACAGAAAAACGTTTGCGCCATATCGCAAAGGTGTCTCCGTGAGTGAAGCATAGGTTTTGTACATTAAGGATATCCTTTCGGTGCCAAATACTATGCATAGACTTGTATGTGTGCTGTAAAGTGCAGCACACACAAAAAGTCAGACAAGGAAGGAGAAATGAAAGGCATTTTTTCTTTGCTGTACCTACTTCAAAAGGGCGAAGTTTTCCAATGCTAAACCCTGTCTACTTTATTTAGTATATATTTATTTATTTATTTCTTTTAGGAGTTTATATAGTGTGCAGCTACCCCCAAATTGGGTGTCCCGGCACTTGGACAGGCAAAAGAAGGTGTGAAATCAGTTGATTTAGTCGCTGGAGAAGAGCCAAGTCTTGAGGTCTCGGCGGAATATGGATTCTGAGTTAGTTAGACATAAAGCCAGGGGTTGGCTATTCCAGATTTTGGCGGCAACCACCGAAAAGGCTCTGCCACCCATTCTAGCGCGTCGAAAGTGGCGGAGATGAGGAGTCGTAGGTGGTTGGTTCTAAGAGCGTGGTTAGATTGGGCCAGCCTGAGTCGAGCTCTTAGATAGGCAGGGCCCGTATTCCATAGTGCTCTATAGACTAAGATCATTGATTTAAATTGGATGCATTTAGCCACTGGGAGCTAGTGTAGCTTCTTCAGATAGGGGGAGATCGAGTGCTGGTTAGGGATATTGTATATAAACCTACCTGCCGCGTTCTGGACCGACTGTAAATGTCTGATCGGGTAGACAGGAGCACCTGCGTACATGCTATTTGCATAGTCTAAATGGGAGGTGATAAGTGCGTGAATACCGGTCTGGCGTGAGTCCTGAGGGAGGAAGGGTAATATTTTTCGGATCATGTGGAGTTTTCCAAAACAGGCTGCAGATACTTGGTCAATTTGATTTTTACATGAAAGTTCGCTGTTGAATCTGACCCCTAGGTTCCTAGCCAACGTCACAGGTTCAGGAGGTGGGGACAGTTCTAGAGGCCACCAAAGGGAAGGAGGGGGAGGGCCAGGTTGGTTAAAGAATAGCACCTCCGTTTTATCCAAATTAAGTTTGAGGGTTTTGAGGGCCATCCAGGAAGAGATGTTGCGCGGGCAGTGACAAAAATTAGAGAAGGTAGCTTCGGAGTGGTCCCTGAATGAGAACACTAACTGGTTGTCGTCAGCGTAGGAGCTCCCACGAACTCCGCAGGCTTCAACTACTTGAGCTAGGGAGATTGATAAACGTTAAAAAGTAGAGGGCTAAGTGCAGAGCCCTGTGGGACACCGCAGTTCAGCGACTTCTCACTGGAGACAAAAGGCTGCAGGTAGACTAATTGAGAACGCTTAGTTAAGAATGATCTGAACCAGGATAGGGGGGCCCTGGATCCCGAGACTGAGTAGTCTCTCTACCAAGATGTCATGGGAGACCGTATTGAATGCCGCAGACAAGTCAAGGAGCACTAGCATGGCTGCCTCGCCTATGTCTATGGATTCGCGGATGTTTTCCGACACCTCCAACAGTGCGGTCTCGTTGCTAAAACCGGGTCAGAAGCCGGACTGAGAATCATGAAGGAGGCGGTTGGCTCCAAGAGAGGTGGTGAGTTGTTCCTGAACTATTTTTTCAAGAACCTTTGCCGGTTTTGGTAGAAGAGAGATGGGGTAATAGTTTTTAAAAACCTATGGGTCGGCATCAGGTTTTTTTAAAATAGGTATAATCATGGCCTGTTTCCAGGCAGAGGGAAAGATTCCAGACTGTAGGGAGGTGTTCCAGATGGTGATCAGAGGCAACTAAGCTAAAAAGTGAAGCCGGGCAGAGGTCCATAGGCGAGCCAGATTTACAGGCGAGCCATTTTTGAAAAAGGCCCAATTTGTAAATTGCGTCCTATACAACCAGTCAATGAAATGATGTTCCACTCACATCTCTCATTTGCCAGGCACTACCAAAGAAATGCTTCATAAGGGCATTAGTAATATGTCACTGGTTTTCCATTTGAGAGAGTAAATAACATAATGAACCTCAGGTATACTTCTCATAGGTCAGTCTGTCCCATGAAATGTTGTGCATATCTACTGACTGAAAGGCAAGTCAGTGGTGGGATCCAGTATCCACCTAGACTATTTAGTGCCGTGCTCTTCTTACAGGCCAGTAAACAGCACCATGTACCCAGGCATCTGTCCTCTAATCCAGTGAAAGCCATGATGTATTTCAGGCAACTCATCCACAGGCATGCCAATGACATGAAGTTCCCTATGAACCCCTTACAGGGCAGTTAGAGAAAAGTGTCAGACACCTTCTATCAGCCAGTCAGTGCAGCGACGAACTCTAAGCATTTTCCTCAAAGGCCATTTAGTTTTGGCGATGAACCACGTGTCCACCCAGAGGACAGAGAATAAAAGAATGAGCTAGAGGTGTCTCAACATAGGAAAGTCAATGCATTGATGTGTCTCAAGGTGTTCCATTACATGATAGTAACTGCTACGATGTTGTATAGGTGTTCCCCATAGGTCAGTGAATAACATGATAGTTTCCAGACAACCTAAAACAGGTCATACAGAGCAAAACTATACCCATTATGCTCTGTGCTTGGCAGACAACGCAATGATATTCACCAGGCATTCTGTCATAAGTTACTAGTGCACTGATGCACTCATGGCATATCTCCCAAAAATCATACAATGCCAAAATGTGCACCAATATCACACCATACATCAGTTGTTGAAATAATGTTCTCCAATTGCACCACCACATATTAGTTAGTATCATGAAGTACTTCAAGCGCGCCATAATAAGACATCAAATGGCCCTTTCAATGTAATGATGAGTGACAGGAGTCTCCTCAAATTTCTGCCAATGCCATGATTTCTCAATCTGAATAGTTTGGCAAAAGTCATAATGTGCTACAAGCACCTTTCTGTAGGAAATCGGTGCTAAGATGTGCACCTCACATCCCACTGAGTTTGTCAGTGCCATAATGTAGGCTGTCCACACCATAGGCCCATAGACCCGGGAACTCAATGATATATCTCAGGAGATTTCATTCTAATATGCACTCAGGATTCCTCCCTTGGGCAGGTCATGCAGTGATGTGCCATAGGTGTCCCTTTCATTTGCTGGGTTATGCCATAAACCCATATGTTTGTGAGAACCCTAGGTATCACTTCATAGCCCATCCAATCCCATGATGATTCAAATGCACCCCCGCAGGCCAGTCAAATTGATTATACACCTAGGATTAGACTATTTGCCCTTAAGTGCCTTGGGCACCCATAGTTCCTATCAGTAAAAACCATTGTTGTCCTAGGCAACCCACACATGGACCAGCCAAAGCACCCCACCCTTCCCCTTACAATCCTTCCTATTCTAGTTTGTGAAATAATGTAACTCTTGCGCCACCCAGACAGTCACTCCATGACATTTCCTAGGCTTCCACCCTTTTCTCTGGCTAATGAGTTCCATGTTGTGGCCCTTGTGCTACCCCATTAGTAAATCAGTGCCATCACACACCCCAGGCATCAGATAATAACCATTCAATTCCCTGCTGTATCCAGGATCCACAAATTTGCCATTTAAGGCTATTGTATGCCCTAGGTATTCCTGTTTGGCTAGTCAGTGCATTAGGTGACCAGCGTTTAAGCAAAGGCCAGGTTCCACAATGTTTTGTCCAAAGCGTCCACCAGAACCCAGCAACTTCCACATTGTTCTCATGTTTTCAACTCATTGGTGAGTCAAGGCCACGATGCGCCCTGCAATTCCCCATATGCTCCAGGTATATTCCTTAGTTTGTGGTGTGCCCCAGGCATCCAATAACAAACAAGTCAATGCAGTGCTGTGCTTCAGTTTTCTGTCATCTGTCAGCCAATGCCATGATTTCCTCAAAACTTCCTCCATGGATCAGTCAAAAAATGAGATGCCCAAAAGGCCAGTCATTGCCATCCCGTGCCACAGGCATTTTCCCTTAAGTCTGTTTTTATAATAATGTCCTGTAGAACAGTCTATTACAAGGTGTGGCCCATGTGTTCTACTTAACCCCTGCGTAGGTCAATTAATTCCATTATGTGCCAAAGGTTTCTTCTACATGCTAGTAAATGCCATGTATGCTCTAGTCACCCAGCATAAATGAATCAGTGCCCTAGGTACACCTTCTAGAGATCAAATAATTAAAAGGGGTCCTACAGTTTCCTGCATATGCAACTGAATACCACGTTGTGTCACAACCAGCCTCATAAGTGAGTTAGTGTGTCGATGGGTTTGTGTAGCTCCATAGGTCACTGAATAATTGAAAAAAGTACAGTGGTCAGCCTCATGATGTACCCCAGGAATTACCCAAAAGTTCTGTTAAGCTTTCCTTCGCAGCACAGACAACACCCTAAAGTGGCTCAGATATTCGTCAATAAGTTGATCAGTGCTATGATGTGCCAAGTAAACCTAATCTCAGGTATGTAGCTTAGTGACTGAAATTCAAGGGGGTGAATCTCAAATGTCCCAACTAAAAAAAGCAGTGGGCTGCATGGTGGAGGAGTGAGATGCCCACGTTTGGGATAGACTATATCCATAAGGAAATACGGGTCAATAGGGATTTCTGTTAGGTGAGTGCCAAACTATGGATTAGAATGCTATCTTGAACAACTGCCATGGTTAGACAATTTAGAAGCATTCATCCCATAACCTTTTGGGTTTTTGAGACTGAAACAGCTTTCCAAGCCTCCTACTGCCAATGTTTATAAAGTCATACATTTGCACTCATTCAAGAAGTAATTAAGTAGTACTTCTATGGGTGCAGGTTTACTACACTTTTTTTTATATATATATATATATATATTACCTACTGGCGGTCGCCAGTAGGTATATATAGTAAGGATTTTTTCTCTATGGGATTTTTGAAAATTCTATGTTTAATAACTTTGGCGTTTGTGGACGGAATTGGCTGAAATTTTCAGGAAAATGGCACATTTTGTTTCTGAGCAGCCCTTGAAAATTTGGGGGGGGGGGTTCGTCAAGGGGGGGCCGAGAAAAAAGGGGGGTCCCAAAACGTTTTTTTAACATTGAGTTTTCCTTAGGGCGGTTGGCCTCACATTTAGCCCGAACGGCTGAATGGATTTGCACGAAACTTGGCAAAATTGTAGGGACTGGTAGCCCGATGTGCCTTTGCTAGGTCTCAATATATGTGCTTCAGTGGATTTTGAGAAATTAACGTTCAAAAAAAGATATATATCTGTAACAGCGGACCGGGCAGCGCTCCGGTTCGCGGACTTTTCGCGGTACGGAGCTTTGTGAAGCGAAGCTGACTGGTTCTCCGGCGTCTGTGAACATTCCAAACAGTCCGTAGCGGCCGCCATCTTGTCTCTCGGTAGGATCGAGAGACAAGAGGAGGCCAAAGCGAAGGGGCAAATGACCATAAGGGGGCATAGTAGATCCTCGCTGACCCCCTAGGTTTGATGTGGAGGTTTTAAAAGGGCCCCGCGGGGCAAAAAAAAAAAATAATAATAATAATCGAACGGCTGAATGGATTTGCACGAAACTTGGTAAAATATTAGGGACTGGTAGCCCGATGTGCCTTTGCTAGGTCTCAATATATGTGCTCCAGTGGATTTTGAGAAATTAACGTTCAAAAAAAGATATATATCTGTAACAGCGCTCCGCTTCGCGTAACGGAGGTTTGCGAAGCTGATTGGTTCTCCGGCGTCTGTAAACATTGCAAACAGTCCGTAGCGGCCGCCATCTTGTCTCTCGGTAGGATCGAGAGACAAGAGGAGGCCAAAGCGAAGGGGCAAATGACCATAAGGGGGCATAGTAGATCCTCCTTGACCTCTTAGGTTTGATGTGGAGGTTTTAAAAGGGCCCCGCGGGGCAAAAAAAATAATAATAATAATAATCGAACGGCTGAATGGATTTGCACGAAACTTGGCAAAATTGTAGGGACTGGTAGCTCGATGTGCCTTTGCTAGGTCTCAATATATGTGCTTCAGTGGATTTTGAGAAATTAACGTTCAAAAACAAGATATATATCTGTAACAGCGCTCCGCTTCGCGGAGATAAAATTATCTCTGTATTACCTAGCTGTTGCTAACACCAGTTAGCGACGGCTAGTAGGAGATAGCGACCATCTTGGGCCCCACTTTGCATGTGAGTGATATTTATCACTAATGACATGCAAAGTGGGCATGCCAAGATGTTAGCGACTGGAAACAGTCGCTAACATCGCTATCTCCTATTACCAACTTTTGGAAATATTCGCGATAAGCGCGAATATCTCCAAAAGCTACCACCTGCCCTGAGCAGTTCTTAGCCATGTTATCCAATGGGAGGTGGATAACATGGCTAAGAGCATTAGCTCGGTAATGCATGAATATCGCTGAGTTTTCAGCGATATTAATGCATTGCGGTCGTTTTTTATCGTATTTGCGATAAACCTTGATAATAGCAAGGTTTATCTGCGATAATTTCTGAAGATGCTTAGCGGTAAAAAATTCGTTGCTAAGCATCGTTAGGGATAAATATCGCTTAACTTTGGTAATATGCCCCAACGTCTGTTAACGTTCGATTCGAAGGAAATCAGGAAGTGTTGAAAAACATTGTCTGCGCCATCTTGCCTTTTTTCAAATGCCACACTTTTGTCGTGCACGGCAGTCATTTTAGATGCCTTGACCAGACCCACTCTCTGCACGCTGTCGATCCTTAGCATGGCTCCCCACCCTCGCAAGCATCTCCCCCAGGCAGTGGTCACCCCCGCTCTCTGTCTTATGCATGGGTAATAAACCACCCCCCATCTGCGCTGCTCTTCCCTGAGAATCACACCCTGTGCCCGCCCGACACCTCCCTTTCGCCCTATTCACTACCGCACCCTCTGACACTCCTTTTCCTCTGTGTCCGATTGTTCAGGCCGGTCCTAGGGTATCAGCTAGCCCTGCAGATGTAGTTTATGGCCCCAGCTGTAAAGAATCACCCCTCTTCAAAGGAGTTATAGTAGATCAAGGCCCACACTCGATGAGATCCGTCACAGCAGACGCGTTCCTATTATCTGAAAACCATCCTGTATTGTGATTGGGGAGGGGACCGAGCCTGAAGCGGAAGATTCCAGGGATGACTCTTTGTACATCAAAGTTTTTACAATTATGTGTCACATTAAAAATATATAGCACTCCAACAAAGTAGTAAGATTATAAAACTTTAATAACTTATGAATATATACAAGAAAACAAAAACAGTAATAACATATAAACATTTTTAGGGAAAAACAACAAAGTAGCGGTCGGCTGTGCGAATAGTCCCAACGCAGCACAACGTCCAAATTTCACTGATTTCGGAATCCGGCGTGGGGCGTCGCGGGGGGTGGGTCATCAGTAGCAAACTGTTGTGCGAATAGTTCCAAGGCAGCAGAACGATGGCACCAAGGTGATGTCCAGTAAGTTGCCGCACTGGTTTTGGTATCCTACAATGCTGCTCCGAATAACGGCGTGGGGCGCCCCGGGGGAGGCGGCGTGAACGGGCCTCTCCAGGTGGAGTCTCGTCTGTTGTAGTGGGGCGCCCCTTTACCGTTTCAGTTGCCATTCCGTCCGCTTTTGGTCCACTGTGTCAAAAGCCGCAATTCAGCTGAGTTGCGGCCACTCTTGCGGTGCAGCGATAGGCGGCTGTCACAGGATTCTCAAAATGGCGGCAGGCTGTTTCCTTTTTGGGCCTGGTCCACTGAAATGGCCCTGGGACACCTTGGAAATCGGACGCTTGTCTGCTAGGTCTTGGACCCCATTCTCGAAAGCGTCCCCTCCGCCTTGAGGATTCATCAAAAGTTTTGGGGGCCCCCGACTCCTGCAGGCTTCTGGTGGGGAGCGGCTGCCATGATTGCTCGCGGAATGACTGCGACGGAGCCACGAGATGGTGGTGCTTTCATGGTGACGCCAGCTTCAGTCTGAAACATCCAGAAACAAGGTGGGGCTTTCATCGTTTGGGGAAAAAAAAAAGTTTTCATCCAATGAAAAGTGTTGTTTTTAGGTCATATGATCAAGCCTTCCATCATTAGGAAACCAAAAGTAAAATGAACCAATGAAAAGTTTTATAAACAAGTCACATGACCTGTTATGCAGCATAGGGTATAAAATGCGGAGAAAATACGTTGGCACGTGAGGCGGCGTCAGTAGCGGACCGATGTGCGAATAGGCCGAAGGCAACACAACGCGCCAAGATCCGGATGGCACCGAGGTGGTGTCCAGCAAGTTGCAGCACTGGTGTGGCCATCCTACAATGCTGAAAGTCGGCGTGGGGCGCCCTGTTGGCCTGTGAGTTCGCGTCAGTAGCGGACCGATGTGCGAATAGGCCGAAGGCAGCACAACGCGCCAAGATCCGGATGGCACCGAGGTGGTGTCTAGTAAGGTGCACTGGTGTGGCCATCCTACAATGTTGAAAGTCGGCGTGGGGCACCCCGTTGGCCTGTGAGATGGCGTCAGTAGCGGACCGATGTGCGAATGGGGCCAAAGGCAGCGCAACAATGTTTTCTGAATAGAAGACACCACAAGGCGCTGAGATGCCAAGATCCAGATGGCACCGAGGTGGTGTCTAGCAAGTTGTGGCACTGGTGTGGCCATCCTACAATGGTAAAAGTCGGCGTGGGGCGCCCTGTTGGCCTGTGAGATGGCGTCAGTAGCGGACCGATGTGCGAATGGGGCCAAAGGCAGCGCAACAATATTTTCTGACTAGAAGACACCACAAGGCGCTGAGATGCCAAGATCCGGATGGCACCGAGGTGGTGTCTAGCAAGTTGCCGCACTGGTGTGGCCATCCTACAATGTTGAAAGTCGGCGTGGGGCGCCCCGTTGGCCTGTGAGATGGCGTCAGTAGCGGACCGATGTGCGAATGGGGCCAAAGGCAGCGCAACAATATTTTCTGAATAGAAGACACCACAAGGCGCTGAGATGCCAAGATCCGGATGGCACCGAGGTGGTGTCTAGCAAGTTGTGGCACTGGTGTGGCCATCCTACAATGGTAAAAGTCGGCGTGGGGCGCCCTGTTGGCCTGTGAGATGGTGTCAGTAGCGGACCGATGTGCGAATGGGGCCAAAGGCAGCGCAACAATATTTTCTGTATGGAAGATACCACTAGGCGTTGAGATGCGAAGATCCGGATGGCACCGAGGTGTTGTCTAGCAAGTTGCTGTACTGGTGTGGTCATCCTACAATGCTGAAACTCGGCGTGGGGCGCCCCATTAGCCTGTGAGATGGCGTCAGTAGCGGACCGATGTGCGAATGGGGCCAAAGGCAGCGCAACAATATTTTCTGAAGAGAAGACACCAAAAGGCGCTGAGATTCGGTTACCACCGAGGTGATGTCTAGCAAGTTGCCGCACTGGTGTGGCCATCCTACAATACTGCTCCGAATAACGGCGTGGGGTGCCCGAAGGGGGGGGGGAGGCGGCGTGAACGGGCCTTCCTAGGTGGAGGCTCGTCTGCTGTAGTGGGGCGCCCCTTTACCGTTTCAGTTGCCATTCAGCTGAGTTTCGGCTGCTCTTGATGCTACAGCGACAGGCGGCTGCAACAGGACTCTCAAAATGGCGGCTTGTTCTTTGGATTTGGGCCTGGTCTACTAAAATGGCCCTGGGACACTTTAGAACTCGGACGCTCGATTTTTTTTTTTCCTTTCCTGTACATGCAAAAAAATGTAAATGCCCGGTACGTTACACGCTTCATCTGCCACGATGTACTCTCCAGAGGAACCGAAAAAAAATATAGTTATGGTAACTATACCATGCATCGTCATATGGAGAGGTGGCACCAATTAATTATAGTGCTGCATAAAAGAGAGATTTGGAGGAGAACCCCCGACCTGCCAGTACATTCATCAAAGAAGTGGCACTGACAGCATCAGAGGCAAGGGAAATGGTCCCAAATATTTAGAACTTTGGAAAGATTAAAATGACATGTTTAGATTGTGGCAAATTAATTTCATGTGGACAGATGAGTGTTACTCTAATAAATACAGCATATGAACATCATCATGGTCGATGGTTGGTAGAGACATTTTGACTATATCCTGGACCTGCCCGTCCTCGCCCAAAATGGCGCCGGAATAAATGGGACTCGTAACTCCTTGTTGTGTACTGGTTGCAGAACCTTGAAATCACGAGATACGTATGCAGTTTTGAAGCATATGGCGGGCGGGGACGAGAATTGATTGAATATTTCGACATCCCTATTGATATTAAGTTCTGATGTGTTATTGATTACTGTACTATTGAAAGTTCGAATTAACGTCACCCATGGTACTTGCCCGCAAATGTATATCTAGATAATTTTATTGTAACTGGCCCTGTCGTATTTTAATTATAAAATGTACGTCCACCGATTCCGCAACTGTTAGACACCTTAGTTCTTGCAACCTAATGGCCCGCCCGTTACGTTCCTCTACAGTGTAAATGTCTACTCATCATATTCGATTACAGTTTGCTCCGTGGCCGGCCCACGTGGTTATAGGCTCGTATTTGTATAATGAAATTTTCACAATAAAGGTTTTTAAAAGAAAACATGGTAGTAGTATATACATTGGTAAAGTTTTTAATAATAGTCACTGTTTTAGAATCATTAAAAGGCAAGTGAAATAAAGCAGACCAATTACATGAAGGGTAAAAGGTATAATACGCAGGAACGCAGTAAAGATAAATGGTCAAGGGCTGTTGTGTTTTCTACTCCTGCAACATAAAGTGATCGATAAGAATCTCATATTCAGGCGTATCGGCGACTAAGACAGCAGGTCGACCCTCTTTTGCTCAACGGCTCCGTCATGGGACGAAGAAACGCTCTTTTTCTCGAAAAAAGAATATATTTTACTTGCAGGACAGTTGTAAATTTTCCGGGAAAGTACATTAGCCTGGAACATTATAACATATATTTAAGAAAAAATAATGTTCGGAAGTAATAAAAAGCGTAATTTTTAGGTCATATGACCAAGCCTTTCATCATTAGAATAAGAAAAGTAAAATGAACCAATGAAAAGTTTTATTAACAAGTCACATGACTTGTTATGCTTACGTTACGCGCTGCGCGTCGCGCCCCGGATGACTTCCGGATGCGCTAACGCGGCGCGTCATATGATGCATTACGCGACAACGCAGGTCCAGAATATAGTCAAAATGTCTCCACCAACCAGCGGTCGGAACACAACCCCTTTCAGCAGGCTAAATAGTTCTGTTAAATGACAACAGAAGGGACAGGCAACAAGAACCATCAGTCAAAGAGGGGAGGGCTAGTTCTTCTCTACCGGGTTACATTGGGACGCTACCGGAACTGATCGAATTGGTAGTCTACAGTGTTTCGGGATGTTTCAGACTGAAGCTGGGTTTAGCATGAGAGCACCACCATTTCGTAGCTCCGTCGTGGCCATTCCGCAACCAATCATGGCAGCCGCTCTTTATCGTTATTTTGGGCGGGGTGGGTGGCGGAGCCGAGCTGTTTTGCAGCCATCATTGTGTGGAGTTCAGTTCATCTCACTAGTTTTGTATTTGTCATGAGGGGTTGTTCCTAATGTTTCTATTTTAGCGAGGTCAAAAAGAGATCCCATTAGTGGCCTACTGATTTTGCTCGATTCCTTTTCTTTTTTTTACACGATTTTTCGTTATCTGCAAAGACTAAACAGAGTATTGCGACTCTGTCTGTTTGTAAATAGAGAATGAACCAAAGAGAACCAATTCTAAAACAGTAAATGCTTGGATAACAATCAATCAAATGGAGAGAGAAGCAGGCACGACGTATTACAACGGGGGCAAAGGCCTGCGTTAACTACCTTTCACTATCTGCAAAGAGAGAGTACTCGTAATAGAAATGAGGGGGGGCACCATTCAAAGCAGATCAGTGTGCATAAACACGAAAATGTTTTCACTTACCACGTACTTGACATTCGACAGCTTATGATATTTGCTATTAAAAAACCATTGAAATTCACTGAAAAAACCATAGGTTATAGACCATATATAGTTAGGAATTAGCATTTACAAAACCTTGAAAATTCACTGAAAAAACCATAGGTTATAGACCATATATAGTTAGGAATTAGCATTTAAAAAACCTTATTTTACTCACACAAAACCATTGAAATTCCATATATAGTTAGTTGCACTAACTATATATCGCGCACCCGCAATCCACTGCTGATGATGTCACATATTACATCATTCATGACATGGTTAGTGACATCACTGATGACATCACTGATGACATCTCAAATGACATCACTGATGACATCACTGATGACATCTCATTTGACATCAATGACCACATCACTGATGATATCATTCATGTGACAATACAATGCATCTCCTCACATTTTAATATAACCTCTGTTTCACCCAGTGTTAAATACAGAGTATAATTTTTGAAACCATTGACACACCAATACTAGTTACTACATACGCACTCACTGATTCCTACGTCTACACACACATTCACTCATTCACCCATACAATCATTCATACATACAATCACTCATCTTTACAACACTATCATATGCACTCATACACCTATACAGACACTCACACTCTGCCACTCATCCATGGAGTTACTCACACACCTAGTCAGTCCTGTAAAGAATCAATCACACTTCCATTTTCTTGTCTATACAGTTAAACATAGAGCACCTTACATTTTCAAACATATACTAACACATACTTACTTTCTTATACAATCATTGATACAAGTACACATTGATCTGCAGAGAGTCACACACCTCCCAGCCAGCCACACACACACTCAGTCTCCCATACAAATACTTGGACAATCAATCAATAACCCATATAGTTAATCATATAGCTACTGATCAACACATGCAGCAGTTTACAGAACAACAGACATAATGATGCACAAATTAAGACAGTTTAGTCACTAACCCATGCACTCAGTGAGACACATTTAATCACTCACTCATACATTCAGTCATGCACCTACTAAATCCTTCGTCCAGACACTTATACATCTACTCATTCTTCAATATGTAAAACATATTTAAACTTTACAGAAACACACAGTCACTGGATGATGTCATCAGTGATGTCATCAGTGATGTCATTTGAGATGTCATCAGTGATGTCATCAGTGATGTCACTAACCATGTCATGAATGATGTAATATGTGACATCATCAGCAGTGGATTGCGGGTGCGCGATATATAGTTAGTGCAACTAACTATATATGGAATTTCAATGGTTTTGTGTGAGTAAAATAAGGTTTTTTAAATGCTAATTCCTAACTATATATGGTCTATAACCTATGGTTTTTTCAGTGAATATATATATATATATATATATATATATATATTCACTGAAAAAACCATAGGTTTCACACATGTTATAGTTAGCCCAACATTTCACTCATACAAAACCATTGAAATTCCCGTTATAGTTAGTTCAGCTAACTATAACTCGCACGCCCGCAATGCACTGCTGATGATGCTACATATTACATCACTCATGACATGGTCAATGACATCACTCATGACATCACTGATGACATTATAAACAAATTGATACTTAGTTCCCCGGGTTAGAAAGAGGTGAAAGAGCAAACAAGGAGTGTATGGAGCTAAGGGAGCGTGTCAGTTAGTCAGGGAACAAGGTGTTCCCTTGTTGGAACTGGGGGACCTCACACACCCAGACGGGAGCCTAGGTGTCATGCTTCATCATCGGTCTCCTGCTCCTCGTCAGACTGGCGCTGCAATGTCTGACGGGCGCCGTAGGCGCTCTTTGATGGAGATCTTTTGTTCCAGCCAGTTTTTGCGTGAAGGTGAGGGGTCTGGTGTGAGTGTAGTCGTGAGTGAAAAGGTGAGGTTTAAAAATAGGTGAGTCAGTCCACAATGAACTTTATTTGGGGTGGCTGACTCCCTAGTTTAAAAGGGTGGGAGGGGAGAAAGGGACTGTTTAAGGCTTCAGTGAACTTACTCAACCCTCTAAAAAGGTCGACATGTTTCATGGCAAAGTGCCAATTCTTCAGGACCTCAAATGAGTACTACACAGTGGAAAAGAAAAAGAAAAACGATAAATAAATGAAGTATCTAAATACAACCTCAATGGGTCAATCAGGAAGCAAGCCAGCAGGTCTTGCTCTGGAGGGGAACCTAGAAAAGATAAGTGGAAGGGTTGTAATCTCAACACATAGTTTGAAAGACCCTTCATTTACCAGGTTCAGAGCACAATCTCCATACATCCTCTAGCTTAGATATGCAGTGTTGCACATCAATCACACAAGAAAAGGGGCACATCGGTCAGTAGGGCGACCACACCAGGTTATTCAAAAAGTGTAATCGCATGCTGACGCTGCCCAGACCATGCATTCAGTCAAAGGTAGGAAGTTTTAAAAGGTTTAAAAGAGGGACGAAGACAAGGCATAAACCACATATATATTGATGACTGGAAGGGTGCTTACCCTAGGAACAACCCTGAAGGGCCCCGCAGTCTGTTCACGTGGGGCAGTTCAAAAGGTAAAGTACCTGTAAGAGAAGCACATACAGGGACCCCACCGGGTATGTTCAAAAAGCGCATGGTAGCGAATAACAGGTCATGGTGGTAGACAGACCGCCTGGCCAAACCAGGGGCGGAGAAATGCGAATATGACATCCACAACAAGACCTGATTCACTCCCCCACTGGGGCCCTAGAGTCAGCCCTCGACGCGTGCATGCTCTGCACCGGTAGCGTAAGCAAGGCTGGATGGAGCACCGGCCCCATATGGTAGTCTGAGACGTAAGTATGGCCGTATATTTGGAAAACACAGATTTTCAAGAGCTCAGGTGATCACCCAGACCAATGCCCGGCAAACCCAGTTAGAGGCAAACAGCGCGTCAGAGACCGCTGGTCAGAGCCGCGCCGGCGGAAGTGGACAGTGTCTCCCTTCAGAAAGTAAAACCGCAAATCACCGATCCCACTAGTCGGTGGGGGTTTAGTTTAATAACCTTCCAAGTCTTACCTGAGATGAAGAGCTGCCAGGGCGGAAACCTACCCACACCACGGAGCGCTCCTGCCGGTAGCGCGGAACAGCTGGTGTCATCTCAGTGCAGACGCCGCGGTTATAAAGCTGTAATCCGTGGCTCCGCAGAGAAACGCCTCGCTGGTGGGAGTGTCCCCCAAGGACCCCGTCATCTCAGTGCGTCAAAGGCGCAGGAGCGTGGCGTCTGAGGGAGGTGGAGAAATGCCTCTACAATGGCGGCCATCTTACAGTGGTGTGGTACTGAGGGACAGACAATAGCCAGATAATCCTGTCTATCAAGAGGTGGCATAGAAGGCCACGAGGGACTGCAGATGCTGGTGTCGGTACTACATTAAAGGTAGAATTGAGAGATTTCAAAATAGGGGTAACTGCAGTGACTCGTGGTTCAGGTTTGGGGATGCATGCGTAGTCACTGACATTGATGCGGGGATACGGGGGCCACATCGGTTGGTAGTCTGTCAGGCATTATGGGGGTGGTGTCATCCTAACCTCAAGATGTAGGGGTATGTATCACAACGAGTGATATTGTAGGGCAGTGATTTCAGTGAAGGTGGTATGGCTCGTGTAATCAAGATCTCTCAGGGTAGACATACAAGTGGAGAGACTGGACCCACACAGATAGTGGACAACTGTGATGGTGTACGTCGTGACAACTATATAGATGTTGTCTCTGTATGTATCTATTATGAAGGACTCAGCAAGGCACTGTATGAGGGTAAGTGCCGAGCGTGGTCATGCCCATAAATAGAGGCAACAAAGAGTCTATCCAGGACTCAAATTAGTGAAGAGCCTAACACACCTGAGGGGGCCTCATGGAGATGAGCTGATCAAATGTTAGGGTGGTCGGAGCAGGCAGAGTGATGTGTTACTGTATTTTATCTCGCCAGTAATGTCCAGGCCACCGAATCGTTGAGGCCCCGGGTGTCCAACTGAAGGCGATGTATCCACCGTTGTTCAATCCTGAACAGTGCTTGGTGGGTAATCGACGTGTGAGATTCCAGAACCACCCATTTAATGTTGTCAGCTTTGTGACCATGTAGTGCATAGTGTTCGTAAAGCCTGGTATGCGTTTTAGAGCAACGAATGTTGCTTTTATGTTCCATGATCCTCAGTTTGACTGATCTCATCGTCATGCCTATATAGTGTTGGTTGCAGGGGCAGGTCAACAGATAAATACATCTTGAGCTGTTGCAGTTGGTATGCCTGTTGAGGTGCCAGGTAAAGTTGTCTGAGAGTTTTATCTCTTTGCATTGTATCGTTTGTTGACATACAACGCACCCACCACAAGGGTAGTGACCCACCACTGGTGGCAAGTTCCACAAAGTGTTCTGGATGGCGGTCACTGGTTTTTTGGGGCGTGTGTGGATCAAGGAGTCTTTTAAGTTGGCGGTACGCTTAAAAGCAAAGCGGGGTCGTGGGATTTCTAAATCCCCTGTGTTGAGTAAACCCCAGTGTTTATTGATTGTTCTTTTCATCTCTGTTGAGTTCTGTGTGTAACAGGAGACACAGGTGATGACATCATCAGGCTCTTTCGTGTGTGACTCCAAAAGAGCCTCTCGAGGATTGTTGAGCGCTCTTTTGCGAGACTTATAAATAAGCCTGGCGGGGTAGCCTCTGTCTTGTAATTTGTGTTGTAACTGCATGGACTCTTTCTTGTAGTCAGATGTCGCCGAGCAGTTTCTCCGGATTCTCAAGAACTGCCCGAATGGGAGATTCTCTCGCAGCGATCTGGGATGGTGGCTCCCAAAGAGCAGTAGACTGTTCCTATCAGTTTCTTTCCTGTACAAAGAGGTACTAAGACCATCTTGATTAAGGCTGATTGTGAGATCCAGGAAGGGTATCTTGATGTCTGAAATAGTGGCTGTGAATTTGAGAAACTGGTTCTGCTGGTTGATCCAGGAGCAGAAGGCTTCACAATTTGTCCGGTTACCATGCCAGAGAATCAGGATATCATCGATATACCTTCGCCACATTGTGATGTTCTGGCTATATGGGTTATTGTTTGAGTAGATGTGAAGGTTTTCAAAAGTGGCCATGTAAATACATGCCAGACTTGGAGCAAAGGTCGAACCCATAGAGGTCCCCTGTATTTGGTGGTAAAGTTGGGACCCGTACTGGAAAAAAATTTCAGTTAGTGCTAGACTGGCACAAGCCATTATGAAAGAGATGGGCGTGGGTGAACACCAGTTCTCTGACCTGAGGGTAAGCTCAACAGCATCCAGAGTGGCCTGTTGTGGAATATTCGTATATAGAGCCTCCACATCTAGGGTCAGGAGGAGGTCTACATTCTCTCTGCCATCGATGGATTCAATGAGGCGGAGTACATCCCTCGTGTCTTGTACAAAGGATGGTATTTTTCTCACGAGTGGTTGTAAGAACACATCACAAAATTTGGATAGGGGCTCGAGTAGTGAGCCAATCCCCGACACTATTGGTCTCCCAGGGACCGGTGTGGTACCCTTGTGTATCTTGGGGAGGGTGTAGAAGTAGGGGACAACTGGGTCCTTTGTGATCAGGAAATCAGCCTCATTTTTTGAGATCCACTCATTGGTCTCACCTTCCATGACTAAACTAGTGATAGCAGTGGTAAGTCTCGGGGTGGGATCAGATATCAATGGTCTGTAGTGTCTTGCGTTTGCAAGTTGGCGTTTACATTCTGAATCGTAGTCTGTGATGTTTTGAATCACGGTAGCTCCCCCTTTGTCAGCTTGTTTGATGACAATTGAGCTATCGTTTCCCAGATTCTGGATAGCAAGTCTCTCCATTTTCGACAAGTTGTTGAAGACTGGTTTATTAGTTTTATTCTCAAGGGATTTCAGTACTGCCTTTTCAAAAACTAGTACCTCAGGGGGAACCATGCCATCCGATGGAGTAAAAGTGGATGGCTTGCGCAGCCCTGTGTCTAAAGAATCAATAGTGGGGCTATTTCCAAAATAGGCGCGGAGCCGTATCTTTCTGAACAACTGTTTAATCTCACATAGTTCATTAAAGTTGTCCGGAGTGGGGGTGGGGACGAAGCCTAGACCCTTTTCAAGGACCACTGTTTCAATGGAAGTCAGTGGTCTAGTGGAGAGGTTGACTATTAGACTCTCCTCCCTCGGGTTGTGCTCCTCGTCTCCACTGATGTTGAGGCCGTTTGTTGGTCTTGAAATTGTACCCCTTTCTGGTTTCCTCGCCGCCGCCCTTTTCCTCTGCCCCAACCTGTGTCGTGAAAAGGAGGGTTCACGGGGAAGAATTGTGGCGGTGGGCCTTGTGGATAGAATGGATATTGCCATGGTGGTATCATTTGCGGTGGTCCCTGGAACATCTGGTTTTGGTTGTAACCTTGGTTCCATCTTTGTTGGTGTTGATTCCTTTTGTTGGTCGGTGGGTTGCCACCGCTTGAATCACTGCTGGAGGAGCCCCGCCGGTTGTTAAACTCAGAGCTCTCATCAGAAGAATAGCTCGTCTTTTTATTGGTGTACCCTTCCCTAAGGTAAGGATAAACTTTTTCTTTGTCAAATTTGGAAATGTCCTTTTGAAGTTTAGTAATTTTCTGTTTAAGCAGAAAATCCTGGCTATCCGAGATTTCTTGATTAATTTCTGCCAACTTGGTGGTAAATGGGGTTTTAGTCAAAGTTCCCGTAATGGCAGTTTCTAAAGCTGTAATTTTGCCAAGTAGATCGTCTGCCAGTCTCTTGGCTGTTTTTACTATGAGGAACAACAAGTCCCTGGTGCATTTCCAGGAAACCTGGCACCATTCACCCTTAAACTGCCCATCTTCAAGAAAGAGTCTCGGTATGATTGTTACCAGGAGTCCATGTGGGGCTATT
Source organism: Lissotriton helveticus (assembly GCF_964261635.1). Classification (NCBI taxonomy): domain Eukaryota; kingdom Metazoa; phylum Chordata; class Amphibia; order Caudata; family Salamandridae; genus Lissotriton; species Lissotriton helveticus. Next base: position 1,120,701,510 of record NC_136070.1, read on the forward strand.
TTAGCTCTTAGGTATTCTGTCATCATGATACCATGCACAGTTATCCTTAACCATTCTTTTTTCAAACCAGTGAGGGTCGACCAGTCATCGTTAGTGGAATTAGAGGCGGTCGCCCCTCCAGCCCCAAAGGGTGGAGCAGCAGATCTTAAAGCCTCAGCTATAGCCTCTTCGTCGAAGCTCAAACCAGGGACGTCTTCCATATTTGGAGGTTCGCCGCAGGTGAAAGAGAAATACCTAGTGAGCTTATAAAAGTAGAGAGAATAGCCTGGAAAGAAAACCGTAAGTGTTTTCACAGGCTGTTGGTCCTCGCAGTGGAAGATGACACTGTAGGTAACCTTAAAGGTTCCGTGGGGGGGCCCACGCTGAGAGTAAATTACAAAAAAGGAACCAGGGGTGGACAATATTTTACGGGGTCCAAGGTATGCGTCCAATCAACTTATAAACAAATTGATACTTAGTTCCCCGGGTTAGAAAGAGGTGAAAGAGCAAACAAGGAGTGTATGGAGCTAATGGAGCGTGTCAGTTAGTCAGGGAACAAGGTGTTCCCTTGTTGGAACTGGGGGACCTCACACACCCAGACGGGAGCCTAGGTGTCATGCTTCATCATCGGTCTCCTGCTCCTCGTCAGACTGGCGCTGCAATGTCTGACGGGCGCCGTAGGCGCTCTTTGATGGAGATCTTTTGTTCCAGCCAGTTTTTGCGTGAAGGTGAGGGGTCTGGTGTGAGTGTAGTCGTGAGTGAAAAGGTGAGGTTTAAAAATAGGTGAGTCAGTCCACAATGAACTTTATTTGGGGTGGCTGACTCCCTAGTTTAAAAGGGTGGGAGGGGAGAAAGGGACTGTTTAAGGCTTCAGTGAACTTACTCAACCCTCTAAAAAGGTCGACATGTTTCATGGCAAAGTGCCAATTCTTCAGGACCTCAAATGAGTACTACACAGTGGAAAAGAAAAAGAAAAACGATAAATAAATGAAGTATCTAAATACAACCTCAATGGGTCAATCAGGAAGCAAGCCAGCAGGTCTTGCTCTGGAGGGGAACCTAGAAAAGATAAGTGGAAGGGTTGTAATCTCAACACATAGTTTGAAAGACCCTTCATTTACCAGGTTCAGAGCACAATCTCCATACATCCTATAGCTTAGATATGCAGTGTTGCACATCAATCACACAAGAAAAGGGGCACATCGGTCAGTAGGGCGACCACACCAGGTTATTCAAAAAGTGTAATCGCATGCTGACGCTGCCCAGACCATGCATTCAGTCAAAGGTAGGAAGTTTTAAAAGGTTTAAAAGAGGGACGAAGACAAGGCATAAACCACATATATATTGATGACTGGAAGGGTGCTTACCCTAGGAACAACCCTGAAGGGCCCCGCAGTCTGTTCACGTGGGGCAGTTCAAAAGGTAAAGTACCTGTAAGAGAAGCACATACAGGGACCCCACCGGGTATGTTCAAAAAGCGCATGGTAGCGAATAACAGGTCATGGTGGTAGACAGACCGCCTGGCCAAACCAGGGGCGGAGAAATGCGAATATGACATCCACAACAAGACCTGATTCACTCCCCCACTGGGGCCCTAGAGTCAGCCCTCGACGCGTGCATGCTCTGCACCGGTAGCGTAAGCAAGGCTGGATGGAGCACCGGCCCCATATGGTAGTCTGAGACGTAAGTATGGCCGTATATTTGGAAAACACAGATTTTCAAGAGCTCAGGTGATCACCCAGACCAATGCCCGGCAAACCCAGTTAGAGGCAAACAGCGCGCCAGAGACCGCTGGTCAGAGCCGCGCCGGCGGAAGTGGACAGTGTCTCCCTTCAGAAAGTAAAACCGCAAATCACCGATCCCACTAGTCGGTGGGGGTTTAGTTTAATAACCTTCCAAGTCTTACCTGAGATGAAGAGCTGCCAGGGCGGAAACCTACCCACACCATGGAGCGCTCCTGCCGGTAGCGCGGAACAGCTGGTGTCATCTCAGTGCAGACGCCGCGGTTATAAAGCTGTAATCCGTGGCTCCGCAGAGAAACGCCTCGCTGGTGGGAGTGTCCCCCAAGGACCCCGTCATCTCAGTGCGTCAAAGGCGCAGGAGCGTGGCGTCTGAGGGAGGTGGAGAAATGCCTCTACAATGGCGGCCATCTTACAGTGGTGTGGTACTGAGGGACAGACAATAGCCAGATAATCCTGTCTATCAAGAGGTGGCATAGAAGGCCACGAGGGACTGCAGATGCTGGTGTCGGTACTACATTAAAGGTAGAATTGAGAGATTTCAAAATAGGGGTAACTGCAGTGACTCGTGGTTCAGGTTTGGGGATGCATGCGTAATAATAATAATAATAATAAAGAGTTTTATAGAGCGCGAACAGTTGCCTCACAAGGAGGTATCCCGGCGCTATAAGAACAGAACGGCCGTAGAAGTCATGTGGCATACTTAACGTTGTGGAGTGAAAAGCCAGGTTTTCAGCAGTCGTTTAAAACAGGCTTCTGAGGGGGCCTGTTGGAGAGCGGAAGGAAGAGAGTTCCATAGCCCCGCCACATTGGCCGAGAACGTTCTTCCGCCCAGCCGTGCCCTTCGCACTCGTGGGATCACAATCTTCACCTGCCCGTTGGAGCGGAGGGACCGAGACTGGTGATACCTGGGGAGTCTAACTTTCAGGTAGTTAGGGCAAGTGCCAAACAGGGACCTAAAGGCCAGCGTCAGGGTTTTGAACTTGACCCGGCTGGCCACTGGGAGCCAGTGCATTGCCCGTAGATGCGGAGAGACAGAGTGTTTGAAAGGAATGCACCTCAGCAGTCTCGCAGCCGCATTCTGTACCGTCTGAAGGCGCTGGATTAGATACCGTGGGAGGCCGAGATAGAGTCCGTTTGCGTAGTCCAGCCTCGATGTTATTGTAGCATGGACCACCATTTTACGGCACTCTACTGGTAGTAGTCTCAAGATCTTGCGTAGATTTCTCAACTTGGTGAGACAGCAACCAGCAACCTGCTGAATATGGGAAGCGAAGGAGAGGTTGCTATCCCATCGGACTCCCAAATTTTTCGCGCTCTGGCTCGGTGACGGAGGTGTTCCCATTTCCACCGGCCACCAAAGTTCTGCAGGGGGGGGCAACCCCTTGCCAAAGAAGATAACCTCGGTCTTCTCAGTATTCAATTTAAGTTTATTGGCGTTCATCCATCTGGCCACATCTCGGAGGCATCCCTTAAAAGTCGCAAAGGCCTCTTCCGACACCTCCGAGTATGGAAACACCAGCTGGGTGTCATCAGCATATGAGATTGCTTTGACCCCCCAGTTTGAAATAAGTGTGAACAGAGGAGCCAAATAAACATTAAATAGTAGCGGGCTTAGTGCCGACCCCTGGGGAACACCACATTTCAACTTGGAGGGTTTTGAGACAATCTGATCTAATGCCACCTTCTGTGTTCTTAGTGATAGGTACGACTGAATCCAGTTCAATGCTTGATCTTTTATCCCTATCTCAGCCAGCGTAGTCACTGACATTGATGCGGGGATACGGGGGCCACATCGGTTGGTAGTCTGTCAGGCATTATGGGGGTGGTGTCATCCTAACCTCAAGATGTAGGGGTATGTATCACAACGAGTGATATTGTAGGGCAGTGATTTCAGTGAAGGTGGTATGGCTCGTGTAATCAAGATCTCTCAGGGTAGACATACAAGTGGAGAGACTGGACCCACACAGATAGTGGACAACTGTGATGGTGTACGTCGTGACAACTATATAGATGTTGTCTCTGTATGTATCTATTATGAAGGACTCAGCAAGGCACTGTATGAGGGTAAGTGCCGAGCGTGGTCATGCCCATAAATAGAGGCAACAAAGAGTCTATCCAGGACTCAAATTAGTGAAGAGCCTAACACACCTGAGGGGGCCTCATGGAGATGAGCTGATCAAATGTTAGGGTGGTCGGAGCAGGCAGAGTGATGTGTTACTGTATTTTATCTCGCCAGTAATGTCCAGGCCACCGAATCGTTGAGGCCCCGGGTGTCCAACTGAAGGCGATGTATCCACCGTTGTTCAATCCTGAACAGTGCTTGGTGGGTAATCGACGTGTGAGATTCCAGAACCACCCATTTAATGTTGTCAGCTTTGTGACCATGTAGTGCATAGTGTTCGTAAAGCCTGGTATGCGTTTTAGAGCAACGAATGTTGCTTTTATGTTCCATGATCCTCAGTTTGACTGATCTCATCGTCATGCCTATATAGTGTTGGTTGCAGGGGCAGGTCAACAGATAAATACATCTTGAGCTGTTGCAGTTGGTATGCCTGTTGAGGTGCCAGGTAAAGTTGTCTGAGAGTTTTATCTCTTTGCATTGTATCGTTTGTTGACATACAACGCACCCACCACAAGGGTAGTGACCCACCACTGGTGGCAAGTTCCACAAAGTGTTCTGGATGGCGGTCACTGGTTTTTTGGGGCGTGTGTGGATCAAGGAGTCTTTTAAGTTGGCGGTACGCTTAAAAGCAAAGCGGGGTCGTGGGATTTCTAAATCCCCTGTGTTGAGTAAACCCCAGTGTTTATTGATTGTTCTTTTCATCTCTGTTGAGTTCTGTGTGTAACAGGAGACACAGGTGATGACATCATCAGGCTCTTTCGTGTGTGACTCCAAAAGAGCCTCTCGAGGATTGTTGAGCGCTCTTTTGCGAGACTTATAAATAAGCCTGGCGGGGTAGCCTCTGTCTTGTAATTTGTGTTGTAACTGCATGGACTTTTTCTTGTAGTCAGATGTCGCCGAGCAGTTTCTCCGGATTCTCAAGAACTGCCCGAATGGGAGATTCTCTCGCAGCGATCTGGGATGGTGCCCATTCGGGCAGTTCTTGAGAATCCGGAGAAACTGCTCGGCGACATCTGACTACAAGAAAGAGTCCATGCAGTTACAACACAAATTACAAGACAGAGGCTACCCCGCCAGGCTTATTTATAAGTCTCGCAAAAGAGCGCTCAACAATCCTCGAGAGGCTCTTTTGGAGTCACACACGAAAGAGCCTGATGATGTCATCACCTGTGTCTCCTGTTACACACAGAACTCAACAGAGATGAAAAGAACAATCAATAAACACTGGGGTTTACTCAACACAGGGGATTTAGAAATCCCACGACCCCGCTTTGCTTTTAAGCGTACCGCCAACTTAAAAGACTCCTTGATCCACACACGCCCCAAAAAACCAGTGACCGCCATCCAGAACACTTTGTGGAACTTGCCACCAGTGGTGGGTCACTACCCTTGTGGTGGGTGCGTTGTATGTCAACAAACGATACAATGCAAAGAGATAAAACTCTCAGACAACTTTACCTGGCACCTCAACAGGCATACCAACTGCAACAGCTCAAGATGTATTTATCTGTTGACCTGCCCCTGCAACCAACACTATATAGGCATGACGATGAGATCAGTCAAACTGAGGATCATGGAACATAAAAGCAACATTCGTTGCTCTAAAACGCATACCAGGCTTTACGAACACTATGCACTACATGGTCACAAAGCTGACAACATTAAATGGGTGGTTCTGGAATCTCACACGTCGATTACCCACCAAGCACTGTTCAGGATTGAACAACGGTGGATACATCGCCTTCAGTTGGACACCCGGGGCCTCAACGATTCGGTGGCCTGGACATTACTGGCGAGATAAAATACAGTAACACATCACTCTGCCTGCTCCGACCACCCTAACATTTGATCAGCTCATCTCCATGAGGCCCCCTCAGGTGTGTTAGGCTCTTCACTAATTTGAGTCCTGGATAGACTCTTTGTTGCCTCTATTTATGGGCATGACCACGCTCGGCACTTACCCTCATACAGTGCCTTGCTGAGTCCTTCATAATAGATACATACAGAGACAACATCTATATAGTTGTCACGACGTACACCATCACAGTTGTCCACTATCTGTGTGGGTCCAGTCTCTCCACTTGTATGTCTACCCTGAGAGATCTTGATTACACGAGCCATACCACCTTCACTGAAATCACTGCCCTACAATATCACTCGTTGTGATACATACCCCTACATCTTGAGGTTAGGATGACACCACCCCCATAATGCCTGACAGACTACCAACCGATGTGGCCCCCGTATCCCCGCATCAATGTCAGTGACTACGCATGCATCCCCAAACCTGAACCACGAGTCACTGCAGTTACCCCTATTTTGAAATCTCTCAATTCTACCTTTAATGTAGTACCGACACCAGCATCTGCAGTCCCTCGTGGCCTTCTATGCCACCTCTTGATAGACAGGATTATCTGGCTATTGTCTGTCCCTCAGTACCACACCACTGTAAGATGGCCGCCATTGTAGAGGCATTTCTCCACCTCCCTCAGACGCCACGCTCCTGCGCCTTTGACGCACTGAGATGACGGGGTCCTTGGGGGACACTCCCACCAGCGAGGCGTTTCTCTGCGGAGCCACGGATTACAGCTTTATAACCGCGGCGTCTGCACTGAGATGACACCAGCTGTTCCGCGCTACCGGCAGGAGCGCTCCGTGGTGTGGGTAGGTTTCCGCCCTGGCAGCTCTTCATCTCAGGTAAGACTTGGAAGGTTATTAAACTAAACCCCCACCGACTAGTGGGATCGGTGATTTGCGGTTTTACTTTCTGAAGGGAGACACTGTCCACTTCCGCCGGCGCGGCTCTGACCAGCGGTCTCTGGCGCGCTGTTTGCCTCTAACTGGGTTTGCCGGGCATTGGTCTGGGTGATCACCTGAGCTCTTGAAAATCTGTGTTTTCCAAATATACGGCCATACTTACGTCTCAGACTACCATATGGGGCCGGTGCTCCATCCAGCCTTGCTTACGCTACCGGTGCAGAGCATGCACGCGTCGAGGGCTGACTCTAGGGCCCCAGTGGGGGAGTGAATCAGGTCTTGTTGTGGATGTCATATTCGCATTTCTCCGCCCCTGGTTTGGCCAGGCGGTCTGTCTACCACCATGACCTGTTATTCGCTACCATGCGCTTTTTGAACATACCCGGTGGGGTCCCTGTATGTGCTTCTCTTACAGGTACTTTACCTTTTGAACTGCCCCACGTGAACAGACTGCGGGGCCCTTCAGGGTTGTTCCTAGGGTAAGCACCCTTCCAGTCATCAATATATATGTGGTTTATGCCTTGTCTTCGTCCCTCTTTTAAACCTTTTAAAACTTCCTACCTTTGACTGAATGCATGGTCTGGGCAGCGTCAGCATGCGATTACACTTTTTGAATAACCTGGTGTGGTCGCCCTACTGACCGATGTGCCCCTTTTCTTGTGTGATTGATGTGCAACACTGCATATCTAAGCTAGAGGATGTATGGAGATTGTGCTCTGAACCTGGTAAATGAAGGGTCTTTCAAACTATGTGTTGAGATTACAACCCTTCCACTTATCTTTTCTAGGTTCCCCTCCAGAGCAAGACCTGCTGGCTTGCTTCCTGATTGACCCATTGAGGTTGTATTTAGATACTTCATTTATTTATCGTTTTTCTTTTTCTTTTCCACTGTGTAGTACTCATTTGAGGTCCTGAAGAATTGGCACTTTGCCATGAAACATGTCGACCTTTTTAGAGGGTTGAGTAAGTTCACTGAAGCCTTAAACAGTCCCTTTCTCCCCTCCCACCCTTTTAAACTAGGGAGTCAGCCACCCCAAATAAAGTTCATTGTGGACTGACTCACCTATTTTTAAACTTCACCTTTTCACTCACGACTACACTCACACCAGACCCCTCACCTTCACGCAAAAACTGGCTGGAACAAAAGATCTCCATCAAAGAGCGCCTACGGCGCCCGTCAGACATTGCAGCGCCAGTCTGACGAGGAGCAGGAGACCGATGATGAAGCATGACACCTAGGCTCCCGTCTGGGTGTGTGAGGTCCCCCAGTTCCAACAAGGGAACACCTTGTTCCCTGACTAACTGACACGCTCCCTTAGCTCCATACACTCCTTGTTTGCTCTTTCACCTCTTTCTAACCCGGGGAACTAAGTATCAATTTGTTTATAAGTTGATTGGACGCATACCTTGGACCCCGTAAAATATTGTCCACCCCTGGTTCCTTTTTTGTAATTTACTCTCAGCGTGGGCCCCCCCACGGAACCTTTAAGGTTACCTACAGTGTCATCTTCCACTGCGAGGACCAACAGCCTGTGAAAACACTTACGGTTTTCTTTCCAGGCTATTCTCTCTACTTTTATAAGCTCACTAGGTATTTCTCTTTCACCTGCGGCGAACCTCCAAATATGGAAGACGTCCCTGGTTTGAGCTTCGACGGAGAGGCTATAGCTGAGGCTTTAAGATCTGCTGCTCCACCCTTTGGGGCTGGAGGGGCGACCGCCTCTAATTCCACTAACGATGACTGGTCGACCCTCACTGGTTTGAAGAAAGAATGGTTAAGGATAACTGTGCATGGTATCATGATGACAGAATACCTAAGAGCTAAAATAGCCCCACATGGACTCCTGGTAACAATCATACCGAGACTCTTTCTTGAAGATGGGCAGTTTAAGGGTGAATGGTGCCAGGTTTCCTGGAAATGCACCAGGGACTTGTTGTTCCTCATAGTAAAAACAGCCAAGAGACTGGCAGACGATCTACTTGGCAAAATTACAGCTTTAGAAACTGCCATTAGGGGAACTTTGACTAAAACCCCATTTACCACCAAGTTGGCAGAAATTAATCAAGAAATCTCGGATAGCCAGGATTTTCTGCTTAAACAGAAAATGACTAAACTTCAAAAGGACATTTCCAAATTTGACAAAGAAAAAGTTTATCCTTACCTTAGGGAAGGGTCCACCAATAAAAAGACGAGCTATTCTTCTGATGAGAGCTCTGAGTTTAACAACCGGCGGGGCTCCTCCAGCAGTGATTCAAGCGGTGGCAACCCACCGACCAACAAAAGGAATCAACACCAACAAAGATGGAACCAAGGTTACAACCAAAACCAGATGTTCCAGGGACCACCGCAAATGATACCACCATGGCAATATCCATTCTATCCACAAGGCCCACCGCCACAATTCTTCCCCGTGAACCCTCCTTTTCACGACAGAGGTTGGGGCAGAGGAAAAGGGCGGCGGCGAGGAAACCAGAAAGGGGTACAATTTCAAGACCAACAAACGGCCTCAACATCAGTGGAGACGAGGAGCACAACCCGAGGGAGGAGAGTCTAATAGTCAACCTCTCCACTAGACCACTGACTTCCATTGAAACAGTGGTCCTTGAAAAGGGTCTAGGCTTCGTCCCCACCCCCACTCCGGACAACTTTAATGAACTATGTGAGATTAAACAGTTGTTCAGAAAGATACGGCTCCGCGCCTATTTTGGAAATAGCCCCACTATTGATTCTTTAGACACAGGGCTGCGCAAGCCATCCACTTTTACTCCATCGGATGGCTTGGTTCCCCCTGAGGTACTAGTTTTTGAAAAGGCAGTACTGAAATCCCTTGAGAATAAAACTAATAAACCAGTCTTCAACAACTTGTCGAAAATGGAGAGACTTGCTATCCAGAATCTGGGAAACGATAGCTCAATTGTCATCAAACAAGCTGACAAAGGGGGAGCTACCGTGATTCAAAACATCACAGACTACGATTCAGAATGTAAACGCCAACTTGCAAACGCAAGACACTACAGACCATTGATATCTGATCCCACCCCGAGACTTACCACTGCTATCACTAGTTTAGTCATGGAAGGTGAGACCAATGAGTGGATCTCAAAAAATGAGGCTGATTTCCTGATCACAAAGGACCCAGTTGTCCCCTACTTCTACACCCTCCCCAAGATACACAAGGGTACCACACCGGTCCCTGGGAGACCAATAGTGTCGGGGATTGGCTCACTACTCGAGCCCCTATCCAAATTTTGTGATGTGTTCTTACAACCACTCGTGAGAAAAATACCATCCTTTGTACAAGACACGAGGGATGTACTCCGCCTCATTGAATCCATCGATGGCAGAGAGAATGTAGACCTCCTCCTGACCCTAGATGTGGAGGCTCTATATACGAATATTCCACAACAGGCCACTCTGGATGCTGTTGAGCTTACCCTCAGGTCAGAGAACTGGTGTTCACCCACGCCCATCTCTTTCATAATGGCTTGTGCCAGTCTAGCACTAACTGAAATTTTTTTCCAGTACGGGTCCCAACTTTACCACCAAATACAGGGGACCTCTATGGGTTCGACCTTTGCTCCAAGTCTGGCATGTATTTACATGGCCACTTTTGAAAACCTTCACATCTACTCAAACAATAACCCATATAGCCAGAACATCACAATGTGGCGAAGGTATATCGATGATATCCTGATTCTCTGGCATGGTAACCGGACAAATTGTGAAGCCTTCTGCTCCTGGATCAACCAGCAGAACCAGTTTCTCAAATTCACAGCCACTATTTCAGACATCAAGATACCCTTCCTGGATCTCACAATCAGCCTTAATCAAGATGGTCTTAGTACCTCTTTGTACAGGAAAGAAACTGATAGGAACAGTCTACTGCTCTTTGGGAGCCACCATCCCAGATCGCTGCGAGAGAATCTCCCATTCGGGCAGTTCTTGAGAATCCGGAGAAACTGCTCGGCGACATCTGACTACAAGAAAGAGTCCATGCAGTTACAACACAAATTACAAGACAGAGGCTACCCCGCCAGGCTTATTTATAAGTCTCGCAAAAGAGCGCTCAACAATCCTCGAGAGGCTCTTTTGGAGTCACACACGAAAGAGCCTGATGATGTCATCACCTGTGTCTCCTGTTACACACAGAACTCAACAGAGATGAAAAGAACAATCAATAAACACTGGGGTTTACTCAACACAGGGGATTTAGAAATCCCACGACCCCGCTTTGCTTTTAAGCGTACCGCCAACTTAAAAGACTCCTTGATCCACACACGCCCCAAAAAACCAGTGACCGCCATCCAGAACACTTTGTGGAACTTGCCACCAGTGGTGGGTCACTACCCTTGTGGTGGGTGCGTTGTATGTCAACAAACGATACAATGCAAAGAGATACAACTCTCAGACAACTTTACCTGGCACCTCAACAGGCATACCAACTGCAACAGCTCAAGATGTATTTATCTGTTGACCTGCCCCTGCAACCAACACTATATAGGCATGACGATGAGATCAGTCAAACTGAGGATCATGGAACATAAAAGCAACATTCGTTGCTCTAAAACGCATACCAGGCTTTACGAACACTATGCACTACATGGTCACAAAGCTGACAACATTAAATGGGTGGTTCTGGAATCTCACACGTCGATTACCCACCAAGCACTGTTCAGGATTGAACAACGGTGGATACATCGCCTTCAGTTGGACACCCGGGGCCTCAACGATTCGGTGGCCTGGACATTACTGGCGAGATAAAATACAGTAACACATCACTCTGCCTGCTCCGACCACCCTAACATTTGATCAGCTCATCTCCATGAGGCCCCCTCAGGTGTGTTAGGCTCTTCACTCATTTGAGTCCTGGATAGACTCTTTGTTGCCTCTATTTATGGGCATGACCACGCTCGGCACTTACCCTCATACAGTGCCTTGCTGAGTCCTTCATAATAGATACATACAGAGACAACATCTATATAGTTGTCACGACGTACACCATCACAGTTGTCCACTATCTGTGTGGGTCCAGTCTCTCCACTTGTATGTCTACCCTGAGAGATCTTGATTACACGAGCCATACCACCTTCACTGAAATCACTGCCCTACAATATCACTCGTTGTGATACATACCCCTACATCTTGAGGTTAGGATGACACCACCCCCATAATGCCTGACAGACTACCAACCGATGTGGCCCCCGTATCCCCGCATCAATGTCAGTGACTACGCATGCATCCCCAAACCTGAACCACGAGTCACTGCAGTTACCCCTATTTTGAAATCTCTCAATTCTACCTTTAATGTAGTACCGACACCAGCATCTGCAGTCCCTCGTGGCCTTCTATGCCACCTCTTGATAGACAGGATTATCTGGCTATTGTCTGTCCCTCAGTACCACACCACTGTAAGATGGCCGCCATTGTAGAGGCATTTCTCCACCTCCCTCAGACGCCACGCTCCTGCGCCTTTGACGCACTGAGATGACGGGGTCCTTGGGGGATACTCCCACCAGCGAGGCGTTTCTCTGCGGAGCCACGGATTACAGCTTTATAACCGCGGCGTCTGCACTGAGATGACACCAGCTGTTCCGCGCTACCGGCAGGAGCGCTCCGTGGTGTGGGTAGGTTTCGGCCCTGGCAGCTCTTCATCTCAGGTAAGACTTGGAAGGTTATTAAACTAAACCCCCACCGACTAGTGGGATCGGTGATTTGCGGTTTTACTTTCTGAAGGGAGACACTGTCCACTTCCGCCGGCGCGGCTCTGACCAGCGGTCTCTGGTGCGCTGTTTGCCTCTAACTGGGTTTGCCGGGCATTGGTCTGGGTGATCACCTGAGCTCTTGAAAATCTGTGTTTTCCAAATATACGGCCATACTTACGTCTCAGACTACCATATGGGGCTGGTGCTCCATCCAGCCTTGCTTACGCTACCGGTGCAGAGCATGCACGCGTCGAGGGCTGACTCTAGGGCCCCAGTGGGGGAGTGAATCAGGTCTTGTTGTGGATGTCATATTCGCATTTCTCCGCCCCTGGTTTGGCCAGGCGGTCTGTCTACCACCATGACCTGTTATTCGCTACCATGCGCTTTTTGAACATACCCGGTGGGGTCCCTGTATGTGCTTCTCTTACAGGTACTTTACCTTTTGAACTGCCCCACGTGAACAGACTGCGGGGCCCTTCAGGGTTGTTCCTAGGGTAAGCACCCTTCCAGTCATCAATATATATGTGGTTTATGCCTTGTCTTCGTCCCTCTTTTAAACCTTTTAAAACTTCCTACCTTTGACTGAATGCATGGTCTGGGCAGCGTCAGCATGCGATTACACTTTTTGAATAACCTGGTGTGGTCGCCCTACTGACCGATGTGCCCCTTTTCTTGTGTGATTGATGTGCAACACTGCATATCTAAGCTAGAGGATGTATGGAGATTGTGCTCTGAACCTGGTAAATGAAGGGTCTTTCAAACTATGTGTTGAGATTACAACCCTTCCACTTATCTTTTCTAGGTTCCCCTCCAGAGCAAGACCTGCTGGCTTGCTTCCTGATTGACCCATTGAGGTTGTATTTAGATACTTCATTTATTTATCGTTTTTCTTTTTCTTTTCCACTGTGTAGTACTCATTTGAGGTCCTGAAGAATTGGCACTTTGCCATGAAACATGTCGACCTTTTTAGAGGGTTGAGTAAGTTCACTGAAGCCTTAAACAGTCCCTTTCTCCCCTCCCACCCTTTTAAACTAGGGAGTCAGCCACCCCAAATAAAGTTCATTGTGGACTGACTCACCTATTTTTAAACCTCACCTTTTCACTCACGACTACACTCACACCAGACCCCTCACCTTCACGCAAAAACTGGCTGGAACAAAAGATCTCCATCAAAGAGCGCCTACGGCGCCCGTCAGACATTGCAGCGCCAGTCTGACGAGGAGCAGGAGACCGATGATGAAGCATGACACCTAGGCTCCCGTCTGGGTGTGTGAGGTCCCCCAGTTCCAACAGAACTAACTGACACGCTCCCTTAGCTCCATACACTCCTTGTTTGCTCTTTCACCTCTTTCTAACCCGGGGAACTAAGTATCAATTTGTTTATAAGTTGATTGGACGCATACCTTGGACCCCGTAAAATATTGTCCACCCCTGGTTCCTTTTTTGTAATTTTATCACTGATGACATCTCAAATGACATCACTGATGACATCATCCAGTGAATGTCTGTCTTTCTGAAAAATAAATCTTTTTATATATGTATATCTAAAGGTCGATGGAAGAATAAATGGGTAAATAAGTGTCTAAATGGATGTTTTTTTGTAAAATTGATTGTATAACTGACTTATTAAGTGTATCCCAGCAAATACATGGATTAGCGAGCAATGTTTAAATATGTAAATATCTGTATCAGTGTCTCACTTTGTGTATAAGTGGCTGCATGGGTTGGTGAGTAGCTATATGAGTGTCTATATGGGTTATTAGTTGTTTTTTTGAGTATCAGAATGAGTGTCTGTATGGTTTGGTGGGGGGTATTATTTAGCGCACAAATGCATGAATGACTGACTCACTGTTTGTATGTGTTTTGAAGACAGCATGTGTGCAGGACTGTATGGGTGGATGAGTGTGTGAATGGGTGTGTTAGGGAGTGAATGACTGTATCAATAGTACCTTTATGAGTAACTACATATGTTTTAAACTAGTAAATGTGAGTATTGATGTATATACGTGAGTATATGTGAGAGTGAGAGATTGGAAGAGTTCCTGTATAAATAAATATGTGTTTCTATAAGTGATTGTTTAAGAGAGTAAGTTTGTGTATGTTTCTGTAGAGGTAAGTGTAGTGGTGTGTGTATAGCTGTATATGCAAGTAAATGGATGTTTGATAGTTTATTTGCATGTGTGAGTATGTGTGTGAGTAACTCTATGGATGAGTATCGGTGTGTAACAGGATGTATAGGTGTATGAGTACATATAATGAGGAGTGAGTACATGTATGAGTGACTATATACAACTGTTGGTGAATGAGTGGATGTGTATGTAGATGTTGGAATTACTGAATAGGTTGTTGTAACTGGTATTGGTATCTCCATTTTTTGAAAATTTTTGTTTATATTTTTGAATGTGTTTATCAAATGTTATATTAGGGTGAGAGGAGGTCTGCCACTCTTTCACAAGGATGATGTCATCAGTGATGTCTTTCAAGATGTCATCAGTGATGTCATGAGTGATGTCACTGACCATGTCATGAGTGATGTAATATGTGACGTCATCAGCAGTGCATTGCGGGCGCGCGAGTTATAGTTAGCTGAACTAACTATAACGGGGAAATTTCAATGGTTTTGTATGAGTGAAATGTCCAGCTAACTATAACATGTGTGAAACCTATAATTTTTTCAGTGAATTTCTAAGGTTTTTTAAATGCTAATTCCTACCTATAACGTGGCTGAAACCTATGGTTTTTTCAGTGAATTTCTAAGGTTTTTTAAATGCTAATTCCTAACTATAACGTGGCTGAAACCTATGGTTTTTTCAGTGAATTTCAAAGCTTTTGTAAATGATAATTTTTAAATGTATTAATTGTTATATTTTTTATACTGATTTACTACATTGTTTTAAAGTATTTATTTTTAGATATTTTATTTTTTAAATTACATTACATATTTTTTATAAAAATTGAAAAAAATGTTTTTGAAAATATTGAAATTGTAATATATATTTTTTAATTTATATATATTTTATATAGCAGGCAATGATATCCTATGGAAGGAAATTCAAGTTACTGGTAAGTACAGTTAAAATTAATTTTCAGGATCAGTACTGGGCTGAAAGATGCAGCACTGAGGTCTCTCCTGATAACAGGTGAGTAAATCAGAATTCGTAGTTCCGCAGATTTTAGAGGAATTTTTTAAAGTTCCAAAACTCCACACTTAGAAGAATTTCCAAGTGAAACCAGTCAATGTTAGCCTATGGAAAGAAATTCAAGTTACTGTAAGTATGGCTAAAATTACTTTTCATGATCAGTAGTGGGCTGAAAGGTGCAGCACTGAGGTCTCTCCTGATAACAGGTGAGTAAATCTGAATTCATAGTTCAGCTGATTTTCGAGGAATTTTTTTAAGTTCCAAAACTCGCACTTAGAAGAATTTCCAAGTGAAACCAGTCACTGTTAGCCTATGGAAGGAAATTCAAGTTACTGTAAGTATGGTTAGAATTACTTTTCAGGATCAGTAGTGGGCTGCGGCGGTGAAGCGTTACCGCAGCTCCTCTCACCACTGCGAACCAGGCCTCTGGCTATTAGCTCGAGATGCGGCGGTGAAGAAAAAGGGAGGTTGCACAACACATTTGGAAAGCGGGGGCCGGTGGTGAAGAGATACCGGCCCTCAGTGCGTACTATTTGTCACGGGTGCTTTCCTTGTGTGCTGACTGCACACCGAAGAACAGACCACCCACAGGCACCGACTCTGCACCGCAACACGCACTCAGCTGGCAAATAAAGGTTGTTTCTGGGAATCTTGATATCCCTGTGTACCCAACAGGAGGCCAGCTCTTCTCAGGCCCTTGGAGACTCTAGTCAGACACAGCACACAGCAAAGTCTTGGTTTCAAGCAGGTGGGGGGAAACACAGCACACAGCAAAGTCCCCTTTGTCTCTCCTTCAGTTGAATCAGCAAAACTGCAGGTCAGCCCCAGAGCACACAGCAAGGGCAGTCTTCCTTCTTAGTTTCATCAGCTATTCTTCTTCCGGCAGGGGTTCCTCTTTATTGTAGAAGTCTAATTTTCAAGGGGTCTCAGTCCTACTTTTATACCCCAAATGTCTTTGTTCTTCATGTGTTGGGGGTTCTGGACCCAGTTCAAACCAGTCCTCGGGGCACTCTGCCAGTGCCCAAATTCTTCCTTTGAGAAAGGGGGCCAGGGTCTTCAGACACCCAGCAGGAGGTGGAGCCAGTCCTTTGTGGAGGCAGCCACAGCCCTACTCAGCTTCAGGGATCTTCCCACCCACCTCTCTAAATGCAGATGGGCCTATTCATCCTAGAGATGACGCCCCAGACTCCTGGAGCCAAGACACCTCACCAGCCCCTGTCACTCCCCAAAGCCATACAGTAAATCCACAACCAGGCAGAGGCACACAGGAAGCTTTGAAGAGAAAAATAGCAACTTGCTAAAAGTGCTATTTCTAAACTCAGGATTTAAAAAACATCTTCACTAAAAGATGTGTTGTTACATTCTGATTTTAAAGGTACCAGACTCCATTTCTCCATCTTGTTCATATGGGAAGATAGGCTGGCACCATGGTACACAGCCTTCCCCATTCTGCCCTATGGGCAAGATGACCTTTCAATAGTGAAAAAACAAAATTGGCTGTATTTCACTATTCGATCATGTTACACACATCAGTACATGTCCTACCTTTCACATACGCTGCACCCTGCCCAGTGGGGTACCTTGGGCCTACTATAGGGGTGTCCTATGTGCACAGAAAGGGAAGGGTAGGGCCTGGCAAATGTGGGCACTTGCCAGTGTGACAGGCAGTTTAACAAACTGCGCGCAGGCACTGCAATGGCAGGCCTGATACATCTTTTAGGGTTACTCATGTGGTTGGCACAATCAGTGCTGCAGGCCCAATAGTAGTATTTGGATTACCAGCCCTGGCACACTCAGTGCACTGTACTAGGGACATTACAGGTAAAGCAAATATGCCAATCATGGAGGACCAATCACGTTTAATAATTTACACAGGGAGCACTTGCACTTGGAATCTGATTAGTAGTGACCAAAGGGCCAAAAGCATCTAAACCAGCAAAAGGGAAATCCAGCATAGCATCAAAAACACAGGAGGCAGAGGCAAAAAGTCTGGGGTAACCACGCCAAGGATGCCAGGTCTAACACTGGGGAAGTGGTACCTGAGGCTCTTAAAAGCTGTCGGAAGGGGGCAATGGTCACGTTCAGTTAAATTACCATTGACCTACCCCGGAAGATGGCGGTCCCGGGTGCCAAGATTGGCCATGGGGAGGGAGACCACATACTGAACTCAAGTATTTCAAAATGTACCCATCTAATAATAAAGAAAAGGAGGTTCTGTGTAGTAAAATATTTGACTAGGATCACAAAATTTGGACAAGTAGGGAAGTCAGTATTAGTTCCAGGTTATCTGTTTGAAATTCAGCCACCATATGGCGAGAGAGATATCTCTTTCTCTCTCTCTCCTTACCTCAAAGTTCACTGTATTGTCTTTCATTCTTGGCTCGGGACAAGGCAAACCAAAACAATGAAAGTAGAACTGACTGAAGGGCCGTAGACCCAACTATTAAGCCAAGAATGTATTTATTTGGGGTGTGTCACATCCCAGACACCCCTCTGAAACTACACCTCTGCCGATCTAGTGAACAGAGAAGTCCATATGAAATGTGTGTGAATCCTCTCAGAATCACAAACACAAATAAGCCTCCACAAAGCACACATATAACACACAGCTCAATGTGCCCTCCATCCTCTTTAAAAAAGCATTTCAACACCTGGGTGCAGGCCACTAACTTTGTTGTTTTCACACTGATGTCTAGAGCAAGTGTTGTGAGTCTGCCCACCGTGGCTTCATTGGCCAGCAGGCACTACTCTGGTAATTCAAACACCAATGTGATCTTTATGACTTGGAGACATTGACAGCTACATTTCAGCTACAATGCAGCTACATTTCTAGAAAAAATAAATGGCTTCAAGCATTTGTTTAAACTATATTTCCTAACCTGAAAAGATAAAGTTTAGCATGTTCACCTGGAAGATTTGGTACATCAATGTAATGCTGAGCAGTGAGAGTCAGAGTAGGAACTGGCTTCATGCAGTATACCCAAGCTACCAATACACCTGGACACTGCATATTCATACAGTGTCATATTGTGATGTTTACATTTAGATGTAGGATACAGGGATGTAGCCAGAACATACCTTAAATGATTTTCCTCACACTGCAGTCACAATTGCAGAATGACAAAGCTGGCAAATTACATTTCAGGCCAAGATAGGTTAGCATAAATGGTGGGCCTGGCTGAGTCCTGACTGACTTTTATGCTAACGTGTCTATGACTTCTAAGATATGCATAGAGTGCCATCATAAAATAGGCTGTTGCAGTCCTCTAGCCTTCTCCTCACTGATGGCTAATGTCACTCACATGCCCTTGCTTGCAGCCTTTGGTAACAAATTTAAACTTCTGAATAGCATGGCACATATCAAACGTTACCAATACAAGACTATGGGATCTTGTGTTTATGTGCTTTATACCATTTAAAGTGCATCACTCTAGTTCTGTAGACAGTCAGGTTGGCTCTGTAGTCTTCAAACTCAGTTGAACAGCTCTTGATACAGAATGGGGGCAACATTTCAGGTGTCTCTCAAAATAAGTTAATTGGAACAAGGGCACAGCATAAAACAGTGTTACTCAAGAATATGCCATTGGAATCTCTTAACACTATCCCCTGCCTTTGGCATTGGGTGTATCAAAGTTACCCTTTCTTGAGTTGTCACCTTTACTTGGACTCGCGACAGCGGAAGGATTACCGAGCAGACTGCCGACGCAGTACTCCAGGGATTTTACCCTTACAAATTGAAAAACCGGATTCTAGTTCAGAAATCTTTGCACAAAAGATGAAGAATTGTAAAGAACAAAAAATATTGTAACTAGCCTTGAAAAAGCCCTGGCGCAAATCGCCTGAGGGGCGAAACACGTGTGCATGTTCTTATCTAAATAAATAAAGAGCAACTTTTCTACAAAATAAGGATTTCTGACTTTGATTATACAAGCGAGGATTGAGCCTAAGGACACTCAGAATTGATACTTAACACACTCACTACCCCCCTCAAAACCTTTACTTGGACTCACCTGCTGGTAATCTCGAAATCTAACACTGAGACATAGCTATCTAGTGCTCAGTGTATGTGCTCTGAGACCTAAAACGTGTCAAAATTGGCTTATAAACCGAAAGGCATATTTAACTTTCCTAAAAGACCATAGTATATATAGCGGAACATACCCATGGCATAGAAATGTAAAAGGCACTTGTGGACTTCAGCACCTACTGTGCCATGCACTGGGGTGGTAGTGAAATCATGACTTCAGACACATCTGTGTAGTCTAACAGCAGCAGTTTGAGCCCTACTGCCCAGGCACCCTTTTGACAGGTAGGAAAACCTGCTTTTAAATTAGACTTGGGCGGTGAACTTCACGGAGTTTGCAGAGTTTTCTACACTTCGCACTCTGCAGAGTTTGCGGAGTGCAGAAAAACTCCGCTTTGCGATGTGCAGTGGAGTTTTTTCAGTAAGTTCTTGAGCATGAGCAGCCACTCAGGTAGAATTTCTACCTGAGAGGCAAGAATACCAGCACAAACTGCAGTTTGCACTGCACTCTGCCACTCATGGAACTTTGCAGAGTTTTTTGTAACTTCGCAGAGTTTCGTGTAGCAAAACTCCGCGAACTACGCACAGGCCTATTTTAAATATTAAATAAGTCATCCCAAAGCACACCTTGCTGTTCACGAGGGGGGTGCATACTATTTAAAATTGGCATGTGACATTAGAAATAAAATAAGAATTACCTGATTGTCGCCGTCGCAAGCTGGTGCCTCTCAGGAACCAGGGGTGCATACTATTTCAAATTGGCATGTGACATTAGAAATAAAATAAGAATTACCTGATTGTCGCCGTCGCAAGCTGGTGCCTCTCAGGAACCAGGAACACAAAGCACCAAGGCTTCCAGACGCCCCCCAATCACAACATTGCTGATAGCAGCGTCGTGGTTGATCTGAGTGCCGTGGTTCGGCATTCAGACAGGGGCCTGGGGCCTGGGCATTGTTCTCCACCCAGGCTGTAGTGCAGCCTAGGTGGAGAACATACAAATTGGGCATGACTGTTTGGCCAACCGGAGACGGCCAGCCAAACATTCATGTGCACTTTAGGCGCAGCAATAGCTAATCCTCCTCCCTCTGTTTCAAGATGCCCAACACCAACCCGCCCTAACCTGGCACCAATGGTAATGCAAAAAATATTATTATTTAATTTTTTCCACTTTCCTGCATTGATTGTAAGGTACCATGTGAAATATAAAGTGCTATTTACTTCCAGCACAGAAAAATGGTTTGATTGGCAAGTGCCTGGTTCCTGTCATAGTGGGAAAAAGAATGATGGAGTGGAATGTGGCCCAAGTAACTAAGAGTGGCTGAGACCATTTCAAGCAATCTCACATCACTTTTTTGTGTTCCTCAGTGGAATCTCCAATGTGAGATGAGGTACACCCAAATGTAGGTCTTGAGACCTATGGCTCACCGCGCCAAAGATCTCAGGTTGAACCCTGTGGACGAGGCCCAGATAGACTTAAACCTGCTAGTGTTTCCTTTCAAAAAGGACCTGGTCCTGCAGTTTGGCCTCAACTGTTCCTACTGGAGCAGGACCAAGGCTGACTTGCATATGTTTGGTTCTTGACAAACGAAAGGTGGAGTGGATTGTGGTTCAAGCAATAACCAATGCCAGAGATTCGTTCAAGCACTTGTGCCATCATTTTTTTTTGTATTCCTTAGTGTGACAACCTAGCTCTGGCATGGCTTCACTTTTTTGTGTTGACACTGAGCCTAATTTTAAAGAAAAAATGATGCCATAGAACTGATGAGACGAACAGTGTGTTCCATGCACATATTCAACCAAAGAGCCTTCTACAAACACCCAAACTCCTAGCTAACATAAGTTACAAACTTTGTGGTCGGGTATAAAAAGCAATCCTTGTGAAGTGATTGGTACAATAAAATACAATACACTACAATACAATAAAACAACTCTGATACAATACAACTCAGTAGAATACAATAACCATGTTACAATACAAAAACCATGCTTAAAAGACCTAAATATTCTAAAGGGCGTTTTTACAAAAAGTTCACACTACGCATGGCAGCAAGCAAAGTTGCTGTGTTGCATGAAGGGGAAAGAGCTGAACAGTGTCATAACACTTTTCAGCTCTCTACCTCCGGTTGTGCACTTGAGGCTGCCTAGCACCAATTCAGCCACCCTTACATCATGGTGCAAGGGTGCTTGGCTTACAGGCAGCATTCTTTTTGTGCAAGAAGGGATAGCTTCCTACACAACAACAATACTAAGAGGTAATTTCCTCTATCAATGTGCGATGCAAAATGCATCAGGCATAGAAAGAGAAAGTAACGAGGCTAAATACACACATTTCTGCTTGTTATGCTATTGTGGGAATGGCGTATCATTCTGGCACAATCCCTGGTTTACAGCTTTCAGTTAATCTTGGACTGTGCCAAATTCAATGGTGGATACAAGGGAACGCCCGTGCTCCTACCATGGAATGCCTACCACTACGAATTGTAACACAGCACAGCGCAAGCCGCTGAGTTGTGTTACATTCCCTTACAAAGTCTCACAAGGTGGCACAAATCCAGGCACGGCCCGTGCAGGTAAGAGCGATGAGGCAGGGGGGTTGCAGAGTCGACAGACGACGATGGGGTAAAGTTAAATAAAAAAAAGAGAAAACCACTTACATTGCCAAGTCAGCGATGCAGAGAGCGCTAGGTAAGTGGTTTACTTTTTATTTTATTTAACTTTTCCTCTTCATTGTCTGCTGACCCCCCACCCCGCCCCACCGCTTTTACCTGCATGGGCCGCTCCTGCACGAATCGTCCCTTGCATGGCTTCGTAAATCTTAAGCCTGTGCATTGCCTTGTGTTGCCTTGCGTCACCTTGTCTAATGCAAAGACAACGCAAAAGCTTAGTAAATCTGGGGTCACTTTTATTAATTATACGGGCATGCAAACCTTCAAGAAAGAAAAAGTCATGAGGTCATTCACTTTTAAGTCTAGCTACAGAAACCCTTTCATTCATTATTCATTCAAGACTTCAGTTTAATTGAAGTGATTCTAACACCTTCACAAGACTCAGATACAGCTGTTTATGTTGGATGTGGAAATATGTGCCATGCGTTATAACAGTTACATCATCCCTCTACGCTATATGCTGCTGATCGGCGCTGTGACCTCAGGCGGGTGCTGTGTTTAGCAATATCTTATGATAGGAGAGATGAGGGGCACTTTTGCAGGTGATAGGGAGAGAAACCGAGGAGGCGGTCATGGGACGTGGGGGCGCCAATGGGATGTGGGGGTGCCAAATGTGGTTGTCGCACCGCGCACCATCACCGCTAAAGCCAGCCCTGCTGATCAGTGCGTCAAAGGACATATCTGCATGATCCTATGTTGTGCCACTATAAAGTAATCAAATAATGCCGCCCTTGCAAAATGTAGCCCATCATGTAAAGTGTTTGCTTTGAGCACAGACTGTTTTTGATTTTTTCACATTGCTTACTGCTTTGTGGGCGCACGAGAAGGGGCGAGGAAAATATACAATCAGCAGCAATTCATAAGAATTACTACTATCATAAACTAACCCTCAAAAAATGTTTTTCAATGTTTATGCTGTAACAAGCCCATTGATGCAGGCACAGTTTACTGTTAACTGCAAGCAACTAGCTCAGCTTTTTTCCTTCGGTCATTGTAAAGAGTAGATTGGCTGGTTTTTCAAGGACTAGGAAGGATTTCACCTCAAGGTCACGGGCTTGAATCCGGGCCAGACTGGCAGCAACTTATTAAAATTAAGACTCAGCCCTTTGTTCGCCCCCATTATATTGCTGTGTATTTTTTTCCAGCACACTTCCCGAATGGGAGGTGTTCATGTTGCAGAAATACAATTACAAACCTGCAGTCTAGCAAGGGGGTGGGGCGCGGCGACAGACTAAGTGGCGAGGCTTGCTGTTGTCACTCCAGTTGCAGCCTCAACGTTAGGGATTCTTTTACAGAAACAAAAGGCCTAGCTTTTATTCACAAACCATGTTGAGCCCAGGAGCCCCGCACGTTCAGCGTTGTTACCAAGCTAGCACCGGTCACGTGACCCAGGACTGCAGCTTCCATTTGGTGCCCTAGTTAAAAAGCTGTGTTCTTTTCCCTCGAAAACTAATAGATCAGCGACAGCGGTCATGACTTTATCCTCTCCAGGCCCCTATCACTGCATGATTAAGTTCTTACCAGACTTTTCAGTAAGGGCAACCTTCCTGATCTGATAACTGCCAAGGACAAGCCAAACCCACAGAGTCAATCTATGAACATTTAATCCCCAGGAGGCGGATTAAGTATATAATTGACCCATATAATCCAAGTATCATCTCCAGTCGAATGTTTGCTATGCCCTGTTCATGCTGCCAAGGGTCCAGCAAGCAAGCTATCAAACACACAGCATTATCAGTGCAGGCGATTTCATCAAAGTTGGAGATGGCTTTTTAATCACTGATCTCAGGGGCTGCTAGATTTAAGCAGATGAACCTCCGCTAAGCACGTCTCTTTTAATCCTTATCTTCTTCTACTCAGGCTGCGTCTTCAAGAAGTACAAGGAGCAAAAAATAAATTAATTTTTGTTTAGATCGAGTAACCTTTGGAGCTCTCCTTCATGATTTGATCTCACATTTCAGAACCATGTCTTTTTTTTTTAGATAATATATTGAATTAATCATCAGAGGAAAAAAAGCCATGTGTGCGTTTCCAGGGCATGAGAGATTTACAGTACCTACTTTAGCCATTTCAGTTTCCTACCCGTCTAGCTGCACATTCCTCTGATGCTTCGAAAGCATTCAATACGTATATGGATCAGTGTCTTTTTTTGTAACTCAGTCTCTTTTATCAAATTCCTTTCAGTACAAATTGGGATGTTTCCCTCCAATTGGTTTGACGAAGAATGCAGTAATTCTGTATGGATTGTTACCGCTTGTGGGTGACAAAAAGGACAATTTCACCAGTTGAAACCTAGGAATGTCACAAGGAAACTGGTGAAGTAATAGGGTTCTTTGTGTTTTTCCCATTCCATAAAGGACCAATATGGGACAGTTTGTACTACCACTCTAGCACACACCACCCCCCCCCAATATTTTTGCTATCCATTTATCAGTAATACTGCACTGCAAATACCAAGAAACTGGTAATGTGGCTCCAAAATCTTAAGTGTCTGATTTGTTGTTTTTCTTTGTTATTTAAAAAAAAAAACTGATTCTACATACTGACCTGTAGTTTAAAACACTGTTATGGTTATATGAAATTATCAACACATGGCAGGTGTCCTGTTCTGCTTAAAAGTTCCATTTAATCAAACCGTGGGAAAATAATTTCATATAGGCCCATTCTATATTTGCTCAACACATTTAAATTTAAGGAGGCACATTCTCCTCTTCAGCACATTCACTGTCTGAGAAAAGTATCGCATCTGCCTCTTGGATTTCCTCTAGAAAGCAATCTGTACATTTTGGAAGGCAAGACCACAGCACACTCAACCTTTAGGCTGGACAGAAAGTGCCCAGCTCACAAAGAGCTGCGAAAATCTACACTCATGGGTTTACAACTACATTAGGTGTACATATATGAACATTCTCAAAGATTTTATGGAGGACTCACGAGAAGTTTCGAGAGTCAACATTTTCCATGCGTGCTCCTAGGAAAGTTTGAGAATTTCCCACAGAGGCTCAAGGGAAGGCTTTTCTGCATGCATAATTGTACATAAAATATATAAGCGCAATAGAACTTTGCAACCTTTTCCTTCTTTTGTTCTGCTGAAAATATTTCTCCTCACCAAGAAACTCCTTCTCCTACAGTGAATGATATGAGTGTTCCCTTCCAATTCCTGCCATATTGATATATTTAGTTCAGTCCTTCATTCAAGGGAATCTCCAAATGATTCCACAGTGGAACCAGACGAGAAAAAAGGTTAGGATTACCCACAAACTAGGTGCACACACCTTACAGGCTTTCCCTGCCCCAGAATGCCCCCTCCCCACCACTGGGAGCAGATATTTTACTATGCAGTATTACCCTATGCTAGGGTTATATTCAAGAGTAACCATGTTTATGTTTAGTACATTTCAGATTGAACATGTGAGTTGAACTTCCATACACTAACACCTTTACTAACAGCAGATTAATTATACCAATCCATCAACAACCAGTTATGGGGTAAGTGGAGCCCCCGGACTCCAACTCACGAGCCCCCCTGCTTGCGACTAACACAAACCTTCAGTCCCATTCACAGGCCAGCATACCAATAACCGGAAGTGTGCTCCTGATACCGGCCTCACTCGGTATCCCTCCTCACGAGCAGCAATTAACTAGTATGTAAGATATCGCTCTTTAATACCGTTTAAGCCATTCCTTCACTAGCATCTACTAACTAATATGTGGGCTTTTGATCTTCAATACCGATTTCGATCAATTTCACTCCTAACCTAGAACAACCAATTCCACACTAGTGACGCATACTATGAATAGCACTGCACTACATAACTATCCCAGCACCTTTCCCGCTGAGCTACATCTCTAAAATAACCAGCATATCTACCGGGTGGAATCACACAACTTATAGCGGCTTCTCTCGGTATCCCTTCGCGAACGG